>NC_061121.1:87091032-87806708 GCF_002878395.1 Capsicum annuum
GATATAAAGCATGAATCTTGAATGATATTTATCATGATTTTGATATTTGGGTCATGAATCCTCATTGAAAATTATGTTTTTTTGAGAAAGTGTGTTATAAGCATGTTGATGTTGAATATTTGAGATGTTTTGAATGATTTGACCTTTTGGTCTTAATGGAGTTATTTTGAACTCGAGTATGAAAGAAATCCACAACGTGGTTGATTTTGATAGATGGGAAGCATGATGGCTCCCGATGTATATTTATATATTACTGAAATTATTTTTTTATGGATTGTCTTTAAAATAATCTGAGCTAGTCTGGGAGGAATCTTTAGCACCGAGTGTGAGGTATAAAATGACCTTACTTCCCTAGAACTACGTGCCCCTGTAGGAGTAAGCCTGAGGCTGATTTATATAGTGATCACTAGTTTGTGTGGATTTGATATCGATAGTCCTACTCCGATGGCAAGGATAGGACGACTCTCCCTAATGTGAGTTGTACGTTAGACTCCATGTAGCTCACATGGTTTATGTGGGTTATAGGATCTCCCAGTGTGTGTGTGTTTGCTTGTGTCTATGGTGAATGATGAAGTGATTTGAAAGTGGAATTGTGAAAGTTATTCTTTCGAAAGATGTAAATGATATTTACATTATGAGAATTGATATTCTTGATGAACTGAAAGTAATTGACAAATTATATGATGACTCATATGTGTTATTGTACTTATTTCATCCTCTCATGATTATGATGATTTTCTTTGGGCTATGTAAGTCTTTTATACATCCTGCATATTTCTTATAAATATTTATGATGATGATGTTTATAAAACTGCATACACCCCCATATACTCGATTCCTTTCCATGGTACTGACCCACATTTTCGGATGTGGGCTGCATTTTTTTGGAATGTAGGTTCAGGTGCTCAGTTCCAGGTTTGACAGTATTTCTTCGGGCACGCTGTTCTACATCCTCTGTCATGGTGAGTCCTCATGTTCCAAGGACGTGATGTCTGATGTTGGTTTCACAGAATTATTTACATTTGATAACTGAGTATGAGTCAGTTGGGGCATGTCTCAATGGCTCGCTGGTTTTATTGATTTTCTTAGAGGCTTTTCAGACTAGTATAGATGTTGGGAGTTGACTAATAAGTCGTATTTTGTAATCTTTCAAAAATTATTTTATTCTTGGATGATGATTGATATTTGAGGGTTATTTATGAAAACCCCGTTGATTCGCGTTGAACTGAATGAAAATGGCTCATAGGGTTAGCTTGGGGCTACTCGTAGCCTGAAGCACCGTGTGATGCTCCGGGAACCATTTTTTGGGGCATTACAACTTTTAGCCTAAATGACCTTCCATGTGTAAATAATATCCCTTGATCTTGATTTTGAGCCTGAATGTCTATTCCTTTTATTATACCTATCACGTTCCCATTTGTATCATAATGAACCTGTTTTGGCCCTAGTCCTCCTTGGATATTATGCACTTTGACTAAGGCAAACAGCCTAAGTTGAGGATGGCTATCATAGGGGTGCGTGATGTAAAGTGAGTATGAATAAGGGTAACAAAAAAGAAAAAAATGCCAGGCTGGGTGTGGTAGAAACTGAATGAGAATAGAAAAATTGTGAAATAAAGAAAATGAATGAATAAAAACTGCACCCAACTTGAATGTGCTTTAATCAAGTAAGGGAGAAATAAGGTAAAAGTTGATAAGTGAGACCCCAAAAATAGTGTAGTGCCAAGGAGGCTTAATTACTTTAAATATCATCGAGTATCATACCAACCCCTAGCCTACATTACAAGCCAAAGAGAAGACCTATAGTGATCCTAGCTGACCTGTCTGAAAATCTTGGTAATGAAAATAAGGGCAAGCCTAGGGTATTTGGCATACATTGATTGGAACTTCATTCTGAGAGTGAGTGTCTTTTGATTGTCTCCATGGTTACATATGTGATGTCTGATATAAGTGGAGCGGGACTTCTTTGTAGTGAGAGCACATTGGTTACGTTTCTAGTTTCTAATTTATTTGGATAGTGTAATCTTGGTACATGCATGGCTGTTTTTGCTGAATTGATGCCATATATTGATTCCTATGTGTCGCATTGTTGTTCTTCAATAATATGCACAGTTGTTGTTTTTAAATTAATTGACCTTGGAGATGGTGAAGATGTTTTGAGATAATATGGATTGTTGACTACCTAATGTACTCTGTATCCTCTTGGTTGTGTTTTAGTTGCTTGAGGACAAACAATTGTTTTAAGTTGAGGGTGTTGATGTGTGAGCAGATGCTAACACATTTGAGGTTTTTAACTAAGAATAATTGAAAAGTCTTAAGAAACTTTTGTAGTTTTTGATTGTTTTCTATTTGATATTGCAGTAAAAGTCAAGATGCAAGAGAACCAACAATAATGGAAGTAAAAGAGTTAATTTCTGAGCAAGTAGAGAGGGAAGTATATCTGACGACTTGTCTGATAAACCATCAGCCTTGTGATAAGCTATTAGAGTTGCCGTCAGCCTTAGACACAGAATAAACTTTAGCTGGAATTCGTGACGACATCTGTGATAGGCTGTCAGAAGTGTGATAAGCCGTCAGGATCATCATTAGGCTTAGGTAGGAAATGGGATTTGAAGTAAAGAAGTGACGACAGTTCTGATAAGTCATCACATGTTTGATAATCCCTCACATCTCATCGTCAACCTAAGGCAGAGATTGTCAAAAGTAAAGAGGAGCTGATGACATTCCTAATAAGCCGTCACACACGTCGTTGCCTGTCCGAGAGAATACTGTGATCTATTATTTTGCTTCCATAATTAGGCTGAAATATTTAAAGCATATGTTAGTTTTTTTCTAATAAAAAAGGGGGAGGGGCGGAACATCTTGAACTTATTGAAAAGAAAAGAAAAGAAAAGGAGTTCACCTCTCTTTGGGGGCTCAAAACTTAGTATTCAATTTTCAACTCTTTGATTTGGTTGTGGAAATTTTCTGTTGAACTTAGAAGAGAATCAATTTCAGACTTCATCTTTTGTAAGTTTAATTACTTTGAATGATGAATAAAATTGTTGCTATCTCTTTCTTTTTTCATGTGGCACTAAATCCCACAACTAGAGTTGTGGAATCTATGATTATTCCTCCATGGATTTAATATTTGATTAGGGTTTGAGTGATTGTGGAGACATCTTAATAATTCCTTTGTTAGGATTGTTATTTATTGGTTGCAAACAATAGATCCCGTCTTATGTTGATTTGATCGAACTGAGAAATAAACTAAAATTAGCGAATTATCAACGAGGATTTGGGAAGGTTAAGTTCTCATCTAATGATTAATCCTGTAACAAGATTGATCAACTCGAGATAAAATCAGTATGAATAGAATACTTTCCTAAGTTCGAGAGAATTAGGGAGTTCAACATCTAGGTAGGTTGAAAAAAACTTAGATGGACTGTCAAAACTGATAATTTGGTGTTTTCCATAAGTCACGAGAATCCAATACTACAACTATTATTCAATGAAGGATTACTAATCATAGTATCACAACTCTAGTTTCTCTATATCATTGATTTGAAATATTGTAGTTTAAGCTTTGAGTTCTAAAGCAAGTTGAAGCTTTAATTATTGTTTGTTATTGAAAACCCCCATTTAATCTTTTCGTATCATTTGTTTGAATTCAACTTATAGCTTTAGTTTCAAATTAGTTTAATCGCCACTCACATTGTTCCCTATAGATTCGACTCCGACTCCAAAGTTAGGTAAATATATTGACGACGATCGCCTTGCACTAAATTGACGTGTAAGTTGAGCGTTATCAATGACCCATACCATATCAAATTGGTCTTGAGACTGAGGAAGACCAGTAACAAAATCCATGTTGATCACTTCCTATTTCCACTTTGGCAACTCAATTTCTTGATATAATCCCCTGAGCCCCATCTTCTCAACTTTTACTTGTTGTCACAGCACATACTTGGCCATCAAATTAGCCACATCCCTCTTCATATTGTTCCACCAATACATCTCCTTAAGGTCATGATATATTTTCGTTGAACTAGGATGACAATATAGTGCGACTATGCGCCTCAGCCAAGATCCTTTCTCGCAAAGCATCGATATCGGGAACACATAGTCTCTCTTGGTATCGCAAATTACCATCACTACTAATCTCGAAGGACATTTCCTTATGTCCCCCAATATCACTCTTGATCCTCATCAAGACGGGATCTAACACTTGCTTCTCCTTGATTTCAGTACCCAAAGACGACTGTGCCATTTTCTAAACAAACACACCACCATCCTCAGGGTCCAAGAGGCGAACTCCAAGGTTAACCAAATGATGAATATCCTTCACCAAACTCCGTTTATCCTTATCAAAATGAGCTAGAATCCCCATGGACAACCTGGTAAGAGCATCAGTAACCATATTAGTTTTACCTGGATAGAAGTGAAGACTTATGTCGTAATCCTTGAGAAACTCAAGCTATCACCTTTTCCTGAGGTTCATCTCTTTCTGAGTAAATACATACTGCAGGTTTTTATGAATAGAAAAGATGTCCACCTGTACTCCATACAAATAGTGATGCCAGATTTTCAACACGAACACCACAACTAACAATTCCAAATCATGAGTTAGATAATTCCTCTCGTGCAGCTTCAACTGTCTAGAGGCATAAGCTATCATCATGCTATGATCCATCATAATGCACCCAAGCCCCACATGGGACATACCACAGTAAACCACAAACCTCTCAGTGCCTTTAGGCAATGTCAAAATTGGAGTCGAAGTTAGCTTATACTTCAGCTTCTTAAAACTACCCTCACAAGAATTAGATCACAAGAAATTTACATTCTTCAGAGTCAATTTAGTCATCGAGGCAGCCATTGAAGAAAAGCTCTCCACAAACCTCCTATAGTAACCCGCTAAACCCAAGAAGCTCTGTTCAACCAGAAAAGTGACAGTGTTCAACCAAAATTCACATTTAGAAAATTTGGCATACAACTTTTGTTCTTTCAGTCTGCAACACACCTTAGAGGTGATTGACATAATCCACCTTACTCTTGGAGTACACCAAAATGTCATCTATGAACATAATGGCAAACAGATCTAGAAATTGATGAAAGACCCTATTAATCAAATCTATAAATGCCATTGGGGCATTTGTCAACCCAAAAGACATAACCAGAAACTCAAAATGACCATAACAGGTACGAAAAACTATCTTCGGGATATCTACCTCCCTAATCTTAAGCTAATGATACCCAGACCAAAGATCAATTTTGGAGAAAAACTTAGCACCCTGCAACTGATCAAACAAATTATCTATCTTGGGAAAAGAATACTTGTTCTTTACCGTTACTTTGTTCGACTGCCAGTAATCAATACACATCCAAAATAAACTATCCTTCTTACGCACGAATAGCACAGGTACAACCCATGGGGATGCACTAGGATGGATAAAACCCTTATCTAAGAGATTCTTTAATTGCTCCTTAAGCTCTTTCAACTCAGCTGGAGCCATTCTATATGGAGGAATAGAAATTAAACAAGTGTTCAGAACAAGATCAATCCCAAACTCAAATATTTCTATCCAGAGGAACACTGGGAAGGTCATCAGGGAAGACCTCAAGAAATTCATTTACCACCAGGACAGAATACAAAGAAGGACCCTCCAAGTTAGAATCTTTAACCCGAACTAGATGATAGAGATACCCCTTCGAGATCAATCTCTGAGCTCTAAAATATGATATAAATCCCCCTTAGAAGCTAGGGAACCACCCTCCCACTCAATAACAGGCTCATTAGAAAATTTAAAGACAACCTTACGGTCCGACAATCTAATAACACATAGCCTGAGTGCATCTAATCCATCCCCAATATAACATAGAAATCTAACATATCTAATTCAAACAGATCCACCAAAGTTTCTTTACTACTAACAGATACCACACACATCCTACAGACTCTTTTAGTAATCACAAAGTCACCTACCAGGGTAGAAATAGAAAAAGGGTCTGAAATACACTCCAGACCAAATCCAAAATACACAACAACAAATGGGGTCACATAAGAGAGAGTGGACCCTAAATCAAATAAACAATACACATCGCAAGAAAAGAGTTGCAACATACCGGTCACAATATCAGGCGATGCCTCATACCTCTATCAGGTAGTGAGAGCATAAAGATGGATCTGACCAGTGCTGGAACTAAATGGTGCACCTTTTGGTGCTAGAGTTGAAGATGAAGCAATCGAAACCTTATTTTCCCGTGAGGTAACCTTACATACAGGACAGTTTCTAAGCATATGGCCTGGCTGACCACAGTTGAAGCATCTTTCCCTTCCCTCATCACAGAAACCCCGATAAAAACGATCACAAAATCTACAAAAAGGATATGATGGATCCGACTGGGCCCCACTAGCCTGAGATTGGGCACCCTGTACCCTAAAGTTATCGCCACCATGGAAACGCCTATCACCCAATGACTTTGGGTAAGGAGCACTAGCCATGGATAAGGAACTAGAACTATCCCATTTCTTCTTTGCCCACTTACCATCATTCTTGACACTCTATTGTTGACCACCACCCTGCTAGAAAAATATAAACTTCTTTCCCTGCCTCTCACTTAACTTAGCCTGCTTCTTCTTTTCTTCCTAAACCTGCTGCATGTACATGACCAACCTGGAGATATCTATGTACTTGATTAACATAACAACCTTACTCTCAAGGATCAACTCACGAGAAAATACCGAAGCAAACTTTCTTATTTGGGCGCTCATGCTAGAAACCAACTCCGTAGCATACCGCGATAACTGGTGAAATTTCAAGGCATACTCCTTGACTGACATTTTACCCTACCTCATATTCAAACTCTTCTGCCTTAGCCTTCCTCAACTCCTGAGGAAAAAGCGGTCCAGAAAAGTATTGGAGAAATCTTCTCTCAGTACTGACTCATCAGTGTTACCCCTTGCCTGGTCCCATTCCTCGTACCATTGGTACGCTACATCCTTTAGCTGATATGCGACAAACTCCATGACCTCCATATTTGTGGCATGTATAACACAAAAAATCTTTTTTATCTCATCCAAAACCTTAAGGATCCTCCTCCACCTTAACACTATTAAAGGTTGGAGGGTTCAACCTCATGAACAGGCCAACCCTTATGGCCTCAAAAGATAGAGTAACAGGAATATCATGCTTAGATTGAGTAGCTACCAACTGTACCAATAAATGGATGGACTGACAAAACTCATTGTTCATTACTTAAACTTGAGGAGTCTGAGAACGACTAGACGAAACCGGTGGAACTCTAGAACAATACAAAATTGGACCCCTAAATTGAGTATGGATCCCATGAGTAGAACGTGTCCCATTAACATTGTCCCCAGTTGGGACAGTGGGGTTCCCGTGAACTTCAGATCGTCGAGGCATGATCTGAAAAGCGAACAAATGGGAATTAGAGAAGTTTTTAAAACTTAGACTCTAAAGCTTGAAAATAAAAAATAAGAAAAAAAAATTCCAAAATGCCTTGTATCCTCTCCCTTATGAGTGTGGCGCACTATACACCCTTAAAAGATACTCTACTTGACACGGCTTTGTGGACTCCCAATTGACCATAAACGTAGAGCTCTTATACCAATCGGACATGACCCAGACCAGGGCCTAGTAGTGTCAGGTGCCTCAAGCCCAACCAATACTGGAGACCACCCTTAATACCCAATCATAACCACCTTATACCCAATATTAGATAAATTATAAATATAGATATATATCATAACAAAATGGAACAATCATAAATCAAATATAGTTAATCGGTGTTAGCCTCAATACCAATACTAATGAAAAGGCTGACACCAATACTGACACCACCTATACCAACCAAAAGTAGTCCTACAATGCCTCTATCCGAAAGTAAAATAATACCCGATCGGGACATGTCCCCGACCATAGCCAAAATCAAAGTGTATGACATGATTAAAGTATGTAGAGAAATTCATAACATGAAATAGAGTCTTCAGAAGTATGGAAGCTCACTAATTCAATCTAACACAAACTATCCTTGAATTAAATCACTGAGCAGGAGGAGAGTATGGCCGATTCCTGCATTGCAAGGGCATACAACACCTGAAGATGGGTTAGCGGGTAAATGCTATCATGCACTTAGGATAATGATAAAATAATGCCAATATCTGAAACCAGGTAAATAACCATATGCAAGCATATTCGTACATATACATATAGAATCCATATCGGGAAAAAGAATCAGGTTTAGCATGCATTTAAAACCTTTAACCTGGGTATATG
Source organism: Capsicum annuum (assembly GCF_002878395.1). NCBI lineage: Eukaryota > Viridiplantae > Streptophyta > Magnoliopsida > Solanales > Solanaceae > Capsicum > Capsicum annuum. Next base: position 87,099,311 of record NC_061121.1, read on the forward strand.
TAGATTAACCATCCTAGAACCACTCACGAGCTATATAGGTCCAGTGTTAACCCCTGAACGGGCCCAGTGCATGTAGTCACATGAACCAGATATATCCTAGAGACAGGGGATTCACGTGTACCCTTCAGCCTCCATGATACATATATACAAATATAAATTAGGGGATTCCCGTGTACCCCACAAGTATATGATCTCCATGAACAATCCTCATGTTGGAAAATATGAGTTTCTAGTTTCCGTACATTAAACTCACACCTTCACGGTTAGCTATCACAACCCACCATTATTGCTCAGTTAAAACCATAAGCACAAAAATGAACCACTAATTCCATATATTATTAACCAAGGCTATAAGAAGTGGAATCTTTATACCGACTATATCTTGCAAGCAATGTCATTAGCCAATCACTTAGAGGATTCCCATGTAACCTGCAGGTTCCATTATTAGGTTTACTTGGGGGATTCCCAACACCCCATGAGGGTTTTAATCAAAGATAGGTCCATCAAGGCCTTACCATTTAGCCATTAAAACCATTTAACCAATTTAGGTTCTATTACCAAATTATACAATGCAATAGTTTCAATAAAAGTCATACCATGTGACAAAAACATTCTCATAGGCATTTTAACAAACATGTTGAGGGCAAATAGTTTCCAAAACCAAAACCAAGTACCAATTGGCCATTCCAATGCAACCACATGTTAAAACTATAATTATAACATGAAAAACCATAAGTAAAGCATGGGAACACAATGTCCAACTATTTACAACCAAAACCCCCAACATATATTTCAAAACCAAACAATACCCATAACTAAACCATGAAAACAATTCATTAAAACATGAATTTAGTTGAACTAACAATGAGGGGGATGTAAAATGCCTTAGATAACAAAGAAGATAGAGAGATTTTCTCTTGAAAGCCCCTAACTGAATCACCTTGAGGAAACCCCAACCCTTTCTTAAACCAAAAGCTTGAGAGAGTTCAAGATGTGTTTTAATCTTTCTAAGTGAAGAATGAGGGACCAGTTAATGTTATTGGATGTAGGTATTAAGGTTTTAAGGGTGGGGAATTTCTAAAATATCCTTAGCTTAAAAGCTAAAAGGTGAATGCATGAGGGTACGACTCCCCCTCCCCAACTCATACACATATCTTATGAGTGGTACACACCACTAGTACCTTGGACAGAATGTTGGAATTCAACATTGTCCAACATATGATATCCAAGGACCAATTCATACCAAATCATACTACAAGTACCCATAACTCGTACCCTAGGCTGAATCCTCTAGGTTATACACATTGCACAATATATGAGTGGCTCACCTAACTCGTACCACTCCATATAAGTCTTATGATGTCCTTTCATACCTTAGACAAAATGTAACCAAACCACACTGATTATCCTATGAGTTGAGGAATCTAAATTATACCACATTATACGATAAGTACTCACAAGTCGTATGATGTCCAGAAGCTCAAACTCAAGAAATTTTCTCAGGATTAACACCTAGGGTGTTTCACAAAATCACCATCGCGACCAAAACAACAAAGGAGCCTAAAGTTTGCACCAAAATGGGATGACGTCCACTGTTTTGAAATAATTTTGTCATATTGATTTTACATGAAGTCTAAAGATTAAAATTCTTTATTCTTGTTTGATTGTAATTAGCCACGACAATGTAACAATTACGCTTTGTTTGGATGGTGGTTTACCATGGTTTCATAATATACAGTATTGTATGGTATGGTATAGTACAGTACAGTATAGTACAATACAATGTTAGGATACAATGTATAGTTCACTTTATTTAATGAAAGTTTTATTATTTGGTTTGACCGTATGGTACTGTACTATAATTGGTAAGTTTAATAAAATTCCCTTAATTATTATAAATGTTAAATTTATCAATAATTATTAATAAAATAATTTTCTCCCTACTAATTTGTCATAAATTATGTCATGTAGATATATTAAATTATTAAGTTCATGAAAATTCTAACAAACTCAACAAAATAGTACATCAAATAAATAAAACCATATTTATTTTTATAATAACAAGTTTCATTTCTTTGTGGTGTTTTGAAACGTGACACCAATGATAAGTAGAAATTTTGAAGGCATTTTTTGTGTATGCTACGGGTGTGTTAGGTACGGAATTCAAAAATAAAAATATTTTTCAAGGAATAAATTGTTTCTTATTTATTTTCTTGTGTTCCTAACATAAATAAAAAATATTTCGAAAAATAATTATATTACTTAACACAAAATAGTAAAAACAAATATAATAAAGGAAGTTCGGGTAAAAATATAAATTTTTTAAAAATATTTAGGGATGTGGATAGTGGAGTAGGGGGTTGAGATAAGGGGTAGTGGTAAGAAAAAAAGTTCTAATTTTTGTAAATAGTATTAATTTTAAAAATTATTTCTTTTCTTTTTTTTTTTGGGGGGGGGGGGGGGGGGGTGGGAGGGGGGGGGGGGGGGGGGGGGGGGGAAAGAAAATTTTTTTTAAAGTTTATTTTACAAAAATAAAAATAAAAAAGAAATTGGTGGGGGAGGGGGGGTTAGTAGGTGGTGGGTGGTGGGTTGGGAATGAGGGTCAAGTAAGAACAAGTTTTTAAAATATTTTTAAAAAATAAATTGAAAAATAATTAGGTGGGGGTTTGGTGGGGGTAGGGTCGAGTCAAGGTAGGGGTGGGGGGCGATGCTGGTGCGGTGGGGGTCGAGGTAGGAGGTGGAGTTAAATAATATAAGGTGAAGGATAATAGAATTATATAATATTAAGTAAGGACATAATTGAAAAAAAAAGCAAATCATGATATACCACCAAATCGGTGGTTACATAAAATGGAGGCTTTCATGGTTATCAAACCATGAAATTAAATCATACTATACCATACATTTTAAGAAACAATCAAGAAAAACATGGTTTTCTTAATAACTATACCATACCATACCATAAGAAACCACCATCCAAACAGAGGGTTAATCACGGAGATTGATATAATTTACTATTTTTTAGTATTAAATCTGATTCTTCATTTGGTTTATTTACTTTTTCCAATGATTCATGAATTTAGAACTAATATAGGAAAATTGAAACTAAAAAAATGTTAGGCTATTCTCTCTGTCTCTCTCTCTATATATATAGTAAATAGTAAGAAAGTCTTACTTAGATTGTTGCCAAGTGGAGGGTTAAAAAATAAACATATGTTATCTTCTAGGACAATTTAGTTAATCAATATCATATCAAAACTATTCTAAATATGGGTAGCTATAAAGTTTCATCTAAAATATTCCTATAAAAGTCACAATGTTATGGATAAAAATATAAATATTCATTAATCAATTAATATATATATATATATATATATATATATATATATATATAAAGGAGAAAGAGTAACCTGCTGATACAAGTGTTAGGCCAATACCTTTTACCCAAAGTCAAGCTAAGGAACTTCAATAATTTCAATCATTGTTTATGCACTTGAAGGTGTGCGAGAGTGTGATGCATCCGACTAAGGGAGGGTACTTGATGGTTTGTGAAGAAGATATTTGAAAGAACTACTTTCTTACATCTCATGGTCGCCTAAAAGGAGAGGTATTGTGGACTTTTTGCACTCTTAAGTTACACTCAAGAGGCGCCTCACTTGAGTTTCATTAAGGGCATTAGAGTCTTTTATTATGTAATAGTATAAATAGACATTTTAGCATCTATTTTCATTAGACTTTTGATGACATTGAATATTACTCTTACTTTGTAACTTGGTCTTCTAGTTGGTAGCTTAGAATCCAAATTGAAACCCTAATAGCAATTTAAATTGGGTTTTCACTTGTTTTGGGAATTTGGCAAGAAAGGTGTGCTTGAGGAAGTGTGAGTCCTTTGGGTCACCTAAGAGAGTGGTTTGAACTTCCATTTGTGAGATGTGATTGAAGATTTGATATATCTCCTTTTGTTAATCATCTAGTGGAAGTAAGGGTCACTTTGCTATCTTTATATTTTTGCATTCTTCTTAATCTCCTTTCTTCTTAGTGTGTTATTTTCTCTTTATGTGCTTGATGGTTTTTGTGTTTTGTATCTCTATTTTCGCGAGTTCATAGATTTAGGCTATTATTTGGTATCAGAGCCTTGGTTAGGTTTTTTCCAACATCCCTAAATCTTGGTTTTAGTGTTCTTATTTAGAAAATCTCAAAAAAAAAAAGAGTCAAAAAATCAGAAAATACAAAAAAAAATGGTGTCTAGTGTTGTCTTGTGTTAGATCCGAATTTAGAACTTAGATCTACAAGTTTTTACTTTGTGTTTGAAGTTTCATGCACTAGGTCCTTGCTCTCTAGTGCCTAGGGATTCTAGATCTACGTTTAGAGTGAAGTTTGGTTGGTTTTGAGCTAGATCCACCATTGTAGTGGCTTGTTTGAAGCTTATTGGAGAAGGTGACGTTTTGGGTTTGTGTTGGTGACTTGATTTGTGGATGGTTATTATTGGGTTGAGTTTGTTTTAGCATAAGGAACCTAGATCTACGAAAAAATCAGATTTGGAGTCCATTTGCTTGTTGGTCAAACTTGGTCAACACTTGAATATTCATCTTATTCATCCTTGATCTTCATATCTTAGTAAAGAAGAATATTCAAAGGTGTTGTTTGATTCTAAATAGGGAAGAAATAGAGTGAAAACATTGTTGGTCCAAAAACATATTCAAAGAATATTCCATTCTTCCAAAAGAAAGGGGGGACCAAAGGACAAATCAAGTACCATTACATTTATTAAGGGGGGGACCATTGCATTTCATTTCAATTTAAGACTTGAAGGGACTCTAAATTGCCTTCTTACCCCCTCCAAATCCGAAAACTCTTATTCCCCAAAGTGGTGTTTGGCCGAAATAAGTTTTTGGGAAATTTGAAATTTTGAAAGGTGACAACCAACCCCGTAGTGCCATGTCATCACTTGTGATCAACCAAAATTCATCTCTAAAATTAGATTTCCTAGTTTCTAATTTTTTATTATAGTTTTTTTTAAGTTAATTCTACCAATAATTAGCAAACTAGTAAGTACCTACTAGGTTGGTAATTAGTCTAGAGTTCGTTTATTTCGTGTCTTCGTTTTTTTGTGAGTTTTTCTCGTTCTTAAGTCGTAGTATTTTGTTGGTTCAAGTCCGTGCATCACTTTATTTGAGCCATTTAAAACAAAGATCGATTCTGGACCAAAGCTTCTCATCTCTTGAGTTACTTGCCAAGTATTACCGATTCTCCAACACTTGTTAGGCCAAGTCTGAGGTGAGGTTGAGTGTGAGTGAAGTAAGGCCTTTTGAACTAACTTGTTTGCTCATTTTTTAGGTTGTGTTGGTTGCTGTTTTTTTTGTTCTTTTAGGTACATTTTCCATGGAATCCGAAGATACTACTTCCCAACCTTTGGGAAATGATGCTATTGGAACTTTGATGGCTTGGTTAGAGGCCTTTGCCCGAAAAGTAGAGGAAAGTAATGATGCTTTGAGGAGGGAAATGAAGAGTAATATAGATGCTATGTGGGGTGAAATTTCCAGTTTTAGTGGAAGGCTTGATTGTGTTGAAAGTAGGAGGAACTCACGACCTTCTACTCCTAATCCTTACCATGCATCCTCCAGTGTCCAAGCCAATAACTCTTCCATGACTATAACACCCGAAACCCTCCACCAAATACTTAACCCTCCAAGAGTTTGACTATACCAGCCACTAAACCAATCCCAAACCTCTCCTAACTGGAATCTACAAAGGTCACTACATCACATAATGAACCAAGTCCAACAAGAGGGACTTGGAACTCAAACTCCACCCCCAAATTCGAACCAAATACCTCCACAAAATACCACTTACCAAATGCCAAATACCATGGACCAAAGACCTTACCATCCACCATATCCAATACCACAAGTTCAAGTACCACATAATCAAAAACCAAACCCACTTCCCCAAAGGCCTTAAATCCAAAACCCACCCATCCAAATTGAGGATTATGGTAGAGGAGAGCAAGATGGCTATGAAGTTCCTCATGATGATTATTGGTTTGATGAGGGAGAGAGGGGAATAGATGAAAAAAGGGGACCTTATGGTAGATTCCGAGGGCAAGATGCAATGCATTGGCATGGTGATCAACCAAGAATCTAAGACATTGGCATTAATTCAATCAAGGTTGGCATTCCGATCTTCAAGGGAGAAAATGATCCTGAGGTGTACTTAGCTTGGGAATCTTCTTGTGAAAAGTTGTTCCAAGTGAATGACTTAATTGAGGAGAAGAAAAGTTGTTATGCCATTGCACACTTTGAAGGATATGCCAATACTTAGTGGGATTACACTAAGAGGTTTGGAAATATCTTGATTGGTGGCCAACTACCTCCTTGGGAAGACTTGAAAAGAGTAACAAGAGAGAGGTATGTATCAAAATAATATAAAATTGAGCTCCTTTGTAAGCTCTACAACTTGAGGAAAGGAAGCAAGAGAGTCATGGCATACTATGATGAATTTCAGCAACTCATTTTGAAGCTTGACAATAGAGGTGAAAAAGTCATGCATGACATCATTCATTTCAAAGTGGGGTTGAACAAAGACATCTCTTCTCGAATGACTCTTATTAATTTTGAACCATGGTTGAGATCTTTAAAGAGGCCTTGGAAATTGAAAAGGAGAACAAAGAAAGGTACAAGCCAAGACCTTAAACACCTAATTTGGGTTGGGTCCATTCCAAAGGTACAAATCAGCAAGCTTCGGGTTTCGGCAAAGGAAAGGAACCCTCAACTTTTGTCAAGCCATACAAGGTCAAACAAGTTCCAAGATACCCCATAATAATCGAAGATAACAAACTTTATACTCCTAATCCGAAAGGTCTTCAATGACCATGTGCCAAGGATGGGGTCATCGAGGAAGTGAGTGTGCTACTCATAGAAATGTGATCCTAAGAGAAGGTAGGTTTTATTACCTAGGTGAGGAAGTTGAGCTTGAACCCGAGGTTAATGAGGTTGGTTTACAAGATGGAGATCCTTGCGATGGTGAACCCGAGACTACTTGTGATGATTGTGAGAAAGAAACACTTGGCCATAAAATGGAGAGTGTCAAGTTCCTAATTATGTAGTGAGGAGGGCTATAGTGATTAAAGCACTTGAAGATCCGATCCAAAGAGGGAATTTGTTCCATACTAAGTGCTTGATTAATGGAGGGGTGTGTACTATGGTGATTGATAATGGAAGTTGCACAAACGTCGCTAGTTCTACAATGGTGGACTTCTTGCAACTCCCCACCACCCCTCATGCTAATCCATACAAACTACAGTGGCTCAATAAATGTGGTGAGGTAAAAGTGACACGACAATGAACGATCAAGTTCATGGTAGGAAACTACCTAGATGAAGTTTGTTGTGATGTCATTCTGATGCAAGCATGACATTTGCTACTTGGTAGACCATGGCAATATGACAAATCTACCATGCATAATAGAATGTTAAACATGTATTCACTTGTTCATGGTGGGAAGAAGTTTGAATTACACCCACTTTCACCCTCCTATGTAAATGAGTTGCATTAAAAGTTTAGAGAGTTGAAAGAAAAGGGAAGCAAAAAGAAAGAACCCGAAAAGAGGCAAAAAAGGGAGGTTTTGGGTTCTACCTCTTCTAATGGGGGAGTTGCTGATTATAAGTCTCAAAAGGATCAAGGACCCATGGTTATGTTGGCTAGGATGAAGGATTTGTTCAAGGATCAAAACATGGACACTCCAATGCTCTACCTAGCTTATTCTCTTAACACTAACTTTTCTTCTTCTTCTTTTCTTCTTTTTTCTTCTTTTTTTACTCCCTTCTATTTCACTTGTTTTGCAGGAATTTCATGATGTATTTCCTCAAGAATTTCCACAAGGGTTGCCCCCAATACGGGGAATTGAGCACCAAATTGATTTGGTATCGGTTTCACAACTTCCAAACAAACCAGCTTATAGAAGCAATCCCTCGGACACTAAGGAGCTGAAAAGACAACTTGAGGAGCTTCTCAACAAAGGCTACATCAAATAAAGCTTAAGTATGTATGCTTTCTTGGTACTTTTGGTACCAAAGAAGGATGAAACTTGGCGTATGTGCATTGATTGTAGAGCTATCAACAAAATCACGATAAGGTGTCATCATCCTATCTGTAGGCTAAATGATATGTTAGATGAGATCCACGGTGCTTGTGTGTTTTGTAAAGTCGATCTTAGGAGTGGCTACCACCAGATTCTTATGCAACCCGATGATGAGTGAAAGACCGCATTCAAGACCAAATTTGGTCTATATTAGTGACTGGTCATGCCCTTTGGCTTTACAAATGCTCCTAGAACCTTTATGAGGCTAATGAATCATGTGATGAAGCCTTATATTGGAAAGTTTATGGTGGTCTACTTTGATGATGTATTGGTATATAGTAAGTCTATTGATGAACATGTGAATCATTTGAGATGTGTGTTTGATATGCTCCGAAGGGAGAAGTTGTATGCCAACATGGAGAAGTGTTCTTTTGGAGTTGATAAAGTGGTCTTCTTGGGTTTTGTTATGAGTTTAAGGGGTGTTGAAGTGGCCGAATCTAAGATAGACTCTATACGAAGTTGGCCGACCCCTAAGACTATTGGAGAAATTTGAAGTTTTCATGGGTTGGGGAGCTATTATAGGAGGTTTTCAAGGGTTTTAGATCCATAGCATCCCCCTTAACTGAAGTTATTAGAAGGGACCAACCCTTTAAATGGGGTGTAAAGCAAGCTAAGGCTTTTGAGGCCTTGAAAGCTTTGCTCATTTCGGTTCCCTTGTTGCAATTACCCAATTTTGATAAGACATTTAAGGTTGAATGTGATGCAATAAGGTTGGTATTGGGGTTGTTTTGAATCAAGAAGGCAAGCCCATTGCTTATTTTCGTGAAAAGCTCAAAGGGGCAACTCTTAATTATTCGACTTATGATTTGGAGTTGTATGCCCTTGTTAGAGCCTTGGGTAATTGGCAACATTATTTATGGCCTAAGGAGTTTGTGATACGAACGGATCATGAATTGTAAGGAGTTTGTGATACGAACGGATCATGAATTGTTGAAACACCTTAAGAGCTAAGACAAGTTGAATAGGCATCATGCTAATTGGATTGAATTTATCGAGACTTTCCCCTATGTAATCCATTACAAAAGGGGGAAGGAAAATATGGTAGCCAATGCGTTGTCTAAAAAGCATGTGCTTGTTGTTACTTTGTCTTCGAAGTTGATGAGGTTTGAGAGCTTGTGGATGTTGTATCCTGAGAATCCTATCTTTTCGCCTATTTATAGGGAATATAAAGAGTGTGGAAGGGACCGATGGCTCAAAGAGAATAGCAATTCCTCCTACTCTTGGTTTGATGGTTATTTGTTCAAAAGGAGGAGATTGTGTGTTCCTTCTAGTTCATGGAGGGAATTTCTTGTGAGGTAAGCACATGATGGTGGCCTTATGGGGAATTTTGGGGTTGATAAAACCCTTGGTATCTTAGAGGAGCAATTCTATTAGCCAAAAATGCGCAAAGATATTGCTAAAATTTATGGCCAATATATGTATTGCCGGATTGCAAAATCTTGCCTCCTATCTCAAGGATTGTACACCTCACTTCCCACTCCCCTTAGCCCTTGGTTAGATATCTTCATGGACTTTTTTTTGGGGCTGCCAAGGACTAGAAAGGGTCAAGATAGCATTTTTATTGTCGTTGATGGATTCTCCAAAATGGCTCACTTTATTCCTTGTGCCAAAACTGAGGATGCCCCTAGTGTAGCTTTTTTATTTGTTGAACATGTTGTAAAGCTTCATGGGATCCCGAAGAATATAGTGAGTGATAGGGACTCAAAGTTCCTAAGTATTTTTTGGAAGTTCATGTAGGGTAGGCTTGGTACGAAGTTGCTTTTCTCAACCTCTTGCCACCCACAACCGATGGCCAAACGGAAGTAGTAAATAGGACCTTGGGTTCTATGCTATGGAATATGGTTAAAGGTAAAATGACTTCATGGGAGGACCACCTACCTTTGGTGGAATTTTTATACAATAGAGTGGTTTACTCAAGTACGGGAATGACTTCCTTTGAGTGTGTCTATGGCATGAACCCCCTTACCCCTTTGGATTTAACTCCTTTGCCAAGTGAACTTGTGAATAGATTAGATGGAAACAAAAGAGCCGAGGCAATGAAGAAAATGCATGATAAGTTGCGGCTAAAGCTTCAAAAGAAGAACCAAGAGGTTGCAAGAAGGGTGAACAAGGGTCGAAGAAGGCTTGTGCTTAAACCCGGAGATTGGGTATGGGTACACTTGAGGAAGGAGCTATTTCCTAATCAAAGAAAGGCCAAGCTTATGCCTCGGGGAGATGGAATATTCCAAGTTCTTAAAAGGATCAACGACAATTCCAACCAAATTGATCTACCCTCGGATTATCAAGTACATTCCACTTTCAATATTTGTGATCTTTCATCACATTCTTGATATTGATGAAGCTGCAAGTTTGAGGACAAAATCTCTTCAATATGGAGAGGATGATACAAGTTCCAAGCTAAAACCTTTCACCCGAAGTCAAGCTAAGGAACTTCAGCAATTTCAATCATTGTTTATGCACTTGAAGGCGTGTAAGTGTGTGATGCATCCGACTAAGGGAGGGTACTTGATGGTCTGTGAAAAAGAGCTTTGAAAAAACTACTTTCTTACATCTCATGGTCGCCTAAAAGAAGGGATATTGTGGACTTTTTGCACTCTTAAGTTACACTCAAGTGGAGCCTCTTTTGAGGCTTCGTTAAGGGCATTAAAGTTTTTTATTATTTAATAGTATAAATAGACATTTTATTCATTAGACTTTTGATGACATTGAATATTACTCTTAGTTCTTAACTTAGTCTTCTAGTTGGTAGCTTAGAATCCTAAATTGAAACCCTAATAGCAATTTAAATTGGTTTTTGACTTATTTTGGGAATTTGGCAAGAAAGGTATGCTTAAGGAAGTTTGAGTCCTTTGGGTCACCTAAGAAAGTGGTTTGAACTTTCATTTGTGAGGTGTGATTGGATATTTGATATATCTCCTTTTGTTAATCATCTAGTGAAAGTAAGGATCACTTTTCTATCTTTATATTTTTGAATTGTTCTTCGTCTTCTTTCTTCTTAGTGTGTTGTTTTCTCTTTATGTGCTTGCTGGTTTTTGTGTTGTGTTCCATTTTCGTGAATTCATAGCTTTAGGCTATCACCTGCTAATGTGGCATGTCTCATTGAGAAGAATTGCTATTTATCCTTTTTCCTATTTTTTTTTTTTGCTTTTTCTCTCAAATATTTGGAGTTTAAATATATTCATGTTGGGATTTTAAACAGAAAATCAAAAGTCATTTGTATTAGCTCCTATTTAGGAAACCCTTCACTTCCCCATCTTCTGCTCTTCATTGACAATGGTAGTGTTCTTCTTTTCCCTTGATTCTCTACACACGGTTCTTCTTTCCTCTTAATTCTCTGCACACAGTGTGTTTCTTCTCTTAGATATCTAATTTGAACTGTAGTTTCAATTGGAATTTTGATTTCTCTTTTGTCAAATATTTATATTCTCTATTTTCAATAGGAGTTTTGTCTTCTCTTTTGTTAAACTATATGCCCTTTTCATTATATTACTCATGAATACATCTTAGAAAACATTCAACCGTATATGGTTGTTATATAATAAATTTGGGAGATTTTTCATACATGACTATAGTGTCTAATAGAGAAATTGAGGAAGTGTTTTTGGGTCTTTCCAAATTTCTTTCTATTTTCGAATTGAGGAAGTGTTTGGGGGTCATTTCTGTATTTCGATTTGTTAGGTTTTTAATTTTGTGAATTATTTGTTGTTTTATTATGATGAATTTCTCATTTTTACTTTGTTTTGTAGAATTACCTTCAAGTTTTATCATATAAGTAAATTGTTAAATTGGTGACTCCTTGAAGATCTCAATTTTTTTTTTGGATTTTAGGAATGATTTGAAGATGTGGAAAGGGAAAATAGTTGCAGAATGTTGTATCTCCTTATCTTTTTCTGGCCATTCTTAATGTTTCTTTAATTTGTTTCAAAGAACTATGTTATAGAAGTTTTCCTCCTCTTTTGATTTTGACATGAAGTTGCAAATCTCTCCGAACTTTATACTGTTGACCTCTTCCCAGTTCTAATATGTTTTTCTTGTCCATTGTAGAAAAAAAGAAGAAGATGACAATGTTAAGATTTGCAAAGGATGACAACTTAACTTGTCCCTGCATTTGTCGGACATATTATTTGATCAAACATAATTACAATAATCGATGTAGAGTATACAATCAAATAGTTTTTGTAAGTCAAATTTTGCTTAATGGTTCCATCAAAATTGTCGAGATAAAGCAATTTTGCTCTCTCATTTATTGATTTTGAGTACAATTAAGTTTTTCTCAAAAAAATATACTGTGTTTTGATACTCTGTTATTCATGCCTTCATGTCATTTTCCCCTTTTTTGTTTTCCTTTCTTTCTGTTTGTATTTTTTAACTATTTTTTATGTGTTCCTTTCAATCTAGCAACAAATTTTAAATATCGAATTAGTATGATTGAATTTAGCTTTGAAAATTATTTCATATTAACTTTCAAGATGTGAGAACTATTTTGAAATGGATTCTCGCTAACAATCATAGGAAACATCAAAATTATGTCCATGTGATCTATATAGTCACGTGATAGAGTTGTGGGATTTAGCACTGAACATAAAGGAACCAGCTGGAAGTTTTGCAATTGTATGTAACTAGTTTACTTCTTGAATTGTTACATATGATTTTAACTTCTTATTTGCATGGATTCCTTCAAGTATGCATTATCATCTCTCGAATTGCTCGAATCGATGTTTATTTGTTGTTTGACAATTGAAAATTTTTCATTTTACTAGGTGTGTTCTTCATATTCACAATTTTTTTGAGTTTGTGATCTCATTTGTTTCAAAGGTAGTACAAGAGACGAAAGGACGAACACTTGAAGAAATCCAGGCATCCATGACACTGATGTTGATTTGCAAGAAAAGACTGTTCATGCATATTTTATGATTTATTCTATAGTTCATTGCTTAAACGATTACACCACTATTATAAAAATGTGAACAATGTTAACTTTTATTTCATTTGTATAAAAGATTATGTATCTTTTGCTATATCACACAAACTCATGGGCTACCCATTTCTTTTTTCCTGTTTAACTTTACACATAGTTTCTGTTGCAGGAATTAATTATCATAAAGATAAAAAGTGAAGTATAAAGCAGCTTATAAAATAAGGAGAGACCTTATCAGTGGATAAAATTGATCCAGATTGTATGATATGCAACAACTACTGGCATAGAGGAATGTTGGGAAACCAGACATCAGACAACTCAGGCAGTAGATCACTTAGAGTTTCTGCACCATAACACTGCTTTTCAAAATTTGAAATCTTCCCTGCAACTTCAGAACACAATGCATTGTTCTCAGGTTTATCTCTTCCAAGGCTTCAAACAAGAAAGAAATGCATCTATTTATCAATATTTTTGGAAACTACACGTTCAAGTGTTGTCAATTGTATATAATTTTTTAATACTAAATGATGATATTCCACACTCTACCTTCCCCAAGACCTCTCTTGTAGGATTACACTCGATTTATTGTTATGAACTAATGTTAGTATATTGTTACATATTTTATTGGAAATTCGAAATGGTGATATGTATAGTATTAGTTTTCATTTGAATATTAACACACTCTATTAATATTCCATACTAGCATACATTCTTAGTGGCTTGGTTTATTGGTCTAGATTCTCAATTACCCACCTTGCAATCTTCGTACCCATTTCCCTTTCCCTACCCCTATATAACTAAAAAAATAGTCACAGGCCTCACAAGATTTACTATTTACTCTTGTATAAACATGGAGTCTTAACAACATCTCCAGGATTTAGAGTGTCACTGCAACTGAAGGACTGTATAAAATACCTGCTGAGGTTCAGACTTGGTTCCTTTATTGAGGGAACTCTTGAAATTGACTAGGGTATCTCGAAAGACTACTGCTCCACCCTCGTACAAGAAAATCCTTCCAACTTCTTTCTTAATTCCACTGGTAATTTTTTACTTCCAAGTAACCCATTTACTATACATAAACATTTGAATAATTCACTGTGATTAACTCTAATTACCTTGCCATTGAAAAATATGCATACAATGGATGTAAAAAGTAAATGTTTAGGGGGAGTTTGTGTAATACCACGTACTTTTTCCTAGCTCAGTTTAGCTTCTAATGTGATAGGAGTTAGCTTTGAAAGTGTATAACTCTTGATGCTTGCAGATTTTTCCAGCTATAGACCCTCAAATGTGTATATAATCGAACCATCTTTCCAACGATACCAATTTTGCCTTAATACAATACTCAATTGAGAAGTTATGGCAATTTTAGTGAAAGTAGTAACGCATCGCGATAAGCACCGCATCGCGATCAAGCACAAATTTGCAATTGTCCAATTTCTAGTGGAGCACCGCGATTAGCCCGCATCGCGGTGAATTTCCAATTCCCATTCATACCTTTCCAATAACTCACAGTGATTTGCCCATATCACGTCAAAATCCTTAATTGGACAGGCACCGCATTGCGGTGGAGTGCAAAATGGCACTCATCCTTTTCTAGTGACGCAACACAATTTCACCATGTCGCGCCAGAGGCTAAAATAACAATCGTCCATTTTCCAGTAAGCCACTACGATAGTGGCACATCGCGGTAATATGCCAAATTGGAATTTTCCAGTTCTGAGTTAAATTTTACAAAGGGCAATCTAGTTATTTCCCCAAGCCCTAGGTCATGTAAAACACAGAATCTAGCCTATTCCAAGCATATTATGCATGTTTATCATGTAAAACATAGAATCTAGCCTATTCCAAGCATATTATGCATGTTTTTCATCAACCTTCTCTCAAAGAAACCCTAGAACATCAAATCTTAATCCCCAATAAATCCAAATTCCACCATTCTTTTTCTAAGATAGGTCAAAAGTAAAGATTTCCAATTCAAGATCTTCAAGAATTCATCTCCAAGAGCACAAATAGAAACTCAAAGATCAAGCTTCTTCATCTAGTCATCAATTAAAGTATGTGGGGTTTCAACAAGGATAATCCTTTCACTCTTGTGCCTAAAACTAGTTTTAAAGTTGATTTTTTATATGAAATTACATGAATTTCAGTTTAGGGTTTATACCCACTTATCATTAATTGAAGATTATGAGATTTCAAGTAATGTAGATGTCGAATTGCATGTCTTCTTCCATATTTTTATGTGTATTGTAGTAATTTCTATATTTTGAATTGAATTACCAATATTTACATTATCAAGCATGAACATTATGATGTTTTGACATGAATTTGAAGCATGGATTATTAAGCCCTAGTTTGTATGTTGATATTTCAAGAATGACTATGCTTTAAGCATCCCATGATTAGTTATTTTCCGATTTTGATAAAGATTTAATATTTTGACCTTAGCTTCGATATGGAATCCACTTTACAGTTTCAATTCAGAATAGATTAACAGATACCCAATTGATTTTCATTATAAACCTTTATACTAATTTTAAATTGGATTTCCAACAAAATAAGCATATATATTAAAGGGAGTAGTATTTAGCACCGAGTTGGGTATGCTCACATGCCCCAGAACTACAAGCCAACGTATGTTCAGATTATCAGATTATTTCTATTTCTATATGGATGACAGTTACAGATGTGATCACTTAGATTAGGTTATACTCCCTGGCAAGAGTATGAAACCTCTCCCCAACATGAGGTTTTCCCATAAGAGAATTAGACGTTGAACTCCATATTAGCTCACATGGTTTATTTCAGTTAGAAGAACCTCTCTACAGCCTAAAGCCTACAGACTACAAATTTCAAAACAGAATAAGACTTACAAAACAACTTTTAGAAACTAATATAAAGGTTCACAGTTTTATTCAGATATTGCTTTACATACGAGATTTCAGATTTCAGATTTCAGTTTACTAATACAAAAGTAAGTCCTTTCTACACTTAGACAGCATGATTTAAAAACACAATACCGGTACAACTTTTAGAAACTAAACGTTATGACTCACTAGATTTATGCAATAGGTTTTTCTATTTATGATTATGATTTAAGAATTTTAGATATTCCAGCTTATATGAGTCATCTACATTTAGCATGCATTATTTTACAAATTATGATATTGTTGAGATATTATTTTACTTGTGCATTTGCCCCATATACTCAGTACAATCCAGAAGTACTGATCCACATATATGTCTATGTGTTACATTGTCTCATAATGTAGGTTCAGGTGCTCAGTTTTTGCAACGTGAGTGATTTTGAGCATCTCCACCTACATCACGACAGTTGGTGAGTCCTCATAGTTCGGGGGCCCAGTCCTTCAGTTTTTTTAGCTTATTAGTATAGATGATTCAGTATTTTCAATTAGTTCGAGTTAGCTGGGGGTTTGTCCCAGTGAATCTCTAGTTTTAGTAGAAGAGGCTTGTCAGACTGCTAGACATAGTTTAGATTTTCAGTATTTCTTTACCAAACTTTGAGTCTAATATTTTTAGACATTATATTCAGATAATTTCAGTTTAGCTCAGATAGAATTTTGCATACTAGCTTGATCATATGTTTACATTTCTCTCTTTATGAGTATCCAGATTTAATAGAAGGCTTACAAGGTTAGCTTGAGGCTACTCATAGTCTTGAGCATCGTGTGACGTCTTGAGACCCATTTTCAGAGTGTTACAGTTTGGCCATAAAAATTGTTGAGTATTTGGAAAAAGTAGTTTTTGTTTTCAAAGTGAAATATGATATATTGGAGTTGTATTTGGACATGAATACCGATTGGAGTTTTCTTTTTAATTTTTGTGAGTAATTTGGAGTGAAAGGGAGTTTTCCATTTTTCTTATCGAATTCCTAAAAAAAGGTGAAAACAGTTGAATTCCTAAATTTTATGGCGAAACGTGTTTGTCGGAGTTTAACTTCGAAAAAAATAGTAAATTTTTGTATGGCCAAATGCCTTCTTAATGTATACATTCTTTTTCTTGAATTCTGGACTAAATATTGCCATAACTTTAGGAGTTTGTTTAGCTTATTCATGAAAACATAACACCAAAAGAGTCCTTTAATTTGACATCAAAAGTTTGCGATTCTTCACCAGGTTTATCACCTCCATTATTAGACACCACAACAGACTTAATGTCAGGTAGTTTTTTCTCGAAACTCATAACTAATTTGGATGACTTGTAATCAGAAAATTCACCCTCAAGCATAGCAGTGCATTATTATGCATTCACCATCTCACATTTTGAATTTCTTGTTCGATTCAAGATGTATGTGTGGATAGAAAATGGAGGGAAAAATAGTGGAGGGAAAGAGAGACACTAAAATAGAAAGTGTACCCTTTTATGGAAAGCTTACTAAATTCTCCCACATTGGTGGGAGAAAGAAGCTTTCATGTGTTTATATTGAGAAACACATATCCACATGGATAGTAAGACAAGAACAAGGTGGTGCCTCGCGTTGTCGTCATCGTCGCTCGCTCTGCACGACTTTGGATTTTGATTCATCAAATGATCAATCGATGAGATCTATTTTTAGATAAAATTTATTTGAAACTTGATGAACAAGTGAAATTTTAATCCAAAGAATCTGATAGAAATATTTTTCTCCATGTGCGGATGCATTTTGGACACCATGTGAACGCATACACAATCCACCTCGAAGGGATGCGATCCTCTGAGGTAAAATGGCATACTGTTTAATGTAATAGAGCGATCTACACGTGCACCTCGATAAATACGAACGTAGGTACAACGCAGGTACTTACTGGAATTTGGGCAGAGTCACTTGCGATCGCAGATCAGGTGCAAGTCCAGCACAGACTGGGCATAGGCAATGTGACTGTACTGAATAGGTGCCTTTTTGTTGAACCAATGTTTCCTTTCCAAAGAGACACCTTAAGGCTATAAATATCTGACATATTCCTCAGGTATAGACATGATTTTTGACAGCATAAACACTCTTCTTCTCTATAAAAACTCAGTGTGATCATTAGCCATTGAGTGAGTTTGATGAATCTAATAATATGAGGTACCTCTATTGTTGGATTAAAAGCCATTTTATCCTGGGAGGAAAATTCCATAACCTCGGGTACAGTGGGGAGAATTATTCCTTAAGAACACTCCGTGAAGTCAGGGGAGTTGGCTTTAAATTTTTGTTTCATCTTATTTAGATTATTTTAATCTTGTGATGAAGATGTTGTGTAACTTCGTAGGTGTTCTTTTTTTATACTTGAACTTATGTTGAAGTTTTTGTGTGCCTAAATATAGATTTGCTTATCCAAAACATTGAAGACAACAATCTAATTTAGAATCTATATTATTTGGTTTCTGGAGATTGAAGCCTTAAGCTTTCTACTTCGTTTAAACTTAACTAGTGATTTGAAGACATAAAATCTATATAAAAAGTTAAAGATCACTCGGTTGACAATTGGAAGTCATAAAAACTTCATTGTTAAACTAGAAACAGAAGGTGTTTAAAGTTGCTGCAACTTTGTTAATAGTATTTTGATATACTAAAGTTACTATCTTGTTGTAACAAAAAAATGACTAATGAAAGTCAAATGCATAATACTGCAATGACTGTGGCAGAAATTAGTATTTCCACAATGAGTCATACGAATGGTCCACCGGCGATGGCACCAGCGGAGAGACCCGAAAAGTTCGCGGGTATTGACTTCAAAAGATGGCAGTAGAAAATGCTTTTCTACCTTACAACTCTATGTCTTCAAAGGTTCATATTTAAGGAAGATCCATAGGTGCCTGAGGGAACCTCTAAACAAGATTTATTTGTAATTGTGGAGGCTTAGAAACACACCGATTTTCTTTGTAGGAACTACATCTTAAGTGGTCTCCAAGATGATCTCTAAAATGCGTAAGTGGAACAAAGACAACAAATGAGTTGTGGGGAGTGTTAGAATGGAAGTACAAGGCATAGGATACAGGAACTAAAACATTCTTCATTGTAAGATTTCTGAAATATAAAATGATACACAACAAGTCTGTTGTCTCCCAACTGCAAGAACTGTAAGTGATCATCCATGATCTCCTTGCGGAAAGAATGATTTTGATAAATACCTTTATTGAACAGTTTAAAAATGTTCTTAGTATTCACATAAACCTTATTGTAGGTTTGATCGTGAATGAGGCATTTCAAGTAGCAGTAATAATAGAGAAGTTACCATCCATGTGCAGGGACTTCAAGAAATATTTCAAACATAAATGTAAGGAGATATTTATCGAAGATCTAATCATAAGATTACATATTGAAGAAAACAATAAGGCTGTGGAAAGAAGGGCGAAGGAAATTCTACGATGAATGGAGTAAATATTGTGGAAGACGACCACTACTCCAAAAAGTGCAAAAAACTGGACATGAAAGCAATCAACCCAAGGAGAAATTCAATGGAAAATATTTTAACTATGGCAAGATTGCCCACAAGTCTATGAATTGTCGTGCCTCAAAGAAAGGGAAGAAGAAGAACCAAGCAAATGTTGTTGAGTCCAATAAAGAAATGGACGATTTGTGTGCCATGCTATCCAAATGCAACTTGGTGGGAAATCCTCGCAAATAGTGGATGGATTCCGGTGTCATCCGCTATGTTTGTGCTAATAAGGAGTTATTTGCTGCTTTTGCTCTGGCTCAAAGAGAAGAAAAGATCTTTATGGCTAACTCCGCTACTGTAAAAGTAGAAGGAACAGGAAAATTATGCTTGAAAATGACTTTAGGCAAAGTGTTGACACTCAACAATGTCCTATATGTACCGGAGTTAAGAAAGAACTTGATTTTTGTAACACTTCTAGATAAAAATTAATTCAAATGTGTAACTATTACCTAAAAATTTGTAATTAGCACACGAGAAGTGTATGTAGGAAAAGGCTATCTCACTGAGGGCCTATATAAGATGAATGTAATGACTATTGAAATCAATAAAAGTTCTGTTTGTGCTTACTTGCTTGAGTCTAATGAATTATGGCATGAACGTTTAGGCCATGTTAATTACAAAATATTGCAAAAACTGATTAACTTAGGAGTTTTGCCACACTTTGAGTGCAATAAGTCAAAGTGTCAAATGTGTGTGGAATCAAAGTATGCTAAGCATCCATATAAGTCCGTTGAAAGGAATTCCAATCCCTTAGACTTAATACACACTGACATTTGTGATATAAAGTCAAGACTATCACATGGTGGGAAAAAGTATTTTACAAATTTTATTGACGATTGCACTAGATATTGTTATGTCTATTTGCTAAATAGTAAGGATAAAGCAATAAATGCGTAGGCAATACAAAACTGAAGTTGAAAATCAGTTAGAGAAAAATATCAAAACTATAGGAAGTGATATGGATAGAGAATGAATTTCCCTTTGTAGAAATATGTGCAGAGAGTGGAATTGTCTATCAAACTACGGCCCTGTATTCACCTCAATCTAATGGAATTAAAGAAAGAAAAATCCAAACTTTGAAGGAAATAATGAATGCCTTACTTATAAGTTCAGGTTTATCGCAAAACTTATGGGGGGAGGCTATCCTTACAGCCAACCGAATACACAATAGAGTTCCCCATAGTAAGACACAATCAATTCCATATGAAAAATGGAAAGAAAGAAAACCCAACTTGAAATACCTCAAAGTGTGGGGGTGTCTAGCAAAGGTCCAAGTTCCTATGCCTAAAACAGTAAGGATAGGACCTAAGATGGTGGAATACATGTTCATAGGATATGCTAAAAGTAGTAAAGCATGTTGATTTTGGTTCATAAATATGAACATTTGGATATCAATGAAAATAGGGTAATTGAATCAGATAAAGTTAAATTCTTTGAAAACATCTATCTGTATAAAACTAGACATGAACAGTCTATTGGGGGGGTCTAAACGACCTCAAGATGAACCAAGTGAGAATGTACATAATGATTAATGTAGTACACGTCAAAGAACGTCAACTTCATTTGGATCAGATTTTGTAATATTTCTCTTAGAAAATGAGACTCAAACTTTTAAAGAAGCGATGTCATCATCAAACTCATCCTTTTAGAAAGAGGCTATCAATAGTGAGATTGAATCAATCTTAAGCAACCATACGTGGGAGTTGATTGATCTTCCTTCGGGAAATAAACCTTTAGGTTCTAAATGGATCTTCAAAAGAAAAATGAAAATGGATGGTACTATTAACAAATACAAGGCAAGACTTGTAGTAAAAGGATTTAACAAAAGGAAGGCCTTGATTACTTTGATACATACTCGCCTGTAACAAGGATAACGTCAATTTGGATGTTAATTGCCTTGGCGACGGTATATAGTCTTGAAATCCATCAAATGGATGTGAAAACAACATTCCTAATGTAGAATTGGAGGAAGAAATTTATATGGAACAACCTGAGGATTTTGTGGTTCCAGGAAAAGAAAATAAGGTATGTAAACTTGTTAAGTTACTTTATGGACTAAAACAAGCACCTACACAATGGCTTGTGAAGCTTGACCAAACCATGTTGGCAAACGAGTTCAAGATTAATGAATGTGATAAATGTGTTTATATTAAAGACAATACAAATCACCAAATCATTATTTTTTTATATGTGGATGATATGTTGATTATCGGTAGAGACATTTCTGACATAAATACAAAAAAATGAATGCTCGAGAGCAAGTTTAATATGAAATACCTTGGAGTTGCAGAAGTAATATTAGGAATAAGAATCCATAGAACTCTACAAGGGTTGGCATTGTCATAGTCTCATTATATCAAAAGAAACTTGAAAAATTCAAGTATATGGAATTTGTTGCCAAAACTCCATTGGATGTGAGCTTAGCACTTCGAAAGAATGAAGGTGAAAGTGACTTACAATTGGAGTACGCAAGAGTATTGGGATATTTAATGTATATAATGAATTGTACACGACCAGACATAGCATGCGCTATTAGTAAGTTGAGTCGGTACACAAGTAATCCTAACAAAACTCATTGGATGGCAATGAAAAGAATTTTGGGGTATCTTAAATACACTTAAGACTATGCTTTGCATTATAATAAATATCCTGCAGTACTTGAAGGATATAGTGATACAAATTGGATCACTGGATTGAACGAAGTAACATCCACGAGTGGATATGTATTTACTATTGGTGAAGGAGCGGTCTCTTGGAAATTATCCAAACAGACATGTATTGCTCGCTCCACATTGGAATCTGAATTTATCACATTGGATAAAGTTGGTGAAAAAGTATAATGGCTCCAAAATTTCTTGAAAGATATTCCTTATTATCCCAAAATAGTAGCATGAGTATGTATACACTATGATAGCCAAGCAACAATAGGTAGGGCAGGGAGCATGATGTACAACGATAAATCCCATCACATAATACAGAGACATAATACCATTAGAGAACTTCTCTCTAGTGGAATTACCACTGTTGACTATGTGAAGTTAAGGATAATATGTTGGATCCACTTATAAAAGGCCTGTCCAGAGAAGGAGTTGAAAGGACATCCAAGGAAATGGGTTTAAGGCCTAAGACAAGTCAGCATAGCGGTAACTCTACCTAGCAGACTGGAGATCCTAAGAGCTAGGTTCAAAGAGATAAAAAAAGTTGTGTCTGATAGGTTCAACATTGTCATTATACCCAACCCATTCTCATGATGTAGACAATATTTAGTAAACGAGGAGAAGACTTATGATGTGAAGTCTTTTAATGATTATCTAAATTTGGCATATTTTACCAAATAGTTTAATATACAGGATTGAATATTTAGAAATCACCTATGTGAGGGAGAAGTGGAAGCTGCTTTGAGGAGAATGTTAGTAAAGGCCTATTCTCTAAGCTCTCATGAAATCGGGACGTGTTCATGGCTGAAAGAATGAAACTGTGAGAACCATAAATAATAAAAGGCTGGTTGTGTTATATATGTTATATAGGTGTACATTAAAGATCGATGGTTCAATGATATCAAATCTACCGATTGACCGAGTGCATCCAATGCATGTTCACTACGAAAAGTTCAAAGAAAAACCCACTTATCCAGATACAATCAGTCTCTGTTAAATGATCACATGTTTGTCTGTATATTCTTTAAAAGATAGCCATTACTCATTCATATGGGAGATTATTGGGTTCAAGGCGTATGTGTGAATAGAAAATTAAGGGAAAAATAGTAGAGGGAAAAAGAGATACTAAATAAAAAGTGTAATCTTTTATGAAAAGCTTACTAAATTCTCCCACATTAGTGGAAGAAAGAAGCTTTCACGTGTTTATATTGAGAAACACGTCTACACATGGATAGTGAGGCAAGAATAAAGTAGTACCTTGCGCCGTTGCTGTCGTCGTTATCACTTGCGCAACTCCGATTTGGATTTGGCAAATAATCAATCGATGAGATCTATATTTTAGATGAAATTAATTTGAAACTTAATGAACAAGTGAAATTTTAATCCAAAGAATCTGATAGAAAGCATTTCGGATGCCATGCGAACGCATGTACAACGCACCTCAAAGGGATGCGATCCTTCAAGGTAAAAGGGCATACTGTTTCATCCAATAGGGCGATCATATTAATTTAAGCTACAAATGATTAGGTCTACTTTTAGAAGCCCAAGATGTCATCCAATTTGGCGCCACGTGTCAAATGACGTGGCATGCCAAGTCAAGTGAAGGAGTCAATGGGACCATCCACATGTCAAAATGATGCAGTAAATTAAAAGCCCATAAAAGGTGTCATGTCACTTAATCTGACTGGTCAAAGAAAGTTCATATTTATCAAGACTATGTCACTTAAATTTGATTGGTCTAAGAAAATTCATATTTATCATGAATCTTTACTTCCTACAACTATAAATAGGGGCCTCATAATTCAGAAAAGGCACTAACAATCCTAGTAAGAAGCAAGAGAGAGCTCGTGGATCAAACGCAACAGATTTTTTTACAGATTTAAGAACAAGTTCAAGCTTCAAGATCAAGACTACAAGATTCAAGAACAAGCTCAAAGGACCTTGAATTCAAGTACAAGTCGAGATTAAGTTCATCAAGTCCTCAAATCAAGTTCAAGATCAAGATCGCAAGATTCAAGAACAAGCTACCAAGCCCTTAGATTCAAGCACAAGTCAAGATCAAATCAATTCAGTTCAAGTTCAAGTTTAAGATCAAGCTCGAAGCCCTTGAATTTATAGTTGAAAAGGCAAATCAGATAATTCATAGAGATTGTAACACTCACGTTGAAATCAATAAATCGATTATTGCAGTATTTTTCTTGTCTCGATTATTATTTTTGGTCTCGAGAATTTTATTGTCCAACAGCTTTTGGCACTCCCAGTGGGACCCAATTTCCCCTTCATCTCTTCTCTTATAAATCATATATGCAATTTTGTAGCCGCAAGGCGTAAAAGTGGAAGCTCAGGTACTTTAAGACTCGTCTTTGAGTTTTATCAAGTCTACACACTAATAAGCCTTGAAGTAAGGGGCATTTGTAGACATAAAAAATTTGTGGATTCTACCAGAAGAATCTAATTTCTGTTAGAGTTCTAAAATTTGTGGGACTCTTCAAGAAGAATCCAAATTTTGTTAGAGTTCTTGGATGTTACTCTAACCTAAACCCTGGATTATGCCTATGTAAAGGGGCAAATATCCCTTTAAAAGGCATCTCCATAGTCCCAATAAATTCATGGGACATTCATAAAGAGATCAATATCTCCAATATCTCAAAAGTCTCGATAAATTTATCGAATATTCAGAAAGGGATCAAAACTCTACTCTTCTTGATAATCAAATACATCAAGAAGATGTACAAACGCTCCTTTCATAGAGATTAAATCCAAAAATTCCTACATTCGGGAAATACGCCATTAACGACCCTCGAATTATGGAGAAATTCATATCAAATCCAAATATTTCTATATTTGAGAAATATGCCACTAATGGCCCTTGAATTATGGAGGAATCCATATCAAATCTAAATATGCCTACATTCGAGAAATATGCCATTGATGGCCCTCGAATTATGGAGAAAATCAAGAGATAAGAATCAAGAAAGGAACAGATTTGTACCCACATCATTTATTAGTAAAGTTGTTGTTTCTTCATATTTTTATTTATGGTTGAAATTAATTTTCCATGAATTAAATTATGTTGGAAACAAACTGGCACTCCCAGTGGGACGATCTCTTCCTCTCATCTCAACTTTTCCAATTTCAAAGTTCAATAATACTGAAATGAATTCCAAGAAGGTCAACTCTCAATCAACTGCTTCTAAGGTTGTTGATTCAAAGTTCTCTACTGAATTAGAAAGCATCCTTGGTGTTACTTTCGAAATCTTGGGAGTTGTCAAAAGGAGCAAGGCAGGCTTGCTAGGACAACAAATACATCCAGTATCATTCGTGCCAACTCCAGGTTTTGGATCTTCAACCGCAAAAGGAACGAAGTCTAATGCAAGTGCTTCGAAAGGAGAAAATAGTGTGGCAGAATCTCTTAAGAAGACTCTCTAACTCTACTTGAGCATTCCGGTTCCAAATACTTTGGTGCAAAGAGCGATAGTCGTTCAACAAATGTGTCATCTCCACTTACACCGCATAAGATGAGCACTTCAAAGATCAAATGATACGATAATCCATGTTACTCTCCAACGTCTTTGGTGATCATGCAAGCAATGGTAACTGATGCCTCATCTATAGAGGAGCAGCTTGCGAATCTGACAAAGGCAATTGAGGTCCTGACTAAATATGTTCAGAATCAAGATGCTCGGATTGTTAAGATAGTAGATAGGATGGAAGGCCTGATAGACGTAGAGTCTAGTCATATACTGGGAAAAGCTCAAGAGGTTCACAAGTCAGAACATCCTGTGAAACAAACACCACTAACTAAAGAGGTACAAGTTTCTTCTAAGGGAATTATCCCGATTGAGTAATTGAAGAAATTTATTAAAGGGACCTTAAAAAACAAGTATGATGTTGTTACCAAGTCTTCCCTTGTGTATGCCAAGCCCTACACTGTGAGAATAGATAGCCTCAAAATATCTGTCGGTTATCAACCTCTTAAATTTAAATAATATGAGGGTAAAGAAAACCCTAAACAACATGTCACACACTTTGTTAAGACATGTAATAATGCTGGAACTTATGGTGACTATCTTGTCAAATAGTTTGTTCATTTCCTAAAGGGAAACGCCTTTGATTAGCATGCAGACCTTGAGCCTAACTCCATCGATAGTTGGGAGCAATTGGAAGAGTTAGGAGTAATTAGAACATGAGTTCCTGAATCATTTTTATAGGAAAAGGTGTACAGTGGGCATGGTAGAGCTCATAAATACTCGGCAAAAAAAGGATGAACCAGTCATTGACTTCATCAATCGATGGAGAAATGCTAGCCTCAACTACAAAGATAGGCTTAGCAAAACTTTAATAGAGATGTGCGTCCAAGGAATGCATTGGGAGCTCCTCTATAACTTGCAAGGCATTAAGCCAAAGTCCTTTAAAAAGTTAGTTATGCATGCTCACGACATAGAGTTGAGCATGTCTTCTGCTGGAAAGGGAGTAGCTCCTATCTATGACCTTTGAAGGGGAAAGGATGACCAAGAACCCAAAATATGGGGCAAGTTTGTCCCTAAAAATGATAAAAAAGAATCCATAAATATCGACGTGTCTCCTATCAAGGTCACCACGAAGGTGAGCAAAAAAGCAAAGTGTGAAGACGACTTCTCTAGCACGTCCAAATCAAAAGATAGCTTTAAAGGAGATGCAAGAGAAAGAATACCCCTTTCTTAATTTAGACGTTGCCGAGATTTTTGATGAACTTCTTCATCATAAGCTCATTGATCTGCCAGAGATGAATCATCCTAATGAAGTTGGAAAGATCACTGACCTAAATTATTACAAGTATCATAGTATTGTGGGTCACCCTTTGGAAAAGTGTTTTGTCTTTATAGACAAAGTCATACAATTAGCAAACAGGAAGATCTTTCTCGATGATGAGATAGCCAGTTCTCATCAGATATCTATCACATTTGGCTCGCTCGAGCCGGTCCAAATATGTGTCGAAGATCATAATGCAAAACTTTTAGAGTATGACAAGTCTTTAATAAATAAATGTGATGATGAAGGTTAGACTCTGGTGACCAGGTACAGATGCTAGAAGACGAGTCTGTGAAAGAAGTCGCACAAGCAGCCAACCATAAGGAGAATGGTGAAGAAACCAAGGAAACAGAAGCTGGTTGAACTTCCAAAAAGGACGAGTGTAATAGAGCTTCACCGCCAAAAACTACAGTGTCCAATAACGTTGGAGGAATTCTTACCAAGTTGGTTTTGGACGAAGACTACTCGAGTCAACCTTGAGGCATCCTATTTTAATACTACCAAAGAGGGGGAAAAGGGTGAGAATCTACCTATGGAAGTTCCTTCATCTTCGAAAATGTTAGTTGAAACTCTTGGTGAAAAGGCATATGTATGTGATACAAAAATCACATTTACAAATAATGATCTTCTTCTTGGAGGAGCCCTACATAATGATCCTTTGTACATGATAGGCCAAGTGCTAGGAAAGAAGATAAATAAAATCTTGATTGATGAGGGATCCGGAGTCAACATCCTATCTAGCCGCACAATAAAAGAACTTGGCATCGATACTAACGAACTGGATGAAAGCCATATAATGATCCAAGGCTTCAACAAAAGGGGTCAGAGGGCTATGGGATCTATCAAGTTGGGGATTCGTATGGATAATTTTTGATCAAATGTATTGATGCATGTGATCGATGCCAAAACTTCATACAATATATTTCTTGGTAGGCCTTGGGTACATGAAAAGAAAATTATCTCATCCTCTTACTATCAATGCTTGAAGCACCTCGAACGCGGAGTGGAAAAAATATAGTTGCCGATGATAAGCCATTTACTGAAGCTGAGTCACACTTTGCCGACACAAAATTCTACTTGGAGAACTATGTCATGAACGAGAAAAGGGTTGATGATGTCACCAAAACCAAGTGTGATGATCTTGCATCTAATAAGGCCATGGTGATTGTCAAAAAAGCCAACACTAAGAAGCCTTTCTCCACTTCGAATAAAGAAAGCGACACACCAGCAAAAAAGAAGTCTTGTTCTTCACTACGTACCAAAGGTAAAGAAAGAGAAAGATCACCCATTTGATGCCCAAGATAATATGCTAAAGAGGCTAACTTTACCTATTAGGAAGATTGATGCAATAAATCCATACACAAGGCTACTTAGAGAGTCTGTGACTCAAGATATGACACTTTCTACGAAGCATACAAAAGAGGGCTTCGATCCAAATGCATACAAGTTATTTGTAAAGGCTGGATATAATCCTAGTGAGCCATCAAGGTTGGGTAAAATTTCATCGAAAGGTACAACAATGAAGGAACATGAAGGCCTAGGATACACGCAACCACCTCCAATTTGCATCTCCATAAGAAGGGTGGTTAGTAAATACATCATTGTAGTAAAGGAGTCTACTACATCCAACAAAAGGCCTTTTATCTTTTACCGACTTGGAGAATCAACCATAAGAACTTCTGTTTTCGATAGGTTGGTCCTCTAAATAAGAAAAAAGGCAACAAGCATTAGAAAAGTTGTCAAACGGATGATAATGCACTCTTCACTAAAAATTTAGAAGGATTTCCAAAGTTTGATTCCTTCTAGAATGAGGCAACAGGTGGTTTCATGCAATGAGGTGTTAAAAGATAAGGCTTATACTATGGTTTATACCAATAAGAATGCGAAATATGAAGAAAACATTGGCTCCTCATATCATGTTACAACCTAAAATAAGAATGAGGCCTCATCTCAAATAAAGGTTGATGAAGAAATGGAAGATACTTTCTAGTGTCACCACATATCCATCAACGATGATGATCCTCAAGAGGAGAAAGATGCTGGAGATACTCTATCTCAACTTGAAGAAGGAGTGAAGGCCACAATAGATCCCTTGAAAGAAGTTAATGTTGGAATCAATAAAGACCCAAGACCAACTTACCTGAGTGCGTTTCTAGAAATGGAGGAGAAAATCACTTATATGGATATACTCAAAGAATATATAGATGTCTTTTCTTAGAGTTATAAGAAAATTCCTAGCTTAGATCCAAAAGTAGCAGTTCATCAGTTGTCAGTCAAGAACAGGGCTCTTCCTATTAAGCAAGCCCAAAGGCGCTTTAGGCAAGAGTTGGTTTCATTGATCGAAAATGAAGTTAAAAAACTCATTAAAGCTAGCTTTATTCATGAAGTCAAATATCCCACGTGGATTTCAAGTATTATTCCAGTACGGAAGAAGAATGGTCAAATTTGAGTTTGTGTCGACTTTTGAGATCTCAATAATGCATGCCCTAAGAATAATTTTCCAATCCCCAAACCAGAGTTGATAATTATGCCACCACTCGTTATGAGGAAATGTCCTTCATGGATGGTTCATCCGGCTATAACCAAATCCGCATGGTGCCAAAGGATGAAGAGCTCATTGCATTTTGTATACCCAAAGGTATTTATTGCTACAAGGTGATGCCTTTTGGTTTGAAGAATGCTAGCCCCACTTATCAAAGGGATATGAAAAATATCTTTGATGTCCTAATCCATAAAAATATTGAATGTTACGTGGATGATCTAGTGGTGAAGTCAAGAAAGAAAGACGATCACTTAAAATACCTAAGAATGGTGTTTGAGTTACTTCAAAGATATCAACTTAGGATGAATCCATTGAAGTATGCCTTTGGAGTTACTTTTGGAAAGTTTCTAAGCTTTATTGTGTGATACCTAGGAATTGAAATTGATCAAGCCAATGTCGATGCAATTTTGAAGAAGCCCGGGCCTCAAAACATTCATAAGTTAAAAATCCTTCAAGAAAGGCTAGCATATTTAAGGAGGTTCATCTCAAACTTAGCTGGAAAATGTCAACCATTTAGTCATCTCATGAAGAAGGACACTCCCTTCGAATTGGACCAAGCTTGTAGTAATGCCTTTAAGAGTATCAAATCATACTTAATGAAGCCATCAGTTTTCGCAGCACCCATACCTGGGAAACTATTGATACTCTATATCATAGCACAAGAAAGGTCAGTTGGAGCACTATTGGCTTAAGAAAATAGTAAGGCAAAGAAAAATCTCTTTACTATCTGAGCAGAATGATGACACCAAATGAGCTGAAGTATTATTCGATTAAAAAGTTATGTTTGGCATTGGATTTCTCAATCCAAAAGATAAAACACTACTTTCAATATCATGTTGTTCGTCTTGTGTCCAAGGCAAATCCCATCAAGTTTGTGATGTTGAAACTAGTCCTCAGTGATCGACTTGCAAGGTGGTATCTCCAATTTCAATAGTTTGAGATCGTGTACATCCCTCAAAAGGCTATAAAGGGACAAGTATTGGCAGAATTCTTGGCAGACCACCTGATACCCGATGATTGGAAACTGACTGATGAGCTTCCTATTGATTATGCAATGGTTGTTAAAATTAGATCCCCATAGAAGATGTACTTTGATGGCGCTGCACATCAAGATGGATCTAGTGTTGGCATAGTGTTTGTCACTCCATATGGAGAGGTCATCCCATACTCTTTTACCTTGATAAATCATTGCTCCAATAATGTTGCTGAATGTCAAGCGCTAATACTCGGAATTGAGATGGATGTCAACATAAAACCACTATAATTACAAGTCTTTGGCGACTCCTAGTTGGTGATCAAGCAGCTTTTAGGAAGCTATAAAGTTAGAAAGCCTGAGCTATGACCGTATCATGATTATACGCAAAAGTTGATGGGGTGGCTTGGAGAAGTAACCCTCCAACATGTGCCAATGAAAGAAAATAAGCAAGCTGATGCCCTAGCTGTTTTGGCCTCAACCCTAACTTTTCTGAATCAAACAAGAGTTACTATCCACCAAGAATGGGTAGTACCTTCATTAAATAAGGATGAGGATACGGAAAATAAGGTTGAATACCTCGTTGTAGTGTCCGGAGATGTAAAGGAAGATTGATGATAACCTATTATTGACTATTTGTGTTATGAGATACTTTTAGAAGATCCAAGGAGGAGGACAGACATTCGTTATCGTGCACCTCGCTTCCTTTACTACAAAGACACACTGTACAGAAGATCATTTGAAGGAGTACTCTTATGGTATTTGGGAGAGGAAGAAGCAATTCAAGCTTTACAAGAAGCATATTTGGGAGTTTGTGGATCACATTAGTCTGGACCGAAGCTCCATTTTCACATTAAAAGGATTAGATATTATTGGCCAACGATGGTGAAAGATTACTTGGACTATGCTAGAAGATGCAAATTTTGTCAATTCCATGCAAATTTCATAAATCAACCTCAAGAGATACTACATCCAATTGTAGCATCTTGACCTTTCAATGCTTGGGGAATGGATGCTGCTGGTTCACTACTAAAATCTTCTGGTGGACACTTATACATCTTAGCCGCGATAGATTACTTTTCAAAATGGTCCGAAGTTGTTACTCTCAAGGAAGTAAAGAAATAAAATATTGCAAACTTTATCCGAGTGAATATCATCTACCGTTTTGGAATTCCTCAGTACATAATAACTAACAATGGAAAGCTATTTGATAACAAGTTGATGAACAAAATCTGTGATCTCTTTGGTTTCAAGCAACGAAAGTATTCTATGTACCACGTTGCTGCCAATGGTCTAGCTAAAGTATTCAATAAGACTTTATGCAACTTGTTGAAGAAAGTCGTCTCCAAATTCAAATGATACAGGCATAAGCGAATGGAAGAAGTTTTATGGACGTATAGAAAAACTTTCCATACACCAACGCAAGCAACCCCATATTTACTTACTTTTGGAGTTAAAGCTGTCCTGCCACTCGAGCGTCAAATACCTTCTTTAAGACTGGCTACTCAAGAAGGACTCTCTGACAAATAAAATGCTAAGTTTCATCTTGCGGAGTTAGAAACTCTTGATGAGAAGAGTCTGGAGGCTCAACAAAATCTTAAATGTTATTAAGCTCGGTTATATCGTTCTTTAAACAAAAGGGTTTGCTTGAGGTGCTTCCATGTTGGAGATTAAGACCTTGCAGTAAGAAGGCCCATTATTACATCTCATAAATCTGGGGGCAAATTCACCCAAAAATAGGATGGACCATATGTCATACAAGAAGTATATTCAAATAGTGCTTACAAGCTTGTTGATGCAGATGACATAAAAATTTGTCCTATCAATGCCTAGTTCTTGAAAAAGTACTATCGTTGAAGGAAGATGACACTCCTTAAGGAACGAGTATAAAATGCATGTCTACTCTTGGCTCACAAGAGTATAACTATGTATGACTCAAAACATAATATTCGGTAGGTTGAAAACCTCAAAAGAGGTGGCCTAGGAAAAAGTTAGGACACACAAAAAAAATAAAAAAAATAAAACACTCACCCTCAGAACTGCGTTGTGATGTGATCCTTTTCATTGAGATATGTAGGCGCTTGGAATTTTATTCTGAGTTCAGTTACATGAATGAAAAAAAATACATGTCCCTGCTTGATCCGCCTTATGTAATTCAAGCCTACATGCATCTTAATTAAGTCTTGGACTTATGCCAAATACTTGTGGTTCAATGGGGGCAACACACCAAGAAGAAAATAAGTTCTTTTAATAGGATTTGGAATACCCAAAGCCAGCAGTTTGGAGCGTAGATCTGCCAACCATGCAATTATCAAGTTTGCAAGTTGAAATCCTTAATCTTTAAGGCTTCCAAACTGAAGTTTCAAGTCTAAACCGGTTGTGAGACAAAGAAGTAAATCCAATAGTCAACAAATTTGAAGAGAAAGCCAGAGTTTAGTGCTACAACATAAGCATATCAAAATAAGCAAGCAATTCATGAAGTTTAAATTCAAATGGAATATTAAGAGAAAAGTGCAATATAAAGAGGAGTTTCTATTACAACTAATAGATCCAACTACTCAATAAAAGTCTAAAATAAAGTGATAAAAGAGTTTGAAGAGAAGGAAACATCTCTTAAGTCTAATCTAGACATAACTTATAATTGATTAAGTCTTGGCGCATAGCTTCCAGACGCTCTTTGTTCTGTTCTATACCATTTGATAAGTCTGTGTCAAACCTTGTATCGAATTCCTTGGCTGCAACAGAACCCTCTAGCTTTGCGTCTTTGGCTTCATTCTCAGCTTCCGCTAAAAGACTCTTCAAAGCCTGCACCTTTCTACACAATTCTTTTATCTTCTTGTTCATGTGCTGTAGTGATTGCCGAATGGAGGATGCTTCTCTAACCTTCTTGTCCTTTTCAAGCATGGTATTTGAAAGGACTTCCCCTGCTATAAAGAATAATTCTTTTCTTGCGGCTTCCTCATTCATGTCATGAAGCATCGATCGTGCTTGGTCATATGAAGTAGTAGGGTCAAAGAAGTCGTGCATCAACTTTCTCAATGGGGAAATATCCACGTCCTTACAATCCACCTCCTTTATGATTACTTGAACTTCATTTTCAAGGGAAGAAGCGCAGTCAACATCGCAATTTGAAAGCTTGCCTTGAATTACAGTACAAAGAGAAGAGATATAGTTTTTTCTATGAATCTAGGACAACCTTTTTTCAATCAAACACCAACATAACAGCTAATAAGGGCTTATAGATGTCAGAATTAGAGGTTGTTTTAACCT
Organism: Capsicum annuum; assembly: GCF_002878395.1. Lineage (NCBI taxonomy): Eukaryota > Viridiplantae > Streptophyta > Magnoliopsida > Solanales > Solanaceae > Capsicum > Capsicum annuum. The sequence goes on from NC_061121.1 coordinate 87,133,023, forward strand.
TGATACAAAAAATAGAAGTTGGCCCTTCTCCCATTTTAGTTGTGGAAAGTGGTTCCACTAGATCTAGACCAGTTACAGACTCATCACTGTCATGTGACCCATGATGCTGCAAGGCTGTAATATTAGTCAGCTACATAAGAACAAAAAAAAGGGATTAATAAAAAAGGAGGTCATTAAGATACACTTGGTAAAATAGATTTCTTAACCATACCTTCTCGACAGGAGTTGATATAGTCCTCAAAGGATTTTTTGTGTCATCACGAATTTTAATCACCGGTGGACTATTACCTATCGGATCATTGAAATATACCTTTACTCTTTTTCAGCAACGGTCTCTACTACTCTTAATTTTATCTTGGGACTACCTTTTAGAGACATGAATAGTTTGAGTAGGAGTCTTGCCCTCGTATACCACCGGAGGCCTATGAGATCTCTCATTTTCATGTTGATTTGGCAGCTTGGCATCCGAGGAAGGAGGAACATCAGTGATAAGGGCCTCATTTATAGGCACTTCACAGAATTTCCCAAATATGTAACGGTAGTCGACCCAGCAATATTTATTAAAGTCTATAAGTGATGACCAAGGAATATCCATGAGTCTTTTTCCACCAAGTTTGATAGTCGATTCCCAAGAACTCGCCTATATTAGGCAAAATTGGAGGAAAAATTGCTCGTAAGAATGATCGGCTCAATGTGCAGATCCTCTAAAATGTTAGTCCTTTTTCTAAAGAATAATTGTGAATGTCGTTCTTCATGATGCCCAAAATATTCTGATAAAATCCAAAAAATCGACTGAAGCAATGTGGACTAAATGGCTCAATAATAAATGAGTTTCTGCATCTAAGTATGAGAAAGCTGAAATGAATACTTATAAAGTAGCTCATCTCCAATGTTGGGGAATTCTCACTATCTACATAAAAGTAAGGGTGCATTTTGTCCTACATAGTAGAAGTCAAAACTGTGCTCTCCCCACTATGGATACACTTTCTTGAATTATTTTTGTCAAAATACTTTACACCGCCCTCTTTGAATTATACAATCATGGTAGGAACATATGGCCCACTGGCAAATGGATAATGGGTCCTGAATTAATGAGCAATCCAACCATACACATAGTAAATAGGAAAACAAACCTTGATTTGATCGAGTTGCATTGAAGAAGCTATGTTGTTTAGTCCACTATAAATGCTAGCTAGTACCAGTATTACAAGGCCGACTATCCGCCCACTCATCATCATGCATACCATCTTGAAAGTCTTAGGGCTAATGAGGTCACCTTTCGTACTTGGAAAAACAAAAGCGCACAACCAACAAGACAAGAAAGATGCCAAATATGCATTATTTTTTTTGTCACAGTTCAACCCAAGCTCAAAAATTACATTCTCTTCAGCATGTGACCATCCTAGTGTATCAGGCAAAATCCCGCTAGGGTTGTGTGTCAATTCAGGGAGAGCAAATTTCTTTTCCTGCCTTAGTGGAGCTGGGCCATACTTTGGAGGTTTCTTGCACTAGAATGTTATCCAATCCCTGAATGATACTTGTTGGCTAGTATCTCACAATTATGAAAGGCCGCAAATAAGTATTCACAAGTTCGAGAAACATACCTTACCTTCTATGCATCTAATCCTATATATTCTTTGGTCTCAAGCACTACTTCTTCATAAAGAATACCCTGAATTGGCAAGCCTTCAATAATATGTAAATCCCATAAATAAATAGATAACTCCCCAACAAACGTGATAAGTATGTTTGTCTTGGGGCACCAAGCTTTACAAAATGCTTGGAGTATGTCTGAGTTACGATTATAAGTAAAAAGTAATGCATAAATGGCATCATAAATCTGTACCTTGCTTAGAGTTTCTTGGCTCCTACTAAGTATATCTTCTGTCGACTCCCAATACCCAGGAATGTGATGGCACTTTCCCTTAAGTGTGATCACATCTCCCTAACGTATCTCTTCTAAAGTTATACGATGACCCAAGCTTGGGAGTGGAGTTGTGATATTTGCGTGATGATGATTCGACGCTTGAAGAGAGAACAACTTGAATGATTGATCGGAACAAGGGGTTTGTACCGAAGTCCAATTTGTCATTGAAAATGGGCTCTTGAAATAAGTCCACGGACTTGCATACCGACCAGTCAACAGAGTATGAGTCAAAAGTTAAGTCTGCTGGCCCCCACCTTCAGTTTTGACTACAAGATACTTGGATCTGGTGGAATGGGAGGTGTAGTATCTAAAAATCACCATCTCTTCAAACTACAAAGAAAAGAAAAAGGGTTAAATATATGGCATACAATAATAGGTACAAAAGAATCTTGACTAAGTCATCCCTATGCGCCGTAAGATTACCATAAAATTACCATTTTCTTATGACGAAGACGAGTAGTCATTCCTATGCGCCGTAAGATTACCATAAAGTTACCTTTTCTTATGGAGGGGACGAGTAGTCATCCGTATGCACCGTAAGATTAGCATAAAGTTACCTTTTTTTATGACGGGGACGAGTAGTCATACCTATGCACCGTAAGATTATCATAAAGTTACCTTTTCTTATGGTGGGGATGAGTAGTCATCCCTATGCACCGTAAGATTACTATAAAGTTACCTTTTCTATGCGCCATAAGATTACCATAAAGTTACCTTTTCTTATGGCCGAGACGAGTAGTCATCCCTATGCATTGTAAGATTACCATAAAGTTACCTTTTCTTATGGCCGGGAGGAGTAGTCATCCCTATGCGCCGTAAGATTCCCATAAAGTTATCTTTCTTTATTGCGGGGATGAGTAGTCATCCCTATGCGTCATAAGATTACCATAAAGTTACCTTTTCTTATGGCGGAGAAGAGTAGTCATCCCTATGTGTCATAAGATTACCATAAAGTTACCTTTTCTTACGGCGGTGACGAGTAGTCATCCCTATGCGCCGTAAGATTACCATAAAATTACTCTTTTCTTATGGCGGGGATGAGTAGTCATCCCTATGCACCGTAATATTACCACAAAGTTACCTTTTCTTATAGCGGGGATGAGTAGTCATCCCTATGTGCCATAAGATTACCATAAAGTTATATTTTCTTATGGCAGGGACGAGTAGTCATCCCTATGGGCTGTAAGATTACCATAAATTTATCTTACTTATGGTGGGGACGAGTAGTCGTTTCTATGCGTCATAAGATTACCATGAAATTACCTTTCTTATGGTGGGAATGAGTAGTCATCCCTTCACACCATGCGGTTATCGCCTTTGCATGAAAGACATTATTTGAGTAAGAAATATAAGTCGTGCATAAGCTATTATTAAAAAAAAAGGATAAAAAATATAATAAATGAGAGGAGAAGAAATTACCTTGTTGTTGATTCAAATCAGCCATAAGCTGCTATTAATATCTCGCAACTCTATGCAGGTATAAGAAAAAAAGGCTATGCTTATAAGTATTTATAGGTACGTTGAGGCGGCCTATGTTACCTTGTTCTCTTTAAATTGGGAAAAGTCCAGAGGAGTTTTAGTAAAAGAGGGAAAGGAACTGACCAATACTAGTTGAGATAAGAGCAATTTGATCTCCTAAAGGGAATAAAATTGGCAATGTCAGTGAAGACTCCTGATCATATCCAATTAGACAAAGAAACAAAAAGAAGTATATGGCTATTGTAGTTCCAATGAGCAACCAAAGAAAAGGTCAATCAACCTTTTATTGCATGAAGCTACACCTGAGGTTAAAAAAAATATATAATAATAATAATAATAATAATAATAATAATAATAATAATAATAATAATAAATAAATTTCACAAAGTGTCCGGGGGATATTTGATTCCAAAGTTCAAACCATTTTTTTTCCATGTGATATGCACTAATTCCTGTATCTCTGCATGTGAATGTATATTATTTTTTTACTTGAAGCCTGATCCTTCAAACAAATACTTGACAAGTCTTGAAGTAGGACATTTTGTGAGCAATAAAATTTTATTAAATTTAAATTCGTATAAAATTCGAATAATATTAAATTTAAAATATATTAGTCCCAAATAATTATTGTAGATTAATATAATTGAATTAATTAGTTAAGTCCAAACATATATGAATTTAGTTAAAGTCCAACCTCAATTGAGTTAGACCATTAATTTGGGCTACAAATGATAAGCCCACTTTAGCAAGTCCAAAATGACATCACATAATTTGGGCTACAAGTGATTAAGTCCACTTTTAGAAGCCCAAGATGTCATCATATTCTAGAGGCCCAATTTGGCGTCATGTGTCAAATGACGTGGCATGCCAAGTCAAGTGAAAGAGCTAATGAGACCATGTCACATGTCAAAATGATGCAGTAAATTAAAAGCCCATAAAAAATGTTATGTCACTTAAATCTGATTGGTCAAAGGAAGTTCATATTTATCAAGACCATGTCACTTAAATCTTATTGGTCGAAGGAAATTCATATTTATCATGACTCTTTACTTCCTACAACTATAAATAGAGACCACATAATTCAGAAAAGACAACAACAATCCTAGCAAAAAGCAAGAGGGAGCTCGTGAATCAAACACAGCAGATTTCTCTACAGATTCAAGAAAAAGTTCAAGCTTCAAGATCAAGACTACAAGATTCAAGAACAAGTTCAAAGGCCCTTGAATTAAAGTACAAGTCGAGATTAAGTTCATCAAGTCCTCAAATCGAGTTCAAGATCAAGACAACAAGATTCAAGAACAAGCTACCAAGCCATTGGATTCAAGCACAAGTCAAGATCAAATCCATTTAGTTCAAGTTCGAGCTTAAGATCAAGCTCGAAACCCTTGAATTTATAGTTGAAAAGGCAAATTAGAGGATTCATAGAGATTGTAACACTCACGTTGAAATCAATAAATCGATTATTGCAGTATTTTTCTTGTCTCGATTATTATTTTCGATCTAAAAAATTTTATTGTCCAACAGTGCCTCGCTACTTCAATCGTGATATTAGGTTGACTCTCAAAATTATATCAGTATCGCTTAAATTGAAATAGAAAATAAATATCATAAATCACAATAATTAAAAACTTAACTACTTTTAAAATCTAAATTGACTATGAATACCACAAAAATTTGAACAAGAAGAATATTATAAATTACAATAGCAAACAACTTAATAGTTAATTACAATGTCGAAAAAGATTATAGATTACAATAACTAACAACTTAAAATATTAAAACATAATAATAATAATATAATTAATTATATAATTTTATTTAGGTCACAAAAATTAACACAAAAAATAATATATATTGAGCCCGTGACGGGTCCATGCTAGGCCCGTGCTAACACGAGTCTTCGATGTCTATTAATAAAACTTTATATTATGATTTTTAAAAAAGAAATAAGACCCCATTAAAAATTTTAAAAATTAGACAAATACAAAACTTATGTTTTCAATATTATAAAAAGTCCCAACTCTCTAAACATATTACAAAAATCTCAACATATACACAGAATGTTATGTATATGTCGGTTATGTTATGTATATTAATAAGGAAAGAGAGTAAAATAATTAAAAAGGTAGGAGAGAGTGGAATTACTTCCAAAAGGGTTGATATTTATGCTATTTATACTTAAAAATTTGACTTTAGACCATCTATCTCGTTGAACCAACCGTGCATCTAAAGTCCGTTTCATCAGATCCATTTTTCATTTGGTTGTTGATTGCGTAGAAAGCAATATTGATGAGTAAATGAGGTCCTGAAAAGTAGGTTGCATGAGATTTAAGGTAAAATATATTTTTTTTATGTAATTTAACTTTTTTTAATTATTGTTTAAACAGTATTTACCTGCTAAACTTTTTGGATGCTATTCTTTTGTTGCAGCAATATAAATCAATTCAAAGAGATAATTGCGGCGAACATGAATGAACATGGTTGGGTTCCTATTAATCATATAGTTCAAGAAAGTGAGTTGGTTAGAATTAAAATATCACTTTTCATTAGTAGTTATATTGTTTTATATATTTGTGTATGTTATTTATGTTTTTCCTTATATTCGATAACTCACAATGTTGATCGTATTATACGTCCTGATTATCGATTCGTTGGATTATCAAGGAGAATCAGAATAAAGGATTATCTAAAATGGAATGAAGCAGTTAAGAATTTATAAAGAAAAAATGATAAGAAGTGACAAATTTAAGATCATAATTATTATAAATAATAATACTTTTATAAAATTAAATTTTATAGCAAAAATAATATATTTTTTTTAAGTGACAGTTATCAAGGGGTAATTTCTCCTATTTTCACTCCAACACCTTATCTCTTTCCTTATTTTATCTTCTATTTTTTTTCCTCATATAGCTCCTATTTTTTACTTCATTTTCTCACGATTTTCTCTTCTTGTAGATAAAGATTGTGCTCCACTAATTAAGGTAAGTATTAATTTGCAGTTATTGCATGTTATCTATTCCACAAATTTTATATATTTTGTATGTATTTTTTTTGTTCATCATTGTTACTACAATTTTTTTTATTTTTCAAATTTTTTTGGTTGTATGATTGTGGAGTTCTGCTCTAATGGCAGAACCCACACTATATAGAAGATTAAATAAAGGTATACCTTCCATCAATTAGTTTCTGATAATCCACCATCATTTAGTAATGAATTAACTTAAGATGAAGTTGTTAAAGTGGTTCTACTCCTATACAATCGAAGAAACTAGTGATCGTCAAAGAGGTGAAGTTGAAACATCGTAATGATCTAGAGAAGATGGACGAAATTATAAAAAAAGAGGATTGAAGAAACATTCATGTCCAAAATTCCCCAAAATATAAAAATCTGAAGAAAAAAAATCAAAGAATCAAGCGAAATTTCAAGTTCTGATGTTGAAAACTCTCCTGAATATGATTTTTAAGAAGATAAGGACGAAGAGTTATTTTTATATATATTTATTAGTTAATGGTATATATATATATATATATATATATATATATATATATATATTTATTTATTTATTTATTTATTTATTTATATTTATATTATTATATAGAAGAGTGAAGACTGGGACGACCAAGGGTATATTTGTCATTTCAAAAAAAGTTCTATCATTTTTACTTATGTTTTAGGCTTCAAAGTTTGGCCATAAATTTTTAATGACAAAAAAAAGTGAAGCTATTCTTTTTAAATATCAATCACATTCCAATTGATATAATATCTCACATGGACCCATATAAAAAAAAATTAGTTGTTATTTGCATATTTAATTACTCTACAAAATAATTATTGAAATGAAATAATAATAAAATTTATAAATATTTAAATGATAATCCATACATTCAATTTATTTGTCTTACTTTTCGTTTAAATTTGTTTCAAAAAATTGCCTCTTTTTTTTTGTCATGAATTTAATTGCATAAAGTAACTATTACTATATTATATTAAGATAATAAGAAAATACACATAAATATTGAAATAGTGTATATCTATCAAACACAATAAACGATTCCTCCGTAATTTCAAAATTTCACATGATACATATCATTACAAAGATCTACACTACATATAATTTATGAAAATATAATTATTTATTATTATTATTATTATTATTATTATTATTATTATATAGAAATATGAGTTAGAGGACGACCAAGGGTAATATAGTCATTTCACACTAATACTCAACACAATTCTAAAAGCATCATCTCTTTGCTCTCCTTCACTATTTCTAGGTATTTATAGATTTTTGTTAAGTTTATTAACATTATAAGTAGAATAATTTTTATGAACTTATTACAAAATCTAATGCTATCTTTTACGATATTATTTAAATATTACATGTATTAAGTATATATGTATATTTAAGTTTTACTTATCTCTTATTCTTAATTGTCTATATAGATAAACGAGTTTTGTCATTAATTATTATTTCTAAATTATAATTTAATTACAATATAAATGGATGATCTTTTGGGAATTTATTATAAAATATACCTCTATTTTTTATTAATTATTTTTATTACTTATATTAAAATATATCTATAAAACTATCCCTCTCAATGATTTTACTTGTATAAATAGATATTAAAGTTTTATTATTAATAATAATTTTTTAAAAAATAAATTTGTTCACTCATTTCATTATTAAACGTCAATAATGTATTCACTTGAGTTACTCACTTTTCTTTTTTGTCTAACCAATAATGATTATATTTTTCTATAGAGATTTGTTATATAGTTATTTTAAAAAATCATGATTTGAAGAAGTAAAAGGAAAAAAGTTTGGCAATGTAAGGGTAAATAGACATTTTACAAAGTTAGGGTAAAAGAGAGAAAGTGTCTACTATTCAAATTGAGAAAAAATTAATTTTTTTAAGTAAATTTGAGGATGTAAATAATTTTTTAGCAACTTGCACAAATTTCATAACTGAGAAGCTAGTTGCTTTCTCTCTTATAAAAAGATAGGCGGATACATTATAGAGAGGTGAGAGCCGAATATATTGTGATTTCTGATTCATGACTAGCTAATTTTAAAAATTTAAATTAATCAAATCCTTTAATATAAGAAGAAAATCAAGCAATGTATCTGTGCTTGATTAATTTTATTTTATTACTCTTTAGAATAATAATTTCATTAATTTCATTAATATAAGACAGAAACATATATATCTTGGTTATGTAATTTGATTAATTTTATTTTATTATTATTATTTAAATATTAAATTCATGAATTGATGTATCTATTATCAATTTGATGTATCAAACAAAGCAAACACTTGGATATATGTGTATACAACTGTGCATATATACATTTACATATATCATGAACACGTTCGAACCTCTTAGATACATAAAAAATTGATGGACCTTAAATGGATGGACACAAATACATTCATACGTATTGTGAACACATACTAACCTATTTTTATTATATTTTAGTTTTTAATATGTAGAAAAGGGAGTGAAGGAACGACCAAGGGTAATTTTGTAATTTCACACTTATAAAAATCCTATCTTCATAACTCTAGAATACTCCATTGTCAAATCTTATAAGATACTACATATTCTAGAGTCCACCTTTCTTGTTGTTCATCTGCCTTCCTCTCTAATTTTTGGTTTCTTTTTTTTTCCTTATCTATGTGTTATACATGTTTTATTTTTTCTAAGACTTTCAAGCAATCACTCCTTCAGCTCATATTTCTTTCAATTTTTTCCTCAAATATTTTCTGGATCTCTTTTGACTTTGTAATTCATGGATGATATTGTTGATGTTTTCGTTTTTAAATTCTAAATTATGAACTAATTGATAATTCTATTAGCCAACTGTAGGTCTCTTCACAATCCTCCTTTACTAATTGCTGCTCCTTCCCTATTTTGAAGTTCCACCTATCTCTTCGGGTAAGTTTTTAAAATACTTCAAATTCTCTTTCCTTTTTATTCTAGATCGTTCTCTTCATAGCTAGATCTTCATGTTTCTATCTTTCATTTTCTATTCTTGAGTCACTAATTCAAGGCTCGCTTCATTTTGTATAATCAAAACTAATAGAGTATCAAGTTGAAAACCTGAGGAATATACCCTAAGAGGCAAAGGAATGTGAAAAACTCAAACTTAATCCGGTTGAAAATGGCAAAATTGAATTCCATGGACAGCGCAGACTAGAAATTGCAGGTAACATTTCAGTTTTTAGGTTTTCAAAAGGAGCTCGTGGATCACCTTGACATTCAAGGTGATTAAATTTTTATACTTTGACATTACTGATTCAATAATTTATGCATTAAGACGATTTAGTAAAATTTTCTTAGTCTAGCTCTTTCTCTTTTACTTTCTTATGATTTTATAGAAATGATGGATCATTTTTGGAGCTTCAATTGCATATATGTGTGTGTAAATGTAAGACCCCACAAAATTCTCTCGTAGTCTGAGCCTCAGAGCGTGTTCAGTAAAGTGTTATTCGGTCCTAAAAGATTGAGAAGTATATTTCCAAGTGAGAAGTATTTTTAACCATATAGAATTTCCCTAATATCAACTTTTTGTCATGTAGAGAATTGAATAAGATTTCCGTCGATACCAAATTCGTCCAAATTCGATACTCGGGCGAAGAGTTAGAGCCATTTTAGTAAGACAGTGTACCACCTGGTACTTTAGCGCGTCGCGGAGCCAGCCAAAATGTAAATCATCAAAATCCAGTGAGCCTTCGCGATTATGGCGCATCGCGCTAAGGCTCAATTTCAGAGTTGTCAATTTTTAGTGCACCAATGCGATTCTACCGCGTCGCGGTGCCTTTCCAGTTCGCAACCAAGATGGCAACGCGATTTCCACCGCTTAATTGTCCAGTTTCCAGTGTGCTGGCGTGATTCCACCGCATCACGCCAGCATGTAAAATCAGAATTTTCAGATTTCGTTTTTAAATTTCAAGGACCAATTGGTAATTTCCTAAAGCCCCAAACCAGTCTATATAAGGAATCCATACCCTAAATAACTAAAATACTTCTTTATTCATCAACTTATTCCCCAACTCAAATTATTTTCTCTCTCAAAAAATCAAGAACAAGACCAAGGGTTTCTAATCCAAGACCCAAATCATTATGATTCCTCCGTTAACTTTTCAAGAATCAAGAAACTAAGGTATGCAGATGTTGATTCTTGGGTTCTTTTCATCCAAGAAGTTCAAGAACCCTTTTCTAAATTTCAAAGATCTTATGTTTATGAGTTTTCATAATTCATGTGAATTCAAAGTGGAGTTCATGCTATTATTGAGTTTCTAATTCATGTTTTGTTTATAAGGTTTCAAGCTTTGACCTTAGTATGTGATATTCATGTGATATTTATAATAAACCCTCTTCAAGTTGATTTTTAAGAGATGTATTCATGTCAATTAAGTGAACAAATTGTTGAATAAGCAAAGCATGCTCCCCATATATTTGATAAAATGCTCATGTGAAGGAATTAGAGCCATTATAGCATGTTGACTAGAAATCCCCAATTGTGTCCAAGCCCATGCATGCCAAGTGTTTGTTGAAAAGCCTTAGTGAATAAATTGTGACATGATAGCATGAAATTCCCCAATTATGTGCTCTTTGATACATGCTAAGACTTTAATACATGCTAAGTGTTTGATGCAAGATATTGCTGAATGGAGTATGAGCCAATAACATGTCTCCCTATACTATCACATATTTATGATTTCTAAATGCTTGAAGAGATTCTTTAGTGATTGTGATGGTGAATGAATGTCCATGGTCTTGATAATTCAAGAATGGTTGTGCTTTACTTTTATATTATCGAGTCCTGGGGGTATTTATACCCAATAATTTAGCTGCAGTCTAGAGCCCGTATCAGTTTTCACGATAATCTCAGTCAAGCCACTATTCTTAGAACTCAGTGAGTTATAAAACTCTGTACTCAGACAGATACAAAACTTAAGAAATCTTAGTAATCTCCGTAATATCAGTATCGCTAGTAATCTAGCCTCAGTTCTGTACTTAGCTCAGATCTAGTAGTATTCAAGTGTTCAGTTCAGACCTCAGTAGTAATCGGGTAATCTATTCAAAGCTCTGTATCGTTCAGTCAGATAACGAGATTTAGAAGTATTCCATCAGATCAGTCGAGAAATATGATCAGTATCAGTTTCAGTTCAGTTTAAGTTAAGAATCAGTTCAGAGTCTTTTAGTTGGGAGTAAGAGCTAGCACCGAGCGAGTGCAGAGATGATGGCTCCCCGTTAGAGAGGCAGAGTCATTAGGAGCAATCCATGAACTCTATAACTGCATAGCCAGCACAGAATACAGGAGTCACCTATTAGAAAAGGCTTGTCACCCGCTAGATAGGATTGACTAGTATACTACCTTAGGCTTTACTTCCTATGAGGGTCACCGGTTAGAAAGGCTTGACCAGAGAGGTCTTTACCCGTGACATGATATTGAAACCCTTCCAGCTGGGGTTACAGGTTGAACCTTAGCAGTTCAAATTTGGGGCATGTCGGTTAAGTGAGCACTCCCACAGTTACAGTTTTAGTATCAGTCTTCAAAGTAGAACTCAGAGATCAGGACTGTCAGATACAGTCGCCTATCTCAGTAAGGAACTCAGATAGTTCCATTGATTCATGGACCACCCACTAGATAGGCATGGTCTCACATAAAAAATATTCAGTATTAGTATTATTAGATCCAGAGATCACCCATTAAATAGGCTTGATCTCAGTCTCAGATTCAGTTGAGTAATCTCATTATCAAATCCAGAGATCACCCGTTGATAGGCTTGATCTCAGTCTCAAATTTAGTTGAGTAATCTCATTATCATATCCTTAGATCACTCGTTAGATAGGCTTGATCTCAATCTCAGATTTATTTGAGTAATCTCATTATTAGATCCAGATATCAATCGTTAACTATGCTTGATCTCAGTCTCAAATCAGTTGAGTAATATCATTATCAGATCCAGATATCACTCGTTAGATAGGCTTGATCTCAATCTCAGATTTATTTGAGTAATCTCATTATCAGATCCAGATATCAGCCGTTAGATATGCTTGATCTCAGTCTCAAATTCAGTTGAGTAATCTCATTATCAGATCCAGAGATCACCCGTTAGATAGGCTTGATCTCAGTCTCAGATTTAGTTGAGTAATCTCATTATCAGATCCAGAGATCACCGTTAGATAGGCTTGATCTCAGTCTCAGATTCAGTTGAGTATTCTCATTATCAGATTTAGAGATCCTCCGCTAGATAGATTTGATCTCAGATAAAATCTCTTCTTGTCATTGATAGTAGATTCAGAGATCATCCGTTAGAGAGGTTTGATCTCTGATTCAGTCAGCTGAAAGTAACAAGTTTAGAGTGCAGTCATTGATATGAGTAGATTCAGTTAATCAGCTCCAGTGACATCAGTTTCCGAGACCACTCACTAGAGATGACTGATCTCAATTCCTATACTCGGTTATCAATATCAAGAGATTCAGCTGTTCAGTATCTCAGTATTAGTAGTGAGTTCAGATGACTGTAAAGCAGTATTCGAGTTTCTGTATGTCGAGTTGCGATGATTTTACTTATGGTTTGTGCATTCTTGCATATGTCCTCATCTAGATTCTCATAATTATTCAGTTAAGTAATTGTTTATGCATAAGCCCTTGCATTTAGCCTTACCTCATCTTCATAGCCTTACCTCATCTTCATACTCAGTATATTTTCGTACTGATACATTTGCGCTATGGTGTTTTATTTGACACCATAAGTTTAGAGGCACGAGACCCAGAGTACCTCTAGCAGCTCAGTCCCAGTCAGTAGCAGTAGACGTAGCTGTGAGTCCTCTTCATTTGAGGATGATCCTTATTTTATTATCGTATCAGATTTAGTTTATTTTCAGTAGACGGAGTTAGTTGGGGACATGTCCCATCAACTCTACAGTTATGATAATTTAGAGGCTTTTCGGACAGATGTATCAGTATTCAGTTTTTAATTTTGAGTATTTTTAGATATTTTGAACCTTATGGATAGATTCTGCATTTATTATCTATATTATGCAGTGCTCGGGTACAGATATCAATAGAGGGTTAGCTTGTGGTCCTTCGGGATCATTAACACCGTGTGACATTCCGGTTCCTGAAAATCGGGTTGTTACAGTAAATGTATCCACCATATGAAATTGGCAAAAATTATGAACAACATTTATGGTGAGCCTTAACAGTATTGTGTGGAGGTATTGCTTCTTATAAAATATTAATATATTTTTGTTTATATAGCCATACCACGAATGAATGAATGAAATTGAAATGATAAACCTAAGGAATTGTTGTTCTGATTTGAATTTTAATTTGAACTTCGTTTCTTGTTTATTGACATTGAAGCTTTGATGGGTATACATGCTTGATGCATTTTATTACTTGTCGAATAAAAAGTGCCTAGAGATACAAAAGAACAAATACATTGAAGCTAGCGACATAGAAGAAAGGTTCAAACAATTACATAAAAACAGGCACAAAAGAAAGGTGTTAGGAGTTCGTGAAGTAAATAGGACTATGATTGCAGATGTAAGAGGTTCATGGAAATAAGTTAATTCCATGACTTAAGTCTTCTCGTAATTTTTATAGATAGGCTAATTTTAGTGCTTTGTATTCATATTAGGACCTAAGTTTTGTATTTTTTGATGCATGTACTCGTGAATCGGCAATGACTTATAATATAATTATTCACCTTTTGGTATCTAACTGTTATCTAAATATTTATATGTTTGAAGGCAATGTGTGGTTATATATCTTGCCTGGGAGATCCAATATTCAAATATGAGCAATACTAATTAGGTATTGTACTTGTTATATCATTATAAATGTACCTAATTGATTGTCTGGACATAATTACCCTGCATCATGCATGATTATAAGATTTATTAGTCGTGTTAATTCTGTAAATCAAAGTTTTAGGTTTTTTTTGGGTTATAGACAAGACAACCAATAACCTCGGATAGATCAAGCACAACTAATTCTATAGAATGTAAAAACTCTTTCTTTTCACTCATTTCAATGTAATTTGATTTTCTGTCACATATGCTTTCACTGAGTTAAAATAAGGATCTAAGGTTGCTATTTAGATTACTAATTTTTTAATAATATAGTATTGTGGTGTTATCAAAGATGAATATAGTGAAAGATGAGAGAAATAATAATATGGAGATTATGCTGAAATTTGAACCTACAACTTGAGAAATTATAGTATAAAATAAGAGAATGGTTATTTATTAAGAATTCAGTAACTTTTTTGTTTCAGAATCTAGAATCCATAAATTTATAATCTTATTTCCTCCTCTGATTGATAGTAACTTGTGAAATAAATTATGAGGAGTTTAAACGCGCGAAAGGAATTGTTGTATAGAAATGTTGCAATATATTTGAGGCTACACGCACAATACAATTTTTTAGAGAAAATGTTCTAACTGACCTCCCTTTTGTCAACGTGGATCTGCCTTTGCAAGGTGATCTGCAACGAATAGAAGATATGACATACTAATATGCTGCAATACTTAAACAACATATTTATAATATAAGAGTTTTTACTTCTCAAATAACGTAATCACTATAGTATTGATTTCAATTTTAGAAGGAAAAAAGTAGTAGTCACATCTTTATTCTCATGCTTGAAATTTTGTAGTCTCTATCTTTAATTTGGATTTAGAGTTTTCTAGTATAGCCTTTATCCTGCAATTTTTTTGATCATATAGAAGTGAGCTAGAACTTGTTATGTTTTCTTACATATTAGTACATTGTACCTTTGTTTGATATATGTCAAATTGTGTTTTGATATAGATATTTGATTGTCTGACTTACGTGTCATCCTTCTTGTTCTGTCATATCTTTATATTTCTACTCTCATGGAAGATCACGTTGGCAATAATACTATTTACCTTAATGTTCATCATTCCCAGACTTGGATTCTGAACAATGATGATGAATGTAGGAATGTAGATGATAGAGTCTTATGGTGTTTCTAGAAGAAGTGAGATTGTTGCCAAATTGGGTTATTTCATTTTCTTGGTGTAAATTGTTTGGTAATTTGTAGGTTTTCCTATTACAACATTAACTGGTACCCGTATTGGCTGCATATACTATGCAGGAACTCCCAAGCATTTCCTTCGATGATAGTCTTCAACAAAGCGAAACTCATTGTATTAGTTATTGGTTTGAGGTCAACATAATATAGTCATGACACAAGTGAGTTATCTATAATGTAGTTAACAAAATATACTCTATACACTCACCTTTAAAAGATTATCTGAAAAGAAACATATTGATCAGCCTAATCTCATAATCTATTATGATAAGTTTCTCTTCATGTATAATGTTTTATAGCCTGATTGTATTATTTCTCTGGTTGACTTTGCAGTATAGTGTTTCACCTACTTTATGCTCGAAAAAGATTTTTTCAGGAATTTTTGACAGCTTTATTGACTCTTAATGAATGTGAATGGCATCTTTATATAATTGGTGTTCCAGTAGATGCTACAAAGAGAAAGGCCATGATAATAGAGAATGACTGGGGTCCCATATAGGGTGGAGAGTTTAAATTCCCCGTTACAGTGCTAGAGTTGGCTTTGCTTATAATTTAAGTATGAGAGATAACATGTATTTTATGGAATTAATTGGGTATTTTATTATGATTCCACCGTATTCTTTTTCTATCCTAAGACCAATCTTTCGAATGTCTGCAATTTCTTAATTGCACTACTGTCTCTGTTGTTTGTAGTCTCATTTTGGTCGTCATAATACTTGGAGAAGATGAGCTCACATTTTTTTTTACAGAAATAGCCTTAGGTTTTAAGAGTGGTTAGACCAAAGAGATTGTGCCGAACTGAGGCATAGTCTAATGTGTCTAAGTTCCTCAAGGTTTAAATTATAGTTAAGTGGCTATGCTTTTAGAACTTTCAATCTAGAAAAGGTTTAAACCAAATTCCTAATCATTTGATTTATATATAAGGTTGTCTGTCAATTCTCACCTACAACTAATGTGGCAATACATGATTCCCAATGAAATCTATGATAGAAACCTCAAATTACTGATTCTTAAAATAAGAGTATTGGGATTTCATTTTAATTTTTTTTCTATGCTTATGTTTAGAGGCCAAATGCTAGGGCATTTTGGTTTTGATATGTTGATCAGTTCTATAGCCGGATTTTACCTCAAACCCACGTGGTAACCATGACTTTTTAGTCTGACCGAAATAAGAGTATTGAAATTTCATTTTAAATTTTTTATATGCTTATGTTTAGTGGCCAAATACTGGGGCATTTTGGTTTTGATAAGTTGATCAGTTCATGTATGTATTAAGTGATAGTTGTTATGGACTGTGCAATTTCATCTTCTTATAAAAGGTGATTTGTATGGAAAGATAATTGGGAATGACCAAAGCTTGCTCGAAAACCATTTTTATAGTAGTATGCTACCTTTTATTTAGGTGTGTTTTCATGGTAGTGTCTAAGCCAACTTGTGAGCACCTCTACTTTTCTGCCCACTTCGTGCTAACCTTCCTTAAATGTTCTATGAGGTAATCTCAAAAGTTAGCTTATGAAGTGAGGATCACACAACATCATATAAGAAGAGGGAAACCCATACCCTTAATATAGGAAACATAACATACTTGGCATGCTAGGATGGACAGCAAGAAGTTAGTTTGTGCAGTATAGTAGATAGTAGATCCACAATCTCTACTTCGGTTCCCCTGTAATTCTATCTCTGAGTTACCCTAAACATTTTATAACAACATTACTTCAGCTCCCATTACCTTGGTTCTTGATGAACTAAGCCAAAGGAGAACTCATCATAAAATAAAATAAGTGCCCAATAATTCCTATGTTTCTATCTCACAACAAAAAGAAGGAGGTATGTCACAAGTACACTAAATGTATCCAATTTTCTTCTCATTTCGACCACTCAATACATGAAAGATGGACCTCATTTTAGAACATATCTCCCAGTTTATCTCTTAAGACTTGAGATGCAAGGTTAAAGTATAATTTGTAAAGATTTTGATGAATGCTACCTACTTGAGAAAAAGAAATAGTTCGAATTTTTGTTACTCAAACAAAACCATCTCATTCATGTGAATTACTAAATTTTTCTATGAATTATTCAGGCATCCTCATACATCTATACTATATATTGATAATTTTCCTTATATGTGTGTCAATAGTCTACACAGATAATATATACCATTCTGAAAGTTCTTTCTCAGTGGAACTGAGATCTTTAAATGCATAAAATGATCCTTCTTTTTACTTCATTTCATTTAAATTTATAAGTAGTAGCATTGTGTTTGATATTTCATCTGAACTTAAAAGTATGTTACATTTAGCATTGGAGGTTCTATAGTCAACAAATTTGAGGAGCAGCTACAAGATATAATTTCTATTCTTTAAATAGATGGGTTTGAATTAATTCGAATTGACTTTTGCGGTTGGGTCAAAGAAAGATTATTCAAAAACAACTTCTCTGCCTCCAATTTCAAACTTCATTGATTATATTGTTGTTGTTTTGTTGTTACAGTTTATTATAATACCATTAAATCATATTATTAGAATATTAATATTTGATCATTAAATCTAATTTGAAACAGGTGTTTGATTGTGACTGCTCAGGAAAATGATCACATCGTAAAAAATACATCTGGTATTGTAAAATTTACAAATAGTATATGTAACAATGTAAATAGGAAATAATTATGATACATGAATGTCATGTGAGCATCTAGTAGAATGATATTTTCATGGTTGTATAAACAATCTTTTTGAAATTTATGTTATGTGTATTGAAATATATTTATTTTAGATAATATCCAAAATTTATTTTATATTTATATTTTTATGCAATCTGATCATTATATTAGGTTCATATTACATGTTGGGCCCGTGCAAAGCACGGGCATACCTATCTAGTTATATAGAAGAGTGAAGAGTGGGACGACCAAGGGTATATTTATCATTTCAAAAAAAGTTCTATCTTTTTTACTTATGTTTTAGGCTTCAAAGTTTGGCCATAAATTTTTAATGACAAAAAAGTGAAGCTGTTGTTTTTAAATGTCAATCACATTCCAATTGATATAATATCTCACATGGGCCCACATAAAAAAATTAGTTGTTATTTGCATATTTAATTACTCTACAAAATAATTATTGAAATGAAATAATAATAAAATTTATAAATATTTAAATGATAATCCATACATTCAATTTATTTGTCTTACTTTTCGTTTAAATTTGTTTCAAAAAATTGCCTCTTTTTTTGTCATACATTTAATTGCATAAAGTAACTATTACTATATTATATTAAGAAAATAAGAAAATACGCATAAATATTGAATAAGTGTTTATCTATCAAACACAATAAACGATTCCTCCATAATTTCAAAACATCACATGATACATATCATTACAAAGATCTGCACTACATATAATTTATGAAAACATAATTATTTATTTATACTATATAGAAATGTCACTAGAAGGACGACCAAGGGTGTATCCATCAATTCACACTGATAACATCATTCTAGAAGGCAGAAGCACTTTACTATTCTTTTGTTCAATCACAGACGTCATTTGCTTTTCCTTACAATCCTTTAGTTCTTTTCAACTTCTCTTGCAATTGTAGGTAAGTTTTCTCTATTTTTGCTTTAATTTTCTCTCAGTTCTTTTTAAATTGCTCAACATATATATAAAAGGATAGAGTTTCAGAAAGTGTGATAAGAATGAACAAAGAGATTATTGATTTACCTTTGTTCTCTGGTGGATTTTGTTCTTCTTATCTTATATTTCTATGTTTCACATTTGATTTCATTATAAAATTTTATTTGTTGCTTGAGACTCTGCAAGTCTAATTTGTGGTATGCATCCAACGTATTTGATGATATGCCCACTTTCGATTTTCTCTTGATAACATTAAAAATTCAGTTTCGTAGTTTATATGTAATTACCTTAAGATGTCGTCGCTCCTGATTTCGGTTCTTTGCTAGATCTTCAAAATAAAATGTTTGATTAGTCTGAATTATCTATCCCCTATTGTTACAGGCATAAACAATATGAAAAATCTATTGCAGAAAGATCAGCTCGTGCACAAATGGCAGCTGCTGCCAAGCAAACAACAAATTCAAACCATGAAGAACCAATTCTTAAGGTACTGTCCTTGTTACTGATTACTGGTAGCCGTTTTCTCTATTATATATTTACTATTTTTTAATCATATCTAATTCTCATATTAGTTAAAAATAGTACTCAAGTATTGGTCTAAATCCTTTCTTTTTAGATTGATGCTTTACAAGTCAAGTTTAAATACTCAAAGTCTCAAATATATTTGAAAATAATAATTTGAGTTTTTATCCGATAAAAATTATTTGGATGCAGCGGCAGATGGGATGAGCTTTAGTTCTCTTTGGTTAACTTCTTCTTTCATTGTTAGTATCATGACAAACTAAATATCTTTCATTCATTCTTATTTCTTACTCCCTTTGTTCCTTTTTATTTGACACTCATTTCTTTTTAATGTGTTTCTAAATTTTACTTTAAACTTTATCTTAGTCTTAATGATAACCTTTGTTTTTGCACATATGTTTCAGAGTAGTCCATCTTTAAATCAGACCAATCATGGCCTTCTAACCTTTTCTTCCGCTGGAAGCATCCCTCATTCTAAGTTTTGGCGAAGACATCTTAGCTATCTCTTCTTCTCTTTTTCACAATAGATGACATGAAGTTAGTCTTTGTATGACAACTAAACATCTTCAATGTATCTTTGTTTGTCTCAATTCAAACTAAGACTCTGTGACTGAAATACAGGAGACACCAAGACTTGTTTAAAATTACTAAACATCTTTCAAGCTATTTTATGTTTGTTATATTCTCACATTTGAATAAAAAGAGCTTTTCACAGGTTAAGCGTCTATTTTTATTAGAATTATTTGGAATGCTGCATTACATTCTAGGATTGCTTTGTTGCCTATAAATAAATCATGTCTTTATAAATGGTACTTCGATTCATTATCTATTCAAATCAGCTTATCTTTCTAGATAAAAAAGAACTGAAATATGATTCCTGCCTATTATGAAGCTCAACTTTACTTTATTAACAAGATTGATCTTGTATTTGTCTGTGGGTAACATATACAAGTTGGTATCTAGGTCAATCTATTGATGTCAGACCAAAAATTTTATTCGAGCAATAAATGGGATTCAAACCCAAAAACATGCTTAACTGTTCCTTAGCAGGTAGGGTCACGTTGGTTGATATCTGAGATTTTTCGAAAGTGAACTCTCCTAAATGTAGAAATACAATAATTTTTAGAAATAACATGTCACAACCTTAGACTTCGACTAAACATACTCTTTGAAGCTTTGTTATCAGTTAGAAGTCAGTTGGACGATAAATGTTCTCGCCCTTTAAGGTGATTGTTTATTTCTATGTGCTATAAGTTGAATCTCTCATAATTTTTATAATGTGATCTAGAGGGATGTTTGACAAGGAAAAGATTTCAAACTTGAAGAAGGGAGTTCTAATTGTAAACAATGCTCAAGGAGCAATCATGGACACTCAAGCAGTTGTCAATGCTTGTAGCAGTGGTCATATTATCGGTATCATAATATCACCTGAATATATCATCCAGAGATGAGCCCTCGACTTTAATATAGATTGAACACACCATTCACACATCACATGATTATATTTTCTCTTCAATTTCAATATTTTCTTCCTTATTTCTCTTTGGTCCACTCAACTCTACTTTTTCTTATTGCTCAATGGAATCATTTAAACTTAGAAGTAACCTAATCTGACATTGAAACTTGAAGTACATAGTTATTTTGTTGAATCCTTGGAAGAAAGAAATAATTCTAATCACTATATTGACTGCCTTTTTTTGGTTGCTTTCCCCAAATTTAGGATACATTAAAGATGTTTGGTATCCACAACCAGCTCCCAAGGACCATCCGTGGTGCTACATGCTAAACCAAGCTATAACCCCCCACATTTCTGGGACTATCATAGATGCTCAGGTTTGTAAATACTCTATTTATTAAATTTCCATAGGCCTTTGCTTATTTTGTACTTTATGATATTATAATTGCAAGCAAATTGAGAAAAACTTGTTGCAGTAAATTTTGCAGTTGTGATATGCAGCTGGAACCAAGGATATGCTAGATAGGAGATGAGGGCACATAATGCATAACTTTATGTTGCTGTGTCATAATGGTTCGTTCTATTGTGAATGTTCGATCAGTAGGGGAGTCATGACATTAACTATAGCTGCAGCTACTAGTATGCTTTTGAATTACTCAATTACGTTAAAATTTTTCTGTAATTTGGAATGATATAGGAAAATTAATGATATTATGTTGTTAGTATAGTAATCAAGTCTGGTAGGTGATGGATTTGATTTGATTTGTATATGCATATTCTTTTAATTTATGAGGTATTATTTTTTAGCTCTTTGTGGTGGGGTTTACATTAGAGACTAGAACATCAAATGAAGTATGGAACATAGTAGCAATAATTCCTGTTGATAAAAGAATGGGAAGTGGCAATGGTGGTGGTAGCAATGGTAGTTCTAGCAGTGAGCTAATTGCCGAAGAGAATTTTCTTAAAATTTGCAACAAACTATTGCTTGCAAGAGGTGGTGAGCTCTTAAAGCGTACTCGTAAAGGTACATAATTAAGATCTTGATTATTCAAAATTTTAACTTGTAAACTATGAATTATTCATAATATTATATTATGGTTTTCTTGAAATGAGATAAGTTTTTTTAAAAGCATCAACAACTGAAGAAGTTGTGTCTTTCCCCTTTTACCAAATCACTGAAAGCCTTTGTTATAGTTCATTATTCACTTAATGTACTTTGAAAAATGTAGGAGTTATTTATCATGATAGCTGCATATGATGAATTTCTTGTGAGCCATTCTCTGATAGACAAGCAAAAAATTATTGGCAAAAAATATCTGATTTTTATTTAGAAAGAAAAGAATAGGTTCATTAATAGTTTGAAATTTGTGTATCGACTCTTTCTTAGAATGGTTGACATTATTGTTAGTAGCTGAAGAATTATTTGGATAGGGAAGACGAGTGTTTAGCTGTCCTTTTAACTCCTAATAACTTTACGATTCTGCAATACTTCTACAGTTTGATCATAAAGGGTTTGTAGTTTGAAGTATGTTGGTTAAGTAGTTTTCACATGTTCTATACATTGCTAATAGATGGACACTTTATAATGCTTTATTATAATTTCATGTGTCTGATCTATATCATTACAAATATTTTTTCTTCTTGTTCTTGCTTCAAACATCTCTTTTTCATGTTTAATTAGGCTTTAATGTTTTCATTGAGATTACACTATATTTTGCCATAATTCTCTAATATATTTTTCTAAACTTCCATCTGTTATTATCAAGGAAGATAATGTTTTTTCTTTCTGAATGTAAATATAACTAAAGGATGATGGTGCTTCATGTTACAGTGATGAAGGCAAACAAGGTAGCTTGATCTATCAAATTGAACAACAACTGCAATATGGAATCAAACATAGACCCTTGAGTAATTGACCTTCCTTTTTTATCTATCTGTAACTATATCAACAGAAGCAATTGAAGGTGTCTACTGCTAGAAAAATGAAGGAAAACACTTAGGGTTGTATCAAGTTTGACACAGGATCAAATAAAATGAAACTGAGGGAGTACTAACTAACATTCAATTTCAGTTTGGTGGGTGATATATGCAGTGTGTAAAATTACACTTATCTTTTAGATCTTTATAGAAGTTTGAAATTACTTTTTGTATTCGTAATGTAGCTTTTTGTGTTATTTATCAAGCTTGAGCTATACATCATTTATGTAATAATGAGATTGCAATAGAAAATTATAGAAACTAATGTAGTACCTATGAATGTTGGGCCCGTGCGCAGCATGGGCATCACCCATCTAGTATTTATAGAAGAGTGAGTTATGGGACGACCAAGGGCATTATAGTCATTTCACAATATAAATTCATCATTTAAAATTCATCTCTTTTTGTGGGCCCCATTTTCTATTCAATATTTTCTTTCTTCTTTAAAGTGCATTATTTTTCACTTCTTACCTTAGCTATATAACCAAAAGAAAATTCTCAAAATAATCTACATTTAATGTTTCTTATACTATTTTAAACTAATTATCATTTTAACAAGTTTTGAATTTCAATTGTTGTATTTAGTTGACAATTATTCAATCAAAAAAATAATAAAATTTTGTTCCAAGTTATTTTTTTGCAATAAAATATTAAAATACTCTCAAATTGTATATGAAAAGACAGAATCTTTTCAATGTCACTAATGATGTACTTTTTTACATGGATTCCACACACATCAACTATAAGTCTATTTTAATATTTAGTGAAAGACATTAAATATATTATATCAGAATGTCTTTTAATACATCATATGTCTCAATTCAAATAATATATATTTTTTATTTAATCAGCTCTAAAAAAGAATTAACTTTTTTTGTTTGGTTAGTATTTAATAACATTATCAATATTTTAGTCATATTGAATTTCATTTATTGGTCAAAAAGTTCACAAAAGTTTACTCTTCAAATTAAAGTTTATTTATTTTAAAGTTAATTTGAAACATTGCGAAGTTCTTCATATATCTTAAATTCGATGTCTGATCAAAATAATATAAATTGAAATAAAGAGTTAGTTTACAGCAGGATGTGCAAATACTCACATATATTCCATAAAAAATAAAAAAGTGAAATTAATTTTGGCCACACATTTATATGTACAAAGTAGATATTACTATATTATAGTAGAATAATAAAAAATACTCATAAATATTGAATAGATGGTTATCTATCATTGACAATAAGCGATTCCTCCATAATTTCAAAACTTCATATGATATCGTTATAAAGATTTACAATTACCTGTTAAAATTATTTTAAACAACTTATTTCAATGTAATATTAACTACTTCATGTTAAATTACTACAGTATATATCATGTTAACTTTTGTTAATTCTTTTGATTCTCTTTATTTGAGGTAGTAAATTTCGACATCGGGTAGACAAATCACTTTAAAAGAAATATCTTGCTTACTATATTAAATTGGTCTCCTATTTTTGATGTATATAAGAGAAGACATAAGACGATTTTTAATATTATGATTCGTTAAAACGTTCATCCGGTAGGTCTTTATTTTCGTTTATTAAACACACACAAAATGAATTTAAATGTATTTAAAATTAATTTATGTATGGATTAGTATTCTTTATTGCTTCATATGACATTGTAAAAATTGTTAATAAATATATATTTATAATTTAATCTATTCTCTTGTATAGTTTTTAAATAAAGTAGAAAAAGAAAAACACTAAAATCAGTTGTTTAATCTACGAGAATTTCTTTGATCTGATGTTAAAATGAGCATTAGAGTATATAATATTTTAATGTTAATTGTGAAAACTTAAAAAAAATTGTAAGCTATTATTTGATTTTATAAAAATAAAAATTTATATTTATTATATAGTGTTATTTCTACTTACATATCTATTATGTCTATTCAAAAATATTAACAATTATTTAAAATAAATAATTAAATAACATTAACTATATTTAAAATTATAATATTGGGCTCGTAAATGGGCCCTAATTATATATATATATATATATATATATATATATATATATATATATATGTATATATCTTATTGTATGTATACATATTTGGGACATGTAAATGTATTTGTATTTTTGGACATACATATGTTTACATATGTATTTTTTGAATAGTGTTGAGTTTGTATTTGGATTGTCCTATGTCATTTTAGAGGTAACATATGTATCTATTTGTATGTATTTATTTTATATATATATTTATTAGCTAATGGGTACTCATTTGTGTATCTATACAAATTTTGTTCTTTCTCTCTCTCTCTATGTATGTGTATATATATATATATATATATTTGAGGCATGCGTATGTATTGTGTATTTTTTATTACCTATATGTACAAGCATATAATTATTCTTTTTGTAATAAGAGATTTATGTCAGATATGCATATATATACATAATGGTCAGATATGTATTCTGTAAATACATATGCAGATGTATATGTATTTTAAATACATATGCAGATCTGCGTGTCTACGTATTTTGTATATTTTTGGAACATGTATATGTAATATTGAAATATGTATATGTAACATAGATATATGTCTCTTATGAAAAAGCCAAAATCTTAATCATTAAAGGAATAATTAGTTATTATTATAAATGTATTTACATTATAGTGAATGTCTATCAATAATATTGATAAGATCTATCAAGATATGGTTGATATCTATTAGGATTGAAGTGTCTATCTTTTAGAGAGAAACTGAGAGTAATTTCTCCTATAAATGGAGAGGTTTTATTCATTGTAAATTATCTTCAAGGACCCCAATTGAATCCCTCAAGAGAAATAACAATTATTCTCTCTTCTTCTTTACTCTTGCTCTTCTCTACTTTATTTTTCATAACACGTTATCAGCACGAGATTCTAATCAATTGAGTAATTGGAAGATAAGGTAAAGTGGTGCAACATTTACAATCAACTTCTTGACGTTTCCTACGTCCAGGTAACAAGTTCCATGAACAAGATACACGTAGTTCTAATTCTGAATTTGATATGTCAATTTAAATTTGATGGAAGAAAATCTATCTTTCGATTTATTATTTCTTGATGTTAATTTATTAAAAGGAAGATAAGGGAAGATGCTAAGTGACTGCATGTGGCATAATTCTTTCTCAAATATAGTTATAGAAGATTTCTACTCGTCCATAATATGCATTAATGATACATGTCAGCTTGATGCAATTGTTTCACAATAGGTCAATTACACACGCTTAAGTTGAATTTTTGGTTAGTTAAATTTATGCTCATATGAAATCTGGAATTGAAAAAAAATACTTCTAATATGGATATTATAATGTTGTTTATGGTTATATTTTATCAGATACTGTGTTTATCTACAACATATTGGAAACAAAATTTTCATGAGCCCGAGAGTTGAGTGTTTTTCTTTTATACTTATGAAACATAAGTTTATAAGGATGATCACCCGACAGTTATGATCTATCTCGAGCGATTAAGGTGACAACATTTAATAGGCATAATTTTGAGTTTTATTATATTTTGGCCTATTATATTTGGCTTATTATACATTAAGTACGTAAGACGATTGATTCAAGTTTCAATGTATCAAGAAGATATTGGGTTTAAGTCTTGATACATTGATGTACTATAATGATAGACTATTGGGTTCAAGTCCATCAAATTATAGCCTAAGATGCCTGTATATGGATAAGATAATGATTTTGAATCTCAATATACCATATTGATGATATTATGATGGCTAAAGCAAAATAATATATTTTTGGTGATAAGACATGAAATCTGTCTTATTGAATGTGCTCCATTCTAAGAAGTGAATGATAAGTCTGAAAGATGACAAATTACTCCTTTCTTGAAGTGAGTGCGGTAGCAACATATGATAAGTCTGAAAGATGACCAATTGCTCCATTCTTGAAGTGAATGTTATAGCAATATATGATATACCCCAAAAGATATGTTAAGAGAAAAATTCTCTACATTATATGTACACCTCGATTTTCTCTTAAATTAGTGATATTTTGAAAGAAGTTATAAGCTATCGTAATTTGATACAATTAACGCACAATTATATTCTATTTTTGGAGAATGAGAATTTAGATTATTATAAATATAGATCTATACTCTAGGGGTGAATGTGACATACATAAATTCGAACGTGTTCTTAATTGTGAAAAATATCACAATCCACCTCCAGAAGAGGTAGAATAATTGGAAGATTAAATATCTCCAATTACTATGGTAAGAAACATGAAAGCTTACCCAAGCATGATAAGATCACATGTCATAATAAACTAAGAGTTTATTATTTATTGATACAAAATACATGTCATGGTAAACTTGAAGTTTACTACTATAAATAAGTTCATAAGTTGGCATGAACGATTGTGACATCTCGAAGATGTGCATATTGAGTATTAGACATGTATTGAAGAACTAGAAAATTCTTTAAAAAAAATTTATGTCGCTTGTTCTCATGATAAGTTGGTTGGACCAACTAATATTGGGATTGGATCCCTAAAAATCTGAAAAGTATAAAAGGTGAATAATGGCCCGTTCACCTGTTATATGATCTGTTAAGATGCATCGATATAAGATTATCACTTGTACGTTTATCGTCAACCTGTAGTTTGACATTCATAAAATTACTTGCCCAACAAAATTGAGTTAAGAGTATAATTTTCAGATTTTGTGATAAAGACAATTCATCTAGATTTTATATTTACATTATAGTGAATGTCTCTCAAGAATATAGATAAGATCTATTAAGATCTAGTTGATATCTATCAGGATTGATGTGTCTATCTTTTAGAGAGAAACTAGGAGTAATTTCCCCTACAAATATAGGGGTTTTATTCATTGTAAATTATCCTCAAGGACCTAAATTGAATCCCTTAAGAGAAATAACAATTATTCTCTATTCTTCTCTACTCTTGTTCTTCTCTACTTTATTTTTCATGATAGTTATGTAATTTTTGTAAAAATCTTAACTAATATAGATTTATTAGTTATGTAATTTAATAAAAAATCTTTAATAAGAGTAATTTATAAAAAGGAATACTCAGTTTTAAATGTATGGAGTAATTTAAGCATTGTTCTTTATTTAACTCAACTAATTTGAGGAAAAGGGGGATAGTAAAATTTTGTTTATATATGTATTTTGGTAACAAACTTTGTCTAAAATATAAAATACAACTTGCTATTTTGTGTAATTACAAAACAGTTGCGATGAAACTCCTAATTATGAGCTTAAATTTGCTACTTATGAAATTTTTCCATTTTTAAACTCTGTAATCAAGTTATCATATGTGAGGCAAAGATACTTGCCTTGTTTTCTTAAATTTAATTCGAGTTGTTTTTTTATTTCGATTTTGATTTTAAATTTTAAGATAATTCTTTGTATATAATTAATTAAACTATTTTTTTTAAATTCGCAGAAGAATGAATTCATAATTATGAATAAGATGCAGGGTACATGAATGTGTAAGTATGATTTACATACGTCAATTTCATTAATTATTATCTTAATCACAAGTAACTATAATTTTTGTGAAGATATAGATAAGAAAATTTACAATGATCCATTACTCATTCTAAGGAAGGAATTCATTGATCAAATTTTTTTACAACTACTATAAAACACAACTTTTGTTATAAAATAATAAAGAACAAAAGGAAGAGTAGAGAGAATAGAGAGAGTAATTCTTATTTCTCTCTTGAGAGATGAGAGATCATATTATTGAGAAAACAATGAACAAAACCCCTCTATTTAAAGGGGAAATTTACTCCTAGTCTGAGTAAAAGACAGATGTTCCAAATCCTAATAGATATCAAAGTAGATCTTGATAGATGTTGATAGACATTCACTATAATGTAAATACATTTATAACACACCCTTTGAATGTCTAATTAGTAGATAATGTGCCTCGTTAAAACCTTACTAGAAAAAACCAGTGGGAAAAAATCTAGTGAAGGAAAAAGAGTACACATCTCTAACAACACGCATATAGGCTGCCTCATTAAAACCTTATAAGGAAAACCCAGTAGGACAAAACCTTATAAGGGAAAAAGATTACAACACGTTTTAACTCCACCTAATGAGATCATTCTTGAACCTTTGCATCCCGATCTTGTGCACCATCTTCTTGAAAGTTGCAATTGAAGGAGACTTGGTGAATAAATCAACCATATTGTCACTTGAAAGAATTTTTTGTACATTAATATCACCATTCTTTTGTAGCTCATATATGTAGAAAAGCTTTGATGAAGTGTGCTTCGTTCTATCTCCTTTTATGAATCCTTCATTAAGATGTGCTATGCATGGTACATTATCTCTTTATAAAATTGTAGGTACATTGTACATTTTAAACCACATTTTTCTCAAATGAGATGTATCATAGACCTCAACCATACATATTCTCGGCTTGCTTCATGAATAGCTATTATCTCAGCATGGTTCGATGAAGTGACTACGATATAATGCTTTGTTTATCTCCAAGATATGGAAGTATCCCCACATGTGAACACATAACTTATTTGAGATTGAGCTTTATACGGGTCAGATAAGTACCCAGTATCAGCATAACCAACAAGATTAAGACTCGAGGCTTTAGAATAAAATCATGCATTTAATCTCATTTAGATGTCTCCTAATAGGAGCAGAACTATATCTTGCTAACAAATTAACTGAAAAGGCTATATCAGGCCTTATAGTATTTGCAAGATATATTAGTACACCAATTGACTAAGATATAGTACTTCAGGATCAATCCAATTCAGTATGTTTCGCATTTCAGTAAATAATTTTATTTCTTTTGAAAACTCTCCAAGAGTTTTAATGATTTTCAAGCTATAAGATTATACAATATAAGGATTCTAAATAAGTTTTTTAGAAAATTTTATATGCTTCAAACATTTTGAATCCTTAGAAAGTTTCATATAAATTTTGTCAAGTGACAATATTCAACATGTCATATGTGACATCTTTAAGTGTTTGGACTGCAAATCAAATAAGTTTTACACTTATCAAGATGCATCCTTTTATGTCACTTAATAAATGTTTCTACGTCATCTTGCTTAAATAAACGTAGAATTCAGATCCTCATAATTTTTTACAATATTGGGCCATTGTCATATCAAAGATATCGTTAATGATATATCATTTTGTATCAGTTCATAATGCAACACAGTATTTTGAGATCTCATCACTTCATTATTTTCAGGTACCTGAACCTTTCATAAGGTTTTATGAAGTGTCATGTCGTAGACTCTTCAAAAGCACATTGCCGTCTTATTATGATTATTTGCTCCTTATCCTTTTCAAGGATTATTTTATTTAGAACCGATTAGTCTACCATGCTTCACGTATGCATAAACTTTATCCTTTAGGAACACAAAATAAGAGCATTTGCAGCTTTAATACGAGATGCTTTCGGCATTTGACTTAAATTATCTTTTGAATGAAGATCTGATGATAATTCCTAACATATTTCATAGCTGCATATAATCTCCCCCTTATGTTAGGAAAACTAACATACATCCTCTATTTTCTTTGAGAATTTCATCTTTGTGCATCTTAGTATATTCATTAATCGTATATCACACATCAAAATTATTAGATGGAATAATTAGTCCTGACCTTAAACCAATTATGAGGGAAGAAATAATCATAATTTATTGGTCTAATGCATACAAGTGCTATTGTATGCAAACATCATATTTTAGATCAACACATAAAGTTTTGTTATTATTAGTAATGGTTTAGCTATTTATCGAAGGCATTCAATGCTAAACCATCATCATCAAGATGAATTGTCTTGATTACATAATCTGAAAGTTATACTCTTAACTCAATTTTACTGAGCAAGCAACATTTATGAATGTCAAACGACAGGTTGATAATAAATGTACATGTGATCATATTATATCGATGTATTTTAATAGATCACATGACAGGTGAACGTGCCCATATTCACCTTTTATACTTTTCAGATTTAACGAATTCAATCCCAGAATTAGTTGGTCCAACAAACTTATCATGAGTACACGTGACATAAACAATTCTCGAAGAATCTTCTAGTTCTTCAATATGTCTAATACTCAATATGTACATCTTTGAGATGTCACAATCGTTCACATCAATTTATGAACTTTTATTTTAGTAAACCTAAGTTTACCATGACATGTACTTTTTTTTAGTAAATTTTAGATTTACTATTACATGAATAAATTTCTGATTTACTATATTAGAAGTAGATTTCAAAATAACTTTTCTCAGTTATTCTTCCTCATTCAGAGGTGAGTTGTGATACCATCACAATCAAGTGCATGTTTACATTAATAAGGTTCTCATTCCCCAGGTATGGAATATAATTGTGCCTTAAGCCTATTAAATTATGATAGCTTATAATCTCTTTCATGATATTGCTACTTCAGGAGCAAATCGAGGCATAAATATAATAGAGAGAATTTCTCTATATTGCTACCACATTCACTTCAAGAATGGAGCAAATTATCATCTTTCAGACTTATCATATATTGCTACCACATTCACTTCTTAGAATGGAGCATATTCAATAGAAAAGTTTTATGACTTTTCATAAAGAACACATTATTTTGCCTTAGCCATCATAATATTATCAATATGGTGCATTGAGATTCAAACTCAACGTCTTACCCATATAAAGGCGTCTTAGGCATAAATCAATGGGACTTGAACCCAACATGTTATTATCCCTTTTGATAATATTGTTCTTAAGGTATAAATTTAAAATATAAATGGTTCCAAACCAATTATTTTTCTTCAAATCCAATAATAATTATATTATTAGTAGCAAAAAATAGATAACATTAGAAATTACTAACCTTGAAATTACCTTTAGATTTATAATCTCATCTTGTTTAGCAGAGTCTCGTGCTGATAACGTGTTATGTAATATAAAGAAAGAACAAGAAGAATAAATAGAGAGAGAAGAGGGAGACTTCTTTACTTCTCTTGATGGATGAAAGATCAAAATATTGAGAATACAATGAACAAAACCCCTCTACTTAAAAGGGAAATTTACTCCTAGTTTGAGTAAAAGACAGATATTTCAAATCCTAATAGATATCAAAGTAGATCTTGATAGATGTTGATAGACATTCACTATAATATAAATACATTTATAACAACTTTCATTATTTTTCTTTAAAAAAAAAACTAATTGAGTATTTTTATTTATCTTCCAAACATGTGTACTTTGATTTGATAGGGGTTGTACAAGTCACAACCTCCCTGTTCAAATGTGGCATGACCTAGAGAACTTATCTAAAGTTCTTAACTTTCATTTGAAAACAACTTATTGATATATATACACACAAAAACACTAGTTTAACCGTACGTGCCTCACACATGTAACGTTTGGCTATTTAAAATTAAATGATTTGTCTATTACGATGATTTTTAATAAAGTGTAAAAGTTCAAATCACTTTTCAAAAATCTTTCACGCTTTAATAAAATAATGTAAACATAAATATATAAACATATATATTTTACCACCAGATGTTTCAAGTGGTTGATGAATCATCACTTCTGCATTTGTCATATAGTACCTCTTTCCCTTGTTGCCACAGGTTAAGAGAGAGACATCAATTTGAACCATATTTATGTTACAAAGATTATTATTTTTTTATATTTAAAATCTTTTCTTATTTTTAAAGTCTTATCTTTACAAAATCGTTGATTACATACTTATTCCGTACTTAAAACTCTTAAAAATCTAGTACTTTTAATTTTTTCTTATTCTAACGGTTTTGCATTTATTTCTAGATTTTTCAAATCTTCTTACAATCAAATTTAGTTAATTTAAAGTTTTTAAATTAATGAAGAAAGTATTAATTTTGATTATTTCTAATAAGGAAAGATTTTACCTTAAATATATTTAATTAATTTTCAACTCTTAAATTAGGAAAAAATAGTGAAATTCCAATGACTTCTAATAAGGAAAAGTCTTACCATAAATATATTTAATTAATTTTTAACTCTTAAATA
Organism: Capsicum annuum; assembly: GCF_002878395.1. Classification (NCBI taxonomy): domain Eukaryota; kingdom Viridiplantae; phylum Streptophyta; class Magnoliopsida; order Solanales; family Solanaceae; genus Capsicum; species Capsicum annuum. The sequence continues at coordinate 87,166,156 of NC_061121.1, forward strand.
TTATAAAAAAAATAGTGAAAAAATAATTTTGTCTAAAGCAAAGACTTTTAATAAAAGGTAAAAAGTTTAAACAATATTTCTAAAAGGGAGAAAATCACAATATTAAAATTTAAAAGGAAGGAGAAAGCTAAAGCTTGAGAAAGTTACAATTATAATCAATATTGCTTGATTTATATTTAAATTATATATGTTGTCTCATCAATACAAAGGAATTATTGTCAAGTTGACAATATAGTTTATATACTCACTCCGCTTAAAAAAGAATGACCTATTTTCCATTTTAGTCCATTTAAAAAAGAATGACTTCTTTTCTTTTTCGGCAATACTTTAATTTCAACTTTCCATATGGAATGTTTATGGCCACAAGATTAAAGGATATTTTGATACATTTGACACTACTTTAATTTAAAGCCACAAGATTCAAAAGTCTTCTTTATTTTCTTAAACTATGTGCCAAGTCAAAGTAGGTCATTCTTTTTTAAATGGAGGAAGTATATAATTTCATACAATACTTTCAAATTTATTTGATAACAATTTTTCAGTATTATTATGCTTTGCAATGATAGTAGATATTAGTCGAATAGACTCACCCCAATTATCATTTTACTTTTTTTTAGAGGAAAATATAATTCTTTTCCATACTTCGTGAACTTTTTTCTTGGATGAAAATTTTGAAACTCTATAAATAGAACACAACCTTCTCATACCAGAAAACAAATATCATCCATAATGTAGTCTTTTAACAGTCTTGTTTAGGGGGAGATTTTCTCCCAAGAGGTTTTAAGTTTTTTAATATTATTTTTAATATGTAGGTCATTTGATCAAATCATATTAATAATATATTTTTTTTGTCATCTGATTTATCATCTAATGGTTTGCAAACTATTAGTTTCCGCATGACACCTCTCGATTTCGAACTCAACAAGTGGTATCAGAGCCTATGGTCCCAAGGTCCAATGATTTGGTGAAACGATATTGAAGACAAGTTCAAGGCGGTTCAAATCAATTTGCAATCTTAAGGCGGTTCAAATTAATTTGCAATCAATTTGATGATAATGAAGATTTTTTGTCCAACTACATTTGGAGAAAAAGTTTTAAGTATATTTCAACATTTCTGTTGCTATATCTTTAAAAATAAAAATAAAAATAAAATATTTATTTTTAATTCATAATATTTTAAATCTTATTTTTAACCATGGCAAACAACAGTGATGAAGATTATGTAAAGAACGAAGATCATACACGTGAAGAAGGTGGATCAAATTATGTGAAAAAAATCAAGCCAAAAAGGGGTGATTTGTTAGGGTTTTTTCCCTGATTTTCTTACCAAGTTTAAGTTTTACTTTTCTTGAAATAAAAATAAAAGTAATACCATAATTACTTTTACTTTTCTTGAAAGGAAAATATAAAACTTTTCATATTTGGCTAACCTCTTTGTTGGATGAAAATTTTTGGGAATTTATAAGTAGAAGACCCCTCTTCTCATACCATAACACAAGAGCATCCACAATGTAGTCATTAAAAGAGTTTGGTTTAGAGGTAGATTTCTCCTATAGATTTATGTTTTTTCAAATATTAGTTTTTATATGTAGGTCGTTCAACCAAGTCATATCAACAATATGTCATTTTAGTATGTTTTTCTTTGTCATTTGAATTATCGTTCAATGGTTTGCAATTAGTAGCTTCCGCGTGATGCCCTCTTGATTTCAAACACAACAAATGGTATCAGAGTCTATGGTTCAAAGATCTGATGATTTGATTGAGGATAATTTAAGATCAAAGTTGCAATCAACTTGGCGATGATGAAGATTTTTGTCAAAAAAGTTCAAAAAACTATATGTGGAGAAAAAATTTCAAACAAAATTTCAAAAATCCTGCTGCTAATCCATTTTTAAAATAATATCATTTTTCAATCCATATTTATGGGCTTCAACTTTCAACCCTTACTTAATTTTATGCTAGGGCTCCTTTAAACTCATGAATATATACTTTTAACGCATGAACTCCACTTTTAACCTTTGCTCACTTTTAATGCATAAGCCTCCACTTTCAACCCTGTTACTTATAACACATCGCTCCCATAATATTAATCCATGATTTTATTTTCAACGCCTAGGGCTCCAATTTTCAATCCATATCAACTTTTAATCATGGTAAACAACAGTGATATATGAAGATCGAGTGAAGAAGAAGATCAAGATTATTTTGTCAAAAAATCAAGCCAAAAGGGAAAGATTTGCTAGGGTTTTTGCCCTGATTTTCTTACCAAAATTAAGTTTGACTTTTTTTTGGAAGGAAAATAAAAGTAATACCATAAATACTTTTACTTTTCCTTAGAGGAAAATATAATTCCTTTACATATTTGACGAACCTCTTTCTTTGAGGAAAGTTTTTGAAACTCTATAAATAGAACACCTCCTTCCCATACTAGAACATGAATATCATCCATAATATAGTCATTTAATAGTCTTATTTAGGGGGAGATTTTCTCCCAATAAGTTTTAAAATTTTCAATAATATTTTTAATATGTAGGTCGTTTGACCAAATCATATTAATAATAGATTTTTAGTATGTTTTTTTTCTTTGTCATCTAATGGTTTGCAAACGATTAGTGTCCGTATGACGCCCTCTCGATTTCAAACCTAACAAATAGATATTAGTCAAATAGACTTACCCCAGTTATTAGGTTGTATTTGCGTGTTCCCTTTGATTTTTGTTCAAACACACTTATTATAATTTTAAAAGAACTATCTATTTTAAGGAGCATGGGATACACGTGCAATGCACTTTGTTGAAAACTAATATATATATATACTAGTGTGCCTGAGCCCATGCTGAGCACAGGCACTTTCCCAACATCGTTGAACATATGAGAAAACATTGGGAAGGTAACTTCTTGATGGTTGTAATTGTGTTGCACAAAAACAACATCAACCAAATTAATGTGCTGCATATATAGCGTATACATTTCATCTGTGAAACAAAGTTAATTATACAACTAAAGTCAATGAAATTGTTCATAACTTCATGATTATGTAGATGATTTAAGTTGTATATGAGCTACCGAAAAATTGTATGCCACCTAGATTTTAACAGCTGCAGTTAATGTGTATTTCAGTTGGGCGTCCTCTGAAAAAAGAAAGGTAAACATTAGTTAGAATATTTCTTTAGCAAATAAGCATAAGTTAGGAAAGCCTGCATATTATCTAACTTTAGTAATCATCATATCCAGGATGGTATTAAAGTATAATTCATATAATTAAAAGGAAATGGAGCTTCTCCCAGAAGTCATTCATAATATTTGTAAAAAAATATATTGTCTTATGTAATAAAGAAAGTTATGAGATTAGCTATTTCTACTGATGAATATGGATTTTTAATTCATAACAAGCTTCAAATCCCCAAGTCCATGAAACATAAAATGCAATTTATAATCTTTGATCAAGGTTATTCTATACTAAATTGTTAAAACTACTACTAACAACAACAACAACATACCCGTTGTAATCCTCCAGATTATAAGAGGGGGGATGGGGGAAGGATGTACGTATACCTTACCTATACCTTTGTGATTGAAAAGTGGATATATCTGATAGACCCTCGACTTAAAAGAAATGTCACCGAAGCAAAGATTGCAACTGTTGAAGCTACTAAACCGAAGATAAATTGAGGCACCAAAACCATACTTATGTTAAGAGCATATTGGAATGAATATAGGACAACCTAGAAGTATATTCAAGTTAACAAAGAAGCTTTTTATCCACTCCTATGACAAAGTTTAGCAAGAAAATATAAATTAAAATACAAAGAAGGATCAAGTTTAATGGTAATGAAAAAATGACTTACTAATTGATTTGTTTTCGTATTAATTAATACTTTATCTATATAGTTGAGAAAGGAGAGATTTTCTTGGCCAACATCCAATTTTTTTTATCAATGCATCCACACAAAATAGACTTGCAGCAGATTTAGAAACCTTGAATAAAGTCCACTCATACTTAGCCCCACTTTTTGACTAATAGTCATAAATAGTGATATCAATAAAAAGCAGGCTTTCACCAAATTAAGTAAGGCTAATTTACAACTAAGAAGTGAAGTTTTATTATACATGCATATATCTGAACACGTGAACCATTTAAAAACTCCCATAAATGAAAAGTAGGGGAAAGACCAATAGTGGAACATCAGCTTACCTTCCTCTATTGTCAACTGGATAGCCCTTTTCTCCAAGTCAACAACATGTTTGCAAAGATCGGGTGTTGAAAAATGTAGAAGAACAGATAGAAATATAAATCATACAAACAATATAAACAAGCAGTCAAAATGAAATTAGTCAACTGTTGATAAGCTATGTAGAAAGACTCTTAAGACTCACTTTGAAGGTAATCTAATTGGTTCACTTCATCACACTATTTTAAGAATTTCTTCAAACAAATAAAATATTCTATCAAATGATGATGATTATTTACCTCGATATCTAAAGTACGAATTTGCTGGGGGAAAAACTTAGAAGAATCAATTTAAGCAGCATGAGAGTTGTGGGTGGCCTTGCCAAGATAATTAGAAATTGATGGTCCACCATGAGAAAATGGTCTCGTAGATTTCAAATGTTTTGGCATTGCTACAGGTGGATGACCACTACTACCTTCCCTCTATTGACTTTGTTTTTTTGATGAATTATCCTCTGTAATTGATCCAGGTTATTTGAGTGAGTAGTCTCCACAAATTTGTCCATATTATTTTATATTCTTCCTTTACCTAGTTCTAGATCAAATCTCCATCGTGCATTTATTATATGGTCATTTGTACCATTGTTGCTCAAACATATGGTAGAATTGGTATTTAAAGGGAACTCAGGTGTAAACCTCTTAGTTCCAGACACCCTAGTTGGATCTGCAATGAGTCATGAACCTAAAAAGTGTGAAGTTTCTTGATGGTTACTCATCAAGATGTTTTTTTGATTCTACACCTCTCAAAGCTTTTTTTCTTATTATACCAGGATTCTGCTTATTAAATGTTGACATACTAGTTCCACCAGTGGTCACACTACTATGAATGGGATCAAAGTTTATTATTTTGAGATTATTATTGATACTTTTTAAAAGCAGAAAATTATCTAAATGAAGACTGATTAGAAAGCGAAGATGAACAATATATCATAATCTACTACATTAGTGTTAAGACTCGGAGAATAAAGTGGAAGACAGAGAAAAAAAGAAACAGAATCGAAAAAGAGGTGTTGCTATCTCCAATAGATTTTACCTATGTGAACGACTTAAGAATCAGTTTATCATATTTTATACACTGCACGTGGTTGTTGTTAGAGTGTCTTAACTATAATTTTCTTTCACTTGTGTGCTTTGGTCTGTCCTACGGTTTGATCACCGAGTTTCTGTTGAAAAGTGCTTCTAGGATAATAAACAGATAGCTTTTGATATCTGTCATCATCTATTGATTATTATGTTTAGGCGATCACACTATTTTGCTCCTATATGTTTTGCATTATGTTCCTATTAGTTGCCATGTTTTCTTCGTTGTCATTTTTCTTTTCATTACTACTTTGATTTGTTTCATTTGAGCCTAGATTTTTTGGCAATGGCCTTCCTACCTACAGGAGGTAGGTTCTTACAAACCCCACTTTGTTGGATTTCACGGATATGTTGTTGTTGGTAATAATAATGTCTGATATTGCATATAAAAACATCCATTGAGTTTTAATTTTAAACGTACAATTTTACTTATTTAGTTAGGGTTTAGGTTGAATATTTACATTCTTTCATATATAGGGTTTCTTCCATGTCCCTTTTTTATTTTCATTTATTTTCAATGATCGTTTAAGAGAGAAAATTAGCCTGAATGGCCTGATTAAATTATATCACAAAATAAGAATTCATTACTATAAAGCACTAAGCATTATGTTTCTCGTAGTATGAAGAAGTGTTGTAAACAAGACTATTTTCCATTGAACAGAGGATCTATCACAAACAATCTCTCTACCAGAGGTAAGGGTAAGGTTTGCGTACATTCTACTCTCCCTAGACCCCACTTTGTGGGACTACATTGGGTATATTGTGGTGGTTGTTTGTTGTAAAGTTGCAAACAAAGAAGTGTTGAGTGATGTCTCCTGAATTTTTCAATGTTATTCACCGACCTAATATACGTTTTTCTATTTATTGGTGTAGAACTTTATAAACATTATATCTAAATGATCCTATTATATGCAACTCTAAACATCAATTTGCACATGGTGCACTATATTGATTTTTTTCTAACAACAACAAAAAAAAACTCATTGTTATGGGTCTCGATTTACTTATTTTGACAAACTATGAATTCACACATGAAAATTGAGGTGAAACGTTGTTCCTTATCCATCCTCTTTTCTTTTGATTTCATTCATCTCTTTGGTATATGTCCAAAACGTACTGATTTTTATATATCATAGGCATTAGAATTAAACTTGTAATCAAATTCAAAGAAAATGCAAAGAAATTAGGAATAATAAGTAAAAGCAATATAAAAAGAAAAAAAAACATTAAAAGAAGGAAACAAAATTTAAAAGATAAAATAAATAAATAAAATTTATAGATACACGTTGTGACGTGTGTATATCCTGCAACTAACTAAATTGGGTTGTGGCACCATGTCAACGTCCTTGAAAAAATAGATCATATCAGTGAAATTCTGTCACGATCTCAAAATGGGTCATGATAACACTTATCGCGGCTCGAACTTGATAAGTAAGTCAATCACCCATACTTATAAAGGAAACAAAAATCGAAAATAGTATAAATCAGGGTGAGACTTCTAGAATGAAGTCAAGCCAATGCAAAATATAACCAAATAGAAGTTTGAAAGATATTTCGCAAGTTTTCAAAATCTGATGTCATAGTGTAAGAGCATACATATTTGTCTTTGAAATCAAAATAAAGACATAAAGTAAGATAAGAGGAGGTTCGGAGTCAGTAAGATGAGGAGGTCTGGAGTCGACTTTGAAATCCTTAGAGCACTCAGTACCTCAAACACCACTCCAATTCGCATGTATTAGCTACCACATCCTATACTCGTACTTGGATCTACACCGAAAGGGCTACAATAGAGATGAGTACGATCCATTTGTAATCAGTAGGTATCATAGACCAACTGAGCAAAGTAGGAAATGAGAAAGTAAAGTAGTACTATGAGCACGTCACTTGCAAGCAAAAAAAGTCTCAAACGATAGCTCACACCGTCTCCACTAACAATTCTAATACACACACACACACACATATATATATATATATACAAAAAAAAAGGAAACAACACACAAATACATAAAAGTACACTAAAGCTAAGCATAAGTTAAGAAATTAAAGAAAACAAGAAAGATGTGCGTACAAATGCAATGCAATGAAATGTGATTGGGATGAATGATGAAAGTCATCGCATGACTTTCTGTGTATACCCACCGAACTCATAGCTACCAGGTAGGACTAATTGGGGTTCGCAACTCATATGCTATATCTCGTATCTCAGTCTCAACTCACCTCTTCAGCTTATGTTCACAGAGAGGATTTTCATAAAAGTGTCTCATTTTCTTTCAAAAAATAGTATTTTCCAATGGTAGCAACGTCTCATGAATGTATATGTATGGTATGAGGATGTAAGGCTCTGGCCCGATCTGACCCGGGGCCTTATCGTAATGGGCGTCTCAAGTCCGATTGGGACCGGAGACCACCACACTACCCAACCCAACCTCCAGCCGCCTTCCCTGAGTTGCCTGAATTTCGAGCATATAACAATATAGCATAACAGCTCACATGAAGACTCTGGAATAGGATCACAATCGTAACTAACCCAATCGAGTCCAACCGTCCGATAACCAAAATCAACCAAACCATAATCTAATCATAATCAAATAAGTTCCATTAATAATTAGATATATAATCCCAAAATAAAAGAGGATGAAACAACCATCAATATAGTCAACCAGTATCAGCCCAAATACCAATACCATTGCTAAGGCTGATACCCATACCGATCCTGCCCATTCCAACCTATAGTAGTTCCACAAAAGCCTCTAACCAAAAGAATACAAATATCTAGTTGGGACATACCCCTAACTATAGCCAAAATCAATATCCATAAATAATCCATAGTATGAAATAACATCCATGAAATGGAGCCTTCCAAATAGATGAAAGCTCACCACTTCAATCCAAGGCTGACCCCTGAATATCCGAATGCTAAGCAAGAGGAGTAGAACGGTCGGTTCATGCATCACGTGAGGATACAACCGCCCGAAGCTGGGTTAGCGGGTGAACGTTAACATGAACTCAGGATAAAGATAAAATAATATCAATTATAAAACCAAGTAAAACCATCCATATGCACACAAACCATACCTATATATATAACCATGTCAGGAAAGAGAACCGGGTTTAGCATGCCATTTAAAATATTACCTGGGGTGTGTAGCTTTGTCGTTCTAAAATCACCCACGGGCTATATGGGTTCAGCCCCCTGCTGAAAGGGCTTTAGTGCGTGAAGCCGTACGACCAGAGAAAAGAACCTGGGATGACCAGTACATCCCCAAAATATAAAATGTGACATCATGCACACGGTCACTAGGACCAAACCTCACATTGGCAAATATGATTTTTTAGTTTTGATCCCCCCCAGGACCTCCACCTTCCACAACTTTGCTACACCCTTTTAAGCCTAATTAAAATCATTACTAAACAACCAAACCATTAACCATTTATTATTAACCGAGGCCATTAGTAGTGGTATACCGACTATAACTTGCACGTATTATCCTTAGCCAAACCTTTTTGAGATTAAAAGATTTTCATGTACCCATAAATCATATTATCCAATTAACTTAGGGGATTCCTACGTACCCCATAAGTATGATTAAGCCAAACCATTCAAAAACCATTTAAATCATTCATATCATTTAGGGTTTCATTACCAAGTTTAAACCATACATAAGTTCTTTTGAAAAACCAATATTATAGTGAAAGCAGCATTATAGGCATTTTATCAAATACATTGGGGGCATAGTATTTTCAAAACCAAAGTTCATTGACAAATAACCATTTCCATGCAACAATTATCGAAAACTACCATTAAAGCATATAAAAATATAATTAAAGCATGGGAAAATCATGACCAAACATTTAAAACCAAAATTATATTTGAAAACCCAAAATCATTCAACATTCAAATCATGAAATCATTGTATAAAACCATGCCTTTAGTTGAAATTAACAATGAGGGAAGAGAGCATGTCTTAAACCAAGATGATGATGGAGAGTGATCACCAAGACAAGCCTCAATTCAATCTTTAAGATGAAACCCTAGCTTTCTTTGTCCAAAACTCTAGAGAGGATTTAAGAGTATTTTATAAGTGTTTAAGAATAGAATAATAGGGTAAATAACATCCCAAATGTAATATAATTCGTGGGACCTCATTAGGATAAGTGGAAAAATGTCTAGATTGCCCTCACTTAAATTGTATTTAATTCTCATCATAGGGTACGACTGACACTTATGAGTCATACCCATCCTATACGAGTGGTACCTACCTCTCGTATCCAAGGCTTTGCCATTTGGACCTAACACTATCCATGATATGAAATACCTAAACCCAAGTCAAATCCTAGTGTAAGACTAGTACCCATGAACCGTACCCCTAGCAGAATAAAATCCCAGAAGGTTTGAACATTGATTACCATACGAGTCCTGGGTATGACTCGTACCTTGGCTTACGACTCATGGTGAGCTACCCGTACTCAGATCCTACTTAATTACCAAGTCTAAGATTAAGTGAAGTATCCGAATAACCTATACACAACTATAGATGCTCGTACTACCTAAATTATACCCATTCCAGTACTTACATCCATCCTTCCAGCCAACACTAGTCAGCATACGACTGGACCATACCACCCATACCCAAGTGTACGACTTGCTCCCCTAATTCGTATCTTGCCCAGAAACTAGAAATCAAGAAAATTTTCTAAGGTCCAGAAACCAGGGTGTTTCAGTCTCCCCTACTACGAAAATTCATCCCCGAATGACGGACAATGTAAGGGTTACTACATTTGAGAGTCATTTGAATTATCAAATATATTACCAATATTTAACAAAGTTTGAAAACAAAGATGCAAAGATATTAATCTTTCCTTTAACAAACTCAGAAAATAAAGATGTGCTAAAGAACACATACCTTTCACACGAATCCAAGGAGCAGAAAATAAATGTAGATATTTGGACTTTATGTGCTCCTCCGTTTCCATGTTGCTTCTTCCACCTTGTGGTTCTGCCGTAGAACCTTAATCGAAGCCACATCCTTGGTTCGTAACTGATGAGCCTGCCTATCCAAGATCTTAACCGGTGCCTCTTTATAAGACAGAGAGCCTAAGATACCCAACTCCTCCAAAGGAACAATTGAAGAAGGATCACCAATGCCCTTCCTTAACATGAAAAAATGAAATACCAGATAAACGGAGCACAAACTAGAGGGCAACTCCAATTCATAAGCCACATTACCAATCTTTCGCAGAACCACATAAGGATCAATATACCGGGGACTAAGCTTCCCCGTTTTACCAAACCACATTACTCTCTTCATGGGAGATACCTTCAGGAACTCCTTATCCCCAACCTCAAACTCCATGTCTCTATGTCGTACATTCGTGTAGAAACTTGGCGATTTTGGACAGTCTTAAACTTATCTCGAATCACCTTCACCTTTTTCATAGCCTGATAGACCAAATCCGAACCGAACATATCCACCTCACCAAGCTCAAACCAACCAATAGGAGATCTATACCTCCTACCATGCAATATCTTAAAATGGGCCATACCAATACTAGAATGATAACTATTATTGAAAGAAAACTCTACCAAAGGTAGATGCTCAACCCTATTGCCACCATAATCAATCACACATGCCCGAAGTATATCCTTCAATGTCTGAATAGTTCTTTTTGCTTGCCCATTTGTCTGAGGATGAAAAGCAGTACTCAGGCTCACCTTAGTACCCAATCCCTTCTAAAAGGACCACTAGAAATGAGATGAAAACTGCGTACCATGATCAGAGATAATCAAAATATGTACCCCATGCAGCTTCACAATCTCCCGAAGATATAACTTCACATAATCCTCTGCCAAAAAGATAGTCCTCACTGATAAGAAGTGAGCAGACTTTGTCATCCTACCCATGATGACCAAAATTAAATTAAATTGGTTCCTTGATCGAGAAAGACCGGTAACGAAATCTATATTGATTACCTCCCATTTTATTCGGGCAAATCAATTTCTTAATACAACCCAGAAGGACTCATGTACTTAACTTATACTCATTGACACACTATGTATTTGGCCACAAAATCAGCCACGTCCCTTTTCATACCATTTCACCAATATATCTCCTTGAGATCATGATACATTTTCATCGAGTTGGGATGTACGACGTAGCACGATTCATGTGCCTCAGTCAATATCTTTTATCGTAAACCATCAACATCAGGAACGCACAACCTCTCTTGATATCGTAAAGTACCATCACTATAGATCTCAAACATCATTACCTTCTGTATACCTATATTACTATTGATTTTCATCAAGATAAAATCTAGCACTTGCTTCTCCTTAATCTCTGCACCAGGAGACGACCGAACCACTTCCTGAACCATCACACCACCCTCACTAGAATCCCAGAGAAAAACTCCAAGATTAGCCAAGCGATGAATATCTTTCACTAGTTCCCACTTTCCTTACTCCACATGAGCCAAACTCCCCATGGAGAACCTGCTAAAAGCACCAACAACCACATTAGCCGTACCTGGGTGACAGTGAAGACTCATGTCATAGTCCTTGAGAAACTCCAACTATCTCCTTTGCCTAAGATTTAGCTCCTTCTGGGTGAACACATACTGTAGACTCTTATGATCAGAAAAAATATCCATGTGTACACCATACAAATAATGCCGTCAAATTTTCAAAGCAAAAACCATGGCCAACAACTCCAAATCATGACTAGGATAATTCCTTTTATGAACCTTAAACTACCTAGAAGCATAGGCAACCACCTTCCTATGCTATATCAAGACACAACCAATCCCTACTCGAGATACATCACAATAAACCGCAAACCCCTCCCTGCTCTCAGGCAATGTCAAAACCAGAGTCAAAGTTAGATTATCTTTCAACTTCTCAAAACTCCCCTCACAAGCATCTGACCAAGAAAAATTCACCTTTTTCTGAGTCAACCTAGTCAAATGCGCAACTATCGTTGAAAAGCTTTCCACAAACCATCGATAATATCCAACCAAAGACAAGAAGCTCCGAATGTCAGTTGGAATCATGGGTCTAGACCACCTTTTAACCACAACCACCTTTTACCAATCCACCATGATCCCCTCGCTAGAAATAATATGACTAAGAAAAGTCACAGCGTTTAATCAAAACTCACACTTGGAGAACTTGGCATACAATTATTGTTCCTTTAAGGTCTGAAATACCATACAAAAGTGATTAGCATAATCTACCTCACTTTTGAAATAAACTCGAATGTCATCAATAAACACAATGACAAAGACATCTAAGAACTACCTGAAAACCTTATTCATCAAGTCAATAAATGTCGCCAGGGCATTAGTCAAACCAAATGACATAACCAAGAATTTAAAGTGACCATACCGAGTACAAAAAGCCGTCTTAGGGATATCCTCCTCCCTAATCTTAAGCTGAAGATACCCAGATCGAAGATCTATCTTAGAGAAGAACTTGGCACCTTGCATCTGATCAAACAAGTCATCTATCCTTGGAAGAGGATACTTGTTCTTGACTGTCACCTTATTCAACTGCCGATTGTTAATGCACATCTGAAGGGAACCATCCTTCTTACGCACGAACAACATCGGTGCACCCCACGGGAATACACTAGGATGAATAAACCCCTTATCCAGAAGATTCATAAGTTATTCCTTGAGTTCTCTCACCTCAGCCAGAGCCATTCCATAAGGAGTAATAGATATTGAATGAGTGTATGAAACCATATCAATACCAAACATTATTTCTCTATCCGGAGAAACACTAAGAAGATCATTTGGACAGACCTCAGAAACTCATTTACTGCCGGAATCAAATGAAAAGAAGGACCCTCAGAGTTAGAATCTTTAACCCAAACCAAGTGATAGAGACAACCCTTAGAGATTAACCTTCGAGCTCTAAGATAAGAAATAAACCTCTCTCTAGGAGCTAAGGAACCACTTCTCACTCTATAACCGGATCACCAGGGAACCTAAAGACAACCTTACGAGTCCGACAATCTAAGGATGCATAATAAGAGTGTAACCAATCCATCCTCAGAATGATATCAAAGTCTACCATATCTAGTTCAAACAAATCCACCAAAGTCTGCCTACCACCAAAAGATACCACATACCCCGATAGGCTCTCTTAGTAATAACCGAGTTACCTACCAGGGTAAAAACAAAAAAAGGATTTGAAATAACCTGCTAAGAGCATCAACAAACACATTAGCTTTACCTAGGTGGTAGTGAAGACTCATATCATAGTCCTTGAGAAGCTCCAACCATCTTTTTTGCCTGAGATTTAACTTTTTTTGAGTGGACACATACTGTAGACTCTTATGATCAGAAAAGATGTCTATGTACACTCTATACAAATAATGTCACAAGATTTTCAAAGAAAAACCACTGCCAATAGCTCCAAATAATAAGTAGGATGATTCCTCTTATGCACTTTAAACTACCTACAAGCATAGAAAATCACCTTCCCATGCTGCATCAAAACACAACCAAGTCTTACTCGGGATGCATCATAATAAACCACAAACCCCTTCGTACCTTCTGGCAAGGTAAGAACTGGAGCCAAAGTCAGCTTATCCTTAAGCTTCTCAAAGCTCCCTTCATATGATTCTGACCAAGAAAACTTTACCTTTTTCTAAGTTAACTTAGTCAATGGAGGAGCTATCGAAGAAAATTCCTTCACAAACCTCCTATAATACCCAGCAAAACCCAAGAAGCTCCGAATATCGGTTGGAGTCATGGGTCTAGGCTATCTTTTAACCACAACCACCTTTTGAGGATCCACCATAATCCCCGCTCTAGAAATAATATGACCAAGAAGAGTCACAACGTTTAACCAAAACTCATACTTGGAAAACTTGGCATACAACTGCTATTCCTTTAAGTTTTGCAACACCACACAAAGGTGATTATCATGATCCACCCCACTATAGGATTAAACCAGAATGTCATCAATAAACACAATGACAAAAAGATCCAAGAACTGCCTAATACTCTATTCATCAAATCTATAAATGCCACCAGGGCATTAATCAAGCCAAATGACATAACTAAGAACTCAAAGTACCCATACCGAGTATGAAAAGTCATCTTAGGGATATCCTCCTCCCTAATCTTAAGCTGATGATACCCAGATCAAAGATCTATCTTAGAAAATAACTTGGCACCTTGCAATTGATCAAACAAATTATCTATCATTGGAAGAGGATACTTGTTCTTGATCGTTACCATATTCAACTGTCGATAATCAACGGATATCCGAAGGGAACTATTCTTCTTGCACACGAAAAACACTGGTGCACCCTACAGGGATACACTAAAGAAAATAAACCCCTTATCTAGAAGGTCTTTAAGTTGTTCCTTGAGTTCCCTTAACTCAGCAAGAGTCATTCTATAAGGAGGAGTAGATATTGGACGAGTGTCCAAAATTAAATCAATACCAAATTCAATCTCTCTATCCGTAGGAACACCGGGAAGATCATCTGGAAAGACCTCAAGAAACTCATTTACTATCAAAACCAAATGAAAAAAGGACCTTTCGAGTTAGAATCTTTAACTCAAACTAAGTGATAAAGACACCCTTTAGAGATTAATCTCTGATCTTTAAGATAAGAAATAAACCTTCTCCTAAGAGATAGAGAACCACCCTTCCATACTATAATTGGTTCACTAGGAAACCTAAAGACAACCTTACGGGTCTGATAATCTAAGGACACATAACAAGAGTGTAACCAATCCATCCCTAGAATAATATTAAAATCCACCATATCCAGCTCAAACAGATCTACCATGGTCAGTATGCTACCAACAGATACCACACACCCCCTATAGACTCTTTTAGCAATAATCGAGTCACCTACCGGGGTAGAAAAATAAAAAGAATCTGAAGCAACCTCAGGATTAAAACAAAAACATACAGCTACATATGGGGTCACATAGGAAAGAATGGACCCTTAGTCTGCTTGCTACCAAGAGATATCACACCCCCTATAGACTATTTTAGCAATAACCGAGTCATCTATCGAGGTAGAAAAAGAAAAAAATCCAAAACAACCTCAGGATCAAAATAAAAACATACAACTACATATGGGGTCGCATAAAAAGAGTGGACCCTGGGTCAAGTAGACAATACACGTCACGAGAAAAGAGTTGTAACGTACCAGTAATGACATCAGGTGAAGCCTCAGATTTCTGTCGAGATGCAAAAGCATACAACCTTTTCTGTCCTGTGTCGGTAACAAAAATAGGAGCAGACATCGAAGTTCTACCACTAGGCATAAGAGTAGAAGGTGAAACGATCAAAGATTTGATTGCTCTCAAAGCTCTCATACCAACTGGATAATTCTTGAGCTTATGGCCTGGCTAGACACATTTAAAATACTTATCCCCACCTTTGTCATAATAGCCCCGATGAAGATGACCATAGAAATAGCAAGGAGGGCATGAAAAAATTAACTGACCCTCACTTACTTGAGATTGGACACCCTATGCCTACAAATTATCACCACCTTATGGATGCCTGTCACTCAACTGCCTTGGGTAAAGAGCGCCAACAGTAGAGAAGGAACCAGAAATCCCTCATTTTTTCTTCGGTCATTTACCTCTATCCCGACCACCCTGCTGCTGAGCACTACTCTGCTTAGAGAACCAGTTCCTCTTACCCTGCCTTTTCCCAAACTCTGCATGTTTTATCTTTTCATTCTCCACCTACTGTATGTGGATAACCAACCTCAAAATATTGATGTTCTTGATCAGCAAAGCAGTCTTGCTTTTAAGGATCAGATCCTGAGATATCTCAGAAGTGAACTTTCTCATTGTCACCCTTATGTCAGCCACCAAATAAGGAGCATACCTTGACAGCTGATGAAACTTTAAGACATATTCCTTAATAGACATCTTACCTTTCTTGATATTCACAAACTCTTCCATCTTTGCTTCTCTCAGTTCTTGAGGAGAGAAAAGATCTAGAAAAGCATTAAAAAAGCATCGCATAAGGATAACTCATCCACATCACCTTTATCCTTATACCACTCTTAATACCATTGGTATGCAACATCCTTTAGCCAATAAGATACAAAGTTTACACCTTCCACATTAGTAGCCTACATTACCCTGAATATCTTCACCATTTTATCCAAGAAACCTTAAGGATCCTCCTCCGCCTTCACACCAATAAAAGTAGAGGGATTCAACTTCATAAACTGGACATTCCTTATGGCCTCAGCAAATAACCCACCAAACGCATCCTGCACATCCTGAGAAATAATCATCTGAGCAATAGCATGAATAGATTGGTGAAATTTCACATAAGTCACCTCACCCTGAGGATGAATAGTAGCAATCGGAGAAACTCCAGTACAATTAGGGATGGGACCCTAAGAACGAGTGTGAACTCTAGGTATAGGATGTACCCCATCAACATCATCCCCAGATAGGATAGAATAAACAAACAACCAATAATGATATGCAACTTAACAAACTTAATTTAAAGTGAAAGTAGTCATGATCTTGGCCTTAACCCCGAAAAAAGGGCATTTAGCC
The DNA here is from genome assembly GCF_002878395.1 of Capsicum annuum. Lineage (NCBI taxonomy): Eukaryota > Viridiplantae > Streptophyta > Magnoliopsida > Solanales > Solanaceae > Capsicum > Capsicum annuum. The sequence continues at coordinate 87,183,022 of NC_061121.1, forward strand.
ACACATAGTCATAATTGTAATCACAAGATTATAATTAACAACTAAAGACATGAATGAACTAATTTAAAGTAAGAAAAAACTAAAAAATTAAAATATAGTAGCCTCTCAATCTCCAAAGACGTCCCTGAATAAATAAAAATATGTATAAGGTCCTATTTATAGTAGAAGAACTAGCCCATGCCTTGTTGAACAAGGATTTAATTTTTTGTCGTCTGTGTAAACAGTGGCGTATTTGTTAGCGCATTAAATGAACATCGAGTTGCATCTAATTCATGTTGGTTTACTGTTTTAGGTGTCTTCTGAATCAAGTGGTGTGACACATGAACCAATATCCCTTTCAACATGCCCTCACTCGCCCAATACATTTCAGATGTCCAAATTTGCGTCAAGCTGTGTTTTGTGCTTCCGTGATCCATTCCAAGTATTTTTGAGTTGTTTTCACTTGATTTGAAGCTTGTAAATTCTTAATATATCATCATAGTCCATTTACCAAGCATCTTATAGAATTAAACACAACAATTTAGAGCTTAAAATAACACAACATCCAACATAGTGAACTAGAAACACGAGCTAAGCATAGGCTTAATTCACTTTGATCTCTAACTTATTGTTTTGACCCTTGGCTTGATCCAATTGACCCTTGAAAATTATAACCAAGTTTTTTCATATATAAATGCACAGTAACAACCTTAGGAACTCATTAAAAATGTTAGAACCCAACACGATAGACTAGAAAAACATCTAGCTCAAGCTAGTCACACTAGTTTTCTCGGTTGACTTCTAAATGATCAATTTGAATCAAAACTTGTATGGAAACACCATTTAACATTGTAAACACATACATGGGAACTTAGATGCACATTTATCTCATTATCAACACATTAATCACATGAATCATCCTAAAAAAAGGCTAAAAAGGCTAAAATAGTTAGGCTAGAATGCATAAATACACCCAACACACCACCCCATACTTAAAGCCTTGTTCGTCCTCAAACAATTCTTGACTATAAGAATCATGAGCTGAAGAGACTCCACATTTTTACTACATGCGAGAAACTCAAGCTATAGTACTACAATGACTACATGGAATGCAAGTTTAAAACACTAAGCATGTTGTATACAATTAAAAGCTCAAGAATCCTACTCCAAAGAATCCTAGCCTCAAGAATTTACTCAATACATGGAAAAATCTTGCGTATTGTTCAATATAAGACATCATACAAATCACCCACATTCATCAAACATGTGCCCTCATAACAAGAGAGTTATCCATAAACACTCACAATAATGCAATTATTAAAATGGGTATACAAATCAAGTTACACTCACTCTCACAAAGAATTCACAAATTACACATAATGAACCATAAGCTTGCCCTTAGTGTCATACTTCACTAATTTTAGAATGTGAAATTTAGGATCAAATAGGTCTTTTCTGGGTTGTAATGTAAGCTAAGGGATGAGTAGGAACTATTTTGGCCAAGAATAGTGACTATCTTTCCTATATGCTTTAATACATCATAATTTTTCACATAAAACCACCTTTCAACAACCTATTCACACTTTTTCCATCTACCCGTATCTTTTGGTTTGCGCTATCTCTTTTAAGCATTTTCACAAACTCATGGTGGATCTCTTTTGAGCATTTTCACAAACATATGGTGGAAGTATTGCTTATTACCATAATTTTTTTTCTTTCTCTTTTTTACAACCCTGGTAGTATTTCTAGCATTATGTCTATCATAACCATCCACCACACATCAATTTATTAACACCAATAACTATTACCTTGGGGCATCAAATTCTCTTTTTCCCTCTTCTTGAAATTCACACTCCTTACTCAATTATTTTTACAATTAAAGCACTAGGAGCTTTTTGGATAAAATTAAGGCTAATCAAAGAAAAGGGGTTAGGCTTCATATGAGGCTACCAAAGAAAATAAGCTAAAGGATCAATGGGATTTAACTAGGATTATGCACAAAGATAGGCAAAAGAGTAGGTAAAAACAAGGCTTTCAAAGAAATGCCTATATCATCTCCTAAACCCATACTCTTTATTTCACTTTATACACATACCGGGAAAGTTCTAGGCATCACATACAACAAGGACAATAAAATAAACTCACATCACACATGGCACATTCTCAACTCACATAGGATCATCATAGACTCCCAACCAAACAATAGCATGAATTCAAATTTATGCCAAAAAGTACAAGAGTCACAAAATGAGCCTAAGAGTCTCAAAAGCAGAAATTCTCACAATCAACATGCTTTCACAATAAAACCCTTGCACCATGCAATCAAAAATAGCACCAACAAGAATATCTTACACAAAAAATTTATTTTAATTTGAGCCAAAAATTGAGAATTTCCCCACCCCACACTTAAAAATCTACTTTGTCCCCAAAGTAAATTTTAAAAGTAAGAGATAGAAATACGTCCTTAAGCCTCTAGGCCTAGCTAGTAGCATTTTTACACATAAAGTAGGTCCGTGGTACCCCACACTCAGTCTTTGTTATGCTTCTTGGCTCAGGTTTCCAGTACTCAGACTTTCCATTAACCTGTGACTCAACAAAACAAAAAACTACATGAATAAAAAAAACTAAAAACTAAAAAGAAAACATACCTTAGCTTGGGTTGCCTCCCTAGGAGCGCCTAATTTAGTATCGCGGCATGACCCAATCAATTTTTTCCTCTATCCTGAAGATATGAATTTCACCCCAACTTTGCATCCATCTTTTTACTCAATCATAGGGAGGTGGTACAAAGATTAAGAAATAGAGCAATATAATGTGCATGGTAAACCACTCGGCCTTGAAGTGAGGTATGTTTTTATATTGCTTATCTGGTGTAAAATCAAGAATATAGGATTCTTGTTCCTCATCTTCACACTCTCCCACAACTTTAGATGATTCCACAGACAAGACATCATCTAAACATAATGTAGATAACTGCTTTGAGTGAGGCCCAATGAACCCCATTTCAAAATTTACACTATCAATAACACCCTCACTCATATTCACCTTCTTAATTTTAGTCTCAAAAGAAAGATGACAAATGAATGGATGTGATTCATATGGTGATGGTAGTATCTCTTTAACTTGTTTAATAATTTCAATTTTTGAGTACTCAGACTTCCTCAAATTATCAGTAATTTTGTCTTCAACAGGTTGGGGAGTCAACTCAGAATATAACTCCAGATGATTATACAATTGCTTTGCAGCCTCCCGATGGTTTTTCATATTTGCAAACAACTGTACTTGAGACGCTAAAAGTTGTTTCAGCATCTCCTCTAATTTGCTAATTTGAGTTGTGGTCTGCATGTTTGGTTGTTGCTGCTAAAACTATTGTTGGTTGTTCCATGATTGAATTTGTGGCTGATTCTGCACTATTTGATTGTAGTTGTTTATATAATTTTGCCTTTCAGCATAACCCACAAATAATTCTGAATTGGGATTGACAGCACATATAGCTGCAGTATGACCACTTTGACCATAAACCAAACACCAAGTTGCAGTCTACTCCATAGATAGAATAGTATCCACATCATATTATGAAGGTCCTATCCACGCACTTCCATCAAAATCTAGACAATAAGCCTCGTGATATGGTCCCCCACAAAAATAATAAGAATTGTCATCACTCAAAAACCATCTATCCCAGGCTGACATATCAAAAAGTATGATAGAAAGAGAAATAAAAGAAAATATAAAAATTCCAAACAAAAACTATTTACAACTCGATATAGAAGAACTAAAAATAAGATAGTTGCCAATTTACAAGTCTCCGGCAATGGCGCCAAAAACTTGACAGTACCCAAGCATACACTCAAGTGTACGTGGTCTACCAAGTAATATAGTGGCCTTCAAGAAAGCCGAATATCCATCCCACAGGGACTTGTGTTGAAAACTACCTAATTCTAGTTTAACTATTAAGAAAAAGTAAACAATAAAGTTTTAGAACTGAAAACTAAAAAGAAACTAAACCAAAGCAAAAAAGTAATGACTTCAAACAATCTACGGGTAGAGATCCAGGGTTAAGGCTTACGAACAATCATACTACATTATTAAACTTTATTCATTAAATCGCTTATCTTGGTTGTTGATTCATAGGGTTAATTGTATTATTATGGTCTCCCAACCTCTAACCGTTTACCTAATTTTAACCTTACAACTACATCATTGAGTGGGGAATTAATAGTTCAATTAAGTTCTTTAAACGTTCATCCTCTGCGTGAATCAAGTAAGGCATCTAAGTATATCCCTGTCCTAGACGCTAATTTGAATTCCTTATTTCATAAAAGAATACAAACTATACTTTATTTATTCCCATGTTCTATCATCCTATTCCCTCTCTCGAGTTCACAAGGTTGACAATTGATGTATTCTAAAGGTAGCTAATCCTTAACATAGTTAAAAAAAGAATAAATAAACAACCAATAATGATAAGAAACTTAACAAACTTAAATCAAAGCAAAAGTAGTCATGATATTGACCTTAACCCCAGAAAAAGGGCGTTTAGACAAACATAGTCATAATCGTAATCACAAGATTGTAATTAACAACTAAAGACATGAATGAACTAAATTAAAATAAGAAAAAACTAAAAAGATAAAGTTATAGCAGCCCCTCAATCTCCAAAGACATCCCTTAATAAATAAAAATATATATAAGGTACTATTTATAGTAGAAGAAATAGCCCATGCCTTGTTGAATAAGGATTTAAATTTTTGCCGTCTGTGGAAACAGTGACATGCCACATTGGTTATCGCATTGAAGAAGCGTTGAGTTACGTATAATTTGCGTTGGTTCACTATTTTGGGTGAATTCTGAATCAATTGGTGTGACACATGTTCCAAGAGCACTTTTCACGTGCCCTCACTTTCCCAATACATTTCAGGTGTCCAAATTTACATCAAGCTGTGTTTTGTGCTTTCGTGATCCATTCCAAGACTTTTTGAGTTGTTTCCACTTGATTTGGAGATTGTAAATCCTTAATATATCATCATAGTCCAATTAAAAAGCATCCCATAGAATTAAACACAACAATTTAGAGCTCAAAACAATAGAACATCCAACACGGTGAACTAGAAATACGAGCTAACCATAGGCTTCATTCACTTTTATCTCTAACTTATTATTTTGACCATTGGCTTGATAGAATCGAACCTTTAACATTATAAATTTTTTTTTTTCACATATAAATGCACAATAACAATTTTAGGAACTCATTAAACACGTTAGAACCCAACACGATAGACTAGAAAAACATCTAGCTCAAGCTAGTTATACTAGTTTTCTCGGTTGACTTCTAAATGATCAATTTGAATCAAAACTTATGTGAAAACATCATTAAACATTGTAAACACATTCATGGGCACTTAGATGAACATTTATCTCATTATCAACACATTAATCACATGAATCATCTTTAAAATAAGGCTAAAAAGGCTAAAATAGCAAGGCTAGAATGGATAAATACACCCAACATCACTTGTAGGCTAGAAGCCTAGTGAACTAATTGGTGGACCATACTTAGATAAAATATGGAAACTATTTCTTAAGGTTGCGATATGCACAATGATAATAGACATAGTATTGTATAATGAGTGGTTAAGTTGACATCTAGTATGTGATGCCGTGGTGGCTTAATTGATGACTTATATAATTAAGAGGCTAACTAGAATATGTCTTTGTGATGGGTGAATAAATAATAGTGTTGGTAACTTGTAGGTTTTCCTTATTGAATGACTAGTAAACTATTAGACTTGTAAACTAGTGGCTAATGGAAATAGAGGCTTGCTAGTATAGGCTAGACATGACATTTATCAATGAATTAGAGATCAAATGACTATATAACTATGCTATGGTAATATAGGCTTTGTTATGTCAAATTGTAGTATTGATGACAATTGTAGATCTCGATAAGAGGCTACAAAGGAAATGTACAATCCTGCAGCCTTAGTGGGTTGCTTGTGTAGTTATGCCTTGACACATTGATGGACTGATCTTTTGGTGTACTCTTTGGTGGTATGGGACGCAAGTTATTTGTTTGTTTTCCTTGAATGTACTTTCCGGTGATATGGGATGTCATGATAAGTTCTTTTACTTTATACTCTAACGATGCTAGTTGTATTGATTATAGTAATTAAATGTTTGTTATTATATATACGTGTGGCTTTACACTTCCAAAATGATTACTCATGTTGTATGAAAGTTATGGTATATATGGATATAGAATCTCATAGTATTTAGATAGTGATATTGAAGAAGATTCAGGTTCGATGTAGTACCTCAACTTTAAGTTATTGTCTTACTTTATATCATCCTTATATTATAATTTATCTTAGTCGGCCAATGATGCCTACTAAGTACCCATGTTTTGGTACTCATACTACATTTCTATACCTTTTTGGTGCAGACCCAAGTTTTAGTAGCCATCGTTGAGTTGAGATAATGCGGTCTTGATCATCAGGAGACAGGGTGAGCTACTAGAGTTCGAGTTTCCCTTTTTCTTTCGTTCTATCTTTATTCTGTCTTTTGTACTCAAGACAAATATGTAAGACTATTTAGGACTACTAGATGTTGAGTTGTAATTTCTATTGTCAAATGTAGAAATGCTCTTGTACTAATACTATCAGGTCATAAGATTGGTATTTGAATGTTAGTTGTCTTTATTTGTGGAATGCTACCATTTATATTGCGTTCTTATATAGGTTCCATTTTGGACGTTTCTACCAAGGTAATCCATTGCTCTAGCTCCAGGTTATTGTGTTGGCTTGCCTACTGGTGGGTTGTGGTAGGTGCCATCATGACTAAAAAATCGGGTTATGACACCTACAAGTATGTTTATTAAGCCAAATCATTCCAAAACCATTTAAACGATTCATATTATTTAGGGTTCTATTACCAAGTTTAAACTATGCATAATTTCTATTGAAAACCGATATTATAGTGAAAGAATTGTTATAGGCATTTTATCAAACACATTCGGGCATAGTATTACCAAAACCAAAGTCCATTACTAAATAACCATTCTCATGCAACCAATTATCCAAAACTACCATTAAAGCATACAAAATCATAATTAAAGCATGAGAAAACCATAACCAAGCATTTATAACCTAACCCACCAAATTATATTTGAAAACCCAAAATCATACAACATTCAAATCATGAAAACATTATATAAAACCATACCTTTAGTTGGAACTAACAATGCAGGAAGATAACATTCCTTAAACCAAGATGATGATGGAGAGAGATCACAAGACAAGCCCCAATTTACTCCTTAAGATGAAACCCTAGCTTTCTTTGCTCAAAACTCTAGAGAGAGTTTAAGAGTGTTTTCTAAGTGTTTAAGAATAGAATAATAGGAAAAATAACTTCAAGTGCAATATAAGTGGTGGGACCTCATTAGGATAAGTGGGTAAATATCCAGATTGCCCTCACTTAAATTGCATTTAATTCCCATTATCGAGTATGACTAACCTTTATGAGTTGTATCCATCTGGTACGAGTGGTACCCACCTCTCATAAAATAGGCTTTCCCTCTTAGACCTAAAACTGTCCAAGGTACGACACATCAAAATCCTATATTTTGGTACTCATACTATACTTTTGTACCTTTTTGTACAGACCTAAGTTCTACTAGCCATCATTGAGTCGATGTCGTGCGATATTGATCATCAGAAGACGGGGTCAGATCCTGGAGTTTGAGTTCCCCTTTTTCTTTCCTTCTATCCTTATTCTGTCTTTTGTATTTGAGATAAATGTATAAGATTATTTAAGACTACTAGATGTTGAGTTTTAATTTCTATTGTCAGATGTATAGATGCTATTGTACTAATACTATCAGGTCATGAGATTGGTATTCGAATATTATTTGTCTTTATTTGTGGAATGGTGTTGTTTATATAGTATTCTTATATAGGATCCATGTTGGACGTTTCTACCAAGGTAACCCCTTGCTCTAGCTCTGGGTTATGATGTTGGCTTACCTATTGGTAGGTTATAGCAGGTGCCATCATAACTCAAAAATTAGGTTATGATAAATTAGTGTTAGAGCCTAGGTTTCATCGATATTATTGGTATAAGAGAAAGTGTCTAATTGAGTCCTGCAGACCAAAATATTGACGTCCGTTTCCTATCTTCGAGAGGCTATGGGATATTTTTAAGAGTCCTTCACTTCTTTCACCCCCATTGTGCTAAGAGTATGAGTTTGTTTGTTGGACATTCTCTTGAATTTACTCTTTCACAGATGCCAAGACTCATGCTACAATTATATGCCAAGACTTTACTCTTTCATAGATGCCAATACTTATTCCCAGGACCCTATTCCTGCACCCGAGCCATAAAATCCTCCACCTCAGCCAGTGGTGGGATAGGGACCAGCATAGGCTCAACTATTATTCATCCCCTCTTCTCTGCTTAGACATGTTTTAGTTTAGCTGATAGGTATTATTGATGGACTACTGGGACAAGAGTAAAGCCTACACCTGTAGCTCCTGGAGTTTAGGTTCCCCCTATTCCAGAATTTTTACAACCAACAGTTGCTAAGCCAGTTGTGACCCATCTTACTATGTCTACTGAGGAGCAGACGACGTTGGGTAGATTCTTGAAGTTGGCTCCACTTAGGTTTTTTAGTGCTCCTGAAGAGAATGCATTTAAGTTTCTAACTGCTTGGGAGGATAGACTTCATGGGTTAGGCCTTGTTGAGACCCATGATGTAAATTACACCATATTTTAGTTGGACTTATCAACTCGACACTAGTGGAAAGGTTTTTTGAGTTCTAGGCTAGTTGGATATCTCTCTTTCTCTTGGGCTTAATTTTTTGAGATATTCTTAGAGAAATATATGTCACGCAGCCTCATAGATTGCTTAAAAGTCCAGTTCTCTAAATTGGAGTAGGGTTTTATGTGAGTTGCTGAGTATGAGGCTCGTTTTCATGAGTTGTCTAGGTATACGACTTTCATCTTGGATACAAAGTATGAGAGATTTTACTGCTTTATAAGAGGATTGAGACTTTCTATTTGGATGGCTATGCAGAGTTTGATTGATGTGGGTAGGACCTTTACTGAGGTTTCTGATCATGCTAGTGTGATGAAAGATATGCAGCGTGAGGGCCATGATAAGAGGTCCAAGTATCAGGGCAGATTTGGTGGGAGCTGTAGTAGTTCTCGATTTAGAGGTGGTATTACTTATGCTGGACATCCTCTGTATTTATCTTTTCAGCCTCAGAGTCAGGCTAGTCGACCAATTTAGCCAGCTCTTCAAACCACTGATAGGGGTAAGTTCATTACTACTAGTCGCCCTAGTAAGGGTGTGATCAGTCTTTGAGAGGTTCATCTATAGGCCATGTTAGGCGTGGCAGCTATGTCAAATCAACCGAATCTTTGAGTTCTAGTTCTGCTCATGATTCTTGTTTTACTTATGGACTTCCTGGTTATTTCTCTTGAGATTGCCCTAGTCATGGGGCGATGGTTGTTTTAGCCCTGGGAGATACTCCCATTAGGGCAGTTCCTCTTTTGGGTAGACGTGGTTTGAAAGGTCATATAGGTGGTTACCAGGGTGCTCGAAGTGGTACTCAGGCAGGCAGGATAGGAGGTCGGTCATGTGCCTAGCCAGGTGGTGGGCATGGTCAGTTTTATGCTATACCTACTGGACCCAAGGCTGAGACTTCAAATGCTATAGTTACAGGTATGATTTTGTTATACCGCAAGTCATATCTTATTTTATTTGATCCTGGATGCACTTATTCTTATATATCTTCTTATTATGCACCACAATTGAACTTGACTAGTGATTTATTATCCGTGCCTTTGTGCGTGGATCGAGTATTCAGATCATGTGTTGTGAAAGTTAGTGATGTTGATATTTGTGTTGATCTTATTATTCTAGAGATATTAGATTTTGATGTGATTTTGGGCATGGACTGGTTATCCCACTATTATGCGGTCATGGATTATTTTTTCAAGACCGTTACCTTAGCCATGCCCGGCGTACCACCATTCATGTGGTAGAGAGTGATTATTCATGAGCCGATGGAGATTATTTTTTATGTTTGTGCCAGACAACTTATATCGAGGGGTTACGAGTCTTATCTCTCCTATGTATGTAATACCCATGTAGAAAGTCTGACGCTTGACTTTGTTTCTGTTATGTGTGAGTTTCTTGATGTGTTTTCTGCTGATCTTCTCGGTATTCTCCTTGATTGTTAGATTGAGTTTTCTATTGATCTTGAGCTTGGCACCCAACCTATTTCTATGGCACCTTACCATATGGATCCTGCTAAGCTTAAGGAGATGTGCCCCCATGGGGATCCCCTATTTTGTTTGTAAAAAATAAAGATGGGTTGATGTGAATGTGCATTAATTATAGACAGCTTAACAAGGTGACAGTGAAGAACCGTTATTCGATGCCTTATATTAAAGATTTATTCGACCAACTTCAGGGCAGAACCATATTTTCTAAGATAGATTTGAGGTACGATTACCATCAGTTGAGGATTAGAGCTGAGGATATCCCGAAGATGACCTTTAGGACCCATTATGGTCACTATGAGTTTTTGTTCATGTCTTTTGGGCCGACTAATGCCCCATCTGCATTTATTTCTTAATGAACCAGGTGTTCAGACCCTATCTAGACTTTTTTGTAACTGTGTTCATTGATTATATTTTTGTGTATTCGAGGAGTAGTAAGGAGCATGCACAATACTTGAGGATTGTGCTCCTGGTTTTTCAAGAGCATATGCTTTTTGCCAAGTTCTCCAAGTGAGAGTTTTGGCTTGAGATAGTGTTGTTTCTTGTACACATAGTGTCCAAGGCATATATTATGGTAAACCTAACTAAGATTTAAGCAATTCGTAATTGGGCTAGGCCTATGTCTCTGACTGAGGTTTATAGTTTTATTGGTTTGGATGGTTATTATAGGCGCTTTGTTAAGAGTTTTGCTGCCATATCAGCTCCTATGTCTAGATTAACTCAGAAAAAAGTTCCTTTCCGATAGTCTAAGGAGTGTGAGTTGAGCTTTGGAAAGCTTAAGGACTGTCTCACTTCAGCCCTGGTGTTAGCCTTTCCAGTTGAGGGGGAGGGATTCACAGTGTTTTGTGTTGCATCTGATATTGGTCTCGGATGTGTTTTGATGTATTAGGGTCATGTCATGTCCTATGATTCTAGACGGCTTAAGGTTCATGAGCGCAACTACCCCGCTTATGATTTGGAGTTGGCGGCGGTAGTTTCACGCTCAAGATTTGGAGGCATTACTTATATGGTGTGCATTATAAGATTTTCACTAATCATCATAGTCTTCAACATCTTGTATCATCCAGGTAAGGCGAATGTAGTGGATGACGCCTTTAGTCACAAGGTGGTGGGTATGGGTAGTTTGGTTTGTATATCAGTTTCTCTAAGGCCCTTGGCATGGGACATTCAGTCCTTACCCAATTTGATGGTTTGCCTCGATATTTTAGATCCTACAAGGATTTAGCTTGTGTAGAGGTGAGGTCCTCCCTATTTGAGCAGATTCATGATCGTCAGTTTGAGGTAGTAAGTTGTGCCTTCTACATGATCGGGTAGTGAGTGGTGAGTTTGGGAGACACACCGTAGATTCTGAGGGTATCTTGAGGTTTCATGGGTGTGTTTGTGTTCCCCGACTTGATGTTTTGATTTAGTCGATTCTATATGAGGCTCATAGCTCTATATATTCTATTCATCTCAATATGACTAAGATGTATAGAGATTTGAGGTAGCTTTATTAGTGGGATGGTATGAAGAGAGATGTGGAAGACTTTGTAGCTCGTTGCCTATGTTGTCAGCAGGTTAAGGCCGAGCATCAACATCCAGGTGGATTGACTTAGAGGTTACCCATTCCTGAGTGGAAATGGGAAATTATTACCATCGACTTTATTAGTGGTTTGCCTCATACTTTATTTTGGTTATTATGGATCGTTTAACAAAGTCGGCATATTTTTTTCATATGTAGATGATCTTCAGTGTTGAGAGGTTAGCCCAGATTTATGTTCGAGAGATAGTTCATTTGCATGGGGTCCCTGTGTCTATCATATCAGAATGTGGTTCTGTATTTATTTTGCAATTTTGGAGAGCATTTCAGGAGGAGTTAGGTACTCGAGTGGATTTGAGTTCAACCTTTCATCCTCATATGGATGGTCAGTACAAGTGGACTATTCAGGTGCGTGAGGATATGCTCCGAACCTGTGTTATGGACTTTGAACGACAGTGAGATCAACACTTAGCATTGGCAGATTTCACCTACAACAACAATTACCATTCGAGTATTGAGATGGAACCTTATGAGGCTTTGTATGGTAGGAGACGTCGTTCTCCTATAGAATGGTTTGAGACTTTTGAGGTTAGACCCTGTGGTACAAATTTGCCTCAGGACTCATTGGATAGAGTCAGGGTGATTTAGGATAGGGTGAGAGTATCCCAGAGTAGGCAGAAGGCCTATGCCGATCGTAGACTCTGTGCCTTGAGATTCAGAGTTGGTGATCATGTGTTCCTTCATGTTTCCCCTATGGTAGGTGCTATATTGGTCCTTTTGAGATTCTCCGTGTAGTGGGAAAGGTGACCTATGAGTTAGATTTTCCTCCAGACTTTGCTATTGTTCATCTGGGTTTTCATGTCTCTATGTTGCAGAAGTATATTCTAGACCCTTCTCATATTCTTACATAGGACTCGGTCCAGTTAGATGAGCAGTTAACCTTTGTAGAGGAGCCCATGCTTATTTTGGCTAGTGACGTGAGGAGATTGTGCACTAGAGAGATTCCGATAGTTAATGTTCAGTGGAGGCATCACCCAATAGAGGAGGCTACCTGGGAGATTGAGAGTGAGATTCGGGACCAGTATCCTTATTTGTTCAAGACTTTAGGTATCTTCTTTGCCTTTAACTTTCAAGGATGAAAGTTCCTTAGTAGTGGATGTTGTAATGTCCCTTTAGGCCATTGTCCATGTTCTTGCTTATTTTTGCCGATAGAGCTTCTCCATAGCAGCACCAAGTTATTGGTGACTTGATGGAACCGATAGTTCGTTTACCTATCAGGTCGCTTGATTTTTAGAACCACTTTCTCAATTTGAAGTCTTCATTGGCTCTAATTGACCATCGAGCAAAAACTCCAGTAAAATAACCTTTAATGATAAATCCAACTTCACCAACGCATCTAGAACATCAATATCTATCTGGTTACATATCTTATTTTCTCAAAATGGACTTTGAATGCATCTCGAGGTATTGGCCGAAGCCTGAAACTAAATTCCCAGCTTCAGCCGTGCTTGGCATAGGGAGAGATGCCGCAATTGTGCTGTGAGGTATGAGAATGCGGTGCCATGACCACGGCCAAGCGAGGTCCACAAATACGAGACTCAAAACTTGGGTAAGCCTATTTAAAGGCTGTCTTGCCCAAAATTTTGGCCATTTTGTGCCTTCCTCTTGAGCTCTAACCCTAATATAGTGCAAAATCTTCAAAGTGACTCTTGTGGGTTGATTAGGAGCTTGAATAACTTGTGTAATCCATTTTTTCTACAAATCAAAAGTAAGATTCCTTCTAATTGGTATTAATTTATTGATTTCTAGACCCTAAACCCCTAAGTCTTTGAGACTCAATTATAGACACAAATGTGATTGATTTACTCAAATTTCTTGAGGGTTATAGCTCCTTAATGATAGTTGAGCAATGGGTTGGTCTCGGAAACTCATTTTCTGAAGGTGGGATAACTTGTGGGTTTGGTGTCATTTTGGACCCATGGCATAATGGTGCCATAATGGGTTTTTTTATTGTTGAAATGATGCTTAGATTGTGTTATGACAACTTGGCTCGTGGAAGAATAAGCTTCAAGAAAAGGAAAGGCAAAGCTTGTCGATTCGTGAGCAATTTGGACTCAAGGTAGGTTAGGCTTACTCGTAGTTAGATTGAGCTTAACTGTAGTATAATTATTGATATCTTGTGAGATTGGGCGGGGTCTTAGATGATAAATAGATGATTGGTGACATTTGGGATTATTTGATTTTTATAGTCCATTACACTTGTAAAATGTGATGCTTGACTATAGCTTAGAACCTTGGATAGTTCTACTTGTAGTCTTATGAATAGTATGAGAATACTTTAGTTGTTCTAATAGTTGAGAATGATGTTGTTGACTAACCTTAACAGTATGTTGACCTAGATATGACTAGTTATGAATTGGCCTTAGTGTGATTTAGATAACCTAGACATATTTTGGGTAGAAGTTAGTCTTATAGAAATGAACTTTGACATTATTAGGATTTAGGGGTGGGACTTGACCCACCTTAAGCTTGAACTATGTAATTCCTTAGTGACACGTCTAAGTTATGTTGTTGAGATTATAATGGATAAACCCGGTTGTCAGTTTATGAATTTGGTTGATGGTTGGATGATGTGTATACTTAATTGATTATCTTATTGTCATGATATGGGTAGCCTTGGAAAAGTGGTGATTGCGTATACTATTTAGTTACTCACGCTTATGCATCTACTTATATTGTGTATTGATGTTTAATGGTAAAGTATGATGGTATGTGTTACCTTACATCACTTATACTCTATTATTGTGGGGTGTATATGCTTATTGGTTTGACTACATATGTATGTGTATATTGTTGTCTTGGAGGATGTGTTAAGGTGATAATGATATCCGGTGAATTCGAAGGATATATTGATGTTATGATGATGCCCGGTGAATCAGGAAGAGGTAATGATGATATGAAGATGCCTGGTGACTTCAGAGGATATAATGAAGTTATGATGATGCCCAGTGAAGCCAAAGGATATAATGGTGTTAGATTGTCGCACCTCATTTTTCTCGCAAAGAGCGAGATTCGACGTGACTACTCTTATTTGAGATGTTTAAATGGTGTGAAGAGTCCCACCTAATGAATTAAGGTGCGTTAGGGCACCATTTAGGCTAACTACAAACCTATTTTTTGTAGTTTAGTCTTAGTTTACTAGAAATTTGGGTAAGGGTTCAAACTACCTCCAAAGGAAGGTGTTAGGTACCTTTCGAGCTTCACAAATGTAGTTCCCAGCCGAATTCATACTTTACGTGGTGATTCTACGTGATAAATAAAGGTCACTTGTTTTGCAAACTTGATGTTACTAAGTGATAAAATAATAAAGAAAACTTTAAACTAGTGTACATATCATACAATGAATAACAAAATACAAGAGATGTGAGACTGACCTTTTGCAACATGCAAATAATAAACGAAAGTACCATAATTCTTGTAATCTTCATCTTCTCTGAATTACGGACTCTAGCGAGCTCCTTTGCTTTTTAGCATGGGGACAAACTTGACGGATGATAAACTGTAAATTGAACTTACATCAAAATAAGGAGAAACTAGAAATGATGCAAAACTTGTTAGTAATATATGTGTCACCTCAATTTTGGTGACGAATTATTGTAAGGGATTAATAAAAGTAAATAAGTAATTCAATAACACATACATAAGTTAAAAACAATAAGAGAGAATGTGAATGGAATCAAGGAATGACAAGGCTGAAATGAACCCAATGCGATATTACTCCCTTTGTTCTAATTTCTATGTCGACTCCCTTAAACACCTTAAGACAAGACGAAAAAAAACTCTTAAAGAAACTTATTTAACAGTACTAAATAGAGATTTTTTGCACTTAGAAGTCATGTGAAGCGAAAAATATGTAGGCATAACGTTTAAATTGTTCAAAGCGTGTTGCTATAATATAGTAGTAAAATTTGTCAAGTCTTTGAGACATTTAAAATAGTGACATAGGAAATAAGAAAAGAATGGAGTCATGAGGTGCTTTATATTTTAACAAAGCTATATGTGCTTCATATGAGAAGTCAGCTATTGCCTTTCTTTATGTCATCATTTTCCAAACGTACCTGATCCCCAATAGGGTGATGATTTCATTTGAGCCATACTTCATGCGTTGTCTCCTTTACTTGCCATGGTTGAACTCTAAGAGAGTCAACCCATTATGTCTATTCTTAAAGTTTATCTAATTACATAAAAATTAAACAATAAAATAATGAAGAGTTTTAATCAAAGTAAACATATAGAAATGAAACAGGCAAAAAAAAAATAAGAGTTTGAAAATGGATTTTGAACTAAACCCCATGCAAAGCTAGGTTATCATAAGTGTAAATATGACACAAGCAGTAGTAAAATATTACTCACTCTAAATATTGAATTAGCTCTAATAAAAAATAAGATAAAAATGAAAGAAACTTTGTCATGCTAACATCATTTCTTAAAACAAAACCAACAAAGTAAGGGACATCACTCGAAGAATTTGAAGTAGAAAAAAAAGTATGAAAAAAGGTAAGTAGCGAAAGTGATAAAAAAAATACTGCAATATGTAGTGACAAGCATATTCAATTTTCAGATTTTTTTTATAACTCAAGATTCTTTTTCTCTAGACAACAAGTTTTAAAATTAAATAGTAAGCTCGTCCTACTTAAAACTCACAATTAATTAAGTATTCATCAAATATTTTCTAGGCCTAAGATTACTATATCTTAATCTGACTGGAATATTAACAACAAATCAAATAACACTTACTAACATTTATGAGTGAATTATCTAAATTTAAATTAAACAACACATAGAAAGATGGTTAAAACATGATGCTAATCTTGATCATTTAGATGAATGCACGAAAATACACATATTGAGACGAACACCATATTGAAATGAGATGTTTATATATCCCTATTCAAACTTAATTAATACTAAAAGGAATGGAGGAACTAGTAAAAACATACATCTGAAGCTCTATCCATGTGATTTAGGATTAAACTAAACTCAAGTATAAATTAATCAACATTAAACAGACAAAAACAACTCATTTAAGAACAAAGGAAAGACATGAATACTATCAAATAAATTCCAATCAACGTGAAATAAAATTTGAAGAAAAGGAGAATATAAACATGTTTAAACTTGGAAACATTCGACTCATGTACTGAAAAATAATTTAAGAACAAATCATGTTTAAGAAATTCAAGAAATCACCAACACATAGATTCCATGAAATGTACAAAAAAAGATAAGAAAATAAAAAGATATGAACTAAAAGGAAAAAAATAGACCTTTATGTAGATAATAAATCTGAGTTTAAAGTATAGTAACTCAAACGATTGGAAATCTCTTGACCAAAGTATTCACTAGCGGCTTTGAATGAAATTATCCACTAGATATCCTCGGCAAAGCCTCGAGCCTACAAAATGGAAATTTTCCTATGGTGTATAGAGGAGTTGATAATGGAACTCACATGGTAGTGGAATAATGGTATTGCAGTGTGTACATGGAGTATTTGTGGCTACAATAGCCACATTGGTTATGGAATTTTATGACAATGAGAGAGTATTTGTGTGTGTTCTCCGTTGATTCCCTTTTGCTCTATGATTAGGTTCTTATAAAGGGAAAAAAGAGATGTTAGCGGAGAAAAGTTAAAAGATGGAAAAGAATGATTTATGGAAACAATAATATTTTCTTCTCAAAGGAAATGAATTTGTTTTCATTATGGGGATATATGTTAATGTGAGGAAGTTGAAAAGAAAAGAAAAAGATGTGGGAAGATTTTTTGAGAATAATAATATTCTTCTACTTAAAAGAAAATATTTTAGGAGGGTTTTATGGATATGGAAAGATTTGAATAAATTTGAATTTGAAATTTGAATTTTCAACTTGTTTAGTACTAAATAAATTTCTTTCAAAACAATATATAGAAATGGGTAAATACTAAATCATTAAAATAGTAGTAATAGTAGTAGTAATAAAATAATAATAGTAATAATAATAATAATAATAATAATAATAGTAATAGTAATATAATAATAATAATAATGATAATAATAATAATAATAATAATAATAATAATAGACTAGGTGTTTGTAAATTATGAGTATGCACATTTGCAAAAATAATTTAATAAATATTAATAAAATTATATAAAATATTATATTTAAATTAATAAATTATACTTACTATACAGATATAAAAGTAAACATTAAAATAAATTGCATGCTTCAAAATCATGAATGTGACACGTCAATATTTATAAAAAAAAAGTAAAAACATTAGTACCTAAAACTAATAAATTTGGTTAAGAAACAGCACTGGAAAGAATATCGAGAGGTCAAAATTGGGTGTCAATAACTATCCCTTCATTTCTTGAGAATGATAAAAGAATTGTCGAGCAACGAAAATTGACGTAGTAGTCAATTTTGTCCGCCTGAGGAAATGATTTATTGGAATTAAAGTACCAGGAGGTGGTTTTAAAAATTATACGACCGAGACTTTTATTTTAAGTCTCCTACATATCTCTGTTCTTACGAGAATCAGATCGTGTGTAGTTCTAGATTTAGGAACGAATGATATTTCTACAGATTTTTAATGATAAAAGACGGGCATCAACAATGGTATCATGGGTTGATGAGATGGGAGTGAATAGGATTTTGAAAGGTGAAATATGACTAGGTTGTAAGATAGTGGAACAAATAAAATTATCCTTCAGATCGGGAGAAAAATTGTAATACCCCGTATTTCTCAAGCTTAACTTAACTCTCACTTCATGAGTTATTAGATATAAATTTTTTGAAATACTTAGTATTTTTCATTTTAGATCCCACCATTGCGTAGGAAATTGAATTAGCTTTCTAACAATATAAAATTCGCCTAAATCCAATAACCGGGTAAGAAGTTATGACTACTTTAAGTTTCAGTTGTTACACACCGTTATTCAGGCCAGTAGCGCGTTGCGGAGTATGTCAAAATGGAAATTTTCAGTTTCCAGTGAGGTACCGCAATACCAGCGTGTCACACCACCATTTAATTTCTCAATTGTCAAAATTCAGTGTTGCTCTGCGATGTTGGCGCATCGCGCCAAGGACCCAATCCACAATTGTCAATTTCCAGCAAAGCAATACGATTGTACCGCATCGCGTCAAGCTTCCAGGTCCCATCTAGTATTGCAATGCGATTCCACCTCGTCGCACCACCAGCCATATTCCCAGTTGTTATTTTCCAGAGGATTAGCGTGATAGTAGCGCGTCGCACCAGTTGCCCAAATCGGGATTTTTCAATAACCATTTTAAATAATTTCCAGGGGTAATTGGATATTTTTCCATGACCCAAGTAAGCCTTTAACACGTAAATTATCCCAAATTAACCTAGTTACGTCATTATTATTCAATTTTCCCCAAATCAAAGGCATTCTCTCTCAAGACAACAAACCCTAAATTCAAGAATCAAGATCAAAACTCAAGAATTTCTTTAAGTACCTTCAAGAATTAACTTTCCAAGGTATGTTAGGTGTTCATCTATGGGTTCCTTTAACCCATAGAGTTCAAGAATCTATTTTTAAAACTTCTAGAGTTATGATTTATGATTTCCATGCTTGGAATTGAATGTATTCGTGATTAAGATAGTAAGTGGGATCCAATGTAAGTTTAATTATAAGTTTTCATGAAATTAAGATAGTTATATGGTAAATTATATGAATTGCATGCTTAACCCTTGAATTTTAAATTAAATGTTGTATTCATGATTACATGTGTTGACCATCATTATGTGAAATACTTCACGCTCTCCAAGTGTTTGCTAAAATGCCTATGTTAAGTGGATAGTAGAATCTCAACATGTCATTATGTGGTCCCAATCATGTACAAGTTTATGCCTTACAAGTGTTTGATGAAATGTCTTTATGAATGAATTATGGGTGTGTAGCACGCCACACTTATAAAGGGAAGAAACAAGGAATTTATGAATGTTTTCCCCCTTTTGTGTTCTATTTCATGCTAGAGAGTCTAGTTACTTCGAATCTTCTCTAACTCCTGGCTTACTCATGTTTTTTACTTTGCCTCCACGAAAGTCTGATGGTCTTAGGAACTCAGTCAAAACTTTCATCCCAACTGGGCAACTGCGAAGAAAGTTTTCCCTACCTATGGGATTTAGACTCTATATAGGGCCCTCCTTACTTCACTACTCAACTTGGGGTTCCACCAGTACCAACTAGTCCTCTTCTAGCCTCCTGAGCTGATGTAGCTCAGTTTTCTTGGAGATATGTCTCAAATGTTGAGTTCTATCAATCCATCCATATGCTTGTTCATATTATAGTATTGCAGGCTCATCGTTTTGATCATGTTGGTCCTGTCCCCAGTTCATTTAAGGTCATTTGGGTTAGACAATTTATAAAGTTTAATACCCTAAACTTTATAGGTTCTAAGGTTGAGAAGGATCCTCTATGGTTTATTGATTAGATAGAACAAATCTTTAAAGTTATTGAGAAGTAGATTATTAGTGGTATGAGGAGTGTTAGAGTTAAGGGGTAAAGATACTAAGCCAGCAGTGTGGGATGAGTTCTCAGGTTCTTTTCTTTGTCACTTCTTTCATTAGGAGTTGGGTGAAGCCAAGGCTGAAGAGTTTATGCATCTGAAGTAGGGTAAGATGTGTGTTAAGGAGTATGTATTGAAATCCACCCAACTATCTTATTATACTCCTTAGCTTATCTTTAGCATGAAGTCTAGGATAAGAAAGTTTGATTTTGGTCTTTCTCATGACTTGGTGTTAGAGTGTAAGGCTGCTATTCTAAGAAAATGACATAGATATTTCAATGTTAGTGGTTTATATGCAGTAGGTAGAGGATGAGAAGAAAAAGAAGGTAAAAATAGGGGAAAGGCATAGTAAGAAGTTTAAGTATGCAAAGTAAGGTGTGAACTAGAAAAACAGTGGAAAAGAGGGTAGGTAATGGCCTAAGAAGAAGAATTAGGGAAATTCTTATTCGTCAGTTAGAGCTCCACCTACTAAGCCTTCTCATATCAGTGTTTCTAATTTAGAATTGGTAATAGGGAATAGGGTCCCCAATCTTAGGTTAGTAGAGCTATGTCGGACCCATATTATCCACCTTAATGTGGTTTTGGAAAGCTTCACCATGGTTATTGTGAAGAGGGCAAAAATTGTTACTTTAATTATAGTCATCTTAGTTATATGTAGCGAGATTGTTCTTCACCTAAGGGTGCATCTGGGGCTAGTAAGGCGTAGGTTGCAACTTCTTCAGGTCCCTTGACTAAAGGCACTACTTTTGGGATGGGAACTGATCAAAATCACCTATATGCACTTTCTACTCATTAGGAATGTCCCTAAATGTTTTCACTGCTATGTTTTAACTTTTCTCTCATGATGTTTATTTCTTTCTTGATATTGGTTCTACCCTATCTTATATGACACTTTATGTGGATGTACACTTTAGTTTTGGTCCCAAAAGTATTTCCAACCCCTTTTTAGTTTCTACCCCGATGGGTGAGTTTATTATTTCTAGAAAATTCTATAGGGGTTGTGTAATGTCTATCTTTAATAGAAAAACCTTGGTAGATTTAATAAAGCTTGATATGGTGGATTTTGATATAATCTTAGGGATGGATTGACTTTATTTGTGCTATGCTTCTCTAAATTGTAGGACCCGAAATATCACTTTTCATTTCCTAGTGAACCCATAATTGAATGGGAGGGGAGTTCCCTAGTACAAAAAGGGAACTTTATCTCTTATCTTAGAGCCTAAAAGTTAATATCCAAGGTGTGTTTGTATTATCTAGTTCGGGTCAATGATTCTAACTCTGGAAATTCTTTCATGTACTCTATTTATGTGGTTAATGAATTTCTTGAAGTTTTTTCGATGATCTTCCTGGGATTCCTCCCAACAGGGAAATAGACTTTGGGATTGACATTCTATTAGATACCCATCCAATTTCCACTTCTCCTTATAGAATGGCTCTGTCAGAGGTAAAATAACTAAAAGAGCATCCTAGTATTTTACCTTAGGGTGCTTCTGTGCTTTTCATATGGAAGAAAGATGGGTCTATTCGGATGAGTATAGACTATCGTTAGTTGAGTAATATTTCCATAAAAAATAAGTACCCTCTTTCTAAAATTGGTGACCTCTTTGATTATCTTTATGGTGCTAAGTTTTTTCCTAAAATAGATCTCTTTTCGGGTTATCATCAACTAAAAATTAGAAATATGCCCAAGACTGCTTTCTAGACCCTGTATGGCTACTATGAGTTCTTGGTTATGTCATTTGGATTGAATAATGATGTGACTACTTTCATGGACCTTATGAATTAGGTATTCAGATAGTGTTTGGATTTTTTTATTATAGTATTCATTGATGACATCTTGGTGTACTCCACAAGTGAAGAGGATTATGTCAATCACCTCAGGGTTGTATTATAGACCTTAAAGTATTAGAAGTTGTATGCAAAATTTTCTAAGTGCGAACTTTGGCTAAGTGCTATAACTTTTCTTGGACATATTGTATTTAGTAAAGCGATCAAAGTGGATTCACAAAAGGTTGAGGCGGTTAAGAAGTGATCGAGATCAATGACTCCAATCCACATTAGAAACTTCTTGGGCTTGGCAGGTTACTACACAAGATTTATGGATAGATTCTTATCTATCCTGCTCCACTTACGAGGTTAACTTAGAAAAAGTTAAAGTTTCTATGGTCTGATGCTTGCAAGGGCAGTTTTGTGAAATTGAAAGATAGGTTGACTTCTGCTCCTATTTTGACCCTACCTGAGGATACTGAGGGGTTTGTCGTTTATTGTGATACGTCTTATGTGGGACTGGTTTGTCTCTTGATATAGCATAGTAAGGTTGTAGCTTACACTTCCAGGCAGTTTTATGTTTATGAAAGACATTACCTGACTCATGATTTAGAGTTGGCAATGGCAGTTTTTGCTTTGATCATTCAACATCACTATTTATATAGGGTGAATATGGATATTTACTCAGACCATAAGAGCTTGTAATATGTGATCATGAAAAAGGAATTGAACCTCAGGCAGAGGCGGTGGCTTGAACTTCTCAAGGACTATGACATAAGCCTGCATTACCACCCAGGTAAAACTAATGTTGTTGTTGATGCTCTCAGCAGGTTGTGCATGGGGAGTTTGTCTCACATTAAGGAGGATAAAATATTGGTGAAGGATATTCACCGACTGCCAATTTGGGAATTTGCCTTTTGTACTCTGAGGATGGAGGAGTATTCGTTCAAAAAGTGGTTGAATCATCTCTTAGGGTTGAGGTCAAGGAGAAACAGGTTCTCGATCCTTATGCAAATCAAAGATGATGTGGGCAGAAAAATGTTATGGCTTTTATGATATGGGGAGATGGCATTCTAAGGTACTAGGGTAGGTTGTGTGTTTCGGATGTAAATGGGTTGTGGAAAATGATTTCAACCAAAGCTCATGTATCCAGATATATGGTTCATCCGGGTTCGACAAAGATGTATCATGACTTGAAATAAATTTATTAACGGAATAATATGAAAAAGAATGGGGGAAAATTTTTCGCCAGGTGTATGGTCTATCAATAAGTCCAGTTTAAGAATTTGATGCCAGGGGGAACTTCTCAATAGATAGCTTTACCCATGTTGAAATGGGAAATGATTAATATGTTTTTTTACCGGTCTTCCATGGTGCCGTAATTTGTACTATTCCATTTGGGTCATTATGGATAGAATGATCAAGTCCACTTATTTTTTGTCTGTTAGGACTAATTACACAGGGGAGGATTATTCTAAGTTGTTCATTTAGAAAGTATTCAAGTTACATGGGGCCACGGTGTCGATTGTTTCTAACTAGGTACGCAGTTCTCTTCATATTCTGGCGTTCTTTTCTGAAAGGGTTGGGTACTCAGGCAAACCTTAGAACCGCATTCCACCCTTAAATAGATAGACAAGTGAAGCATATTATTCAGAATCTAGAGGATATGCTAAGGGCTTGTGTAATTGACTTTAAGGGTAGTTGGGTTGATCATTTGCCACTTATAGAATTAGCTTATACTAATAGTTATCATTGTATCATCCAAATGGATTTTGAGGACCTTTATGGTAGAAAGTGATGGTCTCTGATTGGATGGTTCGAGGTGGGTGAGAATAGGTTGTTTGGGCAAGACTTGGTACACCTAGTGATGGAGAAGGTGGAGGTGATTCGATAAGGAATTAAGACTGCTCAAAGTCTTTAAAAGTCTTATGCAGATGTGAGGCGAAGAGAGTTGGAGTTTGAAGTTGATGATTGGGTGTTCTTGAAGGTTTCTTCTATGAAAAGAGTTATGAGATTTAGGAAAAGGGGGAAACTTAGTCCCCATACTAGGTTATAAGAAGGATCGAGAATGTTGTTTATGAGTTGGAATTACCGGTGAGCTTGGGTTCGGTTCATCCCATTTCTTATGTGTTCGTGCTAAAAAGTGTGTGGGTGATCCTTTCTTAGTGGTTCCATTTGTTAAGGATTCGTTGTCCTATGAGCAAGTCCCAGTTGAAATCTTGGATAAGCAAGTTCGAAAATAAAGGACTAAGGAGATAGCCTCGGTGAAGGTGCTTTGGAGGAAACAAAAGGTAGAGGAGGCTACATGAAAATTAAAAGAAGACATGAAAGCAAAATACCCAATATTTTTTCCAATGTTGGATGAAATTTCTTAAGGTTCGAACCTTACTTCTTCTCTTGCCGCATTTTGAATTTTATTTAAGTCCTTGCTTAATTTCTTTGTATCATGCTAAGGGTATTCTAGTCTCTCATTCAGGGAAGAATGATACTAAAGGGGGATAAAGTAACATCCTGGGTGTTATAAGGTCTAAAATGAGTTAAAATGAGTTTATGTAACCCCTATTTTAAGTGTAAAACACTTCGAGTAGAGTTCAGGTGTGTTAGGGGAGGGTTTGGGACTATAAAATGGTCCATGCAATATGAGGGGGCCATTTTGTGTTATCCCTAAGTTGCGAGGGACCCTGTGAGGGGTCAATACCTTACCTTTGCGACAGGCCTCGCATCGTGGAGGGAAAGTCCTATGCTGGACCTCTGCGCTGGGGTTCGGACTACAAACCCCCTACATTTTCATCAACGAGACTTTTTTTAAAAGGTTTTAAGATTATTTTGGTCCTTTTACATCCTATAAACCATACCACCTTCACTAAACCCATTTCAAAGCCTTAAAACTTTCTTATTCTCTCAAAAGGGTCATTCTTTATTCCAAAGCTAAGGTTGAAAAACAGTAAGGTTAGGGTCAAGCTTAGGGCTTCTCTTCTTACGATCTTCGAGGAAATTCTATTCAAAAAGGGCGTGTTGGACACTCCCTATTTTACTTATTAAATTATTGCATCAATTTACTTTATATTACATATTTCTTGGTCGTTTAATTGAAACTAGGGTTGAGGTTTTTTGGTGGTTATACTATTGAATTGTCTATTTCTTGATTTAATGTTTTTTTCATGGTTTAAATGGTGGATTGTAAACTAAATTTGTGTCTCATGGAAATGGTGGAACTTTGGCAATATGGTTTCCTAATACTTATGGGTTTTTACATGATGTAATGACGTGAACCTAAACACTTATCTTTATTTGGTTTTGTAAGAAAGGATTTCATAGTGTCTAAATTATTTGTTAGAAAATTGTATAACATAAAATGGTAAAAAGGTGATAAGGTTTTGGAAACACCTTGGGGCTTCGGTTATGGATTTTTAAACAGAATTTAGAGTCTAAATGGTTAAATGGATTATGGATATGGTATGGCATAATTGGAATGTCTTGTAATTCTATTGGTATGATGATACCAAATGGGGAATACCTTAATAAATGGCTCCATAGTTATTGGTATGTGAAAAACTTTTTTAATTGGGCTTAAAGGGAATTGTGTAACTCACTGATCATGCCCAAACTATACCATTAAATAAGGCTATTGTGGTCGCTGTCAAAATATAGTAACCTAAATTAAGTTGTGGTTGACCCAAGCGAATACGTGGATTTATGCCTCTCACTTGTTGTAATCAACGGCCAGAACTAGAAAGTAAATTGGGGGGGGGGGGGGGTTAAGTGACGAATTTGAACAATTAGAAAATATCAACTCTGGTTGTAATTAGTCACAGACAATCAATAGGATTGTGTTTCCCCTGGCTTCTAACTCAATACCTTCTCGTATTCAACCCAATTATTTAACTGTTGTACATTTAGAGTCTAGTAAGATAGGTATCACCAACCACCTCTCATCATACTTTGGTGAATTTCACTCATCTTCTCTCGATCTTAGAGCACCGCCTTACTAACCCTTACCTTGGACCCTAGTTTCAACTATCTCCCATCGATCTCAAGTTGACTAGATGTAAGTTAACCATCTTAAGAAGATGATACAAGGAAGCTTATTTTGGTAGTTAACCCCAAAATAACTGTTTTGGTCTCCTCTTTCCAATCTCTACCGACCTCTTGGGTTTGTAGTAAATATAGGCTATATCCTAACATTTGCAACCTTTAAGAAAGCAATAAACTTGAAGGAAAACACAATGCACGCAACAACACTTGGCTAGGAAGATTGAATACTTCCCCTACTTCATTATTCAGCCAGGGTTCCCATAACCCTATCTAAGGATTTTTTCCATTCATGCTTGTGAAACGATCAACGAATTCATATTGAATAACATTAAGCAATATCACAAGAATAATTGAATACAACTCAAAGTTTGTAACAGAATTATCAGTCAAAATCAATACAAAAGCAATCCCAAGACCAAAATCAAATCTTGGAATCGAATATATTTTTTGAGTGTTAAGAGTGTGTCACCTTATTTCAAAACATCAAAAGAGTATATATAGTACACAAGGAAACCCTAAAAATCAACTCCCGAATGAAAAAGGAAAAACAAAGTCAGTGGCCACCTAGGTAAGTGCAGACTTTAAGTGTAAATCCTGAAGATCACTAGACTTGCAAACTACGCACTACCCTGGGTCACATATAGACCGTATGTGCCACATACAGGTCATATATGACATAGGATAGCACAGGGTCTTTTTTTTTTCTTTTGAGCGTCTGGACTTTTGATCTATGCACTATCTTGGGTTACATATGCCCGGTAAGTGGCATATACACCCAAAACAGCCTCAGTAAGTAGCCAAAAACTTTACTTTCTATCTTTTTCTTCTGTATATCATCCAAAACCTAGTTTACTGCAAAACATACACAAAGCACATCATATCTAACAAAATAACCTAAGAAACTTGCATATTTTTATCATTTTAATCATTGAAAGTGCTATATTTCTATAGCACATCAACACCGTCAACTTAGAATGTTTCCATGTCCTCAGGTAACACAGTAAAACAAAACAAAAATACGACACTTAACTAGGAAAATCTAAGCTATCTAAGGCAATCAATCGTCACTTTAAGCTCAAATACATTACTCCTCTCCTATATGATCAAGTAAAAACCAATTATGTATAAGTATAAAGCACAATAAAGTGACACAATGGTATCAAGATATGGAAATTATATTTGCAACAGACAACCTTGTATATATACAAGATACACTACCCGAACAAGCAAACAACTAGTAATGCAACTCATATGCCCTTACAACAATGAAGTCTCACTCACTCATATGAAATACTGAATGTTAATGCGGGGACTGTCAAGAGACACTGACACTCAAAAGATAATTTCACCCAATGCGCATTAAATATCATAGGCTTACCATTATTTTATTTACCTTGGTTTTCAGACAATCAATTTAGGATCTCTATAGGACTTTATTCGACTAGTAATGTAGGCTTGGGCATGGTATGATACATATGGATATATCAAGTGACGGAGCCTCCTTGGAACTACACCAACTTTGGGGTTCACTCTTTAACCAATTTCCTTTTTATTCTACCCTTATTTCTCTCCCTTTTTTTCTTTTGTGCACATTCAGGGAACTACACTAACTTTGGGGTTCACACTTTAACTAATTTCCTTTATATTCTACCCTTTTTCTCCCTTTTTTCTTTCGTGCATATTCTGGTTGGGTGTGGTTTTTTTTATTCATTCTTTTTATTTTTATTTTATTTTTTACTTTTTTTGATTATTCTTTTTCTTTGTCTATCATACCCAGCCTTACTAACTTTTTCTCTTATTTTTACCCTTCTTCATACCTACTCTATATCACATACCCCTATGATAGCCACCCTCAACTTAGGTGATTTGCCTAAGTTGAGGTGCATATTATCCAAGGAGGACCAAGGTTAAAACAGGTTTATTGTAACAAAAATGGGAAGGTGAAAGGTGAAAAATAAAGAAATAGGCTACAAGTCTAAAAAATTGGGATCAAGGGATATTATTTCAAACTAGAAAGGTCATTTAGGCTAAAAGTGGACTAAAATAAAAAATTTCTAATGATCCTTTCCTAACCAACTATCCTATAACCTAGGCAACACTAACCGAGCAAGTTATGGATTTATCACACAAAGGAAATTAAGTAGCATCTCACACACATATGGCACAAAATCATATCATAAGCTGCTACCTATTAGATTCATGCATAATTTAGATGATTATCATGTCCCTAATTTTATTACCGTTACAAGATCTAAAAAATTCACACATATATATGATCACACAGTTCTAAAAAATAAAGTTTTAAGGGGCATCATTTTTCTCAAAATCAATCAAAAATATGATAACTGCACTAAATACTTAAACTCTCTCAATTACACACAAAACAAAACACATCATGACATAAATTTTACACATAGACATGCCAGTTCTGCAACCATGCCACGGTCAACAGGAAAAGAAGAACAACAATAAAAACTATAGCGGCTATGGTATACCCTATCCCTAACTTAAAATTATGCATTATCCCTAATACACTTAAAATATTAAGAAAGGGAAGAGAACATACCTGGGACGTGCTAGGCATCTGTATTATGATCGCCCTCAGGTGAGGGTATCCGGAGTGGAGGAGATAGTGGTGATAGCGGTGCACTACTAGAAGATACACTCATCTGCTATCTCGGCCTACATTTATCGATTAATAGCTGTAGTCTCCATGGACTTATGTCTAGCCCATTTCGGGGCCTAGTCATATGTCATAGTGGGATCTTGCAGGTCCCCCTCTCAGCTTCTTCTAGTCCCTACAATAGGGACCATCCCATCATCCTCCGTAAATAAAACAAAGCATCTGCACTCACGCGGAGATACTGGCTGAATAAATGGGGGCACAAATAAAGGGATAGCTAGCATGTGGCACTCGGTGAGAGAGCGTACCTCGCTCGTAAGATATACACCTTCTCCCTGATATGTCCTAGATCTGGCATCTTAATCTCTGAAAATTAGGCTTCCACATATCCCTCAAACGCATAAATGTGTATATGTAAATTAGCACACAACTCTATGTATAGCATACCATTTGTCCTTAGTCGCTCTAGTATGGCTTGGACCCATGGACATATCTGCCATATAGAGTCGCCACCTTGGCCTCGATATTCTGTAGCTAGGTGTCAGTGACTCTCTAACTCTCCACAAAGCTCTACAAAAAATCCCAATATACAAGCACCATACCTGAAGAAAAAGTTGTAGTGTATGGGCAAGGGGGCACTAACGATGGACCCACTGGCTCTAAATTGGACGTGGGCGCTGATGTAGATATCGCTGGGGTCCCTTCACCCTGAATACTCAACTCAGGGGTTCTCTCCACTCCCCTTTCTCAAAATCCATACCAACTTCCACACCATCTCCCTAAGCATCACTAGGATCTGTGGAAACTGAAAGGCCTGCAGTCTGGGCTAGAGGTACGACAGTAGGTGCAGGGGTCTCTTGGGAAGATCCGTACGTGATGGATCTCTCATTATCCTAGTCTCTGTTATTCTTATCACCTGTACTCTCTCATCAACTCCTAGAATTGCTAGTACACAAGCCTTATCACATAACTGCTAAACCAGGCATGGCAATGACAGAGTCACAGATCCACCAAAAGCTTTTTCATAAAGCTAACGCCAAATAATGGAAGCAAAATCAACATGATATTGATCCATCATTCTAGCAATCAACGTAGCTCCCTTCCAAGTCAACACATTATCCACATCAGTTGGACATAGTCTATTACAAACCAGCAGTTCCCAAAACTTAGCGATAAAAGTGAGTGCCACCATCTTTATCATAGCCTACCACTCGATCTAAGGGGTATCGTCATCCAGAGGTGAAATGAAGCTAGCGATCTATCTTTCCTTGTCAACTCTCACGTTCTTATGGTCAGCATCATGCATAATATATATATAATGAGTAGCTCTTAGTCTATAATCATATTCAGTTATGGATACTGGAGTAAGATAATTTGGCCCAAAAAGAGATTGGTAGATGGTCGCTGATGAAATAAATACATAACCCTTCTAACACAAGTCTTCTCAAGTTGGGGCAGCTTAATATACCTAAAAAGACCTCTACTCTTCAGCGTAGTTAAGGCTACTGTATCATGGTATGATGCATAGAAATCTTACACCAAAACTAGGATGTAAGAACCTAAGGGTCAAACCATCCACCCCAACTAATATCTGTCGAATGCAACCCTCAATAATGGTGCACCAACCAACACAGATAAGTCAATATATCTCTTCTCATAGTTTGATCGGATTAGGTAACATTACTGTTCTTCTAAAAAATACTCTGAATTCCTTGCACATACCATCACAGGTTTACCTTATTAAGAGATTCTTCCCAGACATATATAGGGTCAGATTTCTGGTCATGTAGAGTTGTTATGTCTGAATTAGGAGCTGGTACATAGTGTATAGTTTGATCTAAATCCTCCTCAAACTGGGTTACTGTTGAAAGCTTCTCCGGAACTGTGGTACCCTCATCAGAATGGGGTACTTCTGGTGACTGCTCCTCCTCTGTTGTATCAGACTCATCTTGAGACCTCTCCTCAAACTAAGGGTCCTATGTACCAACCGTTGGTGCTGGGTCTAACTTTGCCTCAGCCTCAGCACCATGAACATCATCACTCTCATTATTATCATTATGTAGTTGGGTAGAGTGTGATTATGATCTCCTGGCTGACTTTATCCTTAGACGTACTAGAACTTAAATAGCTTGGACATCCTGAGTAGCTTCAGTATGGGTCCTTGGTCGATTAAAATCAGGTCATCTGCCCCACTGTGAATCATTTGTAAGTTACACGCCCATTGTGCCCAGATAACAATATCAGTTTCATTATGTAACTGGCCTCTAGTTACTCGACATGTCACCCTTGCTACAGATGATCTAAGCAGTATAATAGGGTACTCCACCATTGAGATACTAAGCTTGGAGGACTTGTCCCATCTCCTAGCTGGTCTGGCTTTCTTTTTCGATGCCATTAGTACCTATCTCATATGGGACTTATGACCTTGCTGAATTAGTCACCAAGTCCCCTTACCTGGATGGTTATAAGTTTAGCAATTTTACTGCCTTCTGAGTCATTCCATAAGCTATAAACTTATAATAATTAAAAAAAAAGTGAAAACTAATATAGTGGGTTGACTCTTACCCAGTGTTTGATTTAATATCATGGCACAATGTGGGTAAGTTGGTTATTCAGACTTCACCAACAATCCCATGGGTTTCCTCCCATGTAGTGCTTAATTTAATAGCGCGGCATGACGCAGGTTCCTCGACTACTCAGAATTCATTAAGGTACCCAAAGGAAGACCCTTTGAGTTATCAATACAATGGATCACCGACAAAACCCTCATGTCAGTAAGCTACTTCATGGTTCTTCAAATGTTGAAAGTGACTTCTTCATTATTGACTCTAAACCTAAGCTCCCATCTCCATGTCGACCATCGCGCTACTGTGGACATGAACGCTGTTCCTAAAATAATAGGCATCTTAAAGTCAACCTCATAATACAAAATGACAAAATTCACTGGAAAGATGATGTTGTAACTTTTACCAATACATTAAAAGAAATTCCCATAGGTTTCTTCACAGTGCGGTCTGCTATCAACAACTGTATTTTAGTCAGCTCAGGCAGGCTTATGCCCAATTACTTGAATACAACTAGTGACATCAAATTAATGTTTGCCTGAATAAAGCTCTGGAAAATATAGATGTCCCAATAGTATATGGGATCATCAATGCTCCAGGATTATCTTTTTCTGAGCTAGAGACTTAAAAGTGACTATATTTCAATGGCGTACTCCTCCAACATCCTCGAAACTAGCTGCCTTTTTATTTGTCACTAACTCTTTCATAAATATTGAATACCCAGGCATCTGCTCAAATACCTAAGAAAAGAGATATTCAGGCTCAGATCTTTCAGTATCTCAATAAACTGCTTGAATTTGCATTCCTCTTTCTTCTGTTTCATCCTTTGATGAAAAGGTGGGTGTGGTCATGGAATTTGTCTTATTTATAGATCAGTAACCTTTTCCTTACCTCTATCCTTATCAACACTAGCATCAACACTTGCTGCCTTATCAGCTTTGACGGTAGGTATTTTATCTACCATAGAACTATCAGTCTTTGGTACCTCATCAGTACGAACTAGTGGATCATTAGTAAATAAACCACTATGTGTGGTGATAGCAGGGAAATGACCATCATTCTTTAGGTTTTGGACCATATTACTCAGAAGGGTACCTGATTGCCTTTGATTTAATGTAGCCGACATCTTCCTGAACTGGTGCTGTAACTGCTTGATAGCAGTTGCATGAGACATAACCTTTTGGGTCAAACATGAATTATCTGCCTTGATTTCCTTAAGGTTGGCCTCCTGACTCTCTTTCCCCTTCACCAGTTTAGTCCGCATTGCCTCCATCCTTGATTTTATATAATGGCTGCCCAGTGGGATGTACCTATCTTCCTTTTCCATGTGTCATTCTTTCACCTCCAGTCATTATCTCTCTCCCTACTGTGGTCTTAATTTCTGTCTCCATAATAATTCCAATCTTAGTTTTCTTTACCCTTGGCTCAAAAACCCATCAACTGATGATCCCAGCCTCCTCTTATAATTTAGACTCAGAAGCTCTAAAGGTTGTACCCTATGCTCCTACTACATTAAATTTTTTGGAATTCGAGCAACCCAATATCAGTCCTTAATGGCGCAATCTCTTCAATACATAATCATTAGTCACTCTCTGATCATTGGAAGCTCTAATATCATAAGTGCCAAAACCCTTCTCAGCCTTTCGAGTTTTCCACCCTTGGTTAGTGATAGAAATCTAGTCTAGAATATCAGAAGCTACCTCTCAGTACAGTCTTATAAAAGCTTCTCCAGAGAGTATTTTCCATGGCTCAGTAACTGATGGTCAGGGCTCTATAGAATATTTCTAATAGACTCATCCCTAAAATTCGTTAGTTGGGTACCATGCTCAACTTCTTCTTAAACCTAAACCAAGCCTCATAAATAGACTCAGACTGTACCTATCTAAAATTTTATATATCATCCTTAATTTGTAACATCCTAGCTGTCGAAAAAAATCAGTTCAAGAATTGCCTGCGCAACTTATTCCATGTAGTGATAGATCCTCTTAGAAGTCCCCCTAACCATAAAGATGCTTCTTCTATCAGCGAGAAATGAAACAACCTCAATCTAAGTGCCTCCTGATTCACCCCTAGATTGATATATGAACTGTAGATCCTAATGAAATTCGCAAGGTGTATATTTGCATCATCAGAACGCAACCCCACAAATACACCCTTCAAGTTTAAAAGATGGATCATGGCACTAGTTATATAAAAATTAACACCTGGGGGCCAAAATAAAAGGGATGATGGCTCCTATTTCAGTCAGCTCCATATATCCTAATTCCTTCTCATCATCATATGGCTTTAAATATTGGTATGCTGGGATTACTTGAGCTCGGCCTTCTCTAACTCTATTCTGATTACCACTGAGTATTGTTTGGCGGTTTGCTTCCTATCTTTGCATAGCTAGCTCTAACTCCCGAGCTATACGTTGAGCATATTTTTCCTTCCTCTGGTTAGCAGCTTGTGCTAATAGTTCCTCAATATATTTATCAACAATGTCCTGAACTTCGTGTTGAGAAGGGGGAGACACCTGGTGTATTCCATCACAAACCCCTTCAGGAATGTCAACACTCTTAGGCACTGTCATCCTACCAGCCAGCTGTAGGATTATTTATAGATTTGGATTCAAAAGGAGTAAGGGATTGCCTTGACTCCTGGAGTTAGACATCTACTGGCATATACCTAACAAGAAACAAAAACAAAGACCTGCAAACTTCAATAAATTCAATTCATAACTCAACACTATATTTCTTGATAATGATGCAAAAATTTTGATAACGCCTAAACTATATCTTCAAATAAGGCTATCAAGGTAGCTGTCAAAATACAGCAACCTAACTCAGGTTGGGGTCGAACCTAAGGGAATAAATGAAATTGTCGCTCTCACTTACTGTAATCAATGAGTAGAACTAGAAAAGGAAATGGGGGTTTGAAGTGACAAATTCGAACAAGGATCAAATATCAACTTTGGTTGTAATCAGTTGTAGACGAACACTATGATTGTGTTCCCCCTGGCATCTAACTCAATAGGCTTCTTATATTCAACCTACCTATTCAACTGTTGTTCCTGTATAGTCTAGTAAGATAGGTATAATCAACCATCTCTTAGCATATTTTGGTAAATCTTACTTATCTCCTCTAGGTCTTAGAGCATCACCTTTCTAACCCATACCTTAGACCCCATTTTTAACTATCTCCTCTCAGTCTCAAGTTGATAATATTAACTTAACCATCTTAATTAGATAATACAAGTAAGCTTACCTCCTTCTCGAGTTCGTAGTAAATACAAGTTGGATCCTAAAGTTTAAAATTGTTAAGAAAGAAATAAACTCAAAGAAAAACACAATGCACACAACAAAACTTGGCTAGGAGGATTGAATACTTCTTCTACTTTATTATTCAGCAAGCGTTCCCACAACCCTAGCAAGGGTTTTAGCCACTCATGCTTATGAAAGAATCAACAGAATACATATGGAATAACATTAAGCAATAACATAAGAATAATGGAATTAAATTCGAAGTTTGTAACTAAATTATTAATCAAAATCAGTACAAAAGCAATCCCAAGACCAAAATCAAATATTGGAATCAAATATATGTTTCTGAGTGTTAAAAGTGTATCACCTAACTTTAAAATGACAAAAGAGTATATATAGTACATAAGGAAACCCTAAAAATAAAATCTCCAATAAAAAAAGAAAAACAAAGTCGGTGACCACTTACTTAGGCCATATACGAACCATATGTACCACATACAGGACCGTATGTGGACCTAGGTAAGTGCAAACTTCAAGTATAGATTCTGTAGCTCTCTGGACTTTAATACTCTGCACTATACTGGTCATATATGTACCGTATGTACCACATACAGACCGTATGTCGCATAGGATAGTGCAGGGTCTTCTTTTTTTCCTATTTCTGAGCCTCTGGACTTTTGATGTATGCACTATCTTGGGTAACATACGCATGGTAAGTGGCACATAGGCCCAAAACAGCCTCAGTAAGTAGCAAAAACTTCATTTTTCATTTTTTTCTTTAGTTTATCATCCAAAACCTAATTTCCTATAAACATACACAAAACATAGCATATCTAACAAAATAGCCTAATAAACTTGCATATTTTCATCATTTTAAGCACCAAAAATGTTATATTTCTATAGCACATCACTCACCGAGAAGGTGTAGACTGGGGGACCAGTACTAAAAACCATATTTGCCGATGTCAGGGGTCAATAAGTGAGTCTATGATCACTGTGTCTGCTTTACACAATATATTTTTTGGAGGCTAATTGACCGTTGGTTACTTTATCTAATTTCTCCAGTCCATGTAGCTAACATGGATAAGAACGTTTCCAGTAGAGAAAGCCAGACCCTTATAGCCCATGGGTACCTAAAGGTCAGTATGAGCTACATAGTTCATGATTAAATTTTCAAATGGTTATGTTTTATTTCCCTTGCCCCTATCTTGGCATCCTATAAAATTTACTTTGATTTTTCATGTAATTTATGACTGGTTTTAGTAAAGATATACAAATTTTATCCCTTTGCTTAGGTTGCATACCAGATGTACCGACCATCTCCCAATGCTACATCATTTCATGATATTGGTTCTGAGAGTTTTTCTTATGAACTTGTGCAACGTTAGACGATTCAAGATTCCTGCTAGACAGTTGTTGAAGAGGTTAACCCTTCTTCATTTGGAAGGCCTAGGTTCCTTTATTTTTATTTTACCATTCTAGTGCTTGTGGTTTTGTTCTGGCATAATGGTCATTTATAATGCCCAAACAACCCCTACTTTAGAAGGATAAAGTGATCATTGTTAAAATATATTAACCCAACTAGGTTAGGGTCGATTCCATAGGGAATAGGCCAGGCAGTACAAAAAAAGTAAATAGGAGGATATAATGAAATAGTAAAAAGTAATAAGAATTGAGTGCTTTTGATTGTAAAAAATCCAAGCCAAACAGTAGGCTTACATTCTCCTTGGCTTCTAAATTCTTATATTTATCATGCACTGTCAAACTATTTTGATACCTTGCATATAGAATCTGGCAAGTTAGGTATCACCAACCGCCTTTCTGCTTATATTGGTGAATTTCACTCATCTCCCCTAAGTCTTAGAGTGTTGACTTACTATCCTTTGGCTTGTACCCCAGTTTTAACAATCTTCTCTTGGTCTCAAGTTGATTAAATTAATGTTAACTATCTTCAGAAGATGGTGTAGGTAAGCTTATTTTGGTAGTTTACCCCTAATCTCTATTGTGATCTACTCTTCCCAATCTCTACCTCTCTCTCGATTTCATAGTGAATATAAGTTGGATCTTAATATTTGCCAATGTTAAAAATTCAATAAATACAAATAAAACCACAATGCATACAAGAATATTTCTCTAAAACAACTTGGCACTTCCTTTACTTTGTTAATCTGCCAGGGTTCCCACAACCCTAGTCAAGGGAATTAGTAGCTCATGGTTATAAGGCAATTCATAGAATTCACAGACAAAATTATAGAATTAATCTCATAAGAATGAAAGGAGAAAACCCAAGATCTCAATATTGAAGAACAAACCAAAAATAAAGAACAATAAGATCCCAATATCACAAGTTGATCATGAAACCAAAAGATGTTTGTAAACTTAGCCCCAAAGAGCCTATGCTTGAACACCCTCCTAAACAAAGACTAAAGGGTATTTATAAATTATAAGAAACCATAGAACTCAAATCCTAAATAAAATATGAAAACTTAACCAAAGATATATAATAAGACTTAAAAATATCATAGGAGTTTACATAGGTTTTTACATGGAAACCCGAGGAAATTTTTTTTGAAAAATCCAGAAAAGTTGAGGTCACTGTCCACTTAACTAGGTCACATACAGACTATATGTGGACATGGGTAAGTGCTAGAACTCAAGTACATATCCTGTAGATCTCTAGAATTTTGATCTCTACACTATCTTGGGTCACATACTGATCAAATGCACCATATATGGACCGCATGTGTACATAGCTAAGTGCAGAGTCCCCATCATAAGATATATAATTGAATTATATTTCTAACGATACCAATTTTTTCTTAATCCTATATTAGGTTGAAAAGTTATGGCCAAATTATAGAAGCACTGTCAGACCTACCAGTGACCATGACCCTTTTTTTTTCTGCTTCTGAGCCTCTATACTTTGCTTTTTGATACATAAATAGGTCACCTATTCCCAATAAGTGTCATTAAGCCAAAAATTCTTTGGTAAGTAGCCAAAAACTTCTATTTTTATCTTTTTCTTCAATTTGGCATCCAAAACATAATTTCCTGCAAAATCACTCCAAAAACACATCAAATCCAACCAAATAGCCTTATGTATATGAATATTCTCCAAGTTTAAGCATCGTATGTGCTATAAATTCATAGCACATCAGTCATATCCCGACTTGGTCGGTATTCTTTGGTTATAGGCTTTGTGGACAGTGTTGGGTTGTTTCTTTGTGGATTTGGATCTTGAATTACAAACTTAATATTTTGGTTTATTAAATTCCTTTTTATCCTTTTGGTTAGCTTTCACAATTTATTATTATTATTATCATGCTCTTGAGGTAAGTCAAAGGGCTCATCCCAGGCCTTGGTTGGCTTGGGATGCCATCACGGCTAGGGCTTGGTTTGGGTGGTGACACTCCTAGTCATTTACCTAATTTTCCTACAGTCTCAGTGTTTAAAGCTTTTCTATAACTTTCTTAAGTTATTTATGACTTACTAGGACTGACAGTTCAGTTTTCAGACAGTTTGTGCGAGAATTTTGTTAATAGTATATTAGTTATAAAATATTTAAATTAAATTAGAATTTTGTAAGACAACACAGTTAATTACCTTTCCAATATATTTTTTATATTGATAGAATTCATTAGTTATGACATAGTTAAATTACTTTATAATAACTTTTATAATCTATTAATATTTTAAACGGAGAGAGTAAATCTGGATTTATTAAAATAATATTATTATATAATAGAAGTTTTATTAGAAATAATTTTATATTAATTATGATATATTAAAAATATGATATTTATTTTACCACAACATATGAAATACCCAATTAAATATATATGATGGGATAAAACATATTTTGCCAATTCCACCTCCACTTCATATGGAGGTGTGATAAGTGGACAACAACAACTATTAACTAGCTAAACATAAATCTTTATGAGACACATGCACCATAAGTGTCATAATGAGATGCTATATTTTTTCTTAGCTAAAGAACATACCATATATTTATATTATTTGTATTTCTACATGATTTTTTCCTTTCATTTTTGCTTACCAAGTTAGTCTCATATTACTAATATATATTTATATACATATAGCTATTGTACATGTGGGAGGAGTTTTATGTATTCTTAAGTGTTATTTTCTCTCTCTCTTCATTTTCACATTTATGATTTGTCCAAGGGACTTTATGCAATGCACTACATATTTATTCACGTGTAATCAATTATCTACATCAAGTTATTTGAGCTTGAGTTATAATGGGGCCTATTCAAAGGCTTATCAAAGAGGTTTTTAGCTTTGACATCCAGGTAGGTTAGGCTTATCCTATTTTTAGATTAAGTTTATTTATAATAATTGTGTGCTATTATGCTAGCTCTGGGTGGGTAGTTGTAGTTTGCATATATATATATATATATATATATATATATCATGCCTTATTTATCTAGTTAGGATCCCATTCTAGTAAATTTTAATTCT
Organism: Capsicum annuum; assembly: GCF_002878395.1. Taxonomy (NCBI): domain Eukaryota; kingdom Viridiplantae; phylum Streptophyta; class Magnoliopsida; order Solanales; family Solanaceae; genus Capsicum; species Capsicum annuum. Next base: position 87,222,093 of record NC_061121.1, read on the forward strand.
ATTATATTAAATATGATGTAGTATTTATAAGCTTAGGATATGGTATTAAGCTGCGGAACCTTGGATTTTTCCCTTTTAAACTAAGTTACATGAATGGTTATTAAAAGTATTTTAATTATAGTTTAGGATCAACATATACTTTATTTCTATCATTAATTAAAATTCATCACCACTTTACATGATTACAGTATGTTTTTTATTTTAATTTTACAGTTGGGTATGGTTACTATAAATTTTTGTTTGAGTTTGGAATCTTGTTATGATGATTTGGGAGTTCTAGTACTGATTACGGTTGGTCTGGGAGTTTTGGTTCCTTAGAGTTTCAGTTCCAGTCCGACATCTGATTATGAGTTCTATAGTATATCACGTATGTGGCCTCTTGTTATTACCCACTATTTTTTATTTGAATTTGGCATATGACCTCTTGTTATTATCCATCAGTACCATTTCAAGCCCAACGTCTAGCCTCTCATTACTACCTACTGGTGTCGGTTTGAAATCGGTGCTAATCTGGATGACTACTATGATTTCTTGTGATTGGTCCAATTATGAATTATTTACCTTTATTTTCTTTAATTACTTTTTATGTGTCCCACCAGCTTATAAGGGCATAGTTGGGTTAATTGTCTTCTACAGTGTTCCTAGAGGACATATGAGGGCCCTGTTAGGTTATATTTGGTTTACTTTTGTTATTGCATCATTTATCTTTTTGTATCTCTTTTACTTATTCCTTGATCGCAGTTGCGTAGCTCCATAATTTTTCAACTTTCTATCCCTATTTACTGTGGACTTAGACTACACCCTCGTATTTTCGTTATACTTTTTTTGTATTAATCTTAGTCGACTGATGATGCCTACTGAGTACCTGTTGCTTTGGTACTCATACTACACTTCTGCATCTTTACCCTAATATAGATTTGAGTACTAGCAGTCGATGTGATTCCTATTTTCCAGTATTGATCCAGACCAGGGTGAGCTTGCTATCATCTGAGGGTGATCCTCCTCTATTATTTCAATTTTAGTCTTTTGTACTCGAGATTCCTTGTATATATTTTACTTATTTTGGATTCTATCCAATACTTTGGGTATTATTTACTAGTGGCTCTAGTACCTACCTTACCAGGTCTTAGTGGGATTTGTTTGTATATTTTGGTCCTTTTTCTTTTCTTGTTTTGATATACTTTATATGTTTTCTTTCTGTTTTTAACTTATTATTACTACTGTTGTTGTTATATGTGGTCTTTTCAATTCCTGCCTGTTACTTATCAGTTCAGGCTATGGCTTGGCTTGCTACTAGAGGGATAAGGTAGGAGCCATTATGACTTAAAAAATTGGGTCATCACAGCTTGGTATCAGAGCCTAGGTTTCACTGGTATTGGAGTCAATGATTAGTAGAGTACCACAAATTCGTATGGGATGTTTGTATCCTCTCTTTGGGAGGATACGGAGCATTTTTAGCGAAAAATCTCAGTTTCTTAATCCATTTCTATGTGTTCGGTCTGACTTGGTCTTTAATGTTTATTGGTTCACTCTTTATGCAGATGGCTAGGATGCGAGGTGAGAGAGTCGGGGACCTAGACCTTGATTCCACTACTAGAGTTTTGGTTAAGTGCCAATGTCAACCTAGAGATCAGAGGCAAGATAGAGCAGCAACCCAGTTTAAGATCAGGCCAAGAATCTAACACCTGATCCAGTCATATTTCTTAAGACTAAGAGAGTTCTAGGTATTTTGCTACCAAAACGACAAGTGGTCCAGGGGGCAGCCTAGGATCTATCTGGTTTTATGTCTACTTTAGTTCCTTAGGATGTATTAAAAGTTATTGGGGTTAGTTGGTGGTACATCGACCGAGGGAGCTCAGCCAACACCATAGGGTGGTGTTGATTTAGGGGCACAGACTGAAGTAGCGATGCCTAAGGAATAGGTTCTGCTAGGACTAGTAGTTCCACAACTAGTAGGAGCATAGCTAGTTATGTCTTCAGAGGAGCAGAAGATATTGGCTGACTTTTGAAATTGACATCACCTAGGTTTGTCAAGACCTTAGGAGATATTACTTATAAGTTCCTATCCAACTGTGAGGAAAGGCTATGGAATTTAGGTTTGGTTGAGTCGTGGGGAGTGGACTTTGTTGCTTATCAGCTAGACATGATAGCAAGGAGGTTTTTGAGAGGTTTTCTTGATTCCAGGCTATCTGGATCTCCATTGTTGACTTGGAATCAATTTTTGAGGTTTTTTAGGGAAATATATGTCTCTCAGCATGAGCGAGTATCTTTGAGATGAGTTTTCTACTTTGAGAAAGGGTTCTATGTTTGCTCTGAGTAGAAGGCAAAATTTTATGAGTTAGTCAGGCACGCCAGTATGATTCTATCTATAGAGTATGAGTAGATTTAATGCTTTTTTAGGGGATTGAGATTACCACATCATAGGGCTATACAGAGTTTGGTGACTTTAGGGAAGTCTTTTTATGATATTTCTATCATGTTTATTCTATAACGGAGATGTATCATGATGTCCAAGGATTTCTTAATAAGAGACCTCATTACCAATAAATTTATAGTGGGATCCATAATAATTTATAATTCATAATCCAAGGGTTTCATGGTAGGTACCCCTAGCAGCAGCTTTATCAGTATCATGGTTAACCTAGTCAGCTAGTTCAAGCATTGCTTCAGACATTAGATAGGGGTCAGCCTAGTTATAGTAGTTTTAGTAGTCACAGTAACAGTTAGCTATAGAGGGGTATTAAGTTAAAATCGTTGAGTCAGGTTAATTATCTTGAATCTTCTAGACTTTTTAGGTAGTGTAAGGTGCCTGAGGTATGTTATGACTGCGAGTTCTTGGCCACTTCTCTCATGAGTGTCCCTAGCGTAGGATAATGAAGACTTTAATTCAAATTACACAACCAATCAGATCAGTGCCACCGCCAGCTAAGGGTGGTGCACAGGGTTGTAGGGGTGGTCCCCAAGGTTCTGGAGGTGTCATGCCGAAAGGTAAGACAAACAATCAAACAGTCACCCAGTCTAGTAGTAGACAAGGTCATTTGTATGCTATACTAGGTAGACCAAAGGCTGACGCTTTGGATGCTATGACTACAAGTAATATTTCAGTATTTCATTAGTGAACTTTTGTTTTGTTTTATCTCGATTCTATATTTTTTATGTCTTTGCTTATTTTGCATCGCGCTTGGGTTTATGTTCAGAGTCCTTATTTTTTCCATTGCATGTTTCTACCCCCGTGGTGATTTTTTAGTAGTGGATTGGGTATATAAATCTTATTTGGTTATTATTTGGGAGTTTGATACTTAAATTGATCTCATTTTCCTAGATGTGGTAGATTTTGTCATGATTCTAGGCATGGATTTGTTATTTCCTTACCATATGTCCTAGATTGTTTTGCTAAGACCGTTACCTTAACCTTGCATGGCGTACTCCTAATTGAATGGAAGGGTTTTATTAGTTTCGCATCAATGGGGATTATTTCTTACATTTGGGCTAGGAGACTGATATTGAGGGGTTGTGAGTCATTGTTTGTGTATGTTTGGGATGTTAGTGTTGAGAGTCTATCTCTTGATTCCATTCCTATTATTCATGAGTTTTCTGATATATTTTTAATCAACCTACCTAGCCTTTCTCCTAAGCGTGATATAGAGTTTATTATTGACCTCAGGCGAGGCACTTAACCTATTTTTATGGCTCCATATCGTATGGCTTCGGCGGAGCTAAAAGAGTTGAAAATTCAACTTTAGGATCTTTTGGGTAAGGGTTATATCAGACTGAGAGTATTTCCATGGGGTGATCTAATTCTATTTATGAAGAAGAAAGATGGCTCAATGCATATATATATCAACTACAAGCAGTTTCATAAGGTAACAATAAAGAATAAGTATCTTATTCCTCATATCAATGATTTATTTGACCAGGTTCAGGGTACAATAGTGTTTTCTAAGATATATTGAGGTCTGATTACCATCAATTAAGAGTTAGGGATGCAACATCCTTCAGGATTTATTACGGTCATTATAAGTTTCTAGTGATGTCAATTGGGTGACCAATGCTCCAACATCTTTTATGGATCTGATGAACCGCATGTTCAAGACGTATTTGAAATCCTTTGTGATAGTATTATTGATGACATTATTGTATATTTGGGGAGTAGGAAGAAAAATAAGCAATATTTGAGGACTATGCTTCACACTTTGATAGATCATCGACTTTATGCCAAGTTCTCAAAAGTGCGAGTTTTGGCTTGAATTTGTAGCTTTCTTAGGGTACGTGGTATCAAAGAAATTCTAGTAGATCCAATAAAGAATAACGTTGTTCGTAGTTGGGCTATGCCTATGTCACTTACTAAGGTTCATAGTTTTATTGGGTTGGCAGGTTGCTATAGGCGGTACATTGAGGGTTTTTCTTCTATTGCAGCCCCCATGACTAGATTTATCAGGAAGAAGGTTTTGTTTCATTGGTCTGTAAGTTGTGAGATGAGCTTTCTAAAGCTCATAGATTTGCTTACTTCATCTCATATTCTAACTCTTCTTGTTGAGGTCTAGGGTTTTACTTTTTATTATAATGCTTCTAGTATTGGTCTAGGGGTTTTATGATGCAGTGGGGTGGTTTTATTGCATATGTGTCAAGGCAGCTGAAGGTGTATGAGTGAAACTGCCGCACTCATGACTTAGAGTTGGCAGCATTAGTATTTTTACTTAGGATTTGGAGGCATTATTTGTATGGGGTTCGTTGTGATATCTTTACTGATCACTATAGTATTTAGTGTTTTATGACCTATAAGAAGCTTAATTCGAGGCAGCGTAGATGAATTGAGTTATTAAAGGACTATGATATCTCTATTCTTTACTATTCGGGCAAAGCAAAGGTGCTAGCGAATTCCTTGAGCCAAAAGTTAGTAAGTATGGGTAGCTCAACCTTTGTTTTAGTTTCTCAGTGGCCGTTGGCTTTGGGCATTTAGTCTTTATCTAACTTGATGGTTCTTTTGGGTGTTTCAGACCCTTAGAGGATAATTGCTAGTATTAAGGCCAGTTCTACCTTGTTGGAGTAGATTCAGGTTATTAGTTTAAGGATAACTGGCTTCATATCATTCGAGGGCAAGTGTTGAGAGGTTAGTCTGGGAGGTCTACCTTAGATTCTGATAGTGTTCTGAGGTTTGATGGTCATATTTAAGTTCCAAGTGTACCTTAGATTCTGATGGTGTTCTGAGGTTTGATGGTCATATTTAAGTTCCAAGTGTTGAGAATTTTATTCAGTTGATTCTTTGCAAGGCTTATAGGTTCAAATACTCTATTCACCCAAGGACAACTAATATGTATAAAGATTTGAGGCAACATTACTGGTGGAGTGTTATGCGGAGAGATTATAGCAGGATTTATAGCTTAATGCCTTTGTTGCTAGCAGGTAAAGGCTGAGCACCAGAGGCCTGGTAGATTGCTTCAGTAACTACCCATTTTGAGTGGAAGTGGGAGTGAGTTACTATAAATTTTGTAGGTGGATTGCATCTCACTACTTATGGTTTAGGTACCATTTGGGTCATCGTAGATCGATTGACCAGCTCTGCATATATTATCCTCAATTTTGTATCCTATTATGCCGAGAGGTTAGCCCATATTCATATTAAGGAGGTGGTTCGGTTACATAAGCTACCCATGTCCATTCTTCAAATTGAGGCTCGCAATTCACTTCTAGCTTTTGGAGGACATTTTTGAAGAAGTTTGGTACCCAGGTTAATCTTAGCATTGCATTCTATCACTAGACTGATGGGCAGTCAGAGCGACTGATTCAAGTCTTAGAGGACATGCTTCGCGCTTGTGTGTTGGATATTAGGGGTCAGTGGGACCATTTCTACCTTTGGAGGAGTTTGCAAATAATAATAGGTTTTATTCGAGTATTTAAATATCCCTATTTTAGGCATTGTATGGTAGACAATGTTGATCTCCTATTGGTTTGTTTGAGTCTTCTAAGGCTAGGACTCGTGGCGTAGATTTTCTTAGTGAGGCATAGATCAAGTTCAGGTGATTCAGGATAGGCTACGAGATGCTCAGGGTAGGCAAAGGAGTTATGTTGATTGTAGACGTCATCCATTGAGGTTCACAGTTGGTGACAGAGTTTTTATTTAAGTATCTCTCATAAAGGGCATGATGGGGTTCAGGTAGAGGGGCAAGCTTAGCCCTAGGTATATTGGACCCTTTGAGATTCTGCAGATATTTAGGGAGGTAGCATATATGTTGGCACTGTCTCCTGCCTTCACAACCATTCACCCACTATTTCATATATCTATGTTATGACAGTACATTCTAGATGAGTTGCACGTGCTTCAGTGTGACTCGGTTCAATTGGATGAGAAGTTGGCATTTGTAGAGGAGCCTATGTATATTTTAGCTAGAGATGTCAAACAGTTTCTCTCTAGGGACACTCTAGTAGTTAAGATTTAGTGGCATCACCATACAATGAAGGAGGCTACTTAGGAAACCAAGCATTATACATGGGCCTCCTATCCCTACTTCTTTGAGCCCTCAGATATTTTCTTATATTTTACTTTCACAGATGAAAGTCTTTTTAGTCATGGATGTTGTAATGACCCTCTTAGTCATTTTCCTACGTTCTCGACGTGTAGAGCTTTTTCATAACTGCCCCAAGTTATTTATTACTTGCTGGGAATAATAGTTCCGTTTTCAGGCAGTTAATGTGAGAATTTTATTAAAACCAGAGTAGTTGTGAAATATTTAAATTAAACTAGAATTAGTAAGATGACACAATTGATTACCTTGCCAATATATTTTTGATATTGATAGAATTCTTTAGATATGATATATTTAAATCACTTTATAATAGCTTTCATAATCTATTAATATTATAAGCGGAGATAGTAAATATTGATATATTAAAATATTACTATTATATAATATAGATTTTATTAAAAATAATTTTATATTAATTATGGTATATTAATAATATGATATTTATTTACCATGAACCTATGCAATACCCAAATATAAATATATATGAAGGGATAAAACGTATTTTACTAATTCAACCTCCACTTCATGTGGAGGTGTGAAAAGTTGAAAACAACAACTATGAGCTAGCTAAACATAAGTCTTTATATGACACATGTACCATAATTTTCTTTATAAGATGCTATAATTCTTCTTAGCTAAAGAACATACCATATATTTATATAATTTGTATTTTTGCATGGGGTTTTTTCTTTTCAATTTTGCTTACCAAGTTAGTATCATATTGCTAATATATATGTATATACATATAGCTACTATATGTATGAGTGGAGTAATGTGTACTCTTACGTGCTTTTTTCTCTTTTTCTCTCTTCATTTTTCCATTCATGATTCATCCAAGGCACTTTATATGATGCACTGTACGTTTATTCCTGTGCAATCATTTTCCTACATCAAGTTATTCGAGTTCGAGTTCTAGTGAGGCACTATTCGAAGGCTTATTGGCAGGCAGTTGTAGTTTTCGTATTGTTTGATATATATATATATATATATATATATATATATATATATATATATATATATATATATATATTATGCCTTATTTATCAGGTTAGGACCCTATTCTAGAAAACTTCAATTACATTATCATTAATAAGATGTAGTATTTATGAGCTTGGGACATGGTGTTAAGCTACAAAAACTTGGATTCTTTCCTTTTAAACCAAGTTATAGGAATGGTTATTTAAATGTATTTTAATTACGGGTATAGGGTCAGAATGTACTTTATTTTAGTCATTGATTGTGAAATTCTACACTATTTGTCACCGATTATGGTATTATTTGGATTTTAATTTTATAATTCAGTATGGTTACTAGAGGTACCGATTCAAATCTGACGTCTAGTTATGATAATCTGGGAGTTTGTACTGATTACTGTTGTTTTGGTAGTTATGGTTTCTTAGATTTCTTGTTTGAGTTCGACATCCGATTATGATTTTTGTTGTATATCATGTATGTGGCCTCTTGTTATTACCCATTATTTCTAGTTCATATCCATCATATGGCCTCTTTTTATTATCTACAACTATCAGTTCAAGCCCGGTGCCTGACTTCTCATTACTACAATTGGTGTCGGTTTGAGACTGGTGCACATCAGGATGACTGCTATAATTTCTTGGGATTGGTTCAGTTATGAATCACTCATGTTTATTTTCTTTAATTACTTTTGTGTGTCTCAATAACTTACGGGGGTACGGTTGGATTAATTGTCTCCTTCAGTGTGCTTGGTGGTCTTATAGTGGCCCAGTTAGGTTATGTTTGGTTTACCTTTTATTACTGCGTTTTTATCTTCGTGTATCACTTTTTACTTATTCCTTTATATCATTTGCATAGATCAATAGTTTTTTAAATTTCTATCCCTATTTACTGTTGACTTAGTACACCCTTGCATTTTAGTTATACTTTTTCTTTATTGAGCTTAGTCGGCCGATGATGCCTACTGAGTACTTATTGCTTTGGTACTAATACTATACTTCTAAATCTTTATCTTAATGCAGATCCAAGTACCTACAGCTGGCATTGACGTGATTCCTATTTTTTAGTACTAATCCGGAGCTGGGTGAGCTTGTTGTCATTAAAGACTGATCCTCCTTTATCAGTTCTAATTTAGTCTTCTATACTCGAGACTGTTTGTATATAATGTGTATATTTTGCATTTTGTATATAATGTGTATATTTTGCATTTTTCTAGTATAGTTGGTATTTTTTAGTAGTGGCTCTAGTACCTACCTTACCAGGTCTTGGGGGGGGATCCATTTGTATAATTTAGTCCTTTTCCTTCTCTTGTTTGATATATTTTATATGTTTCTTTTATGTTTTTCACTTATAATTACTACTGTTAAAGTCTTTTCTAGTTCCTGCCCGTTGCCTATCATTTTAGGTTATGGCTTGACTTGCCTACTGATCGAACAAGATAGGCACCATCATAACTCGAGAAATCAGGTCATGACATCGATGGAGCGAGCACCATGAACTGGATGCTCATAATTTCTTATGATTAGATCTGTGTAGGATTGAAGGATTGAAGGTTGGTAGACATTCATCTCATCTTGGTTACTATTAAAGATTCAAATTGTTTATTTTAAGATGGGTTCTTATGAATATGTCCAAGTATGGTCCTTTAGTGTTCATCCTATCTCAATCGATTGTTGATATATCTTAAGGCATGATTTATTTCCTTAAGACTTGGTATTGGTGTGAATTCAATTTTAAACTTGATTATTATTTGTCTATTTATGCGTTGTGTATTACTATATGTGAATTGTTCTAAATTGGAATCTTTGTTCTGATTGATTTTCATGCCAAGCCAGAATATTTCTATTATAATTTGTAATTCTGATCCGTTTATTCTCCTTTTTCTTAATTCAAATTTGTGGCGGTTTCTTATTTGTTAAATTATGGTGAAGCTAAAGATTTTATTACAAATTCGATGATCTCTCTTAGTATTTGAATTTATAATTGATTATATTAGACTTTGATTTGTTTATACCTAATTGAGAATATTAGTTGGCTGACTTATTTATGACTTAAATGAAAATATGTGACAGACTTTGTCCTTGTCTATTTTTGATAAATCCCAGCCTTGTGCTCTTTTGACTGATTGCCTTCCCTAATTTATTATGAATAGATTTCATCAACTCATTTAATTATGATATTTTGACTCTTGATTAATTTTCTTTCCCTTTTTACTTAAAGAAAATCTCTTCACTAAATGATTTTTTTGAATATTTTATTCTTCTTTACTTTTTTATTCTTACTTGATTAATTATGGTGGTCAAAGATATTTCCTCTCCTTAATTGATTCATTTTATTTAAAGAAAAGAATTTTCACTACTTGATTTTAGGAATATCCCTTTTCCCTTTCCTGGCACAAATTACTTTTTGAATATTTTCTTTCTCTTTATTTATGTACCACTCTCTTTCTATATAAGAAAAAAATTTCTCTTCTTTGAAGGACAACTTTTCATCCCCTACTCTCTAGATACAAAGAAAAAAAGAGAGAAGTTCCTTATGTCTTTTGGATATATATTTTAATTACTGTGACTCTATTTACTTACATATTTCTCAAGCTTTCACATTGTGTTGAAGGTGGTGTTTTTCAGGTTTACTTACATATTTCTCAAGCTTTCACATTGTGGTGAATGTGTTATTTTTTTGGTTTACTCACATATTTCTCAAATATAGTAAGGCAGAGAACTGTTGTTCAGTGGAGCCTGCTTCAACCAAGAGATAGGGAGACAGCATCGTAGCATGAAATGAGCCAATGCCAAGTGCTCTCTTTGTTTGCTGCTCCTCTTCTTCCAAAGCATTGAATAAATGAAGAGAGTGACCCTAGAAGATGTTCATCTCCACTTACTCTATCTAGAAGATGTTCATCTCCACTTACTCTATCTAACTAGCTTTATCCGATTCAACCGCAGCAGAAGAAGGGGCCGTATCAGTCGTCATATTTCTCAATAGTATAAATGGGGACTGCTTACGGGGGTAGGAATTATATGACTTGAATATTTTACGCAATTATTTCTATCACCTATACAACATGTTTTAGGATTGCTAATTAAAATTCAACATGTTGACAAATTATTTTTATCACCAAGAAATCATATTTTAGGAGCTTTAATTAACCTTCAGCATATTTCTACTATATAAAAGAATGAGCCAAGGGACGATCAAGGGCAAAAAATAATTTCATTGTTAACAAATACACTATGTTGATACTCTAGAAGCATCCATTCCCAGCTCATATTGCCACTGCATATATTCCAGAACCCTTTATTTACAAATCATCTAATGTCTGAATGTTTTCCTTAATCAGGTCTTTTCCCTTGTTCCAATGTATGATTTTCTTTCCAATATTTTTCTCAAACCTTCTTTTTTTGCTCAGTTTTTATTTTTTTTCAATTTTAGTTCAAAAAAATCGATAAAAGAGCAGTCTTTAATTCTTCTAATAAAGTTTTTCATTTTGCAAATGGGAGCAAACAATAAAAAAGAATATAAAATAGGGGCTTTTGGAGTTCAAGAAGAAGACAATGGCAAGGACAACAAATAAAATGTGATTATGATATGTGAATACCTCATACTGAGATGTAAGGAATATAATTTTAATTTTAATTATGATATGTGAATACCTCATACTGAGAGGTAAGGAATATAATTTTAATTTATTTGGGAATTGCCTAACAAATAAAGTTAAAAATCTCCTCTCTGCTTGTTATCTTTTTCTCTTGCAACACTCTTTCTTCGTCCTTGTATCTCTTCACCTCAATTTTTTTTTTCAAAAAAAACTTCAAATTCTTTAATTAATATCATATAATATACAAGAATACTACACAAACCATTTTGCAGAATACTCATTTACAGTTTTATACATATTTGCTTGCTAAATAGTGTTTGAAAGTTAATGTTGATTTGTATTCCTCAATTGTTACATCTAGGTAAACTCTGTGTTCATACACCTTTTACCATTTATATATAGTAGTAATTTAAGATTATGATATTTTAACCTAAGTTTTTGAATTAAGGATTTTAGAATTCAATTGATCTCCAAATGTAGATAGTGTTATTTGGATTTCAAGAAAAATAATGGGCAATGAGTACTTTTAAAATGCTTGATAGAGATCCGGTGGCTTACCTTGAGGTAAGAATTTGACTTATCACTTTCTAAAATAGCTATAAGAATTTTTTTCCTTCTATAATTTTTAGTATCGATAGTCATGATATTTTCCTAATTAGGATATAAATTTTTCTTTCTAATACTTCTTTTTCTCAAAGTTAACTATTTTAAGATTATAGTTTGTTTGAACAATAAGTGGTGATCAGATCACCACTTCTTCATTTATACAATCTCTTAAATAGTTGTTACACCGAGCTCCGTTATCTTAACTATTGAAATTCTTAGTCCTATTTGATATGTCTCATTGTTTTTTTTATTTTTACAGGTTTAATGACTTTTGACGAGCAACAAATATCATCGGGTTGTTAGTGGATGTACATGTCCTCTTCCTCTAAGGTATTCTTACTAATTCTATTCCACTACTCATTTTGGAATGATCTGGATGAGTTATTGCGATCTTAAGCTTCCTCTTTTGTTTTCTTTTCTCTATGGCTATGGTTCTTTTATGTGCTTCTATATTTCAGTTGCTCTTTTTTGACTATTGCACTTATAATTTTCATTTTATAGTTCATAGTTTATAATTATATAAAGATATGGTTGTGGTATAATTAGACAGTTAATTGTTCATTCCAACTTGATATGTATGTATCTTCTACATGATTTTTCTAGAGCTAATGGTTGACTCTTCTATTGGTGGTTACTTATGTTCTTTCTAGATGAGAGAGAAAAAAGTAAAATAAGTTTATGTTGAGAAGATCTATAATAGGTGTTTATAGTTGTTGAGTTTGACAGTGATTTTATAATGTAAATGACTTACCCATTAACTTAAAGGCCATTACAAAAAATTCTTTGGTCTCAATTGTTTCAGATGAAGTAGATACCTTGTTGATCTTTGAATAAAGATAGATCTTTCCAAGACTTGGTTGTATTATTGACATATATTTTATATGCATTAGATTTTACTTACTTCAGTTAAAATTTTATTTTCTAAGATGATCAATATTTGTATATAACTTTAGAATCTTTTAGTAGTGGATTTTGTCCTTGAACTTCATATCGTGAGAGTTTTGTCAATATTTGTACATAAATTTAGAATCTCTTAGTAGTGTCAGCCCCGAAACTTAGCTAATAGTCTAATATCCATTTTTTGACATTGCAGACACCGGGGTTGAATATTATCATGAAGTATATCATAGTATATCTTTATCCAGGATATCTGATCGCTAACATGTTCTTCAAGGTTTATGGTTACATTAGTATGAACCAAGATAGAACTTTTATCCAAGACTTTAAGCTTAGTCATTAAATAAATATTCCTCCAATAACAATGTTTATAGATCAGGTAAGCCACTGACGATGTCACCCAGCCCTCCCCCCTCCAGCACGAAAAAATATATAGTACAATGAATAATTCAGATAATTCATGAAGCTGGTCTCCTATACTAACTCTGTATTGAGTTTAATTGATTAAATTAATTCTACCTTTGTTGCATGTTAAATGTGTATATACATGTTTATAGTGGCTGAACCAGAAATTTATAAAAAAATATTATGCCAAATCTTATTTACATAGTATAATTTTATCTGCCTCTGCTCTTGTATGCTTATAGTCATAGAAAATGGGCAAGATGAATTTTAGGAAATATGAGCTTAGTTGATTGATTGCTTTTATTCGTATTTCATGCTAAGTGTCTTTATATGTACATCTACATGCTTACAATCGTAGAAAATAGACAATGCAAATAGTAGGGACTCTAATAGCAAGATTCATGTATTTGGGAACACAATGTGGACTTGTTGTTTGGATAATGTGTTCTAAGATGCATCAGTGATTTGGGGTTTGATTGCACCAAGAAGGATTTTGGGGGATTTAGGAACTTATGGGATGATCTATTGGTTCTTTTTTTTTGGCATGATAGCACCAGTACTTGCGTAGTCAGTATCCAGGGATTTCCGTAAGCAAGAATTGATCAAATAGAGTTTTTGTGAACTACACAACCTTGATTATTTAGAGATTTTGTCAAGATTTATTGTTTATCGATATAGACCAGATTGATGGCTGCATAATAATGATATTCTTTTAAGTGCCCTTGATACTTGTTTGGTATTTATGGCAGTTCTTATATATTTGTGCTTAGGCTTGGAGAACATAACTGTTAATTGGTGGGGAAATAATCTTGATGGATGCCCTTATGCTTCTTGTCCAATGGCTAGAGGGATTTTTAAAGAGGGTTGCCCCATTGTTTGTGAAATTATGTTGTATTGTGAAAAAGAAGAAGAGCCAAAAATACTCCACAGGATCCCTTGGTGTTGCTTATCCGAATGTATCTTATTAGTGGCTGCTAAATGGGGAAAGTTATAATTGTATCATTGTTTCATTTAGTGAGGAGTTCAGTAAAGATTGTATTGCCATACCATTCATAAACTTTCTACAATTGGAGGCTAAAACTGATATTATTTGATCACTCTATTGCCTCTTGATCATGGTTGACACATTTGTTTATGATTTACGGGTAATGATCAAACCATGGGTTTGGAAAAAAGTTCTTACGTTTAAATGCTGTAATATTTTGATCTCTTAAAATCCTAACGCTATCATTTTTGTAACCACATGCTCTCGCCTATTCTCCTGTGACACTAGGACCCAGAAGATGATGTCATCTAGCCCAAGGAAGAGTCTACACACATGGTAATTATTTAGTTCATCAGTACAAATAGAGCTCAGTGACAATTAAACAAGGAAATAGAGAGTTGGGATCTTGCAGTTCGGCTGAAATATCTCCCTGATTATGCTTTGGACAAAAGTTGTTAGTATTACCGTGTTGTTTCAGTTATAACTTTATAGTTACTGTCTATCTTTTGGTTCGAAGATCACAATCTTCACTTATTTTAATATTTGATCGTCTTTTTATTAAAGTATTTTTTTACAATTTGGAATATATACTTTTCATGTTGGGTCCCTTTCTTTCTTCTCTAGTATTAAATTAAGTTCGAATATGTCAACCTAATTTACAACATGTTCAATTATTTTTAGAATGTTTAACACATTTTTGACATATTATAAATATATTTTTAGCCTTTATTTTTTTTCACAGCATGCTTATGTAATTTTCCACATGTTTCATTAATTTTCCAGCCCATAAGCTAATTTTTGAGCACTCCTAAACTAATTTTCAGTAACTAAATATTAACTGTGAGCATTTAAATAATCTTTCAAGTAACTAAACTTTAATTTTCAGCATTTTAATAATATTTCCAGCAACCAAATCTTAATTTTCAGCATCTAAATAAATATTTTCAGCAATCAAATTTTAATCTCCGGTATGTTAATTAGTTTCAATATTTAAACATGTCTTCTAGCACTTTAAATTAATTTCTTGTACTTTGACTAATTTCTAACATGTTTAACTAAATTCCACATACTGAAATTAATTGTTATCATATTCATTCCCAGCATCTTACTTGACTTTTCACATGGCTATTTAATTTCACTAATTTGCGACATATTTTTGGAAGTAAATGGCAATTATCTTTTGTCATATTAACTATTTATTTATCGCATAGGTATCATGACTTTAGATTTTAATATAAAATTGATTAACTGTTTGTTTAGCATGTTTGTCACTTAATCAACCTTTAACTAATCAAGAGACCTTTATTGAGAGTTATCGCGTATAATATCGCTTTTCGCAAAAAAAATAGGGTGCAACACTAGAGGCCCAATATGGCGCCACGTGTCAAATAAAGTAGAACACCAAGTCAAGTGAAGGGGTCAATAGAATCACACCACATGTCAAAATGTTGCAGCATGTCCAACCAAATCTAAGGCCAATGAAATTGTGGCACATGTAGAAGTTGACATGTTTCAACAAATCAAATATGGTGATGTTACTCCAATCTGATTTGTCAAAAAGAGTTTGTACTTACCATGACTCTTTCCTTTATACAACTATAAATAGTAGTCTCATATTTCTGAAAAGAGACCAATAATACTAACATGACTTGAGAGAGAGCTCATGAATCAAACGCCACAGATTTCTCTACAAACTTGAACCATTTAAGAGCCAGTTCATCAAGAATCAAGATCAATACCACAAGATTCAAGATCAATCTCAAAGGCCCTTGAATTCAAGTACAATTCGATATTAAGTTCATCAAATTCACAAATCAAGATCAAGACCACAGATTCAAGAACAAGCTCAAAAGCCCTTGAATTCAAGTAAAAGTGAAAATCAAATCCATCAAATCCACAAATCAAGTTCAAATTCAAGATCAAGCTCGAAGACCTTAAATTTCTATTTGAACAGAAAAATCAGAAAATTCATAGAGATTATAGCACTCACATATTGAAATGAATAAAACGACTGTTGCGATATTTTTCTTGTCCCGATAATTATTTTGAATTTTATTGTCTACACCCGTGAATGTAAACGAACCATGATATCAAGCTAATTTTAACGTTCTGAACTTAATGACAACGATTTCAAAAAAAGATTGGTTTTCACTAAATTGACCCCCCGGGATCCCTTTTCACTATTTTTCAAACAAAGGATCGAAATGAGATACAAAGATTCTGAACCCAAACCAACCATGCTACTGTCTCAAATTTAATGTTTCGGATCAACTAACACAGTCCAAATTATCATCGATACTCAGAAAAATGAATGTTGACCGAAGTAAATTATATGGCTTCTCATGCCTCTAAAAATGACAAACTCGCACAAACCGTTTCTGATCGCACTGAAAATCGTACCAAACATTCTAAACCCCAAAATCAACATGTAACAATTAAGAAAAAGGAAAAATGATCAAATCATATAAAAATGGAAATTCACAAATTTAGGTCATTACAAATTCAGTCATAGATTGGGGCACTTACAAAATTATGACACATATGCGTGTGTGTATATATATATATATATATATATATATATATTTTGCATTCTTTTATCTTCACAAAATTTATAAAAAAAATTAAAAAAAATTTGATAGCTAACTTTTATAATAGTGTGAAGCGCGGACAACAACTAGTTAGGTAAGAATTAGTTAGTAGTTTGTTATAATTTTTAATTTCTACGACTTTTAAAAATAATCAATTTTGGTAGTTACTTTAATATTTTATAGTTTCTTTTTTAAAATTCAAATTTTGATAATTTAATTATTATATGATGGTGATATATTTAATTCAATTTTATATAGGTTATTTTTAGTTAATATAAATAAGTCATTTGCAAAATAACTAAATAGTTTCAATTTTCTGTGTTTTAATAGTAAAGTTGAGAATAACATTTTACAATTTTTTTTTAATTCAGAATTTTGCAAGTATCAAAAAATGTAAAGGAAGGAATTAAATATTACTTTCACATTGAAAATTAAAAAGAAAAAGAAAGGAACATTGTAATGACCCTCCAGGTCATTTTCTTTATTTTTCTGCATTCTTGGCATTTAGAGCTTTCCTATAATTGGTCCAAGATTTTTATGACTTGCTGAGACTGATGGTTTAGCTTGCATGTAGTTCCTGTAAGAATTTTATTAATACCGATATAGTTGTCAAATATTTAAATTAAATTAGAATTTGGTAAGAAGATATAGTCAGTTACCTTTCTAAAATATTTCTGATGTTTATAAAATTTCTTTAGTTATGCTATATTTATATAACCTTATATAGCTTTATAACTTATTAATATTTAAAAGAAGACAGTGAATCTAGATAAATAATAGAGATTTTAGTGGAAATAATTTTCTATTAATTATAATATACTCAAAATATTGTATTTTTTTCATGAACCTATGCAATACTCGAGTATATGCGAAATGAGATTTATATATATATATATATATATATATATATATATATATATAAATGTGGCAGTATCCTTATTACATGTGTAAACAAGTGTCAAAATAGTGGCCCAGTGTCATATTTAGGTGTTATATCATCCATACGTATATTAGGTCATGCATATTAGTTAACTTAGGAATCTAATTGTCAATATCACCTAGTTCCATTTATTTTGTATTACTTTTACAAAAGACAACATGTACAGGTTATTATACACACAGAGAGAGAGAGAGACACACACATACATAAATATATATATATATATATATATATATATATATATTGTAGAGGGTTTTTGTGAAAAATATTCATTTGACGTTATAGCTAGTTACCGAGAGAATAAACAAAATTTATCTACATCAAGTTGTTCAAACTCGGGTTCTAGTAGAAAACTATTCGGAGGCTTCACAGAGAGGTTTTTATTTTTGGCGTCAAGGTAGGATAGGCTTATCCTATCTTTAGATTGAGATTATTTATTGTAATTGTGTGATAGTATGCTAGTTTTTGGTAGGTGATTGTAGTTTGGGTATCATTTAAAATATATCATCTTTACTTATCCGGTTAGGATCGTGTTCTAGTAAATTTCAGTCTCTTTATATTTTAGAATGAGGTAGTATTTATGAGCTTAGTTTATGGAATTAGGTTGAGAAACCTTGGATTTCTCCTTTTTAACTAAGTTATGCGAGTGCTTATTTAGAAGCATTTCAGTTACAGTTCAAGGCCACCATATATTTTATTTTTGTTATTTACTGTGAATTGTGGCACCACTTTGGCATCAGTTAAGGTACAGTTTGGATTTTAGTTTACAACTAATTATGGTTACTATGAGTCTCAGTTCGAGTCCGACATTTGGTTACTGTTGTTCTGAGAGTTGTAGTTCCTCTGAGTTTTGGTTTGAGTTTAGTGTTTGATTATGAGTTTTGTTATATATCATATAGGTTGCCTTTTATTATTACACATTATTTATGGTTCGAACTCGGCATATGACCTCTTGTAATTATCCACCACTACCAATTCAAGGTGAAGCTTCTAGAATGAAGACAAACCATATACATATAATAAAAGTGGAGGATTAAAACCAAGAATACCTTACAGTAATCCCAAAATCTGGTGTCACAGTGTAAGAACTAACTAGTACAACTCGAGGTAAAAAATACATAAGATATTCCAAAACAAGAATAAAACTCTATCTCTGAATACAAATAGGACATATTCTAGATAAGAAAAGGTAGAAGTTAACTCTGGATGGATGGATCAACCGCCACCTCGAATGGGCTCGAAGCACCGCCTGAACCAACTATCGTGAGGTGCACTCAAACCTGAATCTGCACTAAAAGGGCGCAGTATGAATGAGTATGGTTCACTTGTACACAGTAGCTGTCATAGGCCGACTGATCAAAGTAAAACATAAAGCATACAAAATACACATGAAGGGCACATCACCTGCAATCAGAAAATATCCCAAATGGTAGCTGACACTGTCTCCACTAACAGTTCTACAATATTCACATTTAGCACACGTAAATACAACAAGGAGACATAAATATATAGATATCGCATATACATGTATTAAGAAAATGATACACATAAGCAAATATCATATCAAAGATGATACTACACATACAAGAAAAACACAAGGTATATAATAAAATGTAATAATGATGATGATGTGATGGATGAGGTCGTCAACTTTCGTATACACCTACCAAGTTGTGCTCCCAAGATAGGACCCATGGGGAGGGGGGGTTGTCAATCCATATACAACCATATTCATATCTCTTCTCCGGCACATCCATCGATAGAGGGTTTTAAAGATGTCACATTTTCTATCACAAAAAACTAGTATTTCCAGTATTTTCACAGTGGTATAAATGTTTCATAAATTTATATGATATAAGGATGTGATGCTCACAGCCAACCACAATGAAAATTTTCATATTCAACCTATATACCAACCACATGAGCCAAAATCCATTCAATATTCCAACCATCCATGAAATCCAACATAATTCATATGTCAATTGAGTAAAATACACCAAAATGTACCATTGATTTCACATTAGGCTTTTTCATCAAATAAGATATAACTAATATCATATACACAAGGAGAACAATATCATATAAGACCCCACACATAGCAAATAATGCCTCAAAATCACCAATTAGCAACAATATAGACCCTATACAAGCACAACGCGATAATTATAGCCATTTTCATGATTAGCTCCCACACCCTTAACATGATTTTTATACCAATATAAGCTAACCAATCCAGTCTGAATAAAGTTAAGCCATAACCTACCTCAAAAGCCAAAAATTGATCCCAAAAGCATTCAATTTGGAGTTTTCCCCTCACGAATGAACCGGAAATTGACAAAAATATACAAATAGAATGTACGCATCAAAAGAAAGCCAACGACACTCATATTACCCACTTTCAAATCAGCATCAAAATAGACCCCCAAAATGAATTTTTGACAAAGGGGGGTAAAGCTGAAATTTTTGTCCAGAAATATATTTTCGAGGATTAAAGGAACTCATAGGAGAAAATTCAAGTGAAGATGGATTGAAATTGGGGTTTAAATAAAACAAATACTATTTTTACGCCTTCTGGAGTGAAATTCCTAAATTTTACCTTTGTATCCAAATTTTAATGAAGTTTAAATAATAAAAATTGAAGAAAAGTAATTGAAATAGGGTTTTGGAGCTTAACCAAGCTTAGAAATGGAAGAAAATGCTTAAAACCTCAAACCACAAGCTCCAAGTCTCGAAAATGGTAAATAATCACAAAAAAGAAGTATTTAAATATACCAGGTGTCGGTAAAGAAGACCATGAGCTACTTTAGCGGTCGGCGCTAAAGCGCCTAAGTATAGCTAAAGCGGTATCCATACGAGGGTTATAGTCTGCTAAAGCAGACCTTGGGCTTCTTTAGCCATAGGCACTAAGCTCCAAGGTTACCATTTTAACGATACCTGCTAAACACCCTGGCTGCTATAGTACCAAAGGGCTGCTAAAGCGCCCTTTCACGCTAGCTGTTATGCACTAGCTTGGAGAATTCCAAGTCTCTGCGGACCTCTCAGAATTTTTCCAGAATCTTGAGAATACAAACAAACTATGCTACCCTATCAAATTCATTGCTCCAGATTCAATGGCGATATCAAATTTTGAAAAAACATCATTTTCATAGAGTTGAATCTTGAAACTCAATTTCATAACCTTCCAAATCGAGGGTCGAAATGAGATATAAAAGTCATAAAACCACACCAACAATGCTACTAATCTAAAATCGATGTTTTGTATTTTCTGGCACTGTCTGCTTTACCATCTGATGGATAAATCAATAAATATTGATTGAAGTTAACTATAAGGCTTTTCAAGCCATCAAAACCACAAACTCGCATAATTCACATCAAAACATATTAGGAACCTTGCCAATCATCCCACACCCTAGAAATACCTTAATATAACCATGGGGAGGGGTAAAATAGTTAAATTACACAAAAAATAAATATTACATGTAAATCACCAAAACCAGGTCATTAAATCATCCCCCACTAAAGATATAGTTCATTCTCGAACTAAAGGTAAGAGAAATACCTTAATCCAAAAATACTAGGGATAACTGCTGCGCATATATAACTCGACCTCCCAAGTAGCCTTATTTATAGGCCGATGTCTCCATTGTACCTTAATTACTAGAATATTTATTGACCACAACCGTGTAACATCCCTGGATAAAATAGAGACCAACTCCTCAACAAAAGACAACTGCTGATCTAATTAGAATAAATCCCAACAAATGACATGAGATTCATTTAAAATTTAAAACCAAAGCATGGAGACATGAAAATTAGATGAACAATTGACAAATTTGAGGGTGATGCTAACTTATAAGCCATATCCCAAATAGTCAGAAGAATCTCAAATGGACCAATATACCTGAGGCTTAGCTTGCCACTCTTCCCAAGCCTCATCACACTCTTTATGGGAGACACACAAAGGAAAAATCGATCACTAACACTAAATTTCATGGCACAAAGTCGATGATTCACATAACTCTTCTGCCTATTCTAAGCTGCTTAAAGTCTACCCTGAATGACTCGAACACTATCCAAGAACTTACAAAGAAAGTTCATACCTCAAAGTCTAATATTTAAAACATCAAACCAACTAACTAGAGAGCGAAAAAACTACCATACAAAGCCTCTAAAAGAGCCATCTCAATACTAGAACGGTAGCTATTACTATACTCAAACTCCACCAAGCCTAGATGTTGCTCCCACTGACCACCAAAGTCTATCGCACAAGCACAAAGTATATCCTCCAAAACATGAATATCCCACTTTGACTGACTGTTAGTCTGGGATGAAAAGTTATACTAAGATCAACTTAGGTACCCAACTCCGCCTGAAAAGTCTTCCAAAAGTGAGAGGTAAATATTACACCTTGATCTGAGATGATAGACATTGGAACACCATGAAGATGGACCATCTTATGAATATAGATACAAGCCAACCTCTCAGCATTAAAGAAAATTTGTACAAAAATAAAATGAGCAGATTTGGTCAACTAATCCATAATGACCCAAACACTATCAGATCGATGAAAGGTATGAGGCAACCTAGTCATAACATTTATAGTGATCTATTCTTATTTTCATCAGGAATGGGTAACCTCTGAAGCAAACCACTCAATCTTAAATTCTTGACTTTCACCTGATGGAAACAAAGTCAGCGAGCTACAAAATTTTCTACATCCTTTCTCATAACACCCCACTAGTAATGTTGTCTCAAATTATGGTACATCTTAGTTACTCCCAGATGAATGGAATACCTAGGAGCCTCCTCCAATATTAATCTGATCTAATCACCCACTCCCGACACACAAACTTAGCCTTCAATCCTCAAAAATGTCATCTTAATTAAATGAGGCTTCCTTAGCCTCACCACTCAAAACTTTATCCCAAATCACTCTCAAACCAGCATCACCAAGCTGATGAGTCTGAATCTGCTTCACCAAGGAAGACATAACCTCTACAAATGGAAAAATATACCCAAGTGTTGAAATATCAAGCCTAATTATCTGGTTAGCCAAAGACTGAACCTCTAAGGCCAAAGGTTTCTCCTGAGTAAAAAGATACGCCAAGCTACCTATGTTAGTAGACTTTCAGCTTAAGGGATCTGCAACCATATTACCCTTACCCGGGTGATAGAGAATAGTCAAGTCATAATCCTTAAGCAACTCAAGCAAATGGCGTTGCTTCATGTTAAGGTATAGCTGGGTAAAGAAATATTAAAGGCTATGATGATTTAAGAAAATATCACAATGAAATCCATACAAATAGTTCCTTCATAATTTCCAAGCAAAAACAACCACGCATAACACTAAATCATGGATAGGGTATTTTCTTTCATGAGGTTTCAAATAATGAGAAACATAGTGTGATACCTCGCACTATTATTAGTTCGATTCAACTCTTAGTTGCATGCATAAGAGCTTAAGGCCTAAAAATTTCACTAAGTTTTGGGGACTTAGTCTTTTCCAAGACCCCTAAACTTTTAGGATTTTTAATTTGGTCTTTCTAACCTTGAGACATTGGTTTTTGAGTTAAGTCATGTTCAGGGATGTAAGAAGTATGTCTCCGAGAAGTTTCAAATTTTTCAGACAAGGTTTGGGGCATGTTTGGATCACAAAACCAGAGGGTTATCACAATAAGCCTGAGCCGTGGCTCTATTCTCATTCTCATACAGATTGCATTACAGTGAGGGAATCCTACAACCACGATAGGACCACATTATGGTAAGCCTGTCGTGTCCAGTTTTTTATTTAAATGGTTAAGGAGCAATTGTATCTTTTCCCCCTCAACCCAATCATTCATACCAAAACTTGGGCATCAGGGAATAATTTTGCCATTTTTCTCTAATTTTCCTTCCAAGAAAGCCATTCTCTTTCCCCAAGAACACAAATTCAATTCCTTTCTCCTCAAGAAATCAAGAATTCAAGTTCCCTAAGTTCAAGAACATTCAAGAAAGCATCAAGAATAGTATTTTTCCTTTTAAGTTAAAATATTAAGGTATGCGGGGTGTTCATTCATGGGTTCCTTTCACCCATGGAGCTTAAAAATCTTCTTTTCAATTAAAAAATGGATTTTTCTACTATTATGGTATTTTATATTGGTTAAAATAGGTTTAATTCATGTTTTTATGAGGATTTTAATTCAATTCATCCCATGTATGATTCCATGCAAGATTTTAAATTCCTCATAATATGAATTTGAGTTTCCCATACTTTATTCAAGTGAATTCCATGGTAAAATCCTAAATTTATGATTCATGGAAAGCGTTCCCATGTTAAATTCATGATCTCCACATGTTTGATGAAATGTCTATGCTTATGGATTTTAAACCATCATCCTTTACTATAGTTTGAAGCTTGTTGTTTTATTTAGTGATCATTTAGTTTTGGTGGGTTATGAATACCTGATACCTATGTATATTTCTCATAAATTCAAATCATTAAAGTAATAATTTAGTTGAACCATGAGTTCTATTATTTACTCAGTTGATATAATTACGAGGATCACTATCAGTTATGAAATCATGTTCAGTTAAAATTAGTTCAGTTCACTTTTAGTGTCAGTTTAGTTGGGAGTAGGATTTAGCATCGAGCGAACTCAGGAATGGGGAATCACCTGGCAGTAGAAGGTGTGACCTTTAGTAGCAATCCCTGGGTTATAGAACTATATAGCCAATGTAGGTTAGAGATGTCTACCTACCAGTTGAGGGTTGACAAGGTGTTTACCAGCTAGTTGAGGGTTGACAAGGTATTTACCAGCCAGTTGAGGGTGACACATATCTTATTAGAGAACCTGCCAATTAAGGGTGACCCTTTATTCCTTTGGGACACTAGTTTAGTAGATCCACATATCCAGTGTAAGAACCTATAGCACGGTACTAACACCCTTCCAACTAGGGTTACCGGTTGGATCACAATTAGCTCAAATTGGGGCATATCGGTTTGATGATACCTCCTACAGTCTTAGTAGAGTATACAGTGTATATTCAGTTCAAGTTTGTTTGACCAAAGCACAAAAATTTATAGTTATTTAGTTATATGTATTTCAGTTTTTTAATTTACAGATTATTTTAGAAATATGTATATGCTTGGTTTTGAATTCTCAGATACTATAATTTTCATACATTCATATACTAATTTATTAAAAATACTAACTGTATACTCTTCTTTATGCTATGATGTCTTATATCATAGGCTCGGAGGCTCAGGTTCTCAACCAAAATTAGATAGCCAACGCTACTCAGCAGCCGTAGTGGTAATTCCTTATCTATCAAGGATATCTTATCTCATATTCAGTTCATCAATATTTCATTTTGTTCAGTCAGTCGAAGTTAGTTGGGGTCTTATCCCATCAACTCCTCAGTCAGTTAGAGGCTTTTTATACAATTAGACAGTCAGTTAGACACTTATTCAGTTTATCAGTCTTTTCAGTATTATCAGTTATTTTAATTTGACAGTTAGATTTTAGTATTTCATCAGATATTTTAGACTTGTGGTTGAACCTTTTTCAATATTCAGATTAGTATTACATTTAGTAGTTTATTTTCCACACACGTGTACCATTGTTATTTTTCAGTGCTCACAGTAGGTACTAGCTCATAGGTTAGCTTATGCTCACTTATGACCGTAAGCACCATTGTTGTGGCTAGGGGGTAGCCTCGGGTCATGAAATAACTTGGTATCTGATCCTAAGGTTTTACAGTGGCCTAGGGTATCTAAAAGCCGCATTGAGTAGAGTATTGTGCATGGGTGTGAAGCACGCCACACTTATGGACAAGAGGCTATGAGATATTTTATGAAAAGTTTCCCTTCTTTTAGTATTCATGTCTTGCAAAAGAGCATGAACTCTATTTAAATGATTTTTATAACTCATCATTTATTTCATTTACATACTATGTCTCCCAGAAGAAATAATAAAAGAAGGAATGGGGACCAGCCCACACCTCCACCTGTTCAGGAAGATCCCTTAAATGAACATATCTCTCACGCTAAGTTTGGAGCTACTTTTACTACCATATCCCATTCAATAGCTGCTCAAAACAACCAGTGAGCTATTTCTCCAGCTAATTCAGTGGCAAATACAGCTACAGCTAGGATTTTAGATTTCACCTGAATAAATCCCCTTTTGTTTTGGGGATCCAAGTCTTAAGAGGATCCATAGAAGTTTCTTGATATGGTTTAGAAGATAACAGATATTATGGGTATCACTTCAAGTGAGAGTGTAGAGTTAGATGCATATCAATTATAGGATGTAGCTCATACCTGGTTTAAGTAGTGGAATGAGGACCGTGGTATTGATGCAGGTCCTATTGAGTGGAAGGAATTTGTCACAACTTTTCTAGATAGGTTCTTTCCATTAAAGTTAAGAGAGACTAAGATTTATGAGTTCATTAATTTGAAGTAGGGCAGCATGAGTGTAAAGGAGTACTCATTTAAGTTTACTCAGTTGGCAATGTATGCTCCTACCGTGGAGGCTAATAATAGGTCTAGAATGAGTAAGTTCATATCTGGTGTAGCTGATAGTGTGGTTAAGGAGTGTAGGACTGCAATATTGATTAAGGAGATGGACTTATCTAGACTTATGGTTCATGCTCATAAGATTGAGGTAGAGAGGCTTAAATAGAAAGAGAGAGAGAATAAGAGGACCAGAACAGGTAGTTTTTACTTTTCTCAGGCAAGGTCGCAAGGTGGTAACTATTCTTAGTTCCATCAAAAGTTTTCAGCCCCAGCTCCATCATCAGATAGTGCGCCAGTCCCTAAGTTTGCGCAAAATAGCTGGGATAGGGCGCTAGGATCTAAGTCCCAAGGTAATGTGAATAATAATCATACTAATCCTCTCTGCAAAAAATATGGTTGGTATCATCAGGGTATTTGTAGAGCTGACAGTGATGTGTCTTTTAGATATGGTAATCTAGGCCATAGAGTTAGAGATTTCCCAAAGGCTAGTCAGCAAGGTCAATACAATAGTCCTCCAGTTCCAGCTAGTCGCCTGACTTAACAGGGTGTCGTTTCTATTGCAACTAGTGGACAACATCAGAATAGGTTGTATGCCCTCCAAACCCATTATGATTAGTAAAATTCTCCTGATGTATTTAAGGGTATGTTGTAGGTCTTTTATCTCCATATTTATGCTTTATTAGACCTTGGAGCTTTACTCTTCTTTGTAACCCCTTATATAGTAGTCGATTTAGGTATCAGTCCCAAATCGTTAGCAAAACCTTTCTCAATGTGTACCCCTATGGGTAAATCAATATTGCTAGACGGGTATACTGAAATTACCCAGTTATAGTAGCTTAAAAATTTACCTCAATTAATCTTGTAGAGTCAGAGATGACTAATTTTGATGTCATTCTCGGCATGGACTGGCTCCACTCATGTTATGCCTTAGTTGATTTTTGAAATAGAATCATTCAATTTTAATTTCCTAATAAAACAATCATTGAATGGAGGGGAGTACCTCTGTACTTAGGGGTGAGATTGTTTCTTATCTTAAGGCAAGAAAAATAATATCTAAAGGGTATGTTTACCATCTTGTTCTAGTCAAGGACTCTAGTTCTGAGACTCCAAGTCTCGAGTCAGTTTCAGTAGTAAGGTAATTTCCAGATGTGTTCCCTAAAGACCGTCTTAGAGTTTCTCTCTACAGGGAAATTAACTTCAAAATAGATCTCCTTCCAGAAACCCAACCTATCTCTATTATTCTCTACAAAATGTCTCCAACTAAGCTTAGGGAATTGAAAGAATAGTTGAAAGATCTCTCAGATAAAGGATTCATCAGGCCTAGTGTTTTCCCATGGGACCCTCTAGTCTTGTTCATGCGTAAGAAAGATGGTTTTTCCCAAAATGGGCATTGATTATCGTCAGTTGAACAAAGTTAAAATCAATAATAAGTATCCACTCCCTAGCATTGATGACTTGTTTGACCAAATTCAAGGTGCCAGTTACTTCTCTAAGATAGACGTCAGATCTGGTTATCATTAGCCCAGAGTCAGAGAATGTGACATTTTGAAGCTAGCTTTCAGAACTCAGTATGGTGACTTTGAATTTCTAGTTATGTATGTTAGACTAATGAATGCCACTACAAATTTCATAGACTTGATAAACAGAGTGTTCGAGCAGTACTTAGACATGTTCATCGTAGTTTTCATTAATGATATTCTTGTCTATTCTCATAATAAAAATGATCATGCAGACCATCTGAGAATTGTATTGCAAACCCTTAGAGCTCATTAGTTGTTCGTCAAGTTTAGTAAGTGTGATTTTTGGCTATGATTAGTAGATTTTCTTGGTCATATTATTTTTGATGATGATATCTGAGTTGACCATCAAAATACCAAAGTAGTAAGAAACTGACACAGACCTATCTCTTCGTCAGATATTAGGAGTTTCTTAGGTTTGGTTGGCTATTATAGATGGTTTGTTCAAGGTTTTTCTTCTATTGCACCCCTCATATCTTGATTGACTCAGAAGAAAGTCAAATTTCAGTGGTCAAATTATTGCTAGAAGAGTTTTCAGGAGTTGAAGAGTCAAATTAGTTTAGCCCCCCTCTTGACTTTGCTAGATAGTTCAGATAGGTTTGTAGTTTACTGTGATACTTCCAGAGTTGGTCTTTGTTGTGTATTAATTCAGAGAGATAAGATCATAGCCTATTCCTCTAGACAGCTTAAGCCCCATGAAAAAAATTATCCTACCCATGATCTTGAGTTGGCAGCTGCTGTTTTTGCCTTCAAAATTTTAAGGCATTATGTTTATGGGGTCTATGTTGATATGTTCACAAATCACAAATTTTTTAAGTATATTTCTTGCAAAAAGATTTGAATCTTTATCAGAGAAAGTGTCTTGAGTTGTTAAAGATTATGATATGAGTAGGTTGTATCATCTAGTCAAGGCCAATATAGTAGTAGATAACCTTAGTAGATTGTCTATGGGTAGTGTTTCTCATGTTGAGGAAAATAAAAAGAAGTTATTATGGGAGGTTCATCAGCTTGCTAGATTGGGTGTCTGATTGGTTGATTTAGTTAAAGGTTGTATATGGGTTCAAAATGGTTCGAAATCTTCATTGGTTGCCAAAGTGAAGGAAAAATAAGATAGGATCCCATTTGGTTAGGTTGAAGGAAACTGTTAGAGATCATAAAGTAAAGGTTTTCTCCCAAGGGGGAGATGGTGTATTACATTGTCAAGGAAGGTTATGTGTTCTATGTATTAATGATTTGAGGCAGTAAATTTTGGCAGAAGCACATAGCGCATGATATACTATTCTTCTAGGAGACACCAAGATGTACTGTGACTTACGAGAAATCTATTGGTGGAATGGTATGAAGAAGGATATTGTACATTTTATGGCTAAGGGTTCAAATTGTCAATAGGTTAAAGTTGAGCACCAGAGGCCTAGTGGTAAATTGCAAGAGTTTAGCATCCTCATTTAGAAGTGGAAAGTGGTGAACATGGATTTTTTGACGGTTTTTCCTCGTACTCATCATTAACACCATTTGATATGGGTCGTTGTATATAGAATGCCTAAATCAACTTATTTGTTGCTAGTTTATACTTTGTAACCAGTTGAGGATTATGCAAGGATTTATATCAAAGAGTTGGTTAAGTTGCATAGAGTTCTGTTGTCTATTATATCAGATAGAGGTACAATTTACCTATCACTTTTGGAAGGCTTTTCAGAAGGGTCTTGGTACCCAAGTTTACCTCAGTACAGCTTTCCACCCTCAGACAGATGGTCTGGTAGAGAGAACCATTCAAACCTTAGAAAACAAGTTGAGAGCATATTGTATTGATTTTAAGGGTAGTTGGGATGACCATTTACCTTTGATTGAGTTTACTTATAATAACAGTTATCACTCTAGTATTCAGATGGCTCTATTTGAGGCTCTCTAGGGGAGGAGATGTATGTCTCATATTAGTTGGTTTAAAGCAGGTGAGGCAGCTTTGATGGACAGATTTAATGTGTAGGCGATCGAGAAAGTTTAATTAATTTAGGAGAAGATAAAGACAACCCAAAGCCATTGGAAATATGATGTAGATGTCAAGAGAAGAGTCCTTGAGTTTGATGTTGGTGATTTAGTCTATTTGAAAATCTCACCCACGAAGGGAGTGAAGAGATTTAGAAAGAAGGGAAAACTCAATCCTTGATATATTGGTCCTTATAGAATCTTGAACTATTTTGGGAAGGTAGCTTATGAGCTAGAGTTTCCTGCAGATTTGGCGTCAGTGAATCCAGTATTCCATGTTTCTTTACTAAAGAAATGTATTAGTGATTCATCTGTTGTTATTCCTTTAGAAATTACAGGTATACAGGACAGCCATCTTTCAAAGAAGTTCCAGTTGAGATCCTAGATCGTCGGATTCGTAGTCTAAGGAACAAAGAAGTTCCCATGGTTAAAGTTCTATGGCAGAATTAGTCTGTTGGGAGAGCTACTTGAGAAGCAGAAGCAGATATGCGTACCAAGTATCCTCATCTTTCCTTCATAAACTCAAACTTATCTTAAGGTCACAGTTTTCCTTAGATTGACTCTTTCTTATTCTCATTTCCAGCTATATAATCAATCTAATATCATTGCATGCATTCACGAAATCAGTTCAGTTCATATATCATGTTTCAGACTCAAATGTATCATGTTCCAAATCATGCATGATCAGTATATGATCTCAGTTGCCTTACTTCAGTACTATCAGTCTAATCATCCTTATTTGAGGATGAATAATCCCAAGGGAGAGATATTATGATACCCCGCACTATTCTTAGTTCGATTCAGCTCCTAGTTTCATGTATAAGGGGATTAAGGCCTGAAAAATTCACGAAGTGTTGGGGACTTAGTATTTTTCAAGACCTCTAAACTTTGAGGATTTTTAATCTTATCTTCCGACCCCGAGACATTTGTTTTTGAGTTAAGTCATGTTCAGGGATGTAAGAGGTATGTCTCAAAGAAGTTTTAGATTTTTTGGACAAGGATTAGGGAATGCTTGGATCATGAAGCTAGAAGGTCATCGCGCTAAGCCCGTGTTACGGATCTATTCCTATTCTCATGTAGACCGTATTGCGGTAAGGGAATTCCACGACTATGATAGGACCGCATCGCGGTAAGCTTGTCGCTTCTAGTTTTTTATGTAAATAGTTGAGGGGAAATTGTGACTTCTCCTCCTCAACCCAATAGTTCATATCATGACTTGGGCATCAGTTAGGGCATAATCTTGCCCTTCTTCTCCAATTTTCCTCCAAGAAATCCATTTCTTTTCCCCAAGAACACAAATTCAATTCCTTTCTCCCCAAGAAATCAATAATTCAAGTTCCCCAAGTTCAAGAACCTTCAAGAAAGCCTCAAGAATAGAATTATTCCTTTTAATTTAAAAACATAATGTATGTGGGGTGTTCATTCATGGGTTCCTTTCACTCATGGAGCCTAAAAATCCTCTTTCCAATTAAAGAATGGATTTTTCTACTATTATGGTATTTTATATTGCTTAAGATGGGTTTAATTTATGTTTTTGTGATGATTTTAATTCAATTCACCCCATGTATGAGTCCATGCAAGATTTTGAATTCCTCATGCTATAAATTTGAGTTTCCCATGCTTTATTCAAGTGAATTCCATGGTAAAATCCTAAATTTATGATTCATAGCAAGCATTCCTATGTTAAATTCATGATCTCCACATGTTTGATGAAATGTCTATGCTAATAGGTTTTGAACTATCGTCCTTTACTACAATTTTAACCTTGTTATTGCATTTAGTGATCATTCAGTTCTGGTGGGTTATGAATAATCAATACCTATGTGTTTTTCCTTGAATTCAAATAATTTCAGTAATGATTCAGTTTAACCATGAGTTCCGTTATTTACTCATTTGATATAATTATGATGACCACTATCAATTATGAGATCATATTCAGTTAAACTTAGTTGACTTCAGTTCTATTGTCAGTTCAGTTTTGAGTAAGATTTAGCACCGAGCGAACTCAGGGATGGGGGGTCACCTGGCAGTAAAGGGTGTGACCCTTAGTAGCAATCCTTGGGTTACAAAACTATATATCTAGTGTAGGTTAGAGATCTCTACTACCAGTTGAGGGTTGAAAAGGTGTTTACCAGCTAGTTGAGGGTGACACATACCTAATTAGAGCACCTTCCAGTTGAGGGTGAATCTTTTGTCCTTTGGGACACCAGTTTAGTAGGTCCACACTGCTAGTGTTAGTAACCGCGGCACGGAACCAACACCTTTCTTACTAGGGTTATAGGTTTGACCCTGATTATCTCAGATTGGGGAATGTCGATTAGATGATACCTCCCATAGTCTCAGTACAGTATTAAGTGTATATTCAGTTCAGGTTTACTTGACCAAATCATACAGATTTACAGTTATTTAGTTATATAGATATCAGTCTTTCAATTAACTAACTATTTTAGATATATGTATATGCTTGGTCTTGCATTCTCAAATACTATAGTTTCATAAATTCATGCTCAGTTATTTCATGCTGTTCAGTTAGTCCTTATCTCATGTGCACAGTACCCTATGCATATCTACCAGACCTCATGTAACACCTCCCAAGTTTCTAAGCTAGAAAATAAATCGTTGTTTCTACTTGTGTAACCTCTAATCCCATAATTCATATTTGAATGCATGTCTCATATTTATTACCCTAGTTATAAGAGATCTTATGATGTATAAAACATGTTCACAAAAGTCACTTAGAGCAAGGCGAGCAAAGAGCTTTTGAATCGGCCAAGTTTTGGTGTTTGATTTCCTAAAGGTAAGCTTTGGATGAGAATAACTTTATTTATACGTTTAATTTATCAGGTAAGGACTCACCAAATTGTAGATAATCAGATTATCTTTCCAACGATACCAATTTTCCCTTAATTTGTTACCCGAGCGAAATGTTATGACCTTTTTCGTGAGAGGTAGTAAGCTGTTGCGATAGCCTCGCATTGCGAGGTCTACTCCACCTTTCTGTGGGTTGCATCATAAGTTATAATCCACCTTTCTGGGGGCACATCGAGAGGTCTACTCCGCCTTTTTGAGGTTGTGCCTGGAGGGTTATTTACACGGGAAAAAGAGGCCAATGAAAATTGGGTCCTTTTTCCACAACCTAAGTCATCCTAAACATGAATTGGAACTCCCAAAAGTGCATTGTTTGCCCCTTTCACTCCAAATTCCTCTCAAGAAACCCCCCTTCATTCCCAAGAACAAAAATTAATGTATCATCTCTCAAGAATCAAGAAGTTAAGTTCTAAATTCAAAGTTCTCTCTAAGGATTTTTTCAAGCAAGGTATGTGGGGTTATGAAAAAGGGTATTCCTTCACCCTTGTGCCCAAAAATTACATGAATTTAAGGTTTGATTACTCGCTTGAAATTAGGGTTCATACCCAAACTTCTATATATTCTTGAATCATGCTATTATCATGAAATTTAAAGCTTTTAGTATATATCAAGAAGTGCCTATGTTATGTGTTTGACTTACATTATTTATATTGTGAATGAGATTGCACTTTATTGTTTTGCTATTGCGAAGTCTCTCAAGAATCGTATTTAGCATAAAGTTTTGTTATGAGTTTAAAGAATGATATTTAATCCCTAAGTTTAAGTCCTGATAGTTCAAGAAAATTATGTTTTAAGCATTCTTTGATAAGCATCTATTCACATTTTAATCAAGAATTGATCTTTTGATCCTCAACTAAGATATGAAATCCACACATGTTAGTTTTGATTGCAGTTAAGGGTGTAGTATTTTGCACCAAGTTAGGTATGTGTCCCATTTCACATGCCCCAGAACTACGAGCCAATGTAGGTTTTGTTTATCCCATTTATATGGATGAATTACAGATAGTGACCACTTAGCTCAGGTCCTACTCTGTGCAAGAGTGCGATAGCTCTCCCCAATATGAGCTTTTCCCTACATGGGAACAAGACGTTGGACACTATGAAAACTCACATGTGTATGTCGGTTAGAGGAAACTCCCTAAGACAGAATAAAAGAAAAGCTCTTAGAACTAAGTGTTGTGGCTCACAAAGTTTATCATTATTCTTTACTACTCATGTTTATTATTTTGACAGCTTTGTTTATTCAAGCTCAAGGTGAGCCATTTACATTTAGCATGCAGTATTTGAAAATCTATAAGTACATTGAGTTATTGTGTTACTTATGTATTCACCCCTACATGCTTAGTACATTCCAAAAGTACTGATCCACATATACGTCTATGTGCTGCATTATCTTATAATGTAGGTTCTAGTGCTCAATTCTAGTAGCATGATTGACCACGGGCATCTCTACTAGCATCCTGACGTTGGTGAATCCTGTTAGTTGAAGGATCCATTTTATTTGACTTTGTTATTTATGCAGTATTTTAGTCCTTCAGTTTCTATTTAGTTTGATCCAGCTGGAGCTTATCTCAATGGCTCTTTAGTTAGAAGTAGAGGCTTATCCGACCTGTTTTCTATTTTTAGATTTAAAGTATAGGTTTTCAAGATTTTCCAAGTTAAGATTTTTAGTTAAGACATTTATTCAGTTATTTCAAGATTTTGGATGTTGAGTTTATCTTTATTATAAGTTTCAAAGTTTTTAGAAGGGTTAAAGGGTTTGCTTGGGATTATTAATAATCTTGAGCACCATGTGATGTCTAGGGTATATTCTTGGGGCATTACAAACTTGGTATCATAGCCTTAGGTTTAAAAAGTCCTAGGGAGTCAGACAAGCCGTGTTACATAGAGTCTTGATCGTGTGTGTGGAGCACACCACATTTGAGCAAGAGAATATAGAATGATTTAGGAAATCATCATTTTCTTTCATGATCTATTGTGCTTAGAGTTGTCTCTATCTGCTTTAACTCATGTTTTTATGTGACATAATATGCCTCCTCGTGAGCCAATGCATATAGAAATGATAACCAACCACCCCTGCCTGCTGATCCTCTAAATGAGAATGTATCTCATGCTGAATTTTGAGCTGCCTTTCAGGTGTTTTCCCAAGCCGTGACTGCTAATGTTCAGGGGAACCATCAGGCTGCAGTCTCACTTCAGTAGAATGGTGACTTAGCTATAGCCAAAATTTATGACTTCATGAGAATGAATCTACCTGAGTTTTTTGGGTCAAAAGTTGGTGAGGACCCACAACTCTACATTGATAAGGAGAGAAATATCACTCAAGTTATAAATATTACTGAGGAGGAGAGTATAGAATTAGCATCCTATAGGTTAAAGGATATTGCTTACGATTGGGTTGTTATGTGGAAGAGTGGTAGAGGTGAGAATACAACTCCTATGAGTTTGCAGGTCTTTTAGGATACGTTTTTGGATAGGTTCTTTTCGCGTGAGATGAGAGAAGCTAAGATTGAGGAATTTATGAACCTGATATAGGGCTTGATGACAGTTAAGGAGTACTGCTTTAAGTTCACCCAGTTATCTAAGTATGCTCTCGAGTTGATAGATGGCCCTTGATCTAGTATGAGTAAGTTTGTTACTGGAGTGTTTGGTTTGGTAGTCAAGAGGTATAGGAATTCCATGATTATTGGGGATATGGATCTTGCCAAGCTGATGACTCATGCTCAACAGATTGAGGTAGAGAAGTTTAAAGAAAGAGAGAGATGAAATAAGAAGGCTAGAATCAGACAGAGAGAAAGAAGTTTGAGTATGGTCCACCGATGTTTGGAGGGGGAAATCATTCACAGTTCCAAAGTTATTCATCTGCACCAGCACCATCTTCATCTAGTGCCTTTGCACCTAGAACCAAGAAGGAATAGTAGGGTAGGACTTTTATGTCCAGGTGTTAAAATAGTGAGAGTGGAAGGCCCAATTATCTGACATATGCTAAGTGTAGTAAAAATTATCCTGGTGAGTGTTAGTTGGGATAGAAAGGTTGTTATGAATGTGGCAAGTTAGGTCACGGAATTAAAGAGTGCCCATATGCGAAGCAGGGACACAGAGATGTTTACCCCCAAACTCAGTATACTAGTGCACTAGTGCCACTAGGTCGCCCAGTTTTTCCTCAGGGCACATCCTTCAGTACCGGTGGCGGTCAGTGCTAGAATCAGTTCAATGCGTTACCATCCCATCAAGAGCAAGAGAGTTCGGCAGCTATTATTATTAGTATGGTTCATTCCTTTCACTTTGATGTTTATATGTTGTTAGACCAAGGGTCAAATTTCTTTTATGTGACTCCATTGGTTGTGGTAAATTTTAGGGTAGGCCTTGAAAATCTTTCTAATCCCTACGTAGTTTCCACCCTAGTGGGTGAATCAGTTGTTGCCAGACGGGTCTATTAAAAGTGTCCTATTATTATCCTTCATAAGATCATACTAGCAGACCTAATAGAGTTAAACATGGTCAATTTTGACATTATTCTGGGCATGGATTGGCTTCATTCTTGTTATACATCTATAGATTGTCGCACCCGAGTAGTGAAGTTTCAGTTTCCTGATGAGCCAACTTTTAAGTGAGAAGGTAATTCTGGATCTCCCAAGAGTCATTTCATATCCTATCTTAAGGCCAGAAATTTGATATCAAAAGAGTGCATTTAACATTTTGTTTAAGTCAAAGACACTAAGTCTGAAGCTTAAACAGTTTAGTCAATCCATGTAGTCAATTAGTTTCCTGAAGTTTTTCCCAAAGATTTGCCATGGGTACCTCCCAATAGAGAAATAGAATTCAGTATTGATCTTTTTCCTAATACTCAGCCTATCTCTATCCCTCAATATGCCTCCAATTAAGCTTAAAGAGTTAAAAGAGAGGCTTAAAGACCTCTTAGATAGAGGTTTCATTAGGCCCAGTGTCTCTCTATTGGGGACGAAGTCTAGTTCATGCGTAAAAAAGATGGCTCACTCTGAATGTGCATCGACTAGCACTAGTAGAACAAAGTCACAATCAAGAACAAATATCCTCTTCCCAGGATTGATGACTTATTCAACTAGCTTCAGGGTGCAAGTTATTTCTCTAAGATATACCTCATATCCGACTATCATCACCTTAAAGTAAGGGAATGTGACATTCTAAAATAGCCTTCAGAACCTGTTATGGTCACTTTGAATTTCTAGTCATTTTCTTTAGGATAACGAATGCTCTAGCAGCCTTCATGGACTTAATGAATAGAGTGTTCAAGAAGTACTTAGACATGTTTATCATAGTTTTCATTGATAATATTCTCGTCTATTCCCATATTGAGAATGACCATGCAGACCAACTCCAAATCGTATTGTACACTCTTAGAGATCACCAGTTGTTTACCAAATTCAGCAAATGTAAATTTTGTCTAAGGTCAGTAGCTTTTCTTGATCATATAGTTCATGGTGATGGCATTAGAATTAATCCTCAAAAGACTAAAGTAGTGAGAAATTGGCCTAGACCCATCTCTCCATCAGACATTTGGAGTTTCTTAGGTTAGTTGGCTATTACCGATGTTTTGTTGAAGGATTTTTGTTTATTGTATCCCCCATATCTATATTGACTCAAAAAAAGGTTAAGTTTCAATGGTCAGATTCTTGTGAAAACAGTTTTCAGGAGTTAAAGACTCGACTCATTTTAGCCTCAGTTTTGGCACTACCTGATGGTATTGATGGTTTTGTTGTTTACTATGATGCTTCTAGAGTTGGTCTGGGTTGTGTTTTGGTGTAGTAAGTTAAGGTCATAGCTTATGCCTCTAGACAACTTACACCTCATGAAAAGAACTATCCTACCCATGATCTTGAGTTAGCAGCAGTTGTTTTTGACTTGAAAATTTGGAGACTTTATCTTTATAGGGTGTACATTGATGTATTCACAGACCACCAAAGTTTGCAGTATGTATTTTCAAAGAGAGAGTTGAATCTCCTTTAGAGAAGGTGGTTAGAATTATTGAAGAACTATGATATGAGTGTTTTGTATAACCCGATCATGGCTAATGTAGTGGCAGGCGCCCTTAGCAGACTGTGTATGGGTAGTGTTTCTCATGTTGAAGATGATAAGAAGAAGTTAGTTTAAGAGGTTCATCAGCTTTCTAGGCTAGGTGTTCGGTTTTACTCAGCTGAGGATAATGTTTGGGTTCAAAATAGTTCAGAATCTTCTTTGGTTTTTGAAGTAAAAGAGAAGCAAGATAGGGATTCCAGTCTGGTTAAGTTGAAAGAGTCCTTCAGAGATCAGAAAGTAAAGATTTTCTCCCAAGAGGGAGATAATGTATTGCAATACTAGGGTAGACTGTATATGCCGTGTGTTAATGGTTTGAGGCAACAGATTTTGGTGGAAGCTCATGGGATGTGTAACCCTATTCATCCAGGAGCCACCAAGACATACCATGATTTACGAGAAGTCTATTGGTGGAGAGGCATGAACAGGGATATTACTGAGTTTGTAGCCAAGTGTGCTAATTATCAAAAGGTTAAGGTTGAGCACCAAAAGCCTGGTGGCACCCTGCAGGAGTTTAGTATTCCCACTTAGAAGTGGGAAGAGGTGAACATGGACTTTGTAACAGGGTTACCCCATTTGTGTTGTCAGCATGATTTGATTTGGGTTATTATTGACAGAATGACCAAGTCAGGCCATTTTCTGCCAGTCCATACTTCCTATTCAGCCAAAGATTATGCTAAGCTTTATATTAGATAGTTGGTCATGTTACATGGAGTTCCTTTTATCCATCATTTCAGATAGGGGTACTTAGTTTACCTCTTACTTTTGGAAAGCCTTTCAGAAGGGTCTTGGTACCCAAGTTTATCTTAGTACTGCTTTTCATCCTCAGACTGATGGTCAGGAAGAAAGGACCATTTAAACCCTAAAGGTTATGTTGAGGGTGTGCGTTCTTTATTTTAAAGAAAGTTGGAATGACCACTTGTCTTTTTTCAGGTTTGCCTACAACAACAGTTATATTCTAGTATCTAGATGGCTTCATTTGAGGCTCTCTATGGGAGAAGGTGTAGATCACCTATTGGTTGGTTTAAGGTAAGTGAGGCTACATTGATAGGGCCAAATATGATTTTTAAAGCTATGGAAAAAGTTTAATTGATTCAAGAGAGGCTTAAGATAGCTCAGAGTCATCAGGAAGAAAGGACCATTCAGACCCTATAGGATATATTGAGGGCATCCGTTCTTGATTTTAAAGAAAGTTTTGATGACCACTTGTCTTTGATCGAGTTTGCCTACAACAACAGTTATCATTCTAGTATCCAGATGGCTTCATTTGAGGCTCTCTATAAGAGGAGGTATGGATCACCTATTGGTTGGTTTAAGGAAGGTGAGGCTGCGTTGATAGGGCCAGATGTAGTATTTGAAGCTATCAAAAAATTTCAATTGATTCGAGATAGGCTTAGGATAGCTCAGAGTCTTCAGAAATCTTATGCAAATATGAGGAGAAGGGATCTTGAGTTTGAAGTTGGTGACTTAGTTTATTTGAATATAGGGATCTTGAGTTTGAAGTTGGTGACTTATTTTATTTGAATATTTCTCCCATAAAGGGGGTAAAGAGATTTGGCAAAAAGGGAAAACTCGTCCCCGATATATTGGTCCTTACAGAATATCGAGTTGTGTTGGGAAAGTAGCATAGTTGCCTGTAGATTTGACATCTGTTCACCCAGTGTTTCATGTCTCCTTGTTGAAGAAGTATATTGGTGATCCAACTATTGTAGTTCCTTTAGAAATCGCTGAAATTCAAGATAGCCTTTCATATGAAGAAATCCAGTTGTAATTCTTGATCACTAGATTGATAGGATATGGAACAAGGAATTTCTCTTCGTCAAAGTCCTTTGGCGGAATCAATCCATTGAGGGTGCATTTGGAAGACATAAGTAGATATGTGAACTAAGTACCCTCATCTTTTCTCCACAAGATCTGACTCAGCTTAAGGTAACAAGTTTTCCTTAAATTGTCTCTTGTCCACTAGCAGTTTCAGCCATGTAATTAATTCCATGTCATTGGATGCATACACTAACCATTCTAGTCATGTAATCATGTTTTTGGTTATGCATATTTAATATAAAGTCTTAGTCCGTCAGTATTCTCAATTCAGTCAGTCTCATTCGAGGATGAATGTTCCCAAGGGGGAGATAATGTAACACCTCGCATGTTTCTAAGCTAGAAAACAAACTATTATTTCTATGTATGTAACCTCTAATACCGTAATTCATATTTGAATATATGTTACATGTTCATTATCCTAGTGATAAGAGAGCTTATGATGTATAAAACATGTTCATAAAAGTCACTTAGAGCAAGGCGAGCAAAGAGATTTTGAATCGGCCATGCTTTGGTGTTTGATTTGCCAAGGGTAGGCTTTGAATGAGTATAACTTTATTTATATTTGGAATTTTTTAGTTTAATACCCACCAAATTGTAGATAATCGAATTAGCTTTCCAGCGATACCAATTTTGCCTTAATCCAATACCTGAGTAAAAAGTTATGACCTTTTTTGCGAGAGGTAGGAAGCTGTCGCGATAGCCTCGCATCGCGAGGTGTACTCCACCTGTATGGGGATCGCGTCATGAGGTATATCCACCTTTTTGGGGGTTGCATCATGAGGACTACTCCACCTTTCTGGGGTTCGCATCGCAACGTCTACTCCACCTTTCTGGAGGTCACGCTGCGAGGGTCATTTATAGGGGAAAAAGAGGCCAAGGGTAGTTAGGTCCTTTTCCCCCAACCCAAGTCATCCAAAACATGAATTGGAACTCCTAAAGGGGCATTATTTTCCCCTTTCACTCCAAATTGCTCTAAAAAACCCTCCTCCATTCCCAAGAACAAAAATCAAAGTGTTATCTCTCAAGAATCAAGAAATTAAGTTCCAAATTCAAAGTTCTCTCCAAGGATTCTTTCAAGAAAGGTATTTGGGGTTATGAACAAGGGTATCCTTTCACACCTTTGTGCCCAAAAATTACATGAATTTAAGATTTGATTACTTATTTGAAATTAAGGTTCATACCCAAACTTCTATATATTCTTGAAGCATGCTATTATCATAAATTTAAAGATTTTAGTATATATCAAGAAGTGCCTATGTTATGTTTTTAACTTACATGATTTATATTTTGAATGAGATTGCACTTTATTGTTTTGCTATTGCGAAGTCTCTCAAGAATCGTATTTAGCATAAAGTTTTGTTATGAGTTTAAAGAATGATATTTAATCCCTAAGTTTAAGTCTTGATAGTTTAAGAAAATTATGTTTTAAGCATTCTTTGATAAGCATCTATTCACATTTTAATCAAGAATTGATCTTTTGATCCTCAGCTAAGATATGAAATCCACACATGTTAGTTTTGATTGCAGTTAAGGGTGTAGTATTTTGCACCAAGTTGGGTATGTGTCCCATTTCACATGCCCCAGAACTGCGAGCCAATGTAGGTTTTGTTTATCCCATTTATATGGATGAATTACAGATAGTGATCACTTAGCTCAGGTCCTACTCTATGCAAGAGTGCGATAGCTCTCCCCAATATGAGCTTTTCCCTACATGGGAACAAGACGTTGGACACTATGAAAACTCACATGTGTATGTCGGTTAGAGGAAACTCCCTAAGACAGAATAAAAGAAAATCTCTTAGAACTAAGTGTTGTGGCTCACAAAGTTTATCATTATGCTTTACTATTCATGTTTATTATTTTGACAACTTTGTTTATTCAATCACAAGGTAAGCTTTTTACATTTAGGATGCAGTATTTGAAAATCTATAATTACATTGAGTTACTGTGTTACTTATGCATTCACCCCCACATGCTCAGTACATTTCAAAAGTACTAATCCACATATATGTATATGTTCTACATTATCTTATAATATAGGTTCTGGTGCTCACTTCCAGAAGTGTGATTAACCACGAGCATCTCTAGCTGTATCCCGATGTTGGTGAGTCCTCATAGTTTGATGACATATTTTATCAGACTTTTTAATTTATACAGTATTTTAGTCCTTCAGTTTCTGTTTTGTTTGAGTCAGCTGGGGCTTGTCCCAGTGACTCTTTAGTTAGAAGTAGAGGCTTGTCCGACTGGTTTTCTGTTTTTAGATTTAAAGTGTTGGTTTTCAAGATTCTCCGAGTTAAGATTTTTAGTTGAGACATTTATTCAGTTATTTCAAGATTTTGCATGTTGAGTTTATCTTTATTACGAGTTTCAAAGTTGTTAGAAGGCTTAAAGGGTTAGCTTAGGATCACTCATAGTCTTAAGCACCGTGTGACATCCAGGATATATTTTTGGGGCATTACACCTCACCTCATATACCAGTGCATTCTAAGTACTGACCGTATACTCTTCTTTGTGCTATGATGTCTTATATCATAGGTTTGGAGGCTCAATTTCCTGGCTATAGTAGACAGCCAGTGCTGCTCAGCAGTCGTTGCGATGAGTCCTCATCCATCGAGGATATATTATCTCACATTCAGTACTTTATTATTTTGTTATGTCCAGTCAGTCAGAGTTAGTTGGGAGCTGGTCCCATTAACTCCTCAGTCAGTTAGAGGCTTTTCAGAAAATCAGAGAGTTAGTTAGACACTTATTAAGTTTATCAATCTTTTTTAGTATTATTAGTTATTTTAAATTGACAATTAAATTTAAGTATTTCATTAGATATTTCAGACTTGTGGTTGAACCATATTTTCAGTATTCAGATTAGTATTACATTTAGCAGTTTATCTTCCGCACACATATACCATTGTTATTTTTATTCAGTGCTGATAGCAGGTACCATCTCATGGATTAGATTATGGTCACTTGTGACTGTAAACACCGTTGTCGCGGTTAGGGGATAGCCTCAGGTCATGACACATAGGATATCACCTTACCCTGCTACATCAACACAACACCTAAATCAACACCAGAAGCATCACAAAAGAAGGTAAAACCTATGCTCTCCCTGGGTAGGGTCAACACAGGAGTTAAGGTTAACAAATCCTTGAGCTTTAGAAAGCTCACCTCACAAGCCACGTACCATCAAAATTAAATCTTTGTTTGAGTTAACTTGGTCAATGGAGCTGCAATAGATAAAAACCTCAACCAAATGCTGATAGTGACCAACTAAACTAACAAAATGTCAAATTTTGGTAGGAGAAGTAGGCCTAGCACAATCATAAACTGTTGCAATCTTGGTCGAATCAACTATATTACCATCCTTGGTCACTATATGACCCAATAAAAAGACAATGTCATGACACATACTAGGTCCTGGCCATGATGGGCATCTCAAGTCCACCGAGGATCGGAGACCACCCCTATTTCCTAGTTAACAGAACATAACACACACTAATATGGACTAAATTCAGAACATATAACAAGATAAAGTAACATTATTTTAAATATTCTAAGTTATATTTGTAACCACCAACCAATACTGATAACCAATACCAACTAGTATGTTAGGTGTATTTATGCACTCTAGTGTTGTTATCCTATTTTATTTAGACTTGTTTTGAGGACAATTCGTGTGATTTATGTGTTACTGATGATATAATTAAGCATCTAAGTGTTCAAGTAGTGCATTGTAACAGTCATGGTGTATTTCAAATAAGTTTATACTTAAATTGGTCATTTAGAAGTTCAACCGAGAAAACTAGTATTACTAGCTTGTGCTAGGTGCTTGTCTAGTCTAGTGCGTTGGATTCTATTGTGTTTAGTGAGTTCCCAAGGTGGTTATTGTGTAACTAAGGGTGTAACTCATTTATAATATGAAAAGTGTAATTTATTCAAGTCAAGAGTAGGAACAACAAGTTTAAGGTCAATGTGGACTAGCCTAGTCTTAGCTTGTGTTTTTAGTCCATCGTTATGTATTGTGTGTTGTTTTGGGCTCTAATCCGTGGTGTATGTTGTTGTAGTATTCTTGGTGATTTGATTATGATGATATATGGACATGTAAAAAGCCGTAAATAAATTTAAAATGACACTAAAAAATGAAGGATGGAAAAGGAAAGCACAAAGTGAAGTGTAGGCGTGGAATGGCAATTTCCAGTGAGCTAACACGTTTACCCCACGATACCTCACGTTATTCATTGAATCAACCAACACCCCAAAATTCTTTATCCACTGAAATAATTAAGTCATCATGTTGCATTCTCCCATGAACTAACCAACGCACTGCGTTTCATTCTCCACACATGGCCAATTTGCACATGTATAAATACACGACTTGGACACATTGTCAAAACACTTTTTTGACATCTTGGAAAAATTGAGGGTCTGATTCACTTCATTTTTAGGTTTTATTATATATTTATTTATATTTCTAATTGATTATATCATGCATTCAAGTATTTGGATTATGATTATGTCGATTAGTGGCTAAACACTCCCTTTCCGGGGTTAAAGCCAAGAACATGACTACTATTATTATTTTGTTAGATTATATTATCAAATTTTGTTATTTGTTCATCCTTGTTT
The DNA here is from genome assembly GCF_002878395.1 of Capsicum annuum. Lineage (NCBI taxonomy): Eukaryota > Viridiplantae > Streptophyta > Magnoliopsida > Solanales > Solanaceae > Capsicum > Capsicum annuum. The sequence goes on from NC_061121.1 coordinate 87,265,966, forward strand.
TAACTATTTTAAGAAATTATCACCTTTATAATAAATATATTGTCAACCTTGTGATCTCGGGAGAGGGAATAGGAAGATAGAATGTGGGGATCAACAAAGTGGGGTTCTTATTCTTTTATGAAATAAGAAATTTGAATTAGCGTCTAAGATAGGGATTAACTAGAAGCATTAATTGATTCACACGTAGGATGATAGCTTTAAGCACTTAATTGGATTATTACATCATCTCTCAATGATGTAGTTGTAATGTCCAAGTTAGGTAAACGATTAGAGGTCAGGAGACCTTGATCATCCGATTAACCCTACGAATCAACAAATAAGATAAGCGAGTTAACAAATGAAGTTAAATAACATAATATGATTATTCGAAGTGCTTTAACCCTGGGATTTACTCTATTGATTGTATTAAGTCTTTAGTTTATGCATTGTTTACATTACCTTAGTTTACAAATAGTAAAAACTCTCTTTAGGTTACCTTGCATCAAGTTAATCTCAACACGTGAACTAGAATTAGGATAGTTGTGGGGACAAATCCCTGTGGGATTGATATTTAGCTTTATTAAAGGCCACTATATTACTTGGTAGACCACGTACAGTTGTGTATACGCTTGGGTGCTGTCAAGTTTTTGGCGCCATTGCCGGGGACTTGTAATTTGGCAACTATTTTATTTTTAGTTTTTCTTTTTGGGTTACTTTGGTGTTTTATTCTTGGTCTTGGTTTTGTATTTGTAGGAAACTGGTTTTCAAAGTAGTAAGCTGTCAAGGGCTTTGGAATTAGTTGAACCAAGCCCCGAACCTAAGAAGCTTTTCCATCAATAAAGGAGATAATAAATCCTTCTCCCCCATATTCCTTATATCAAAGAAGATCAAGATAATCCTGCTCTCATGTCTGATGAACAAATAGCCCATAAGACAGTTAGAGAAGTGGAAATGCATTTGAGCTTTAACCTTTGTCATATTCCCCTGTCAATATGCCAACCTACTTTATTATTCAATAGCCTGCCATTAGCATTCTTCATATTTCACCTATCGTATGCACCCGTTTGGTACATGGTCCCTTACATATCAGAACAAACACACCCCTGCTCCCTACCTTGTGCATTTAGTATTCTTCTTTTTGGCATCATTGGGACGTAATATAAGTAAACTAAAAATAAGGCAAGCATAATATGGTTAACTCATGGCCACTGGAACAACACTAACACGAAGAACAACTTTTACATTAAAGAGAAAACAGAAGAAATAGACAAGAAGAAGTTCATTCATTGTTAAGAAGGATTAGTACAATTATAATATTCCAAATTAAATATAAAAATACCATATGCATAAGCCATAATAGATTCAGGAATTAAAAACTGGCACAGGACAGTTGACTCAATAAGATTTAGGTGGAGGGTCTTAAGAGAGAAGGATTTTTAAAAAAACTCTATTTTGGCAGCCTAAGCAACATGATCTTGAGAAAATTGTTTAGTGAGGGTATTTACTTCAACGTTCAACCTTTGTACCTCATTAGTAAGTGTTGAAACCTTGCCTTGGAGCTTTGCATTTTCTGCAACAAGTTACTTAGTGGCACCAGGTCCCTCAAAGGAAAACTTTTGGTTTTGTATCTTTAGGTGAACAATCTTGGCATCCTTTGCAGCTAACATGTTATTTATCAACTCTATTTCTCTATTCAAATTCTCCTGAGCAGACAGAAGCTCTGACACTTGGTACACAGTCTCTTTTTCTCTTTAATACAGTCATTCTCCACCAATGTTATCTGACTGAACTTTTTTTTGACTATTCCTGGAGTCTTATTTGTCCCAATCACTCTAAAGTTATCAAACATTTTGTTCAAGAAGTATCTATATGGCATCCTATGTCTTTCTTCCTTCTTATTGATCATCTTGTTCATATGATCTATTATAAAAGAATGCAAACTTATCAACTCAAACTTACTTAGACATTCAATCAAAAAATAAACCAACACTAGAGGAAATAGTCCTTTTCTCAGACTTGGGTAAAAGTACTTTGTTCACAAATTCATACACCAATTAGAACTCGCTGGAGAAATTTCTTTCTCACACTAGCTATTAATGTACCTCCTACTTTAGATACATCAATCATGAGCTAAGCTAAGAGCTGTTGTATCACAACAGGCCTTGCACCCATCATAGGCACATCTAAAATCCTTCCCAGTGCCTCTTCATCCAGCTTTATATATTTTCCTTGCACCTGAGATGTCAAGCCCATCTTTTAAGAAATCCATTAAATAGTATAATTATCTTATTTCCTCTACAAAAATCATGAGAGATGGTTCCTCTAGTAGGTGTAACTATTTCTTGTGCCTAACATACTCAACTAACTCTATCAGTCAAGGTTTATCCTAAATGAGATCAAATATTCTACCAGTCAATATATGATATCAAATTTTCTTCCAGTCAATACTTCAAAGTTTTATAAATAGCAATTCTTTTTTCTCTTGATGTATCTATCTTTTCTTTTACTTTTAGACTCACTACTTGACTCTTACTTTTAAATAACTTCTCTTCTTAGGATCAGGTCCCTCAGATACTTTCTTTCTATTGATAGCAATATGTTTATTTTTTGTTTACTATAGTGCTGTTAGACTTTGTACTAGAGGACCTGGTGCTTCCAGCAACATGAACTTCTTGTCTTCTTTTCTCAATTGTAGCAGCAATGTCTGAATCAATATCCTCACTTTCATAAATTTCTACCACTTCAACACTTTCCTTCTCTTCCACTACAACAACTTTCTTAAGCCTTCTTCTCCTAGTAGTTGAAGACTTGCTAGACTTCATAGCATCTTCCAATACATTTTTTTATGATCTCCTAGTAGAATAGGATCTGACAACCTTTATATCAGTATGAGTCACCTTTTCCTGGCCTTTGATTCCCTTTTGTTTCTTTGTAGAACAACTCAGAGTTGTTTCATCTTTATCTTCCTTACCCTCCTTATTTGGAGGTAGCACAACCTCTTCATCACTTGTCTCTTTATCCCTTTCATCTAATGTTTGCTTTTCTACACTAACAGTGCTTCCCATGGGATCATATACAAGTAGAAACAAATTTTCAGATACCTAATTTTCACTACTAGAGAGATCTAAGATTTTAATAGGTATTTCATCACCACATAGTTGGGAAAAGATTAGTTTTGACTCAGAGGGTGTAGGACAACCAGGTACTTGTAGGGTTTTTATGACTTCAAACTTTTCTGGTTCTTTAGAAAAAATAGGGATTTTAGAATCTTCAGGTAATTTTTGGTCTACTATGGAAGAAGGTACATCTGATTGAGGAATATCTTGTTTAATTGGTGAACCAAATCCTTGCTTTAAATCCACCTCTATGACTAACTTTGTACCAATTCTGATAGTGGACCAAGAAATACACTAAGTTAGGGATTTTGGATTTTCTAAGCAAGATTTAGTAAGCAGATTTAATACAGGTTCATGTTAAGGACTTGAGGTAATTTGTTCTATGGTACTAGGTGATAAGGAAATAGAGGTGTTGTTTTGAGGTTGTTCAGACTAATTTTCATTGACTTTAACAATTTTGGCTCTTTAGCGGGGTTTGAGGAAGGTGGAATTTCTTCCATTTTGAAAATTTTGAGAGAAAAAGAAAAGGACCTATTTAGTTTAGAGAAGAGGTATACTAAAGAATATGATATGAAATAATTATTATTAAGAATAAAATTCAAAGGATTTGATTTGTAATTAAGGAAAATGACCTTTGACATTAAAAGATGACTTTTGAATAAACACGTCAGACTCTAAATGGGTGTGACTCTTCACATTAGTTGTGTATTGAAACCTTTTGTTCAAATTACAAAAGGCATGTGGCTTTTTTGATAGGAGTTTTATAATTTTTAAGGCACACTGAATGGTACTAACCTGAGAGATGGGATTAGGTCCCTCTCTTTCTTTAGTGAATTTTCTTGTGCTAGCCTCAACTATTTTCCTCCCAAGCTATTCCCATGGGTGTATAACTATAATGGTATAATACTGAGTTATACCATGATGTACCTACCTTACCAAGGATATCTCCTAAACATAGCCAAATTTAGAAAGAAAAACTGATCCATTTAGTAGGTCAGGTCAATCTCAGCCCAAGCTTGTTAGTTTCAATACACCATTTCATACCTGAATTATTTTGAAAAAGGTCTAAGGATCTGGTCCCTGACTTAGCAACCTTTAAATTTACAAGGTTTCTTCTACATTACTTTAAACCAGCCAACATCTTTTAGAATTTTTTTCACCCCTTTTGAGCACACTTTTGGGATAGGAGTGTTGAGAAAACCATGAGATTTCTTACTTAGTATCTTGTTTGAACTCCGATCTATAAATGTCAAATTAGAATATCTAGTGGGGTGAGAAGATATGTGCTTCCAGTTTGACCTTCAGAGATAAATTCCACTGAGACCAGGTCCTCATGAAATCTTGACTAGAAACTTCTTGAGGTTCTTCTACTTGAGTTGATGTTTGTGGCTAAGATCTTTGATCACCATCATTTTTATCACTCTCTCTGTATCAAATTTTTCCTTGACCAACATCTTCATCAACATATTCCTTATTTCAGGTGTAACCCACATATACATCTTTTCTTGATCTTTTTTACGATTTCTATATAAGATACCTCAACCTTAGGGTGTCTTAAAAGAGAGAATAAAATATGATATTCTAGTCATACTTTTGAATAATTTAATATCAAGAAAATAGTTCTGACTGTAATCCTATTCTCCCACTTACAAACAAAACTATTTGTAAGATTTGGGAACCCACTTAAGTTTGAGTTCCCGGTAGAAGGACAAGGGTACGATCAATTTCTTCTTGACCCTTCTTTGTAATGAGAGATTCTTCATATCCAAAAGTCTGGAACCCTTAGGATAGGCTTTCCCTTGATGAATATATTTAACCCTGGTTATTCTAGCTCTCATCCAACATTGAAAGATTTCTTTTATATAGCCATCTCTTCTACAATATTTGCATAAAGGTCCGAGGACTTTGTTTTTGACATCTTGAATAGCCTTGCCTTGAGATCCAGGTGATTGACTTTTGTATTGATACCCAAGGCACTTAGCATTTTTGACATCTTAACTAGTTAAAACAGAAAAGATTTATGTGGATGTGGTCCATTGTAGAGATTTACTAATTTTTTCTCTCAAACGGACCAGGTCCCTTTCTAACTCGTCATTCTTCTGGAGTGAATTTATGAGATACTTCTAAGAATCCCTCAATTTTTCTTCAAATTCAATTTGAAGATTCGAGGCTTCTTTCTTCCCTTTACTACCAGAAACATCTACTTTCTCCAATTGACTCACCAAATTGAAATTATCAAATTTAACTTAGAAAACTATTATTCTATTTCAGAAATCTAGAAATTTAAAGCAATTGATTCGATCTCTTGATTCTTTACTTTCCCTTCTAGAGCATTTTTTGTCAGTATTCAGTTCACACTCTGAATTAATCAACATATTTGCTAGCTTCTTTATCTTTTGGATGAGTAATTATCTATATTTTTCTTAATGTTAAGGATAGTTACCTCATTTTCTTCTTCATTTTCAGTGTTTTCCATAAGTGCAAACAGGAAATCAAAAGTTATTTTCTCATCCTACACTACTAGCATGGACATATTTTTGTAACACCCCAAATTCTGAACCCTGGACGCTACATAGTGCTCATAATACCGAAGGACCACAAGCTAACCATTGAATGATACCTGCTATAATAACTGAGTAATAATACTGCATAATGCAAAAATTTGGTGAAAACTTGCCATAAGGTTCAAAACTGAAATACAACAATATAAGGTATAACAATATCAAAACTAAAACAATTGTCTGAAAATACTCTAGTCTGAAAAGCTTCTAATCTTTCTGAACTGTGGAGTTGATGGGACAATCTCCCAACTAACTCTATCTACTAAAATACTATATCTAATACAATGATAAAATAAGGAACATCCTCGAATGATGAGGACTCACTGCTAAGTCTACTGCTGCTGGTTGAATCTGAACTGCTAAGGGTGCTTGGGAGCATGTGTGTATGAACCTATGGTATAAGAAACCATAGCCCAAGAAAATATGCGTCAGTACATGGAATGTACTAGAATTCTAGATGAGGTGAGGCTAAATGCAAGGGTTTATATGCATGAACATAAAACTGACTGAATAACATGAGACTATTGAATGAGGATGCATGCATGAAAACATAAACTGTAACTGAGGTCGTACTAAATAGGGGTGTGTATCGGTTGGTTTGGTTCAATTTTATGTGTTATTAGTTCGGTTTATCGATTTTTGGTTTTTAAATATGTAAAACTAATAACCATCTAATAAGATATTTTCTTATAGGTTTCGGTGTATCAATTTTTGGTCCTTAACAGTTCGATTTTCGATTTAACCAATAAAAAAATACTTATAAAATAGAAATAGTAACAACTAACATAAAAAATAAAATTTTAGTTACCGCCAAAATCCTACACAATGCATTTTAGTTTACAAGAATCTTCAAACTTGAACTGAATGTTAGTTAGAAAAAAATAAAATCCTAATTGTTGGAAGATATAAATGCTTCAAGCTTTTCAATACGATAATAGCTTAGCTTTATAGTGTGCCTTTCTTGCCCTGAATAGGTTAATACTTTGTGAATCACTGAATTGTGAATAAGTAGAGCATATAATATATATATATGCATACACATATCTATCTATCTATTTATTTATCTCTCTCTTTCTCTCTCTCTCTCTCTATATATATATATAGAGAGAAAGATAGAGATTTAAATATATAACATAAATAGGGATAAAACAATAACTTAGCGTATCCTTATTGGGTTATCAGCTTAACCGATAACCCAATAAGCTAAAATTGAAACCAAACCATTTTACCAATAAATTTTTTATAAAACCATAAAAACCATTAACCCATAACCCAATACCAATAACCCAATAACATTTTTATCGATTTGATTTATCGGTCGATTTGGATTTTCCACACCCTAGTACAATACTGGATACCGAGTTTTGAATACTGTCTAACTTTTATCTGAGTTTATTGATACTATAATATTGATAAATGGATCTCCTAGTATTGTATCACTAATAACTACTGTGGGGTAGATCATATCTAACGGGTGATCCCTCAGATCAGTCTTATCTGGTGGGTGATCCCTGAATCTAATAATACTGATACTGATTGACTGTATCTAACAGTCTTGAATCTATAGAACTATCTGAGTTCTTTACTAAGCTGAGTGACTGTATCTAACAGTCCTAATTTTGTAGAACTGAACTGAGTTCTATTCTAAAGACTGAGATTGAAATTGAGACTGTGGGAAGTAATCATCTAACCGTCATGCCTCAAATCTAAACTATTAGGGTCCAACCTATAACCCCAGCTGAAAGTGTGTCAATACCATGTCATGGGTAAATACACTGCTGTGGTCAAACCTATCTGACGGGTGAACTTGAACAAAAAGTCAAGTCTAATCTGATGGGTGACCCCTAGGAGGTAGCCAAGCCTTAATCTAATGGGAGACCCCTCATCCTGCACTGGCTACGCAGTTCTAGAGTATAGGGATTGCTACTAACAACTCTGCCTATCTGATGAGGAGGCCATCATTCCTGCTCTCGCTCGGTACTGAATCCTACTCCCAATTGAAAGACACTGAACTGACTATACTTGACTGGACTAGACTGAGACTGATTTTACTGAGTTTTCCTAATTTCTGTAATTGACAAAGTTCTACTGATTTCTATAACAAAATAAGAGTACTGATTGTGATTTAACTAATACAATTCTTTAACTGACACTGGCTCTAGGTAAACAGCTAAATTATCGAGTATTAAATACCCCCAGGTTTTGATAGCATGGATAATATAAAGCATGATAATTTTTGAATAACATGACAATAGTCTATCATTCGTAATATAATCAATGAAGCATTTCTTCAAACACTTGAAATTCATAAACTTGTACATGAACAGGAATGAAAATTATTATGTCATGATTCATTTACTAAGGCCTTTTATCAAACACTTTGCATGCATTAACTTGTACATAAACGAGGATCTCATGTTGGCATGCTATAATGGCACTACTTTATTCACATAGGCATTTTATCAAATATATGGGGAACATTATTTGGTTATACAATAATTACTATTTATAAGTATCATGGCTACATCAATAAACTTGCAACTTGAAGGGTTTATCATAAACATCATGCAAATCATCACACACTAGGATCAAATCTTAGAACTTGTAATCTAAAACATGAATCAACACCCAACAACAACATAAACGTGAACTTCAATTTAGGTAAATCATGAAAAACTCATAGATACACAATCTTGTACTTTGAAAAGAGATTCTTGGGCTTCATGGGTGGAAGGGGCCCATGAATGAACATCTAACATACCTTAATTCGTGAGTTTCTTGGAGTTCTTGGAGATATTCTTGGGATTGACCTTGAGTCTTGAGACTAGGGTTTGCTAATTTGAGATAGCGTGCTTTTTTTCTTGAGGAATAGTGACCATAATAAGCAATTTTGGCTACTACGGGTATAAATCCCATATTTAGGCTGATTAAGGGCTTTGGGAAATTACCATATGGTCCCTGAAACTAAATAACAGAACCTAAACAAAAATCCCAATTTTACATGCTGGCGCGACATGGTGATATTGCACCAGCTCACTGGAAAGTGGACGACTGGGAAATTGGTTGGCGGCACGATGCGGTGGTATTGCGTTGCCACCTTGGATGCAAACTGGAATGGCACCACAATATGGTGGGAGCATGTTTCTGCACTAAAAATTGACAATTCTGAAATTGAGCCTTAGTGTGATGCGCCAAAATCATGGAGGCTTACTGGTTTTTGACAAATGCTATTTTAGCTGGCTCTGCGATGCGCTAAAGTACCAAGTGATACATTGTCTCACTAAAATGGCTCTAACTCTTTGCTCAGGTGTCAGATTTAGGAGAATTTGGTATCGATGTAAAGTTTATACAATTTCCCACATAATGGAAAGTCAAAATATTGAAAATTCTATATTTATAAAGGTGTATTAATCTTTAAAGAAAGTCTTTGACATTTTTAGGATGAATTTAAGCTAGGTAGAAGTACGGGGTATTACAATCTTCAACCTTCTCAGCTTTATCGAATTCACTGGCTGAATTTCTCTAGATAGGTAAGGCTTGCTTTATTGCAAAATCAACTGCATCTTTTCTTCTAGACTTTATAAGGACCTTGTCCCTGTTCCCTCGTTTGTCACCTCTAGACTTGAAATATTTATGGTAATCCAATTTATGCATTGGACAATCTTTAATGAATGATCAGGACTTTTACACTTGTGACATACTTCAATAGAGTCTCCCTTCTTACTGCTGCTTCCTCTTCTTTGAAATTGACTACTTCTTTACATTGTTCTAATAATTCTTTTTGCCAAATAGGCAGCATCAGTGTCTTCTTCTCTTGAATCTGACTTAGAATCCTTCAATACCAGAGATTTTTCTATTTTTAGTTCTTCCCTCTCTTATGCTTGTTGATTCTAAATTTCATGTGTCTTTATATTACTAATAAGCTCATTAGTGAGAGTTTTTAGGTCTTTACCTCAGAGATGACATCCACTTTGCTCTCCTAGGAATTTAGTAGAAACCTTAAATTTTTTCTCACTTGTTTGTAAACAGTAATCACTTCTCCTAAATAGTCCAACTTATTGGTGATTGAAGTGAATCTTGTATGCATCTCTTGGATAGTTTCTCCTCCTTCTATGGTGAAGGTTTCATACTGTGTAGTCATCATATCAACTTTTGAATCCTTCATATCAGTCGTTACTTCATGAGCCATTTTTAAGTAATCCCACTTTTTCTTAGTTATTTGGCAAGATAAAATCCTGTGGTAATCATCTGGTCTTATGCCACAGATAAGAAATTTCTTAAAATTATAATTTTTCTCAATTTTTTCTATGTTAATCATCAAACTTTCTTCTGGTTTTCACCACCATTATTATCATATCTCCTTCCTTGATCTCCTTGAAAGGTACATGAATACCATCAAGTATTATATCCATAAGCTCACTATTCTCAGTAATAATAAAGTCAAACAATCTGGTTTTCCACCCCCATAATACTACCCATTAAATCTAGGTGGTCTAGTTATAGATTGCCCTTTTTATAGATTAGATGGAGCAGCCATGATAATTAATTAACTCTAGGTATTAACCTTTTAGAGTTTTTTTGGATCTGTTATGAATTTTAAAACTCAAAAGGGTTTTACCACATAGTGAGGGACCAGGTCCCTTGAAATTAGTTTGAAGCAATCAAATTATAATGCACAGGAAAACTTAAAACATTGAAGAAAGGTAAGAACATAAAGATTTTAATGTGGAAATATCCTTGCTTAAGGTAGGAAAAACCATGGCCTACCCTCATAAGCACCCACAAATCCACTATTATCAAACTCTTTATTATAGACCCCAATTAGCCAAACTCTAGGCTCATCCTACTTATAATAACTTTACTATAAGCCAACCTTGACAACTCTGCCAAGTACTCTCTCCAATATTGATTAACTCTAATAAATATTGAACTTAGGCAACTCTACCTAGGCACTCACAAGAAAAAAAGAAAATACTACTCTTATAACATGAGTAATTCATTTACAATTCGTCACTCAATTTAAGAACACTCACACTTTTCAATACGTTCAGAAAATAAACACTTGAGTAATACTTGAGCAATAAAGCTGGATTAAGTTTTTGCACTTTTCAATTCTCAATAATCTGGATTGTGAAAACTCACCAATTTTATAAGCATTCTTTTCCTTTTAGAGTGGAATAATGATTAAGGTAGAAATTTGATTGGCTTAAGTATCCTCAAAGGTACAATCTTACCTGCACAGTTTGTTACACTCAAAGACAAAACTATGCAGGCCATGTGACAGTTTTATGTATCCTTGACAACCCAGAGACCTGGTCCCTTGTTGTCAGCTTCTCATCATTAAAATAAGATATATCACTTATTTACTTATGCATAGCAGTGTTAGAGCGTATTTCTATATTTTCCTCTTTTACCTTGACTTAGCTTATTTTATCTTGTATTTTATCATACTTATACCATGATTTAGCTTACTCGGCCGATGATGTCGACTAAGTACCCATGTTTTTGGTACTCATACTACACTTTTGTAACTTTTTGGTAAAGTTTGAGTACTATTTGCCACTATTAATGTGAGATCATGCAGGGTTAATTTCAGAGATTAGGGGTAACACCTTGGATTTTGGTCCCTAAAAATTTTTGAGTTTTGAACTCACTGCCCAACCTATAACTCACCTTTCGTGTAGTACGACGTCCTTAAATACCATATGAGAAAACTCATCATCTGACCAATGAGTAGTGTCTATGTTATTGTCTTGATTATGACTAGAGGTCATGAGTAGTATAGACTTATTATGCATTGTGGTGTCCAAATCATTGGGTGACTAGTGTGTACCAAAAAATTTTCTATTTTGTTTATGAATAGGACCCTATGAGTCATAGGGTCTCTTGAAGATTCATGTGGTATGAGTCATAGGGTCACCATAGAGGGGTCCCTCGACTTCTGTTCATACTATTACTCGTGATGATGAGTCGTAGTAAGTCCTCATTAGTCGTATACTGACCCGTAGTCACTGATGATAATTTTTCAGATTTTAATAAAGGGCAGTTTACATATTTCCCTCTTTACCCACTGAGACCCCACGTACATAAAAAAATCCATGGTCCATTATTTCCAACCTTCATCAATCATAAAAACTCTCTTTACTATCTCAAATTTCACATTCAAAGAACAAGCTAGGGTTTCTCAAAGATGGTCATCTAAGAGATCAAGGGTTGATTTATCTCCATAATTCTCTATACTTTCAGGCATATTACTCTTGCCCAATTATTATTTTATCAAAAACATCTGTTAATAATTTTACCCATGTGATTTAATTAATGATTTTAAATGTGGGTTGAGAGTTATTGAATATTATTGAATTAATTATTTTTCCTATGGATTTTATGAATCATGTATGGTTTAGAATGATGGTTTTAAATATTTGGGGTGCACGTGCATGGTTAATAAACTAAGAGGTCATAGTTTTCCCTAATTTTGTCAATGTGGATATTGAATTGGTATAACCCCAACCCAATCTTCTGAAATTGTCTTTTAATATATTTATATTTGTATTGAATTATTTTTGGGAACTATTGCATGATATAAAGATGTTATTGAAACATAACAATTTGATTTAATGAATAAAGAGGGGTCGTGACATTTCCCCACATTGATTTAATGAACGAAAAGGATTGTTTTCCCTATGTGAATGGAATTATACTAGAATGATGATGTTACCTTGCAAGTGTAGTTGGTATGATGATACCAATAGTGTATGCCTTGAGGTATATTGTGGTTTAATTAATAGAAGTCTGTGAAAAATATTTTAACTGGGCTTAAAGAGGGTTATGTAGCTAGGCCATGAAAATGAAGGTTTAAATGGACTAATATTGGAAACTGTATCTATCAGCATGGGGGCCTAAAGGGCCTGAGGTTCGAGTCCCATTGCTTAGAGTCCCCCTTGTTAACTGATCAGATGTTTACTTCACCCTTGTTATGTGATCGAATGGTTCGAGTCCCTCATGGTACATAAGTACATATGATTATTTCTCAATTTCATGTGGTTACACGCACTGGGGCCTTTTAAGTAGGGAGAGATGAGCCGATATAGCCCTTGGGTGCCTTTTTATGATGGTTGAGCTACATAGTCTAGGCTAATATTTTAAAGTTCATGCTATTCCTCATTCCTTACCCCGACATATTATATTTATTCATATGTATATGGATATGATTTTGTGCATTAGATTTGAATAATTTTAAACTATTGATCATGGCATTATTTTATCCCTTCCCTGAGTTACATGCTAGCGCTCAACCTGCTAACCATCTCTAGACGTTATATCCCCACATAATGTAGGAACCAAAGACACTTTTGCTTTTTCTACGTCGTGATTGGATTTCTAAGTTATCAGTAGTCAGCTTGAAGTGGTGATCCTCCTTCTTCTGGAAGGTTGTTACTTCTTGGTTTATCTTTTATCATAGAATTTTCTTTGGATTTATTTTGGCTATCATCCATGGATTATCTCAACATTGATTTGATTCAATTTTGTTATTGAGGATTTATGGATTATTGTGGACAGAGTATTTATTGTTGATGTATCTTACACTTCTTGAGTGTACCTTTATCTATCTTGTTATATGTTCAGAATTCAGCCACTATTAGTGTATTGTGTTTTGTGTGTCTAAGCAAAGAGGTTGGACTCTGGTCCACGACGGACTTAGGATGGTCATTACGGCTAGGCTGGGGTTTAGGTCATGACATTGGGTGAGCTCTTGGAGTCAAAGTTCCCCTTTTTTCATTTGCTATATATGTCTAGTTTTTTATTTCTGAGATATTTGTATTTGACTATTTCATTACTTATGCTTCATTTGTAATGGCTTTTGGACCGCCATTACTAGCTCGTGGGATGGTCGTTGTTATTTTATCTATCTTTGAGACTACTTTGATTTCCTTATTACTGTTACAAGCCTTTGATTGTTGAATTTTGGATTTTAGACCATTTTTCACAAAGTTAGCCCATTGCATATAACTCCAGGCTATGGTTTGGTTTATCTACTGGTGGGATACAGTATGTACCATCATGACTCATAAATTAGGTTATGACATTATGCTTTTTACAATATGATGATTATTATATTTCAGCTATTATTAAGGATAATTAAGGCTTAAGTTAAATAGATTGACCCATAACAATTATTATGGTTAAACTCTAAAAATTAGGATAGATGACACTTGATGTGAAGGTGATGAACGATCAACTAGAATAAAAATGGAATACTTTTATGCAACACACATATATAAAAGTGATGAGAATTAAATTATTATATAAGTTGCTATGTTTTCTTTTTGTGATTTCAATATTATATTTATGTGATCTAACCCTGATCAGCTGATGATACCTATCAGTATATGTTGTGTGTACTGATACTACCCTTGTTATATCCTTTTTGGGGTATAGTCTGATTGCAGAATTAGCTAATATTTCATAGATGATATGGATAGTGATCTGCAATAGGTTCTACTCCTCTAATTCATAGTAAAAGTTGTGTCCAGACTTATCTTTCTGAACTTAGAAGATTTTGTACCTATTTAGGCTAGTTTCTAGGGGTTCTTCTTATATCCTCATCTAATAATTGTAAAAATACTTATATTAAATCTTGGTTATTTCTATTTAATAAAGACTTTCACATATTTTTTAAAGGGTGGTAAGGGTTTCTCCTATTGAAATGGATTAGAATAGGTGCCCTTACAATCTGGTGATTTGAGCTATGATAATTTGGTATCAAAGACTAGGGTATTGGTCTCCCAATACAAGAGCAGATATCAAGCAGAGTCATGTGGAATGGTGTGGTGACGTCCATATCTAATCTTTGTAAGCTATTGGCATTCTAGGAAATTGTTGCATATGTTTTCTTTTCTCTCATGCAGTTTTATAGGTTCTTTTATAGGTTGAATCTAATTGATATCTCAATAATTATAAATAGAATTTAGTCAATTTTAATAAGTATCTTGAGGAAATCACAATTGGAACCTAGTAGTTTGCTATTGGTATCTATATATAAAGGCTGGAACTTATGATTATCATATGAATTATGATGAAATTAGTTGGTTGAGATATTTTTGGAGTAATATAAGATGGGTTTGTGATTTGTAGTTGCTTGATTAACTCTGAACTTGTGATAGGTGAATGTATCAAGTTGCCATGTGTTATGTGGTGTATAATAGAATTTGACTATAATTGTTGCTTGTGTTGTTGGAAGTAACAAAAATATTTAATCGATGACTGCATTATCGGTCAAGTAAATAAAAAGGTGAATATCGTAGCCTTGACATTAAAGTTGAAAGTTTGATGTAGGTGATGTTGTCTGTTTGAGGTAACAAACATATTTGAATATTAGAATTTATTTTACTTGGTGGTTCTTACTGTTGATTGAGTAACTATTTGCGTTGTGATGATAATGTGTAATTGATAACAAAATCATAAGATTATGCTTGAACTAAGTGCTTAGGTAATCGTGAAATTATGGCTGTTTACTGGTAGAATAGTGACCCATGTATTGATTACTAGAATTACTTGTCATTGGCTATTTATTATTTGACATCTCTTAAATGCTTATTATATGACAATAATTATTGATTAATATTATTCCTTGGTAATAGTATAACTGAATTATTAGGGTCCTTACAATAAGATAACTTAATTATGATTGACAATCCTTAGCTATAGGGTTGGATTAGAGAATGGAGTTATTAGACGTGTTCAATGTTTTGTCCCCCCTTGTCGATCATGGTAATACTTAGTTGTTATTGCTTCTTGAATGATCGAGGAAGCTGGGTTGGCAACTTGACTAGTCTAGTTATATGGCTAAATAATTATAGCTTGTCCTCGAGTGATAACTAAAAAGTAGGTTGGTTACAAATGATTGATTGTTGTGGTTCGAATAGACTAATGTAAATGGTCATGAAGAATTTACGTATTAATAAAACCCATAGTGGTGTGTAAGTTAGTGGTTGAACTCTAGATAATCTATTCTTATGTATTGATCATGGAAGGGTGCAAAAGGGCCATAAGGTAGATATAGCAAGGGGAAACATAGTTTATCACTTAGTGATATTATATTCATTATATCTTTATGTATGGTGCTATTACTTTGGTTAAGATTTTTCCTTGGATTTTGAATTAGAATTTTTAGGCTAGGATAGTCTTGGACAAAATCTAAGCGAGGTATGGTCTAGGACAATTTAGGAATGTATTAGGTAGATATAATAAAGTTTAGCTTATTTTATGTTAGTTGAGATAATAAGGAACTCATAGGACCTTTAAGAATAGAGTGGTTAGTAGAACTCCATATATAGTGTTTAACGTAAAGGGGTTTATTTGAAATGTCAAAAATATAAGTATTGTGTGGTAAAAAAGCAAAACTGGGAGGATTTCCAAGTTTTTACCTCGCTTAGGCAGCGATAGCAACGCGCATGTTACTATAGCGGTGTTGCTATAGTGGGATTAATACAAAATTTTTTTAGTTTTCTCTGAGTTTAGATGTTACCTCATCATAAATACTTAAGGCTTTATTCTAAGACCGATGGGAGAAATAACTAATTCGTTCTTCTCTTCACCCAATTCCTATTCGGGGATGAATGGATGGTGAATGGTATCTATTGTGATGACTAGTTCTATCGTTACAAAAAATATCTATAGTAAAGTTATAAGAATATAATACTTAACATTTGTTTGTATAAAATCTTTATCATGGGAGTGCATTTTATATATACTAAGGTCATTAAATACTCCTAGTCAAACTTAACTTGAAAGTATCCTTACCGATTTAGTTTTGGGCTAGGTTTAAAATAGGGTCAACTTTAAACGATCACTACTCCTAGAAGATAAGAATTAAGGGTCATAATACCCACCCAATTAAATGTCTCTTCCAGTGCAACAAACCATTTGTCAATCCAATTTCTAAGTAAAATGTGATGACCATTTTACTGAAGACTGTTCGAGCTAAAAAGGTTGAGGGAGTTGTACCAGGTCAAGGCACTACAGCGGTGCCACTATAGCTCTATGAATAGTAGTTTATAACTCATTTTTGATGGTTTTAACCCCTCTAATGCTAATTTTTTATTTCTAAGCCCTAGATGGGCAATTTTCTTGGTATAGGTGGAAATAAGGTAAGATTCTTCCATCATCTTCTTTGTTTTTCAATTCTTTAACATCCTAGAATCATTACAACAACCTTTAGTGGTAAAATTCTTGGGGATTTGAACCCTAAGTTCATGATATTTTTGAAAAAAAAATCTATGGATTGGGTTAAACCCCATTATGAACTTTTCCTTGACATTCTTCTTGGTGTTTGAATAATTCTCTCTAGATCTAGATCAAAAGGGAGAAAGGGATTGCCTCTTCTCCTAGTGTTTGACATACACCAGCGTATACGAAATCTAAAATAGAAAATAAAACCCACAAACTTCACAAAAGTCAATCAACAAATTACATCGTCTTCCATGGAAACAACACAAAAATTTGATGTCGCTCAAAACCAACCTCCAAAAAAGTATGATGTAATCGATGCTAAATATTGTAACCCAACTAGGTTAGGGTCAAACCCCTAGGGAAGATGCTAAATAGTTTCTTTGCTTGATATAATTTGCGAGCAGTGCAAAAAAGTAAACGCGGGATCTTGGAAGTAATCAGTAAGTAGTAGTATCCAAAGTTGAGTTCTTTGAGTTGTAAACAGTAAGATGAACACTAGGATTGTGTCTCCCCTAGCTTCCTAACTCTGTAAGTTTCTCGTGTTCAATCCACCTATTCTGCAACTTTACATGTAAAATCTTTAAGCTGTGTACTATCAATAGTCTTGTGAACGTATTGATAAATCTCTCCCTTTACCTTGTGAGTCTTAGGGAGTCATTTTATGGCTCCTTTCTCCGAATTTAATTCACTTTCATCTTTTGAGTTCAAGTAATTAGATGAGATGGCAAAATAATAATAATGGAAATGAATCTCAAATTACTGTCTTAATCCTCTTTTCCCAATCAAAAACTTACTTGTAAAGATGTTTACGAATGCAGGCTATCCCCAAGCTTCTGCAGTACCTCTAAGGTCAATTATGATGAAAAAGATTAAGATACATGCAATTTACATTAGAATAGTTAAATCTCACACTTTCCTTACGTAGTTAATCTACTAGAGTTCCCATAACCCTAGTCAGGGAAGTTAGCCCCTCATAAAGAATGCATGTAATTAATTACACAATAATGAGAAGTATAGAATCCAAAATCTGCTATTGAATAAAAACCCAACGATCTTAAGAATAAATAATCAATGGTGAATATAATGTAAAAGTATGTAAAAGAATATCAAAGTGTGTAACCTAATAAAATATAAACCTAGGGTATTTTTAGTATCTCAAAAATATTCAAAAATCCTAATAAAATTAGAAAAGGTAAAGTTAAGTCGGCACATGGTAGGACTCGCTCGTCCACTCATATGCTTATCATACGAGTCGTACTATGTCTCTTGTATTTATTCCAGTGTCTAGTCTCCCAAGGCTTCAACAATTTTTTCTTTATATGAATTTTGCTTATGAGTCGAACCTTGATCATACAACTCATGTCCTTCACGCATATCCATCAGGGACTTCTGTCTTTCCAAGATTTGAACACTGGATTATCTATGGTTTCCCTATACGAGTCATACTTATACTTACGACTTGTATACTTATGAGACTTTAACTTTGGATGGTAGATTTAGCTTCTGTTATGCTTACGACTTATTCATACAACTTGTATCCTTGGGTATGACTCAGATTCTCGAGTTGTTTCTTCTCAATACTTTGTTTTTCTTTTTCTTCTTGGTTTTTGTAGTTCATATGAGTCAGCCTCCGATTCATATAATGTATTACAGACTCGTAAGAAAACTCATACCTTGCTAATACTTGGTCTTTTCAGGTCTTTTTCTTCCATAATCATCCCAACATTATTTTAGACTTGTTTAACCTGTAATAAGCACAAAAGTGCATCTTATCCACTAAAAAAACCTACGTACATGCATAAATTCATGGTTTTAAGCATCAAAAGTGTCGTGTTTCCATGACACATCAAAGATACTCCATATCTGGGAATAATAAGTTAGAGAAAATAGACGAAACAGAGACTACAAAAAGAGAAAATTAGTAAAGAATGTTGAATGAGATGAGAATGGTTCATAATTATGCAAAAGTGGTACACAAACTAAAGTAAAAGTTGGTATAAATGTGAAACACCCTAAGTTTTGGCCCTTGGAAAGTTCCTAATCTTTGAGCTCACTGCCCTTGTAACGATCCACCATACGATTCGTATGGTGTTTGTACGGGTCTAGGGACCCTATTCATATGTTTGTCAGTGTGTTTTTGGAAAATTTATGTCATAGATATGATAGACTCCATACAAGTCATATGTTCTTGTAACGAGAGGTTTAGGGTCAAGTCGTATGTTGTTCAGTGTCTAGCCCTAGATGTTCTACCTTGGATATGACTTGATGGTATAAGTCGTATGGTCTAGTAACAGGTTCGATAAGGGAGTCGTATGTTGGACAGAATGTGTTGTCTAATTTTTTGTTCTGGTGATGACTTGATGATTCCAATCATATGATGTGGTTACGAGTCGTACGTCGTGGTATAAAAGGGAGTAAGGGAAATGTCCAAAATGCCCCTAATTTTTATCCACTTGCGGTTTTTTATAGTTTTATGTTAGGAGCATTTCAGACATTTTCCTTACTCCTTTTCATACCACGACATAAAATACCTTTCGGGGCTTCATTAACCTATTATTCTTAATCAAACACCCTTAAAATTTCTCAAAATCCCTCTCAAGCAAAAGCCTAGCATTTTATCAAGATAATCAATTAAGGCTTTCAAGGGTGGTTTCTCTTTGTCTTCCTTGGTGTCTAAGGCATGTTACTCCTTCCCCATTGTTATTTTATAAAAAGGATATGTTTTAATGTCTGAATTTCTTGATATTGTTGAGGTTTGAAATAATAGTTGGGGTTTTTTGATGTTCATGGTTGAATAATATTTCTCATGGTTTAATAATGTTACTTTCATGCTTTTAATATAATTTTGACATTATGGAATGCATGGTTATGCTAAATGGGTTTAGGGGTACTTTGGATTTACCCAAATTACTTAAGGTTTTAAAATATGTGTGCCTGAACCTATTTGTTAAAATGACAATGATAATGGTTTGGTTACATAGTTTGACAATTATTGAAATCTTTGCATTGCATAAGAGGTAATGGAACTTAAAATAGTTTGTTTGGTTTCAAATAGTTTGGAAAGGACTTGATGGCCATGGTTTTTGTATAATTGGAAACTTGGGAGTCAACTTGGTTTAATGGTTTAGGTATGGCATAAAAGAATAAAATTGCAAGCTCTAATTTTGGTATTATGATACAAACGGTTAATGCCTAAATAAAAGGCTCCTTGTTCAGTGGTTGGAATGTGTGAATGATTTTAATATGGGCTTAAAGAGGGTCAAGTAGCAAAGTCGAGGAAGGTAAGGGTCCCGGGTAGACTGACACTGGAAACTAACATTTGTTGATATGAGGTTGATCTTGGTTACCGTGTACATAATATTACCCTTTATATTTTGGGAGATGTACCAGTCATCTTAGGTTAATTTCTCTAATTGTGCAGCTAATATGCGTTGTTGTCCTTTCAGAAGAGGGAGTTAACCCCGTATAGCCTGTGGGTGGTTTTAAGATGGACAAGTTACTCATTCCAAATTAATGTTTTAAATACTTCAAAAACTTGATTCCTTATCCCGGCACAATATATATATATATATATATATATACATCTATGTGATTGCAAATAGTTATTTATTTTGGTTTTAAATTATTGACATTATTTTATCTTATCCTTGAGTACATGCTAGCGTTTACTCTGCTAACCATCTTCAGGTATTATATCCCTACACAATGTAGAAACCAACCATACTACTATTTTTCCTGCTTAGTGACTTAGATTCAGGGACAACTTTGAGTCAAACTAAAGTGGTGAGCTTCTATATTTAGTAAGGCTCCATTTCATGCTATGGACTTCTTTTATTATGTTATTTCTTTAGTTTGGTTTTTGCTATGATTGGGGGTATGTCCCGACCGGATGATACTTGATTCTGGTTAGAGGCTTTTTAAGACAACTATGGTCATAGGCGGTGTCCGTATTGGTGTTAGGCTTGATATTGGTATTGGCAATTGGGTTGGCACTGATTGGATTTTGATTGAGGTTTTTGGATTAGGCTTATAGACTTAACTTAATGTCTTTAAATTATTTTTTTTTTATCTTGTTAAATGTTTAGAATTCATCCAACATAGGGTGCAGGGTGGTTATGGTTGGGTATTGGGGGTGGTCTTCGGTCCTGATTGGACATGAGATGCCCGACACAACTTGTCCATGGTTCAGGTCATATTAGGTTAGTATCAGAGCCCCAGGTTCATGGTCAAGTAGGTGTCTGACAAAGTTGTATCAAATAGAGTCTCTTTTAAGGGTGTGCAATGCACCACACTTATAAAGGAGAGGCTACAAGTCATTTAGAAATATTTCTCTTTCTTTTGTTTTGTTTTCAAGGTGTAGAGACTAATGTCCTGAATTCTTCTCTAATTCCTATTTGTTCACCTTTTAGATCATGCCTCCTCAACTATTTAAACCTCACAAAATCTCCTCTATTCTACTCGAGGACAATGCTGACAGGACCCATTCTACTTATGGGTTTCAGACTCGGTCTAGGGGTCCAGTTCCTGATTGTCCTACTAGAGTTCCACCAATTCCCTTTAGTTCTCTTTGAGACCCTCAGGCTGATGTGACAAATGCTGAGTTTTCTTAGTTTATTTATATGTTGGCGTTGTTGGTATCTTCTCAGGACAAGTATGGTGCTTCTATTACTCCATCTTTTAAGGCCACAAAGGTTGGCCAATTCATGAGGTTGAACCACCCAGTGTTCACTGGTGTTGAGGTTGAGGAGGATCTTCAAGATTTTGTGGATAAGATAGAAAAAAATCTTTTGTATTATTTGTGCTACAAATGTGGAGGGTATGGAATTTTCTTTCTACCAACTAAAAGATATAACATACCAATGGTACGAGGAATGGGAGCAGTCAAGGGGAGATATTGTTGAGTCATCCCTGTGGGAGATTTCTCTAGTGCTTTTTTGGACCACTTCTTTTCTCAAGAGTTGAGGGAAGTGAATAAGAAAGAGATTGTTAACGTAAACAAGGTAAGATGTCAGTCAAGGAGTATGCCTTGAAGTTTTATTAGTTATCTTAGTATGCTCTGGAGTTGGTTTCTAGCATGAGGGCTAGAGCGAGAAAGTTTGCTTTTGAGTTTTTCTGAGACTTGATTTTTGAGAGTAAGGCTACCTTGTTGAAGAAGGAGATGGACATTTCTAGGTTGGTTGTATGCATACAGCAGGTAGAGAAAGAGAAGAAGAAGCTGACAGAGATTTAGGAAAGGCAAAGAAAGAAATTCAAATTTTCTGAGAAGGGTGGTGGCCAACAACAGAGTGGCAGGGATGGTGAAAAGTGGCCCAAGTAGAAGTGGGGCAATTTTTGGTCTTACTCAATAGATATTTCTCCCAACCCAAAGTCGTCTGGTGGTATGAGTTATCATAGTGGTGACAACAATAGGGCACAGAGTGGTATATGTGGGTGATCGAGAGATTTTCAAGGATCTTCTTAAATTAGATATGTTGATTTTGATGTCAAATTTGGGATGGATTGGTTAAACTCATACTATGCTTTTCAAGACTGTCGGACCCTCAAGGTTGTCATTAAATTCCAAAATAAGCCGATTATTAAGTGGGAGAGTAGTTCGCTAACTCCTAAGGGAAAGTTCATATCGTATCTTATAGCTTGGAGATTTATCTTCAAGGAGTGTCTCTATTATCTAGTTTGGGTTAAAGATTTTAACTTGAAGGGTCCTTCTTTGTATTCCATCCTAATGGTGAATGAATTTCCTGAGGTCTTTCCTGATGACTTTCCTGGTGTTCCTCCTGATAGGGAGATTGATTTTGGGATAAATCTTGTTCCAGATACTCTTCCTAGTTCTCTTCTCCCATATAGAATGGCTCTAGCTGAGTTGAAAGAGCTTAAGGGGCAATTAAAGAATCTCTTAGACAAGGGTTTCATCTATCCTAGTGTGTCCCTATGGGGTGCACCAATGTTATTCATGCATAAGAAGGATGGTTTCCTTCAAATATGTATTGATTAATGGTAGTTGAATAAGGTAATGGAAAAGAATGAGAACCCTCTTCCAAGGATAGATGATTTGTTTCATCAGCTTCAGGGTACTAAGTTTTTCTCCAAGATTGATCTTCGGTATAGGTATCATTATTTAAAGATTAGGGAGGTTTATATCAGTAATATTACCTTCCATACTTGGTATGGGCATTTTAAGTTTTTGGCTATGTATTTTAGGTTGACCAATGCACCAACGACATTCTTGGATTTGATGAATAGGGTTTTTCATTAGTTTTTGAATTTGTTCATCATTGTGTTCATATATGTTATTTTAGTGTATTCAAAGAGTGAGGTGGATTATGCTAATTACCTCTGCATAGTGTTAATGACACTGAAAATACAGTAATTGTATGCCAAATTTTTGAAATATGAATTCTGGTTGAACGCTATCACTTTACTGGGTCATGTCATTTCTAGTGAAGAGATCATGGTTGATCTATAGAAAAATGCAGTGTTTAAGAGATAGCATTGACACGTGACTCTAATCGATGTTTGGAGCTTCTTCGGTTTAGCTGGTTACTATAGAAAGTTTGTCTAAAGTTTAACTTCTATTGCTGCCCTATTGACAAAGTTAACTAAGAAGAAGGTTAAGTTCTTGTGGTTTGATTCTTGTAAGGGTAGTTTTGAGAAGCTGAAGGATAAACTAACTTAGGCTCTAGTCTTGACCTTGCCTGAAGGAATGAATAGATTTGTGGTATATTGTGTTGCATCATGTATGGGGCTTGGTTGTATTTTGATGCAGCATGGCAAAGTGATAGCTTATGGCTATAGACAGTTAAAGGTACATGAGAAGAATTATTCAACCCATGACTTGGAATTTCTAGTTGTGGTATTTGTGTTGAAGATTTGACATCAGTAGCTATATGGTGTGCATGCGAATATCTTTTCTGATTATAAGTGCCTGCAATATGTGTTTACTTAGAAAGAGCTTAATCTTAGGCAAATAAGATGGATTGAGCTACTTAAGGATTATGACATGAGTCTTCACTACCATCCAGGTAAAGCTAATATAGTTGTTGATGCTCTTAGAAGATTGTCTATGGTAAGTCTAACTCATATGGATTAAGGAAAAATAGAGTTGGTAAAATATATTCACCATTTGGCTAACCTTGGAGTTTGTATCTTGGACTTTAAGGATGGTGGTATGGTTGGGTAGGAGGTGGCATAGTCATCTCTTGGTGATTAAGTAAAATAGAAACAAGTGTTAGATCATGTCTTGATGAGGATCAAAGATGATGTAGTTTAGCAAAAGGTAATGGCTTTCAGGATTAGTGGTGATGGTGCCTTATGGTACCAAGGCAGGTTATGTGTTCTCTATATAGATAGTTTAAGAGAGAGGATCTTTGGTGAGGCACATGAGTCACGCTATGCTATTCATCTTGGTTCGATGAAAATGTATCATAACCTTAAAGAGATTTATTAGTGCAACAATATGAAAGGGGACATGGCTAGTTTTATGGCTAATTGCATGGTGTGATAACAAGTGAAGCTTAAACACATAAGGCCTGGAAGATTGCATTAAGAAATTGAGTTGCCAGTGTGGAAGTGGGAGGTGATCAATATATAGTTTGTTACTGGTCTTCCTCAATCTCAGAATCAGTTTGATTTAGTTTGGGTCATCGTGGATAGGATGACAAAGTCTGCTCATTTCTTGCATGTGTGGAAAAATTTCTCAACTGAGAATTATGCAAGGTTGTAGCTCTAAGAGATTGTAAGGTTACATGGGGTACCTATTTCTATCATCTCAAATTGTGGTACACAGTTTTCATCATATTTTTGGCAGTTATTTTAGAAAGGTTTGGGGACTAAGGTGAGTCTTAGAACTGCTTTCCAACCACAGTCGAATGGGCAAGTGTAAAGGAATTTTCTGACAATGAAGGACATACTTAGAGCTTATGTAATTGACTATATAGTAGTTTTGTGGATCATCTGTCTCTTATAAAGTTTGCATATAACAATAGCTACCACTCTATCATCGGAGTTTCTCTATTTGAGGCGTTGTATGGTAGGTGATGTAGATATCCTATTGGATGGTTCAAAGTTGGTGAGGCAGAGATGTTTGACCAAAATTTGGTTCACTAAGCTATAGAAAAGGTGAAGGTAATTTGGGATAGGCTTAAAACTACCCAAAGTCACCGAAAGTTGCATATGAGTTGGAGTAGCTTTTTAGTTTGAACTCTATTCATCCGATATTCCATGTTGAAAAAGCGTGTAGGTGATCCATCGTAGATTTTACCTATCAGATATTGGTATTTTGGATTCTTTGTCTTATGAAGGGGTCCCTGCGGAGATTTTGGATTGGCAGGTTCGTCGAATGCAGGCCAATGACATAGCTTCAATAAAAGTTCTGTGGAGGAACCACATGGTGGAAGAGGTTACTTGGGAAGCTGAAGAGGACATGAAATCCAAGTATCTATTCCTATTTTCTTCTATAAAAATACGTGCATAAGGTATGTGTTGATGTTACCATCTTTGTTTTCTGACTTTGTTAAAGAAAAAAATTAATTTCCTTGGTATATTTGTTTTCTAACTTAGTTAAAGGTCTGAGTGGATTATGAGTTCCTTAGTAATCTATTTTCTATCTTAAAGGTAAGAGTAGAGATGTATGGGGTCCAAACCATACTTATACTACCTTGTTCCATCATTCAAGGATGAATGATCCAAGTGGGGGAGAATTCAAACACCCTGGGTTTTGTCCATTGGTAAGTTCCTAAGCTTTGAGCTCATTGTCTTTGTAACGATCCACCATACGAGTCGTATGATATGGGTACGGGTCTAGGAACCCTAGTCATATGTTGGTCAGTGTGTTGTTGGCCAAGTTCAGTCCTAGTTATGAAAGACTTCATAGGCATCGTATGGTCTTGTGACAAGAGGTTTAGGGTCCAATTGTATGTTTTCTAGTGTTTAGCCCTAGATGTTCTGTCTTTGATATGACTTGATGGTACTAGTGTATGGTCTAGTGATGAGTTAGGCAAAGGAGTCATATTTTGGACAGAATGTGGTGTCCAACTTTCTATTCTGGTGACGACTTGAAGATACCAGTCTTATGATGTGGTGATGAGTTGGAAGGTCAACTCGTACCTGCCTACAATTTTTCTATAATTTTAAGTTGGGGTCATTCTGGACATGTACAGTTGTAACTCTCTTTTATACCAAGTCATAAAATACCTTTTTGAGCTTTATTAACCTATTATTCTTAATGAAACTCTTAAAATCTCTCTCAAACTCTCTCTTAAGACAAAGGCTAGGGTTTTATCTAGATAATCAATTAAGGCTTTCAAGGGTGGTATCTCTTTGTCTTCCTTGGTGTCTAAGGCATGTTACTCCACCCTCATTGTTATTTTACAAAGAACGTGTATTTTAATGTAAAGATTTCATGATATTGTCATGGTTTGATATAATGGTTGAAGGTTTTGGGTCTTTATGGTCGAATAATATTTCTCATGGTTTAATGATGTTTCATTTATGCTTTTAATATGATTTTGAAAATGTGGAATGAATGGTTATGGTAAATAGGTTTAGGGGTATCTTGGATTTCCCCAAATTACTTGGTTATGATTTTGAAACATATGTGCCCTCAACCTATTACTTGAAATGCCAATAAGAATGGGTTTGTCACATAGTTTGACTATTATTGAAATCATTGCATTGCATAAGAGGTAATCGAACTTAAATAGGTTTGGTTGGTTTTAAATGGTTGAAAAAGGCCTTGATGGCCATGGTTTTTTTTTTGCTTTAGTTGGAAACTTAGGAGTTAACTTGGTTTAATGATTTTTGTATGGCATAATAGGATAAACTTGCAAGCTCTAATTTTGGTATGACAATACCAACGGTTAATGACTAAACTAAAGACTCCTTGGTAAATGATTGCAACGTGTGAATGGTTTTAATATGGGCTTAAAGAGGGTTGATTAGCAAAGCCGTAAAAGGTGGGGGTCCCGGGGGGTTCGATACTGGAAACTCATGTTTATCGATGCGAGGGTGGTCTTGGTGATCGTGTGCATGATGTCACACCTTATATTTTGGGAAATGTACTATTCATCTCAGGTTCTTTTCTCTAGTGGTGCGGCTAACATGCATTGGGGCCCTTTAGCAGGGGGAGCTGAACACATATAACACATGGGTAGTTTTAGGACGATCGAGCTACTCAGCCCAGGTTAAGATTTCAAATTGATGCTAAACCTGATTCCCTATCCCGACATAATATATATATGTTTCTATGTGAGTTCATATGGTTATTTACTTTGATTTTAAATTACTGACGTTATTTATCTTATCCCTGAATACATACTAGTGTTCACTCTGCTAATTGTCTTCGAGCGCTTTATCCCCATGCAATGCAGGAATCAGGCGTACTACCATTACTCCTGCCCAGTTACTTAGATTTGAGGACATCTTTAGACTGAACTGGTGAGCTTCCATAATCCGTAAGGCTCCATTTCATGCTATGGACTTCTTTTATTTTTATTATCTCTTTGGTTTTGTTTTGGCTATGGTCGGGGGCATGTACAGACCGGATGTTACTTGATTTTGGTTAGAGGCTTTGTCATAGAACTATAGGCATGGGCAGTCTAGGTATTGGTGTTAGCCTTTCTATGGGTATTGGCATTTGGGTTTACATCGGTTAGATATTTGATTGAGGTTGTCGAATTATGATTATAGACTTTACTTAATGTCTTTAAATTATTTTTATTTTATCTTGTTATATGTTTGGAATTCATTCGACATAGGGTGCAGGGCGGTTATGGTTGGGTATTAGGGGTGGTCTCTGGTCCTGGTTGGACTTGAGATGCCCAACACGACTAGGCCCTGGTTTGAGTTGTGTCAACAAGTTGGTTCCCCAGTGAAAGAAGCCCACATATATTGTACAATTTCTAAGACCTTTAGTATGATTATGTGATTAACATGTTTTCAATCGTTGCTCTATGTTGATTAAGAGAACATTTTAATTGACACAATTAAGGTATAACATAATTTATATTTAGTTGTTTTATATTGTCTTTATGTTGAATCTGGGACTTCAAGTGCAGCCCTGTCAATTAAATTGCTCGCACCAGTAAAAAGGTTGTATGAGATTAGTAAACTTGAATCTTGGGAATTCAAACACGTTGCGTAAGTTATTCTTGGAATAGTCCATATACAGCAAGGAGAACCATGCTGGTGGATACTACTGGTGCAGCTGCTAAAGGACCTGTTGTTGATGTTTCATAGGAGAAGGATGATAATGGTGGTTACACTAGTGGCGGATAGAAAAGGTGATTCATTTTTAGCAGATATACATTATTGTCTATCTTTACTGAGTATTTTTAATATTATATATATCCATGATATATGTGTTGTTGCAAGATAATGATTACATTATTGTCTATCATTTTTGTATTTTTTTAATGTTAAGGTATATTACTTAACTCCTAATTCAGTGAAACATAACATTTTCTTATGTTTGTTTGAGCTTAACTGGGTATACAAGGATGAAATATATATGTTGTTCATGGTGAGTCTACATAATATCGATTTCATTTATCACCATGTTTACTATACATCATACATGTTTAATGATATTCATTTTATTTTGCAATGCTCATACTTGTACAATTTTTTTTTTGATAAAAAGATCATGCTTATTTTTCTCATTTCCTTCTTGACAGTGAAGATGGAAAACTGAGTTGTGGTTATTCAAGCTTCAGAGGGCAAAGAGCCACCATGAAGGATTTTTATGACATCCAAACTTTCGAAATTAATGAAAAGACAGTTTGCTTATTTGGGATATTTGATGGTTAGACATTGTTAAATCATCCTTCAAGTAGAGCGTGATTTAGAATTTAGATAATAGAATCATAAATCGAACCTTACGAATCTTCTAACTTGAAGTTTGTATTTTCTATGTTTCATCTTTCTATTAGTAGCATAGCATCTGCATGATTACGTCACAGTGAGATATGGTTTACATGAATTGGTGAATGTAAGGTCTCATTGTTTGATTGAACAAATAGTTATTTCTCTGAAAATAGTTAGTTTTTATTTTTAGAACACAAAGCTATTGTTTTTACTGTGCTGGAAAGAGTAGTTTGTTTTCCCGAATATTAAAAATTACCCGAAAGGTTATTTTCTGAAGTAATTCTTTTTAACACACAAATATGGTTCTTTCGTGAGTTGTCATCCAAAAACAAAGCCATATAAAAATTGAAGCAACATTGAATGTGAATGTAATGCAAATGCTACCTATAGTTCAAAAGAGAAGGATGCCCTACTGGAATGGAATTTGTAGAACCTTAAACTAGGAAGAGTTGTTACTCCATTCTAAAATCTCATATCCTTCGATCTGATTGCTTTAATTTTTTTTGAGGGGGAATTACGGAGAGGCGTTCCTCAGCATATGAGTAATAATGACCTCAAAGATCTTTCTAATTGATTGGAATCAATTTTTCAATTAGCTTCAGCTATTTAAGTGTTTTTACTTGGAATCTTGCTAAGCAGTTTTTTAGTCTAAAAACTATATATTTTCTATCTCATAGTTGTAATTAATGGCCACTTTTAATAGTCTCAAATACTTTAAATGAGTGTGACAACTTTGACTCCATTTAGACGTTATCTCTTCAAATAAGCATTTTTTTCTTCCTTTTTTTGTCTGTTTGTGTTTGCGTTGCACTTTAATTGTGCTTAAGAAAGATGGATTTTGACTTTTTCTCAATCATAATGTCATTTTACTGCAGGACATGGTGGTTCCCGAGCAGCTAAGTTTTAGAAGGGACATCTCTTTCAGAATCTAATGAAACATCCCTCATTTTTGAAGGACACTAAGTTGGCCATAAGTAATATTTTCATGTTGTCTTATGGATGTGTAATTTGAATCCTTACTTTTGTGATTTTAATGGACTAGAAATGTGTTATCCATTGAAGGTGACATATCAAAGTGTGACATATTTTCGCTTCCATAACATCTGAAGAGTGACATAGTTATGCTTCAATAGAAACCCCTCTCTTTATCTATCTATCTCTTTTTTTGAATTATAACACTCTTGAAGATTTATAGATCACTTTTAGCATATTGCAGGGGAAACGTGTCAGCAAAATTCTTCCTCAAACTGATGCAATAAAAAAATACACTGCCTACATTTAGATTGTGCTTCAAAGTAGCGATTGACTCACATTAACATTTCTTGTGGATGTAAATTATTTGAAGGATGCAAACCAATAGCAGAAATGGATAATGCAGTTGCCTGAGTTGTAGCCATTTTCACTCTTTACAAAGAGGTTAAACTGACAGCAACAGACGATTTTATCGAAGGTAGACCGAGTGAATGGAGTGTATCTTTAGACTTATGGAAGATAGGATGAATTGAGCTTTTAAGGATATCAAAAAGAAACAAAGCTTTAGAATAGCAAAAGCTACAAAACTAAGTAGGTTAGCTACAGCCAAGGAGAAAGAACTTGCAAAAAGTATGTCTTAGGATACTTCCTGTTGTATTCACAGTCAATATCTAGAATCGACTGTGATATACTTGGTGGCCTTGTCTCTATCTTTTTTTATCCACTAACTTGCTGACAGATACAATTTCTTGACCTACTTAATAAAGTGGCTCTCCTTGAATATTTAGCAGACTGCCAGATTTATGTTGTTTCTAATATAGACAAAAGATACATTCGTTATGCCCGATCCCAACAAGTTATATTTATGATGGAGTTATATTTACTGGAGTTTTTTGAGGTCATTAACCTATTAAGTAAATTATATTTGGTTTTGAACTGAAGTCACCTGCTATGATGCATCTATTTAGGTACTATGATAAATATTTATGATATCTGAGTTTCTTTTTATATATATTTGTTTATCTACTGAATAATCAGATGCAATTACGAATTTAGGATTTTCATTTAGGGTTTGAAAAATAAAAATATAATGTATCGAATTTGAACTTGAAACCTCGACGTAAATTTTGAACTCCATAAATCACTGAGTACACGACTTCTCTTATAATTTTAGGCCAAAGTATTTGGACGAACACCCTTCCAACTCCCTATATCTACTATTGTTGTGATAGGTGTTTATTATTAAAACATAAAATTTATTTTTAATTAGGAAAATGTCATCAAACATTCAGTTAGTCAATTGAACAATTATCCATAATTCAAGTAAATAGTATGCGTTTGCTTATATGAGTAGTAATATCAAGTGCCTTTCTAAAGATAGTTATAGAGTAAATGAGAATATGATAAATTAATATACTGTCAGTAATCAATACTTGGGTTTAAACATTAGATATAGCCATTTGGAAAAAAGTTGTAATTCGGAAATTATTTTGAAATGTCTATGCTAAAAAGAAAAATATGCTTTTAATGGATCCATTGTTACAATGGTAGAAATAGAAACATTTTTGTTGAGATTGGATACACCAGGAAGAGTTAGCACAAAGGAATGAGTTGCTTAATAATACAAATGGTTAATTTGATTTGTTCTGCATGTTCTTACACTGTGCAGCTCTTTGAGATGAAGGAAGAATATTTTCCTACAAAAGAGGATGTCATGTTGCAAAATGAAACATCTACGGATCTGTACGTTTTGGTAGCTAGAGCTTTGATATGAAGCTCTTTCTCACTCTTCCACTCTCCTATGTCTGTGAAAGAAATGGAAAGCAAAAAAAAAAATTTCTCAAAGGCTATTCATTATAGTGAAAGTATACTAGCTTCCATTGACAGTCGAAAACTTTAGTATTTTTCTTATATATATAAATAAGGATAAAATAGAGCACGGGCCTTGTCGATAAGTTATTGAGTTGTGGATTGAGAACATAGATTTCCCTAAATTAACAATGAAAAACAACTAAAAATATACATTATTTTATCATTTATCTTTCAATCTGTCGAAAAATGTTTATTCGCATGGTATATTTTTGAATCAATAAATCAGAGAAAAGTCTTTTTAATTAAATCATGTCCTTTATTTGCAAGCACTGGGGCATTAGATAGTTGTTTTTTTTTTTTTAATAATAGTGGTATTTGGGATAATTTACGTACACCTCGACTAATTTCACAAGATACCTACCACCTCTCACTAGCAACAGGTACCTAGTAACTCTATCCACTACGGCTAGAAAGAAAGGAATAAAATCACCTAGTTTTTATATCGATTGTGAATCGAACTTAAGACCTTATGCTGCTCAAACCACTAGGCCACACCCTTGGGTGTTGGGGGAGTAGATAATTGTACCTACATAAATATAATTACTAGTAGAGCTGGTTCACTAAGAATTTTTGTTCATCGTAGATTTAGTACTATTGAATTTGTAAGTGAGTGAAGAGCACATGTTATGATTTAATCTTATTTTTGGTCTAATTTACTAGTAGTTTGATAGATAAGTGGTGATGGAAATCAGTAAGATACAATTTAAGAAAAACGAGATAAATAAAGTAAGTAAATCTTCGTGAGCTAGTTGCGAGCATGCCAGCTTTTGAGGTCAACGTCATTCTTTTTCCAGTCATCGATGAAATAAGACTATCACAAAGCTAAAGAATTAGCAAAGAAAAAAATAATTAGGGGCCAAGTAAACTATTGTATTGACAAAAGTAAAGAATGTTCAGATGTCTTTACTAGTGAGGAAAAGCAACTATGTATAGGTTATAGTATTAGGCCTTTCCAATTAGAATTCGACAACCGGTGAGCCATTTGTTCGACCCATTAATAGGCAAGCTAATATTCCTACACTTCCCTACTCTGAGAAAGTTCATTCGTGTACTAGAGGGTTCTGATAAACTCGTCGCTTAATTGTCTCTTGTAGCACCCTCATTGAGGCTGGCAATCCACTAAGTCCTTATCCCTTATGGAAAGAAGTATCTTCTATCACTCATATCATAGAGGCTTCTCATGGATTTTACACTCGTCATGTTGATGTGCTATTTTTTCATATCACTTTCTACGCTTAAAACTAAAAAAATATGCAGTTACATAGTTCGTTTTGTTAGATATGAAGTGTTTTGTATTTTGTTTAGAATAAGTATTAGAAGTTTACAGTTTAGAGATCCAGCAAAAGTTTTGAAGTCCCTGTCACCTACAGACCATAGGTGCCACCTACAACTCCTAAGTGGCACTGTAGGTGGACACCTATTCCAGTATTTCTCTTTTATTTTGGAAAGGTTTCCTAGGGATATCATGTAATATATAAATACTCTTTTGATGTTTTTAGTTAGTTTTATGCACTCAAACTATTCACAAACATATATTTTGATTTTGATATTGGATTTTGATGTTGGGATTCTTGTATTCTTAAGGTTTTGATTGACTTCTTTATTTGACACTTTAGGTTTTTGTTGTATATTATTATGAGATTGATTCTATATTTCCAATTATGAATTCCATGGATTGTTTCTCAACTATCAGAGACTAATTCCCTTAACTAGGGTTGTAAGAACCCTGACTGAATAACAAAGCAGGGGAAGTAAAACGTTGTTACCAACTAACATTCTTTCATGTATTGTGGTTATATTCACTTTTATTTCTTTCTTAATGGTTGTAAATATTAAGAACTCACATGTATTGACTACTTATTTCAAAAGAGAAATAGAGATTAGGGAAAGAAGATCACAATAGTAATTTGAGATTCATCTCCTTCTTATAATTCTGCCATCTCATCTAATTAACTCGAGACTCAAAAGGTAAAATGAATCTAGAATCTAGGATAAAGGTTAGTGAGAAGACACTCTAAGACTCAAATGATAAAGAGTAAAATTCACTAAAGGCGTTCATAAGACGGTTCGTGATATATAACTTATCAGCTTCTGCATGCAAGATTTTGGGTTAGTTAAATGTAGTACGATAAACCAATAGAGTTAGAAAGCTAGGGGGAATATATTCCTAGTTTTCATTTCAGATTGTTTACAACCAAAGTTTCCGAGTTTTGTTACTTTCTACTGTTCAAAACAACACTCCCTATTTACCTTTTGGCAATGCCCAACTGTTTCAACAAGTTCGAGAGATAGTTCTACACTATTTAATATGGGTTTGACCCCAACCTTGTTGGGTTACTAAATTTGACATAGACCATTGTATATGTCTAAGGAAGTATAGTTTTGGGCGACTTTAAAATTTTGGCATCATTGCTGAGGAATACAGTTGTGATTTATTGATTTAAGTAGTTTAAGTTTTTGGGTTTTATTTTTCTATTCTTCTTTGGGAATATGGTGGTGTATGTATTTCATGAGGAGTCAAGGTAATCCCTTACTCCTAATTGATCCTGAACTGAAAAGAATCCTACAATAGAATTGATCGATGTCAAAACATAGAAGCGAAGGTGAACTTGAAGGGGTTTCAAATAACCCAAATGATTTGCTTTCTCCTCCACCTAGTGTGATTCAGGAGAATGTAGATCAGACTATTAATAGGTTATTAGTAGAAGCCAATGCCGTGAGGGATGCAAAATATCATTACATAGCTCGAAGGCAGAGATGGAGAGATAGAGACAAGGAGTTGATCATCGAGCAAAATTTCATATAAATAGAGATAGAGGTAGAAAGGGTTGAGATCAAGTACTCCCAGCCTACCAGTACTTCCCACTATATGATGATCTAGGGGAGGACTTGGGATATGTTGAGCCTAATAAGATAAGAGCTATCATTCCTCCTATATTTTTACCAATTATGAAAGTATGATATCACTATTTCCATGATCCAGCAATTGAACTTGAAAGGTGTGTGTACGGGCCTTCCAATGGATGACACAAACATGCACCTTCTTAATTTCATTGGGATTTTCACTTTATACAATATACTGAGGGTAGATCAGGAAGCTCTCAAACTCAAGTTGTTCTCTTTCTCTCTAAATGGTAAAGCTACATCATGGTTAGGGGAACTTCATCGAGGGCCCATTACTACTTGGAGCGAGTTGCGGAGGTAGTTTCTAGATCATTTCATTTCCCTATTCAGAATGCTATAGTTAAAGGATGAGATATATAATTTCAGGAAATTTCACTCTAATTAATGTATGATTCATGTTTTTTATTTAAGAAGACATTTAAAAAAATGCTGAATCATATAATTGTGGAAGCAACTTGCTTGAAATATTCTATTAAGCCTTTAACACCAATTCGAATGCTATGGCAGATACTATTACTAGTAGAGCATTTATACACCTATGTTGGGGGGAAGCATTAGAGATATTAGACCATATCTCTCTCACCAATCGAGGGTGCCCTACTCGGGGGGTAGAGAGACATGTTAACACTTATGCTATTGGTACTTCCAGTAAGCACAGAGCTGTTGATGACACGGTAGCGCACGAGGTTACTCATCTAAGGGTGGAGGTTAAGTTTTTAACAAAGTATTTTTCGTCCGATGAATTCTAAGAAGGTGAATGCACTGGTATTAAAGGTAAGGCCCCTAGATCATATGATTCTGATTTTTAAAAAGAGGAAAAATATCTACATAGATAGTTAACAGATTTCCAAGCGAAGGGGCAAGGAAACCAAGGCTAGAACTACTATAGGGATAGGTACAGAGATCAAAGTTGAGATAAAGATGGTGGCTGGAGAAGAAAAGATAATTTTAAGGAGAAGGGTAGTGCATATGTTCCACTAAGTAGTATGATACTGAATCAAGGATAGAGGCTATGAAGTCCAAGCTAGTAAGTGGTTAGGAAAGTAAGGAAAATTGTATTAAAGATATTAAGCAAAACATTTTAGGGTTGACTAGAAGGTAGATTCATATGCTACTGCAATCATGCAATAGGAGCAACAGTTTGTACAAATATAAGCAACCTTGAATTAGTGATATTCGAGAATCCTTCCAAATAATATAGTTCAGAATATTAAGAACGACGGTCACTGTCTTTCCATCACCACTTGAAGTGGTAAAGACTCTATTAATCCTCCCATGTATGTGGTTTATGATTTGAGGAATGATAGTTTTGATGTTGGTGAGACACTTGAAGTAGAGTTAGATAAGTTGGTGACTAATGCTAAGTCATCACAACCATGGACAGGTGTATCATATTGCTGATAAGGATAAACGTAAGGGAAAGGTAGATGAATCGGTAGTGAGAACTATTCCATGACCTCCCATATCTTTTCCTCAAAGGTTGAAGTAGAAGAAAGAGGAAGGAAAGTTAAAAAAACTCATTGCTATTCTAAAAGAATTGAGTGAATATCTATCTTCTTGAAGCTCTCGAGTAGGTGCCTAGATATGCAAAATTCATGAAGGACTTGGTAACAAAGAAAAGAGTTATTAGTTATGAGGATGTTTGTAAGTTGCATCATTGTAGTGTAATAACTTTACGGTCTCTGGCATAAATTAAAGGTGATCTTGGAGAATTAATATTCCGTTTCACCATTGGGACATTTAAATTTTTAAAAGCACTATGTAACTTGAGTTCCAGCATTAACTTGATGCCATTGGTAGTGTTCAAATAGTTGATCTTGAAACCTCTTGAACCGAAAATAATATGATTGTTGATTGCAGAACATATAGTGAAGAAGCCCGTGGGCACATTATTTGATGGGATGGTGAAAGTGGACAACTTCATCTTTCGGACTTACTTTGTTTTCTTAAATTGTGAAGTTGACTTTGAGATACCCATAATTTTAGGGAGACCATTTTTGTTCACAAGTAGAGCATTAGTGGATATGGAGAAGGGGGAGCTTAAGATTAGGATGAATGAATACGAGTTCTGTCATGACTCGAACTTGGACGTGGCTTTGACGGGTACCTCAAGTACATCGAGGACTAGACACCATCACATTTCCTCATCAACCAGAACATGACACACTACTCAACTGATGAATTTAAAACATATAACAAGATAGAAAATAACAAGCTCAAAGATATCTAAGAGTATCAATAACCAAAAACCCAATCTATAGTAATATCCATAAGGCATCTACTAGTCTAAAAAAAATCTATGACGGGAAATACCCTTAACCCTGACAATGAAAATGTAAATGTGAAGTCTTTACTTGTAATTTAGGGAAGGGAAATAGATGGAATGATCAAGTCTTTCATAGAATAGAACTCACCACTTCACTTAAGATGACCGACGAACTGAGTAGATCTACCTAACACAGTGTATAAAAAGTAGATTTGCTTCCAAACCTTGCAACATGTGGGGATATAATGTATAGAGACGGTTAGTTGGTTGATCACTAGCAGGTAACACAGGGATAAGGCTATATATATATATATTTACATATACTTATATATGATTCTAGGAAAGTGAACAAGTCTTAACATGCATTTTTTTAAAATCTTACCCTGGCCTGTGTAGCATAACTATCATAACAAGGCATTCACGAGCTATATGGGTCCATCTCTCCCCAAGCTAAAAGGGCCTCAGAGAGTGGAGTTGAATGAACTAGATTATAATCATATGTGAATATGCTCTATTTGGAACTCGAACCTCCCAACATATATCAATGGTGACTTAAGAACCTAGTTGTTCAGCATAGGGGACTCGAACCGCCCAATCATTTAATAAGGGGGACTCAAACTACCCTATTATTTAGACCCCAGGGTCGATAACCACGGTTTCCAGTATTGGTCCCTTAGGACCTTCACTTTCACAGCTCAGCCACATATCCCTCTTTTAAGCTAAATTAAAATACTTTTTACATATTCCTATTCATTAAACCACAACACACCTTATGGCATACATGTTTGTAATGTCATACCAACTACATTTGTAAGGTAATACATTATGCCATTACAATTTCCATTAACTTGGGGTAAACAATTCCCTTTGTTCATTAATACAAGGTAGGGGAATACCAACTCCCGTTGTTTATTAAATCAAAGAATCATGTTTCAATAGACTCTTTATATCTGTAAGATTACATAAAGTTCTAAGTCTAAACTTCAGTTCCCTAATTTTTACAAGCTCCAACATTTAGAAATTTTAGCTAAGTTTTCAAAAACTTAGTCTAATTTTAGACCTCCAAACTTCAGGGATTTATTTGACTACCTTCCAGACCTCCGTTTTTAGATTTTCAAGTTGCGTTGCGATGGGACAAGGTCGTAGTACATTCCGGGTGAGTTTCAGAATTATTGAAGTAGTGTAAGGGCATGTTTGGTATGCCAAACCAGTAGACAAAGACTATTAAGGGGCGCCTCTCATGGTGTGGCCTTTGTGGGAAAATTAGCCCCAAAGGCGCCTCCCATGGTACAAAAGGCTCTACCAAAGGCGCCATCCTTTGTGTAGCCTTTGTACCCAGTTTTTTAGCATTACACTTTTATGTCTTGAGGGTTTATTTGGTCATTTTGCCACCTCAATATATATATATAAAAACATGTGATTAAGGCACAAAAACACCAAAATATACTTATTTTCATCAATTTCTCTCAAGAATAAGATCAAGGGTTTCAATTTAAAGACCTAAATCCAATAGATTTCACCGTAGATCATTAAGAGACCTTTTTCTAAGGTATGCGTTGCGTTGATTTATGGATTCCTTTCATCCATAAAGCTCAAGAACCCTCTTTTAAATTATCAACATTTTTATTATGTTGTGGGTTGATTTGTTATGTAATTGATGTTGTAAAATACCTAAGTTAAGGTCTTTGTGTGTTTTTATGAAGCTATGATATCATATAAGTTGGAAACACATAAATTTGGTTGTTCATGATGAATAATTTAATGATCACACCTATACCTAAGCTATGTATGTAAGGTGTTTGATAAAATGCCTAGGAGATTAGAAATCATGTATTATAGCTAAATTGTGGCCTAAATGACCAATACATGCTGTACCCTTATGAAAACAATGACTTCTATAATATCGTATGCATTATGATTGTTGATGGGATGTTCATAAAACTAGATTTGATAGACTTATGGCTTGTTGTTATATGCATTC
This sequence comes from Capsicum annuum, assembly GCF_002878395.1. Lineage (NCBI taxonomy): Eukaryota > Viridiplantae > Streptophyta > Magnoliopsida > Solanales > Solanaceae > Capsicum > Capsicum annuum. Next base: position 87,304,708 of record NC_061121.1, read on the forward strand.
CCTTCTATGTATACAATTTTGAAGACTGTGTCGTATAAAATCCCCAACTTATGGCACTATGAATTGTGGACTTTATTCCTATGATCCAGAATTGTCATGATATGTCAGTTTTCTTTTATCGAGTCCTGGAGGTATTTGTACCCAAAAAATATAGCTGTGTGCCTAAAGCCAGTGTCATGTCTTCACGACAATATTAATCAAGCTATGTTCAGTAGAATTCAGTCAGTCATGTGACTCAGGAAAGTCAGTAACTCAATAATCTCAGTAGTATTCCATCAGTCAACAGAGCTTTATGAACCCAGTCAGTTCAGACCAGTTAATCACATTCAGAGTCTATTCATATGGGAGTAGGAATTACCACTGAGTGAACCTAAAGATGGGAACACATACTGTCAGATGAAGGTGTGATTCTTAGAAGTCATCCTTGCATTGCAGAACTATATAGCCAACATAGGTTGAGACATCAACACTGTCAAATGAGGGTTGATGAGGTAGATAGGCACTGTCAGATGATGGCCCCACTGTTCTCTTTTAGGGGCACTGTCTGATGAGGGTTACCCACGCTTATCTCTATCAGTGGCTCATTATTGACACCCTTCCAATCAGGGCATAGATTGGACCCCAGCTCAACCATTATAGCATATTTGGGGCATGTCGGTTAGATAACTACTTCCCACAGTCTCAGTATCATTCTCGATAAAAGAACTCAGATAATTCTTCAGAATTTAGGACTGTGACATATAGTCACTTATGTTGTCAACCATATTAGTCATCTGAACTCGGTTACCAATCATGTTAGTTATCAGTAAATTCATGTTATCACAGTCTTAGCTATAGTACTATGTATTAATGCATATAGTCTCATGTTTATACTAGTCAGTTATCTAGCGTTATTCATGTATATGAACCCCATGCATTCAGCCTACCTCACATACATACCAGTATATTCAAAGTACTGACGCATTTGCGCCATGGTGTCTTATACCATAGGTTTAGAGACACGAGCTCCAGAGCATCAGTAGATTTCTGATATCAGCAGTTAGTTAGTAGTAAGTCTTAACCTACGAGGTCGATATGATTTATTACTTCATTATTATAGTACTTAGTTATTTCAGTCGGCGGAGTTAGTTAGGGATATGTCCCATCAACTCCTTGTCCAGACAGTTATGTTTTAAAGGCTTTTCAAACTATTATGTTTAGACAGTTATATTAGTAGTTTTAGGTATTTTATACCCCACTAGATGTTATGTTTTATCATATTTGAACCTTATAACATTTCATCCTTTATTTCTGCATTTATTCAATATATCATGCAGTTTATAGGTATAGATATCAGTCACGGGTTAGCTTGTGGTCCTTCAGGGTTATGAGTACCGTGTAGCATTCCGGGTACCAAATTTGGGCTGTTACAAACTTGGTACCAAAGCCTAAGGTTCAATAGAGTCCTAGAAAGTATGAAAATAGTATCTAGTAGAGTCTTGTACATGGGTGTGTTGCACGCCACATTTATGTATAGAAGGCTATAAGATGCTTTAGGAATAATTTCCCTTATTTCAGTATTCATGTCATGCTAGTGAGCATAATATTAAGTCAATCTCTCAGTCCAATCCATTTCACCTTTTTATTTCAGAACTTGCCTCCTATGAGAAGAACCTAGCCTGTCCAACAAGATCCCTTGGACGAGCATGTTTCTCATGCAAAGTTCAGGGCCACATTCACTACTCTTACTCAGTCATTTGCTTCTTAGAATAAATTACCAGCTATCGTTCTGGCTAACCCAGCGGACAATTCAGCTGCAGCCAGGATTTAGGACTTCACTCGAATGGACCCTCCATCCTTTCTTGGGTCTAAGTCAGATGAGGACCCCCAATAATTCATTGATCAAGTTTAGGAGGTGACAAACATCATGGGGATGACTACTGTTGAGAGTGTTGAGCTAGCTGCATATTAGTTGCAGGATGTGGCTCATACTTGGTTTAAATAGTGGAAGTCATAGAGGTCAGATAATGCAGGTCCTATAGAGCAGGAGGAGTTTATCAGTGCATTCTTAGACAGATTCTTTCTCCAAGAGCTTAGATCTAAGGTGCTAGAATTCATCAACCTTAGGTAGGGCAACATAACGGTGAAAGAGTATTCTCTTAAGTTTACTAAATTATCCATATACGCCCTTCATGTGGTTGGAAACAATAGGACCAAGATGAGTAAGTTCATTTTAGGGGTAAATGATAGCATGGTAAATAAGTATAGATCCGCTATGCTGAATAGGACATGACTTTAGCCGTACTTAAGACTCATGCTCAGCAGATAGAAGATCAAGAGATTAAGATGAGGGAGAACCAGAGTAAGAGAGCAAGGATAGGTAGTTTCAATTTTGCTCAACCTAAATCAGAAGGAGGAAACCGTTCTCAATTTTATCCTAAGACATCAGTTCCAGCCCCTTCATTAGCCAGTGCTCCAGTTCCGAAATTCAAAGATGGATACAAAGATAAGGCGCCAGGATTTAAGTCTCAAGGCAATGTTAGCAGTGCCCGAACTAATCCCCTTTGTCAGACTTGTGGTAAGAACTACAAGGGTGTTTGCAGAGCTAGAAGTGATGTCTGTTTTGGATACAAAGTTTAATGGTATGTTACAGATCTTTCATGTGCATGTTTACGCTTTGCTAGATCAAGGTGCTTCTTTCTTCTTTGTTTCTCCCTATAGAGCAGGCGATTTCAGAACCAGTCCCAAAATTCTAGCGGAGACCTTCTCAGTTTCTACCCCAGTGGGTAAAACCATCATAGGCCGATGGGTATACAGGAACTGCCCAGTTATGATATTTTATAAATTCACTTCAACAAACTTTATCGAGTTAGAGATGACTGATTTTGATGTCATTCTAGACATAGATTGGCTTTATTCCTACTAAGCTACAGTCGACTGCAAAAATAGAATAGTCCAATTCTAATTTTTGAATGAACCTATCCTAGAGTGGAAGGGTAGTGTATCCACTTTCAGAAGTCAGCTTGTTTCCTACATTTAGGCAAGGAAAATAATATATAAGGGATGTGTCTATCACATTGTTTGAGTTAAGGACACTAGTTTTGACATTCCCAGTCTAGAATCAGTACAGTCGTGAATAAATATTCATATATCTTTCTTAAAGATCTTCCAGGAATTCCTCCCAAAGGGAAATAGAATTTGACATTGATCTTCTTTCAGATACTCAGCCTATATGTATTCCACTATACAGAATAGCACCAGCAGGACTCAAGGAACCGAAAGAATAGTTGAAGGATCTCTTAGATAAGGAATTCATCAGGCCCAGTGTTTCCCTATGGGGTGCACCAATCTTATTCGTGCACAAAAAAGATAGTTCTCTCAGAATGTGCGTTGATTACCGCCATCTCAATAAAGTAATGGTAAAGAACAAGTATCCTTCCCAGAATCGATTTCTTGTTTGACCAAATTCAGGGTGCTAACTATTTTTCTAAGATAGACCTCAGATCCGATTATTATCAGCTCAGAGTTAAAGAATGTAACATTCCAAAAATAGCCTTCCGTACTCGGTATGGTTACTTCAAATTCATAGTTATGTCCTTTGGTCTTATCAAGTCCCCAGCAGCTTTCATGGACTTGATAAATCGTGTGTTCAAGCAGTACTTGGACATGTTCGTCAAAGTTTTCATGGATGATATTTTGGTCTATTCCCACAGTGAGCGTGATCATGCAAACCATCTTTGAATCGTACTTCAGACTCTAAAAAATTATCAGTTGTTCACCACATTCTATAAGTTCAAGTTTTGGATAAGGCCAGTAGCATTCCTTGGACATATCATTTCCAGTGATGGCATTAGAGTAGATCCTCAAAAGACTGAAGCGGTAAGAAACTGGCCTAGACCTGTCTTTCCATCAGATATCAGGAGTTTCTTGGGTTTGGCTGGCTATTACAGGCGGTTGTTGAGGGCTTTTATTCTATTACATTCCCTATGTCCAGCTTGACTTAGAAGAAAGTCAAGTTTTAATGATCAAATCCTTGAGAGAAGAGTTTTCAGGAGTTGAAGACTCGACTCACCTCAGGTCTAGTCTTAGCTCTTCCAGATAGTTTAGATGGGTTAGTAATGTATTGTGATGCATTCAGAGTAGGTTTGGGTTGTGTCCTCATATAGAATATTAAGGTCATAGCCTACGTCTCCAGACAGCTTAAACCCAATGAGAAGGATTATCCAACTCATGATCTTGAGTTAGTAGCCATAGTATTTGCCTTATAGATTTGGAGGCATTATCTATACGGCATTTATGTAGATGTGTTCACGGATCATAAAAGCCTTTAGTATGTATTTTCTCAAAAAGATCTCAATCTTCGTCAGAGAAGGTGGTTAGAGCTCTTGAAGGATTATGACATGAGTGTCCTTTATCATCCAGGCAAGGCCAACGTTATAGCTGACACGCTCAGTAGAATTTCTATGGGTAGTGTTTCTCATGTTGAGGACAGTAAGAAGAAGTTAGCCCAGGAAATCCATCATCTTGCAAGATTAGGCATTTTCTTAGTCAACACAGAAAAGGGTGATATATGGGTTTAGAGTAGTTCAGAATCATCTCTAGTTTTCGAGGTGAAAGAAAAGCAAGATAGAGATACCAACCTTGTTAAGTTGAAGTCAGTCAAGGATCAGAAAGTAGAGGTTTTCTCCAAAGGGGGAGATGGTATTCTATGTTTTCAGAGTCTCCTATGTGTTCTAGGTGTAGATAACTTGAGACAACGAATTCTTGAAGAAGCTCATGGTGCGCGCTACTCTCTTCATCCATGGGCCACTACGATATACCGCGACTTATAGGAGATCTATTGGCTAAGTGCTCTCCATGTTAGCAGGTTGAGATAGAGCATCAGAAGCCTATTGGTTCCATACAGGAGTTCACTATTCCAACTTAGAAGTGGGAAACGGTTTACATGGATTTCATGATTGGTTCACCTCAAAATCATCATCAGCATGACTCAGTTTGGTTCATTGTAGATAGGATAACCAAGTCAGCTTATTTCCTTCTAGTTCATACCTCCTCTTCAGTGAAGTATTATGCCAAACTCTACATCAAAGAGTTGTTCAGATTGCACGGTACTCCATTAGCTATTATCTTAGGCAGAGGTACCCAGTTCACCTCTCACTTCTGGAAAGCATTTAAAAAGGGTATTGGTACCCAAGTCCATCTCAGTACATCGTTTTATCCTCAGATATATGGTCAAGTAGAAAGGACCATTTAGACCCTAGAAGATATGCTAAGGGCGTGTACAATTGATTTCAAGGAAAGTTGGGGTAACCACTTGCCTTTGATTGAGTTTGCATATAACAATAACTATCATTCCAGTATTCATATGACTCTATTCGAAGATCTTTAGGGTAGGAGATGCAGATCTCCAGTTCGTTGGTTTGAAGTTACTGAGGCCTCAGTCATAGGGCCTGACTTACTATTCGATACCTTACAGAAGGTTCAGTTGATCAGAGAAAGGCTTCGGGCTGCTCAGAGCCGACAGAAGTCTTATACAGATGTCCATAGAAAAGATCTCGAGTTATATATTGGTGACTATGTCTATCTATATATCTCTCCCATGAAGGGAGTAAAGAGTTTTGGCAAGAAGGAAAAGCTCAGTCCATATCGGTCCCTTCAAGATTCTTAGTCCGTTCAACAAAGTAGATTACAAGCTTGAGTTGGCTTCAGATCTAGCCTCGGTTTATCCAGTCTTCCATGTCTCTTTTCTCAAGAAATGAATAGTTGACCCATCAATCATAGTCCCTATTCAGAGCATAGATGTTTAGAATAGCCTCTCTTATGAAGAGATTTCGATCGAAATCCTAGACTATCAGACTCGTAGACTGAGGAACAAAGAAGTCCCTTTAGTCAAAGTTCTTTGGAGAAATCATTCCGTTGAGAGAGATACTCTGGAAGCAGAAACAGATATGCAGACCAAGTATCCTCACCTCTTCTCCACCAACTCAGGTCAAGCTCAAGGTAATAGTTCTCCTTAAGCTTTTCAGCTTTATGTCCAGTATTTATTACAAACTTGATATCTAGTTTCATGATCATGTTCCCATTATAACCTTAGTATCAAGTACCATTGCATATTCAGTCATGCATTCATGTATCCGTTCATTCATATAATAATGCATTAGATATGCATTCTCATTTTGAGAAACTTAGTTCATCAGAGCACTCAGTCATGCATACATGAATCAGTTACTCATGTATCAAATATGCATGTTAAATATGTTCAGTTTATCAGTCATGTAAATCATGAGATCATGTTTTAGTCATTCATGTTCAGTTCATTTTTAGCTTATTGTTTCCCCTCTCAGTTAGTCTCATTCGAGGACGAATGTCCCCAAGGGGGAGATGTTGTAAGATTCCATAATGTTCTAAGTCTAAAATTCTGCTCCCTAAGCTTTAAAAACTCAAACACTTAGAAATTTTAGCAAAGTTTTCAAAAACTTAGTCTCATTTTAGACCTCCAAACTTTGGGGATTTATTTGACGACTTTTTCATCCTCTGTTTTTAGATTTTCAAGTTGCGTTGCGATGGAGCAAGGTCGTAGTACATCCCGGGTGATTTTTGTAATTTTTGGAGTAGAGTAAGGGCATATTTGGTGTGCCAAACTAGTAGACAAAGGCTATTAAAGGGCACCTCCCATGGTGTAGCCTTTGTGGGAAAATCAGCATCAAAGGCGACACCCAGGGTATAGCCTTTGTACCCAGTTTTTCAGCATTACACTTTCATGTCTTGAGGGTTAATTTGGTCACTTTTCCACCCCTATATATATATATATATCAAAAACACGTGATTAAGGCGCAAAATACCAAAATATACTTCTTTTCATCAATTTCTCTCATGAACAAGAGAAAAGGTTTCAATTTGAAGACCCAAATCAAGAGATTTCACCATAGATCATTACAGAACTTCCTTCTAAGGTATGCATTGTGTTGATTTATAGATTACTTCCGTCCATAAAACTCAATAACCCTATTTTAAATTATGAACCTTGTTACTATGTTGTGGGTTGATTTGTTCATGTAATTGATGTTGTAAAATCCCCAAATTAGGGTCTTTGAGTATTTTTATGAAGGTATGATATCATATGAGTTTTAAACATATAAATTTGGTTGTTCATTATGAATAATTTGATGATTACACCGATTACTGAGTTGTGCATGTAAGGTGTTTGATAAAATGTGTAAGAGATTAGAAATCATTTATTATGATGATTACACCTATTCCTAAATGACCAATGCATGCTATACCCTTATGAAAACAATGACTTCTATGACATTATATGTATTATGATTGTTGATGGGATGTTCATGAAACTAGATTTGATGGATTTATGGCATGTTGTTATATGCATTCCCTTCCATGTATAAAATTTTAAAGACTATGTGTAGTATGAAATCCCCAACTTATGGCACTATGAATTGTGGACTTTATTCCTATAATCAAGAATTCTCATGATATGTAAATTTCTTTCTATTGAGTCATGGGGGTACTTATACCCAAAAAATATAGCTGTGTACCTAGAGCTAGTGTCATGTTTTCATGACACTCTTAGTCAAGCCATGTTTAGTAGAATTCAGTCAGTTATGTAACTTAGGAATGTCAGTAACTCAATAATTTTAGTAGTATTCTGTCAGTCAATGAAACTTTACGAACCCAGCCAGTTTAGTCCAGTTAATCATGTTCAGAGTCTATTCAGATGGGAGTAGGAATTAGCACCGAGTGAACCCAAGAATGGGGATACACACTGTCAGATGAGGGTGTGATTCTTAGAAGTCATCCTTGCGTTCCAAAACTATGTAGCCAGCATAGGTTGAGACATCAACACTATCAAATAAGGGTTGATGGGGTGGATAAGCACTGTCAGATTAGGGCCCCACCTTTCTCTTTTGGGAACACTGTCAGATGAGGGTTACCCACAACTTGTCTCTATCAGTGGCACGTAGATTCTAGATATCAACAGTCATTTAGTAGTGAGTCCTTATCCTCCGAGGATGATATGATTTGTTACTTCATTATTATAGTACTTAGTTATTTCAGTCGGCAGAGTTAGTTGGGGACATGTCCCATCAACTCCTTATCCAGACAGTTATGTTTTAGAGGCTTTTCAGACTATTATGTTCAAACAATTATCTAAGTTGTTTTGGGTATTACATACCCCACCAGATATTATATTTTATTAGATTTGAACCTTATGGTCTTTTAGCCTTTATTTCTGTATTTATTCAGTATATTATAGAGTATATAGGTACAAATATCAGTCATAGTTTAGCTTGTGGTCCTTCGGGGTCATGAGGACCGTGTAGCATTTCGGGTACCAGATTCGGGGTGTTACAATATCATGCAATTGCTCCAAAAGTAGCTCAATGCAATTATACTCATACTCAAAACCTCTTTCACAAAATTGGGATGGGGTTATTACCAATTCACTCACCAATATTCACAAAATTTGGGGAAATCACAATCCACTAGTTTATTCACCATGATCATATACCCCAAAAGTTTAAAACCATATATAAAACATGAACAATGCATAATAAATTATGGGAAAATATATTGAGAAATATTTATTCCAAAACCCTCAACCCATATCAAAACTCATGATCAAATCCTCGTAAACAATCATATAATTTCATACTTTAAGGGTAGAGTCACATGCCTAAAATATAAAGAATTATGGATTGAATTTTCCCTTGGGAGCTCTAATTGACCAACCTCTTAGAAACCCTAATATACTTGATTGAGAGAATTTGAGAGAGATTTAAGAAGTTATTTTGATTTGTTTTGGAGTGATAATGATACAATAAAGGGGTTTTAAGTCATGGGTTATGTTTAGGTAAAGATGGAAATGTCTAGAATGCCCATAGTAAATGCACTAAAATTTATCGCACAGTCGCTATGAGTGATCTTACGATTCATAGGGTCACCCTATGACTCATGACACGTAATCATAGGCTAGACAGTACCCCATAGGAACCCACACTGGTTTGGTTATAAGTCATACGATAAGACTCTTTAAGGGACCTTATGACTCGTAAGGTCCAATTCATAGTGTTAGTAGAAGCTTTGGCATAAAACATGGGTTGCCATACGATTTCAGCTATATGACTTATAGCATGTATTAACAGATCATATGGTACAAGTCATAGTTAGAATAGAATACTTGGAAAACACACTAGGTACCTTATGAATTACAGTCCTATGACCCATAGTGACATTCTAAGACTCATAGGGTAGGTCAAAATCTAGGCAATAAGCCCATAAGTTAAGAATATTTCAAGGACCAAAATCTGGGTGTTTCATTCTCCCTCCCTCCTTAGGATCATTCATCCTCGAATGATGACATAAGGTATTTTAGCTTGATTTAAGATGAAATAAAACCACGCTTACCTTTAACAAAGACAAAACAAAAATGTTAAGATTAACACATAACTTAAGCACAAGTATCTGAAATAGGAAACAAGAATGGGTATTTGGACTTCATGTCCTCTTCAACTTCCAGAGTATCTTCTTTGAACTTTTGGTTCCTCCATAAAACCTTTATCGAAGCCATATCCTTAGTCTGTAACTGAGAGATTTGTTGATCCAAAATCTCAACCAAGACCTCCTCATATAACAAGGAGTTTGAGACACCAATGCCCTCCAACGAAACCACCAAGGAAGGATCACTCATGCACTTTCTCAAAATTGAAACATTAAAAAATCAGGTGAACAGAACCCAAACAAGGAGGCAACTCTAACTCATAAACCACATTACCCACTTTTTTTAAAATCAAGTACGAACAAAGTAATGAGGACTGAGCTTTCCCTTCTTCCCAAACTGCACCACTCCCTTCGTAAGAGATTTCTTCAAGAACACGCGATCACCAACTTCATATTCCAACACCCTTCACCTCATATGCATATAGGACTTTTGGTAACTTTGGGAATTCTTAAGCCTATTCATTATCACCTTCACCTTTTCTATGACTTGGTGAACCAAGTTGAAACCGAACAAGATATTCTTATTAACCTCAAATTATCTAATAGGAGAACGACATCTCATACCATAAAAAACCTCGAATGGGGCCATACCAATGCTAGAGTAAAAATAATTGTTATAAGAGAACTCGATGAGAGGCAAATATCAACCTAAATGCCACCAAAGTAAATCACACAAGCCCAAAACATATCCTCTAATGTCTTAATGGTCCTCTTACCTTGTCCATCAACTTCAGGGTGGAAAGTGGTGCTTAGGTTGACCTTAGTTCCCAAGCCCCTCTGAAAAGAATGCAAGATGTGAGATAAGAACTGCATACTACTGTTAGACATAATACAAAAAGGCGTACAATACAACTTAACGATTTTCTGAATGAAAAACTTTGCATAATCCCTAGTATATAAATTAGTCCTCACAAGTAATAAATGAATGGACTTAATCATCTTGTCTATAATGACCCAAACTGAGTTAAACTGACTATGCTAATGCAGAAGGCCGATAACAAAATCCATATTAAGCAACTCCTACTTCCACATAGGCAACTTACTTTCTTGAAATAATTCACTAGGACTTAAGTGGTCCACCTTATATTACTGATAAACCATGCATTTGGCCACAAAATTTTCCATATCTATCTTTCTGTTATTCCACTAGTAGTTTTCTTTCAAGTCATGGTATATCTTTATTGAACTAGGATGAATAGTATATCTCAACTCATGAGCCTTAGCAAAGATCCTCTCTCTCATCCTATCTACATCAAGAGTAGACAACCTACCTTAGTACCTTAAGATACCATTGCCACCAATCTCAAAATCCATTGATGTTGGGTGTATTTATGTGCCTTAGAATAGTTATCCTAGCTTATTTAGTCTTGTTTGGAGAGAAATTTATGTGCTTTATATGTTAATAATGATATAAATAAGAATCTAAGTGGTTAAATATGTGATTGGAATTTTTAAAGGTATTTTTAAACAAGTTTGGGTTCAAATTGGTCATTTAGAGTAAACCAAGAAGACTATTATTACTAGCTTGAGCTAGGTGTTTGTCTAGTTGTTTTCAACGGCTTTTGTAGTGGTTAATGAGTTCATAATGGTATTATTGTGTAATTTAATATGGAAAATATTTTTCTATAATGATCAAGGGTCAATTGAATTAATCCAATATTCAAAACAATAAGTTAAAGATCAACCTGGGCAAGCCTAACCTTAGCTCCAGGTTCTAGTTTATCATTCTTGATATTGTGTTGTTTTGAGCTCAAATCCTTGGTATAGGCTAGTGTATGATGCTTTGTGAGTTTACCATGGTGATATATGGATATTTTAAAGACTGTAAATAAAGTGGAAACACACCACAAAGGCCTGGGATGGAAGATAATTTCACAAGACAAAGGTGGACATTAAATTGCAATTTCCAGTGAGCCATTGCATTGGAGAAGCATTGCGACCCCCATTTTACTTAAGAAACCAGTGAGTCACAACCCATGCTTTACTTGAACATCCAACATGATGCGAAACATGCTCAAATTTATGACCCAACGCGGCGTGACCCTATTCCACAAACGACCAAACTTCATGTACTATAAATTGGACTTGTTATGTGCATTGTAATGTCTTTTGGACGTCTTTGGCTTTGGAGAGGGTATGATCAAAATATTTTTTAGGGTTTATTTCACTTTACTTAAGATTTCTAATAGATTTAATAGTGTATTCAACTATGTTGATTATGGTTATGTTTATTAGTGGCTAAATGCCCCTTTTCGGGGATAAGGCCAAGAACATGTTTACTTTCGCTTTGAATTGAGTTTATTTGGATTTATTATCATATTTTGTTGTTTTTTCATCCTTGTTTTAACTATTTTGAGGATTCACAACTCTTAGAAAATATATATTACCGACCTTGTGATCTTGGGAGGGGGAATAGGATGATAGAATGTGGGGATAAATAAAGTAAGGTTCTTATTCTTTTATGAAATAAGGAATTTCAATTATCATCTAATATAGGGATATACCGAGAATAATTTCTTGGTTCATATGTATGATGATAGCTTCATAAATATAATTAGATTATTACATTCCCTCTTAATGATATAGTTGTAATGTCCAAGTTAGGTAAACGATTAGAGATCGGGTGACCATGATAAAGCGATAAACCCTACAAATTAAAGACCAAGATAAGCGATCTAACAAATGAAGTTCAATAGCATAGTATGATTGTTCGAAGTGCCTTAACCCTTGGCTTTTATCCATTCACTGTCTAGAGTCTTTACTTTTACCCAGTGTTCACTATACTTTTAGTACATAACTTTCAAAACTTTATTGGTTACATTTCATGAATTAATCTCAATTGTGAGCTAGAATAGGATAGTTGTTAAAACAAGTCCCTGTGGGATCAATACTTGGATTCTAAAGGGCCACTTTACTACTTGGTGAGACCACGTATACTTGAGTGTGTGCTTAGGCGCAACAAGTTTTTGGTGTCGTAGCTGGGGACTTGTAAATTAGAAATTATTTTAGTTTTAGTTTTACTTTTTAGATTTATTTGGTGCCTTACTCTTGGTCTTGGGATTGATTTTGTAGGAAATAGGTTTACAGGCTAGTAAACTAGAAAGGGAAAGGGAATTCATTAAACCAAGCCCCAAACTTGAGAAATGCTTCCATCAACAAAGGAGAGAACAAAATACTTCTCCCCCATATCTTGTAATTTTCAGAGTTACAAGACAATCCTGCTCTAATGGCTGAAGATCAACTAGCCAGAAGGATAGTTCGTGAAGTGGCAATCCTACTTGTATCAAATTTGACCTCCCTTATTTAAAAACCAGCTGGTGGAGGTAACTTTGACCTAAAATAGACCATGGTGCAACTTTTGATCAGCAGTGGATAGTTTGTGGGGCTTTCACACGAAGATCCACAAGTCTACCTACAGAATTTTTTAGAGATTAGTGATGCATTTATCCCTATGGGTGTGTTAACTTACTATGTTAGGCTGACACTTTTCCCCTTTTCATGATTAGGGAAAGCAAAGAAGTGGTTGAACGCTGAGCTGGCAAGATCAATCATAACATAGGATGATTTAGCTCAGAAATTCCTCATCTGATTCTTTCCATCTGGCAAGACTACAAAATTGTGCAATGAGATTGTGAGCTTCAAATAGAGGGAGGATCAGAACTTATATCATGCTTGGGAGATATTTAAAGCTCTTCTTAAGTGCTGTCTACATCATCTGCAGTCCAATGAGGTATTAGCTCACACTTTTGTTGTGACACTTGACCATAACATGAAAATTTTACTAGATTCAACTGTAGGTAGTCAAGCTTTCGGATTGACGTATGATGAGTTGTATACATTAATGAATTGGATTGCTCAAGGAAATCCTAAATAATATTCAAACTGAAGAAATGCTAAAAGGAAGGTTGTAGGTGTGTTGGAGGTAGACCAATTTACTTCTATATCCACTCAGATTACTGCATTGCAGAACTTGCTAACAACTCAATTCAATATTATGAAGTTGGGGGTTACACAACCTCATTTAGATGTTTTGCAAGGAATTCCTAAGTACGCTAAGTACTTGAATAATATGGTCTCTAATAAAATAGTATAGCTTTGTGGTGACTCAAAAGATGCCTAAAAAGCTCAAAGACCCTGGAAAGTTCACTCTCACTATTCAAATTGGGAATAGTGAGGTGGTCCACTCACTTAGTGACTTAGGGGAAAGCATCAATTTGATGTCCCTCTCTTTGTTCAATACTTCAGACTTGGGGAAGCCAAGACCGAGCTCTGTGTTACTGCAACTGGAAAACGGGACCATAGCCCATCCTGAAGGAGTCATAGAGTATGTTATCATTAAGGTTTGTAAGTTTAATATTTCTATTGACTTTATTATTTTAGATTTTTAGGCAGATAAAATAGTATTAGTCATATTGGGACATCTATTTTTAGCGATGAGAGGAGCTTTGATAGATGTGAGGAGTTTTAATATGAAATTGGTATTATTGGAAATCTAATTCAATTCTCTATAGAATTTTATTCAATTTTACTTTTTGTCATATAGAGAATTTAATTATCTTTCCAATGGTACCAATTTCATCCAAATCCGGCATCGGGGTGAGAAGTTATAGCCATTTTACTGTGAGTTATCAGAATCGCCCAGGTGTGAAGGATGACCCGATGAACCGTCGAGTCTAAAATGGACCATCGATCAGCTCATTCCAACCAAGGCAGTAACTCCCTTTTTTGGCCTAAGTGCGACGGCTAGGATGATGGACCATCAAGGCTGCGACGGACCATCGCTGAGACCGTCGCCACTAAGGCAGAGTGGTCTCATCCTGGCCAACATGCGATGGACATTCTGACGAACCATCAAGAATGTGATGGAACTTCGCTTCGACCGTCACATTGAGGCAGTGTGTCCTTTTTCTGACCGATCATCGCTCCAACTGTCGCAGCCCGCGTTCAGTATTTTTAACTCATTTTTTAAAAAAGAGATTTTTGGTTTTTTCCATTCTTTTATCAACTAGATATATTCCAAGAGAAGCAAATAGATTCATTCATCATCCAAAACACAAGAGAACTAGGGTTTCTCCTTCAAGATCAAATCTAAAACCTTTATCCAAGAAATTCAAGAACTCACCATAGATTCTACAAATTAAGTTGAGATTTAAGTTCCCAAGTTCAAGGGTTTCAAGAACCCTCTATCAAGAGTAAGAACAAGAGTTGAAGAAAGCTTGTTCATCCAATTTGATAGTATAAGGTATGTGGGGTTTTGAACAAGGGTAATTCTTTCACCCTTGTGCCCAAAGGCTTATTTAAACTATAATTTTCTCCAATCTATGAGATTTTACATGATATTAAATTAGTGTTTTTCACCCATTATTATTGATTGTAATATATTGATATTTCCCATGAATTGAAAGTCAAATAGCATGATTTTGCATGTTTTCTTAAGAAATTGATGCTGCATTTATACCCTATGTTGTTACTCCTTGAGAATTTAAGATTTTTAATGTTCTAGAAATTGAAGTATATGAGTATGTTGATATTTTGAGACAAATTACAATAACTTCCATATTTCTACATGAATTATGAATCTATATGCTATCTATTATGCATTATGATGAGTTTTAGCTTGAGATTGAATTATGGGTCACTAAGCCCTACCTGAGACTTACAATTTTATGAACTATTATGCTATAATCACCCATGATTTGAGTATTTTGAGCTTATTGAGAAATGTTTTGACCTAATGGTCATAGAGTTTTGAAATCCACTTCACTACATGAGATTACAGATTTTACAGTTGGGTTCTTATTGATCCATGAGATTATTCTAAAGTGGATTTCATGAGATGAGTGAGATAAACTAAAGGGAGTAGTATTTAGCACCGAGTTGGTTAAGTTACTATGGTTTCTTACCCCAGAACTACGTACCACTGTAGGTTTGAGATTTTGGGCCTAAGGATGAGATGATTGGGCCCAAGGTTGAGATAAGTGATCACTGAGTTGAGGTTATACTCCTTGGCAAGAGTATAATGCCTCTCCCTAATGTGAGGTTTCTTCTTTAGGATGACAAGACGTTGGACTCCATGTAGCTTGCATGATTTATGTTGGTTAAGAAAGCCTCCCTAAACTAAAGTATTTTCCATTGTGATAGAATATTTTTCCCTAAAGCTTTGAGATGAGATATTTTCTAAAGTGAACGAATTGCTTTTGAGTATTTTCCAAAGAAGGAAGTAGTTTTCTCTACTATTACGTGTTGATCATTAGTTTTTAAACCAAAGTCTTATGATTTTGAGTTCCAAGTGTTTGAGTTCAATAGAGTTATAAGATCTTGAGCATTAAAGAAGTTTTACTCCCCATGAGATATATGCATGAGTTGAAAGTATTGTTTAAAATTTCCTTCAGCCTATGAGTAATGAGAATAAGAGAAGAGTACAAATTTTTAAAGCTAAACTATGATGAATAACGAGATTTGTGTTATATGCTCCATTCTACGTGATTCATGAGCTTTATATTTTATACTTATTCAATCCATGTGAGTCATTATTTATTGCATGCATGATTTGATTAAAGAGTATTGATGTTGTTTTATTTAAATGCATGCACCCCCACATACTCAATACATTCCCAAGTGATGATCCACATATATGTCTACGTGCTATATTATCTTATAATGTAGATTTAAGTGATCAGTCCAAGCCTCGTCAATGATTCCTTAGTACCTTTGCCTATATTTCTCTAATGGTGAGTCCTCATGGTTCGAGGACCTATCTTTGGACATTACAGTATTTAAGTGTTTATGTTAGTCAGTTGTGGATTTGTCCCAATGGCTCTCTAGTTCATGAAGTAGTAGAGGCTTTGTCAGACCTTCTATCAGATTGTGGTTGTGTTGAGATTTCCAGTATTGTGTCATTTAGACCGAGTGTTATCTTCATATTTCCTTTCATTTGATATAAAAATTCTAGTGTTTTGTTTATTTCTTCTTGAATGAGTTATTATGGGAAGTGATAGGCTTAAAGGGTTATCTTGGGGCTCCTTGTAGCCCTAAGCACCGTGTGACACACCAAAAGGTGTTTTGGGTCGTTACAATTATATGATGACTTTGATTAAACAATGTGTATGATTTTGCTAACTAGGTGAGTTAATTCTTGAGACTAGGATGTTTTAGAGTAGTGTTCTTGAACTTTTAATTATGGATGTAGCATTCTTAGTGTAGAAACTTGCATTTTAATTATGTTGCATTTTATGTTGTCACCACCCGACACTTATAAGTTGTTCGAGGACGAACAAGCATTTAAGTGTGGGGTAGTGATGTTGGGTGTGTTTATGCGCCTTAGTATGATTATCCTAGCTTAATTAGAATTGTTTTGTGGGAAATTCAAGTTCTTTATGTGTTAATGATGATATAAATAAGCATAAGTTGTTAAGTATGTGATTGTAATGTTTAAAGGTGTTTTTAAACAAGTTTGGGTTCAAATTGATCATTTAGAGTAAACCAAGAAGACTAGTGTTACTTGCTTGACCTAGGTATTTGTCTAGTTGGTTTCAATGGATTCTATAGTGGTTTATGACTTCCAAATAGTATTATTGAGTAATTTAAAGTGGAATTTTTTTTTTAATAATGATCAAGGGTCAATTGAATCAAGCCAATAGTCAAAACAATAAGTTAAAGATCAACCTGGGCAAGCCTAGTCTTAGCTTGAGTTTCTAGTTCATCGTTCTTGATATTGTGTTGTTTTTAGTTCTAATACTTGGTATATGCTGATTTAGGATGCTTTGTGAGTTAAACGTGGTGATATATGCATGTTTAAAATGCTTGAAATCAAGTGGAAACACACCACAAAGGCTTGGGATGGAATATAATTGCACAGGACAAAAGTGGACGTTAAATTGCAATCAGTGAGCACTAGTGCAACCAATCCATTCCCAAGATCACATCAAAGTCAACATATCCAACTTTGTAAAATCTACCAAAGTCTCCCTACCACAGATAGAAACTATACAAACTATAAATCGTTCTAGCCACAACAGAGTTACCCACCTGGATAGACATACAAAAAGGATCAATAATACACTTAGGACCAAAACTAAAATGAATAGCCACATAAGGGGTCACATATGAGAAAGTAGACCCTAGATCATGCAGACAATAAATATAAAAAAAGAGTTTTATCATTCTAGTGAAACCATCAGAAGAAGCCTCAGATTCCAGATGGGTGGTAAAAGCATAAAGATGATTCAGAAAAGTGCCAAAGCCATAAGTAGCATCCTTTAGTGCCGAATCTGAAGAAGTAGCAACACAAACCTTTTTAGAACTAGAAGAAGCCCACGAACGACAAACCCGATGCATGTGAAAAATCTGACCACACAAAAAACACTTATTCCTTCTCTCATCATATACCCCATGATGCATCTACCCATATAAATAAAAAAAGAATAAGACGAACCCGACTGAGATCCATTGGACTAAGACTAGGCACCCCGTGCCCTAAATCCACTATTGCTCTGGAAATAATAGTCACCAAATGGATTAGAATATAGGGATCTCATCATAGAATAGTAAAAAGAGTTGCCCCACTTCTTCTTAGACCACTTTCTACCAGCTCTCCCACTTTGCTGCTGACCCCTACCTTGATACAAATACCAAAACTTCTTACTCTGCCTTTCCCTCATTTTTTTATTTTGCTTTTCCTCTTTGACCAATTGCATTTATACCATAAGTCAAGAGATATCTATAACCTAGTTCAACAAAGAAGCCTTATTTTTTAAAATAAAATCACGGACAACCCAGTAGCAAATTTTATAATTCTAGTCCTCATGCTAGACACAAAATCAGGATCATATCAAGACAACTGATGAAATTTAAAGGCATAATTCTTCACTTTCATTCTACCTTGTTTCAAATTCACAAACTCGTCATCCTTCTCCTCCCTCAACTTTTGAGGAAAAAACCTATGCAGAAAAGCACTGGAAAAGTCATCCCACATAGTTGGTTCAATATTATCTCCCCTTATCTGCTCCCATTCCTCATACCACTTATATTCCATATCCTTTAGCTAGTATACAACAAAATAGACATCCTCTGAGCCACAAATATGCATTATATAGAAAATCTTATCTATATCATTAATGAAATTTTAAGGAACCTCCTTAATCTCCAAACTAGTGAAAGTCGAAGGACTCAACCACATATACTATCCAACTCTAGTGACCTCATAAGATATAGAAATAGAAAAAACATACTCTGTCAGAGAGGCCACCAACTGGGTAAGAAAATAGTTTGAAATACCTTAGGCTTATGACCCTTAGAAAATTTTTAGTTTTAAGCTCATTAGACATCATATGACTTGGGGTACTAGTCATATAATGTGGTACAACTTAGGGACCCAAAGACATATTTTTCATATCATTCTTTATGTCACTTTCTGTGCAAGGTACGACTAGGCATCTTACTAGTCATATGATAGGGTACTAGAAGTAAAGAGCAAAATCATATGATGCCCTAAGTCTTGTCCAACGTATTTTGACCAAGGTACGGTTCAAAGGGTACTGGTCATATGTTAAGATATAATTTGGCCGTTGTATGTTGGTTAGTATTGAGGTTTAAGAGGATGCCTAGGGTATGAGATAAGGGTAACACTCGTACCATAGTGTACGGTTTAAGGGGTGTGTTTCTACCCTCTTGCAGTTAAGTTTTCTGCTTTTAAGCTGAGGATGTTTTAGAAATTTCCTATCCCAAAACCCTTAAGTACCCATACCTTATAACTCATTGTGGACTCTCATAACATACTTAGAATGATTAAAGCACTCCAAAATCCTATCTAGACTCTCTCTTAAAGATTAGGGGGCTAGGGTTCTTCAAAGGTTTTTATCTAGAGACTCAAGAGTCAAGTTTCTTCCATGAATCTTCATGATTAAAGAATGTGACTCTTCCCTCATTTTTAGTTCTCAAATATCATGTGTTTTAAAGTGTGATTATGATTCTTAAATGGTGGTTTTGAAACCCAAAATTAAGGGTTTTGTTGTATATGATTGAGTATTGTTTACTCTTGGTTTAACTTGTTTTTATACATGTTTTTGGTGATGGTTTGCACATGTGGGTTCTTGGTAATTTTGGTTTAACAAATGGGTCATGGATAACCCTAAAATTTATGGTTTTTATGTTGATTTTGTCTTTGAAAATAGTATGCCCTCAACGTGTTTATGAAAGTGCCTAAAAGGATAAACTAGTCATATAATAATGGCATTTGGAACTAACGCATTGGCCTAATGATTATGAATGGTTTGTAAATGGTTTTTAATGGTCTTGTTGGCCGAGTAGTAATTTAAATGGTAACCTTGGTGGTTTTCATTTTCTAAATGGTTTTGAGTCCCTAAACATTTACTTGGTTTATATCTTTGTTAGATAATAGGTTCTAGTCCCTAAACGTTGAATTGAATTAGTGTCTTTGTTAGATGATGGGTTTGAGTCCCAAAGTTAAATCAATGAATGGGTGATTGATAATGATAATGGCATATGGTATACTTGCAAGTAGTGTTGGTATGAAGATACCAATGATGTGCCTTTGGTAAGTAATTGGCTAAATATTTGTGTATGTGAAATTATGGTTTAAATTGGGCTATAAAAAGCGTTGTGTAGCCAAGTTTTCAAGGTGTAGATTCTTAGGGATCAACACTAGAAACTGTGTTTGTCTATATGGGGGTCAAAATAGCTTGAGGTTCGAGTCCACTTACTAAATATGACCGGGTGATCAAAATGGTCAAAATGGCCCGAGGTTTGAGTCCTCTTGCTTAGTATGAGTTGGAGATTCAAATCTTCCATACTATGTGATATGATATGTTTGATTCCCCCATATCATACTAAACTACATGATTGGGTGACCACGTCACCTTAGTATATGAGTGGGAGGTTTGAGTCTCCCATGTATATATTCTCTGGTTTGTGTAGCTACATGAACTGGGGCCTGACCAGGGGGTTAGATATGGAAGCCATATAGCCTGTGGGTGTAACCAATATAAAAAATAAGCTTCACAACCCAGGCTAAGATTTCAAAGATTTATGTTAAACCTTGTTCCCTATCCTAGCATGATATATATACATAAATATGTATTGCACTGGTTATATGTAATGGCTGGCTAGATTTGAACTATTGGCATTATCTCATCCTTAACCTTGAGTTTCATGCTAGAGATCCAATCGCTAACTGTCCTGGACGTTTTATCCCCATGCGATGCAAGTGTTGGTCATACTACACCTCTTACTTAGTGATTGGATTTGGAAATAGCTCGTGTTGACTTACAGTGGTGAGCTTCCATACTTCGAAAGGTTCCATTTCTAGTGTTGGGTTTTCTTATAATTTTATTGGTATAGACATGAACATCAGTATTGGCTATGATCAGGGGCATGTCCTGATCAAATGTTGTTTGATCTTGGATAGAGACTTTGTAAGACTAATTTGGGTTAGTATGGGTGGTTTCGGTAGTGGTGTCAGCCTTGGTATTTGTATTTGTATTGCTATTAGTATTGGAGATGATACCATATGACTGTATTCAATTTATGATCATTCCATTTTGTTATGTTATGGATATGGACTTAGTTATTATTTTTGTTATGTTATGTTTAATTGGTTGGGAATTGGATGGTGAGACTTGCTTGGGTTGGTCATGGTCATTGACCTATCCTAAAGTCCGTGTGTTTCCAATCATTCTATCTTGTTATATGTTTTAAATCCATCCGACTCAAGGTGTATATTGGTTGGTTGGGTTGGGTAGCGGGGTAATCTCCAGTCCTTGTTGGGCTTGAGATACCAATTATGACAAGGCTCTGGTTAGGGTTGTGTCATGGATGGACTGGCAAAACTCAGCATTACGCACATTAACCTGAGGTGTCTGAGAAGGTCTAGAGGGAATCGGTGGGAATCCATAAGGGAAATCAAGAGCTGGACCCCTAGATCAGGTCGAAACTCCATAAGTAGGATGATATATACCACATTATCCCCAAGCGAGACTTAAAAGTTTCAATGAACATTAGATCTTCTTGGAGTTATGATCCGAACAGTGAACAAACATGGATTAGGGAAGATTCAATACCTTATACTCTACAGCCCAAAATAGAACAATAAGAAAGGGAAACATTTCTAAATACCTCGTAGCCTCCCCCTTAAAAGTGTGCCACGCTACACACCCATAAAAGAGACTCTACTGGACACGGATTTGTGAATACCCAATTGACCATGAACCTAGGCTCTGATACCAACTTTGTCATGAACTGAACTAGGCCTAACAATGACGGGTATGTCTAGTCCACCGAGGATCGAAGATCACCCCTATTGACTAGTCAACTAGAACATGATACACTACTCAGTGGATGAATTCCAAACATATAACAAGATAGGAAATAATAAGCTCAAAGACATCTAATAGTATCAACAACCAACTTCCCAATCCATAGTACTATCCCCAAGGCCTCCACTAGTCCAAAAACAATCTAAGTCAGGACAAGTTCTCGAGAATGGAAGCTCACAACTTCACCGCTAATGATCGACGAACCAAGTTGATCCACCTAACACTGAGAAAAAAGAGTAGACTTGCTTCTGGACCCTGCATCGCATGGGGATACACCGCCCGGAGATAATTAGTGGGTTGATCACTAACATGTAACTCGGGGATATGGATAAATTAATGACAATTAAAAATCCAATTCAAATCAATGTACATGTTCACATACATGTATGCAGGTATATATATATATATACAGACACACATAAGATGGTGGTAAAGGGAACAAGGATTACCATGCATTTCTTTTTTAAAAAATCTTAGACTAGGTTGTGTAGTGTAACCTTTATAATAAGACACCTATGGGCTATATGGGTTCAGTTGTCCACCAGTTGAAAGGGACTGAGGGTGTGTAGCTGCACGAACTTGAGGATAATCATATGTACAAATGCAGTAAGGGGGACTCAAACCTCCAGGCATATATCAAAGGTGACTTAAGCATCTAGCTATTTAACATGGGGGACTTGAACCACCCAATCAAATAATAAAGGGGACTGAAACCACCCGGTCCTTTAGACTCGTGCGTCGGCAATAACAGTTTCCAGTATTGGTCACTCTAGACCTCCACTTTCATGGCCCAACTACACATCCCTCTTGTAAGCTAAATTAAAACACTTTTCACATATTTTCATTTATTAAAACACAACACACCTTAAGGCATACAATGTTGTTGTCGTCATACCAACTACACTTCTAAGGTAACATCACTATGCCATTACAATATCCATTAACTTGGGGAAAATAAATCACCAGTTCATTAATACAAGTTGGGGGAACACATACTCCATTTGTTCATGTCACGACTAGAACTAGGGACTGGCCGTGAAAGGTATCTCAAGTCCCATATGGACCGGAGATCACCCCTTGTACCTAATCAAACCAAACACACCAGACCCCAGTGTAGGCTTAATTTTGAACATATAACAAGATAAGAGAATAGTAACTTAAAGACATTAAAATAAGTCTACAACCAAAATCAACCAATACCGGTATCCATGCTAATACCACTACAACTAAAAATACCAATATCGATACCGATATGGCCCATGCTAGTTGTAATCTAACAAATCTTATAACAAAAATCAAAGAATATCCAGTCGGGATAAGCCCCCGACCATAGCCCAAAAACATAGTCCAAAGAATAGTCAAAATGTAAAGGAAATGATAAACATAAAATGGGTCTTCCAAAGTATGGAAGCTCACCTCTTCAATCTAACTTTCTAGATGATCCCTAATACAAGCCACTAAGCTGGAGGAGTAGAAGTATGACCAGTTCCGACATCACGCGGTGATACAACATTTGAAGACAATTAGCGGGGTGAACGCTAGCATGTAACTCGGGGATATGAATGACATAATGATATGATCAATAATTTAAAATCATTCAAATCTAGTATACATAATCATATGCATAAACATACACATATATATATCACATGTTGGGATAAGGAATAAGGCTTAACATGTATTACAAAACTTTAGCCTGTATTGTGTAGCTTAATCATGAAATAATAGCACCCACGGGCTATATGGGCCCAGCTCTCACCCCCTGGTCAGGCCCCAGTGCGAGTAGAATCACCAATTGGAGAATAATCTCATATATAGGCACATAGAGGACTTGAACCTTCCAACATATACTAAGGTAACTTAAGCACCCGATCATATAATGATTTTTGGGGGACTCGAACCTCCCTTAATCATAAAATAATAATAAGAGAGACTTGAACCTACCTGATCACTTTCACCCAAGCGTTGGCAAATGCGGTTTCCATTATTGGTCACTCAGACATCCACTTTCATGACTCAGCTACGCAAGCTTTATTAAAGTTCAATTAAAACCATTGTCACACATTCCCAATCAATGAACTAGATTACACTTTTAGGCATACATTATTGGTATCGTTAATCCAACTACATTTGCAATGTAACACATTAAGCCCAAAAAGTTGCCATTAACTTTGGGAGAAAACCTCCCTTTGTTCATTATTACATATTGGGGAACACCGACTACCTTTGTTCATTAAATCATACCATTGTATTTCAAATACTTTCTTATATTATGCAATAGTTCAAGACTAGTTCAATTTTACAAATTCCCACAATTCTCATAACTATAATCAATTTCAAATTATGGGGTTGAGGTTATAACCACTTCAAAGCCACAGGTTTGGGAAGATCAGAATTCTCTAGTTCATTCACCATACCCATGCACCCATAAGTTCAAAAGTATGTTAAAAGAATGAAAATCATATATATAAAAACCATGAGACACATTGTTCAATTCATAATATTTAAAAACCCAAACCTTTGATTTCAAAATTAAAACAATAATCTTATGAACAGTACATTAAACACATGCTTTTGATAAATTAACAATGAGGGAAGGGTAACATGCCTGAAATAGTAAGATATCTGCAAAGAAACCACCCTTGTGAGCTCTAATTGATCAACCATTTAGAAACCCCAAGTGTTTTTGACCTTGAGGATTTGGGAGTTTTTGAGGAGTTACTTAGATATTTCTGAGAGTTAATGACACCCAAAAATGGTTATAAGTCATGGGTTTCTACTTGGTCCAGAGGCGAAATATCCAAAATGCCCCCAACATAAATGCCAAAAAGTGCATCCTTTTCTTATGAGTCAATCACTTGACCACACCATACGACTCGTCACCACGAGTCGTAACCAAGGATGTACCACCTAGGAACCTTACACTATTATCCTTATGACTTAATGGCGCCAATCATAATGGTACCCAATGACTCATAGGGTCTAGTCGTAGTCAACATAGAACATAATATGGGACAGACACTGGACACCCTACTATTACACCAAATGACTAGTAACATCTCATTACGACTCTTAGTGAGCCACTCATACTCAGAGAAGAACCAACCCTTAAACTTACTGGCTTGGGTACGACTTATCCCAACAAGTCATTAAGATACCCTATAACTCCAGGGTTCCAGTCATAACCAAGGCAGTATGCCCAAAGCTCAAGAACTTTTCAAGTGCCAAAAATTTGGGGTGTTTCAATTCTCCCCCACGTGGAAAGAAATTTGTATGGGTAATAATTAAGAATTTTAGAAAACAATAATCTATTAGAAGAATATTTCATGTGGTTTTACCCATGAAAAAATTCATACGAATGTTATCTTTTAACCAATTTTTTTCCAAAATTTTTGGTTTTTTTTTAATATTTTTTGAAAGAAAATCCACAATTAATTTACCTGTAGAATCTAAATCCTCAGGTAAATTACTTGAAAATTTTGAAATTTTCAGGTAATAATTACCTACGAAGCTTTTACTATAGTATTTCTTTTGTTAGGTAAATTCATAGGAAACTAAATTACCTTTGAATTATTGTATATAATCCCCAAGAATATACCCATGCAATTCACACTTCATTCGTCCTAGAATGATAAGACAAGGAAATTGCTAGCACGATTTGACTTTATAGTCCCCTACTCTTACCTTTAACAAACTCAGAAAATAAAGATGCCTAGGAAACCATCCTTTCTTTTAACAAAGTAAGAAAACAAAGATGTTAAGAATAACATATACCATACGCATGATTAACTAGAGCAGAAAACAAGAATGGATACTTGGACTTCATGTCCTATTCAGATTCCCAAGTACCCTCTTCAACCTATTAGTTCCTCCATAGAACCTTTACCGAAGCTACATCCTTCATCAGCAACCAATAAACTTTTCAATTTAAGATCTCTAGCGGGGTTTCCTTATACATTCTGGAATCTAAATTACCAATATTCTTGATAGGTATAATCCATTTTGGATCACCAACTCACTTCCTCAATGATGACAAATGGAACACTAGATGAATGGAACTCAAATTAGGAGGCAACTCCAGTTCATATGTAATGTTACCAATTCTCTTCAAGATCAAGTATGGGACAACATAGTGGGGACTGA
Source organism: Capsicum annuum (assembly GCF_002878395.1). Taxonomy (NCBI): domain Eukaryota; kingdom Viridiplantae; phylum Streptophyta; class Magnoliopsida; order Solanales; family Solanaceae; genus Capsicum; species Capsicum annuum. The sequence continues at coordinate 87,330,678 of NC_061121.1, forward strand.
GCTTCCCCTTCTTTCAAACCGCATTACTCTTTTCATGGGAGATACCTTCAAGAATACCCAATCGCCAATCTCAAACTCGAACTTCCTATGCCTCACATCTGCATAGGACTTTTGGCTACTCTGGGCAACATTAATTCTATCCTGAATCACTTTTACCTCTCCTTCTCTTGGTGAAAAAAATTTGGGCCAAATATCTCCGCCACACAAACCTCAAACTACCCTATAGGAGACCTACACATCCTACCATACAACACCTCAAATAAAGCCATCCAAATACTAGAGTAGTAGCTGTTATTACACGTAAACTCTATAAGTGGAAAATGATCTACCTAACACCACCATAGTCAATCACATAAGCCCAAAGCATATCTTCGCATGTCAGAATAGCATTTTCTGCTAGCCCATCTGACTGTGGCTGGAACGCAGTACTAAGGCTCACCTTAGTTCCCACACCTCTCTAAACTAAATACCAAAAATGCAATGAGAACTGAGGACCATGATCTGACATGATAGAAACACGCGCCCCATGCAACTTCACAATCTGTTGGATAAATAGCTTCGCATAATCTTCTGTCGAATAATTATTCCTCATTAGAAAGAAGTGAGCAGACTTAGTCATCTTATCCATAATGACCCAAATTGAATCAAATTGATTGTAAGATCAAGGAAGATCGGTAATGAAATCCATATTAATCATTTCCTACTTTCACACAAGCAACTCTATCTCTTGAGTCAAACCACCGGACCTCATGTACACAACCTTCACTAGTTGACACACCATGCATTTAGCCATAAAATTGGCCATATCTCGCTTTATATTGTTCCACCAATAAATCTCCTTAAGATCATGATACATCTTTGTCGAACCAAGATGAATGACATAATGCAACTCATGAGTCTCAGCCAAGATCCTCTCCATCAACCCATCTACCATGGGAACACATAATCTGCCTTGGTACCTCAAGATACCATAGCCACCAATCTTAAAAGCTACAACCTTTTGTCGACCCACAACTCCATTGATCTATATTAAGACAGGATTCAATACCTGCTTCTCCTTTATTTCAACAACAAGGGATGACTTTACCACCTCTTGAACAAACACACCACCAATTCAGAGTCTAAGAGACAAACTTCAAGTTTAGATAAACGGTGAATATCATTTACTAAATCCTATCTATCCTCATTCGTATGAACTAGAATCCCTATAGATAACCTACAAAGAAAATCAGCAACCACATTCGCTTTACCTGGGTGATAGTGGAGACTCATGTCGTAGACTTTCAGCAAATCAAGCTACCTTCTTTACGTGAGATTCAACTCCTTCTGAGTGAATAGATGTTGCAAAATCTTATAATCACAAAAGATATCTACATGGATTCCATACAAATAGTGATGCCAGAGCTTCAATATGAATACCATAACCAATAACTCCAAGTCATGAGTCGGGTACTTCTTCTCATAAACTTTCTACTTCCTAGAACCATAGGCCACCACCCTACCATGTTGTATCAACACACAACCAATTCCCACACAGGATGCATCACAATAGATAATAAAACTATCAGTATCTTCAAATAGAGTTTAAACTAGAGCTGAAGTAAACTTATCTTTTAACTTCTCAAAACTACACTCACAAACATCAGACCACAAGAAATTCACCTTCTTCGGAGTCAACTTAGTCAGCGGGACAGCTATAGTTAAGAAACTCTCTACAAATCTCTTATATTAACTGAATAAACCAAAGAAGCACCGAATATCATTTGGAGTAGTGGGCCTAGGCCACTTCTAAACCACTGCAACTTTCTGCGGATCCATCATAATCCCTTTCCTAGAAATTACATGACTAAGTGACATAATTCAAACCAGGGCCTAGTTGTGTTGGTCATCTCATGTCCAACCAGGACCAAAGACAAACCCCAGTACCCAACCATAACCGCCCTGCACCCTATGTTGGATGAATTTTTAATGCATAATAAGATAAAACAAGAATAATTCAAAGACATTAGATAAAGTCTATAATTATGATCCAACAACCTCAATAAAATACCCAACCGGTGCAAACCCTAATTCCAATATCAATGCCAAGACTGACACCAATATCGATGCTACCTATGCCCATAGTTGTTTGACAAGCCTCTATCCAGAATTAATAACATCCGGTCGGTACATGCCTCCGACCATAACCAAAACCAAACCAAAGTAATAGCAAAAATAAAAAAAGTCCATAGCATGAAATGGAGCCTTCCAGAGTATGGAAGCTCACCACTTTGGACTGACTTTATGTTTTCCTTGAATCTAAGTCACTAAGCAGGAGGAATGGTAGTATGGTTGGTTCCTTCATCAAATGGAGATATAGTACCCAAAGATGGTTAGCATGAGAATACTAGCATGTACCTAGGGAAAAGATAAAATAGTGCCAGTAATTCAAAACCAAAGTAAATAACCATATGCAATCACACACACACATATATATTTATATATCATGTTGGGTAAGGGAACTGGATTTAACATGCATTTAAAACCTTAAATTGGGATGTGTAGCTTTGCCATCCTAAAACCACACATGAGCTATATAGGTTCAGATCCCCCTCTTGAAATGGCCCTGGGGCGTGTTAGCTATATGAATTGGAGAATAAACCTGAGATGACTAGTACCTTTCCAAAAATATAAGGGTGACATAACGCACATGGTCACAATGACCAAACCTTAAATCAGCAAACATGAGTTTCTATTATTGGTCCCCCGGGACCTTCACCTTCCATGACTTTGCTAACACAACCCTCTTTAAGCCAACATTAAAACCAATTATACATTTTCACCATTTACCAAGTAGTCTTTTGTTTGGGCGTTAACTGTTGGTATCGTCATACCAAAATTAAAGATTGCAAGTCTATACTTTTATGCCTTATGAAAACCATTAGACCAAGTTGGCTCCCAAGTTTCTAATTAAACCAAAACCATAGCCATCAAGGCTTTCCAAACCATTTAAAATCAACTAAACCAAATTAAATTTCATTACCTTTTCATGCAATGCAAGAATATCAAGAGTAGTCAAACAATGTGAAAAAAACACTCTTTGGCATTTTAACCAACAAATTGAGGGCACATATGTTTCAAAACCATAACCAAGTAATTTGGGGAAATCTAAAGTACCCCTAAATCCATTTACCATAACCATGAGAAAATTATTCAACCAAGAACATCCAAAACCCCCAACCATTATTTCAAACCATAATAATATCATGAAGTTCATAAATTAAAATGTATGCTCTTTGTAAAATAATAATGACGGAGGATTAACATTCCTTAAACACTAAGGAAATGAAGAGAAACCACCCTTGAAAGCCTTAATTGATTATTTTGATGAAACCCTAAGCTTGTGCTAGCGAGAAAGAGTTGAGAGAGATTTTTAAGAGTGTTTAATTGAGAATAATAGGTTAATAAAGCCCCAAAAGGTGTTTTATGTTGTGGTATTAGAGGGTGTAACAAAGGGGAAATGTCCAGAATGTCTCTAACTAAAAACTGTAGAAAACTCACACGTGGGTACGAGTTGATCCTCTAGCTCGTCACCACATTATATGACAGGTATCATCAAGCCGTCACTAGAATAGAAAGTTGAACACCATATTCTATCAAACATACAACTCTCTTGCCTAACATGTCACTAGACCATACGACTAGTACCATCAAGTCATATCCAAGCCATAACATCTAGGGCTAGATGCCTAGACAACATATAATTGGACCCTAAACCTCTTGTCACAAGACCATACGACTCATATGGAGTCTCTTATAACTAGGACAGAACTTGGCTAACAACACACTGACCAACATACGGCTAGGGTCCCTAGACCCATTCCCACACCATCTAACTCGTATGGTTGGTCATTACAAGGATAGTGAGATTAAAACTCTGGAAATTTTCAAGGCCAAAACCCAGGGTATTTCACCTAGATAAGTAATAGCTTACAACCAGAACTCGCACTTTGAAAACTTAGCATACAAATTTTAATATTTCATGGTTTACAACACGATATGGAGGTGATCAAGATAATTCACCTCATTCTTAGAATACACTAGAATACCATCTATAAACATGGTCACCCACTAGAATACAACACCTATATACTTTTCTAGAAACCACATGGTGACCCACCAGGGTTGATACAAAAAAGGGATCAAAGATACACTTAGGACAAAAACCAAAATGCATAGGCAAGTAAAAAGAGTCATAACATACTAGTGACAACATCAGGGATGCCTCAGAGTCTGGGCGGGTGGCAAGAGTATACAAGTGATTTGACCAGTGCTGGTACTAGAGGAAAAAGTAACACCTTTTGATGTAGGAGCTAATGAAGTGGCAGTAAAAAATTATTTTCCCTAAAAAAAACCTTAGAAGGAATATACTTCTGCAAGTGACCAATTTGACCACATTTAAAACATTTGTTCCTCCCTTCTTTACAAAAATGCATGGTGCACCTGCCCACAGAATCTACAAAAAGGATATGATAAAGTGAACTAAACCCCACAAACCTATGATTGGGCACCCTGTGATCTAAATCAACTATCATGTTGATAATGATAATCACCCGACAACTTAGGATAACGATCAATAGCTGTAGAGTAGGAACTAGAACTCCTCCATTTATTCTTAGAGAACTTTCAACTATCTTTACCACTCTACTACTGACCTCCACCATGATCAGAAAATCTAAACTTCTTATTCTATTTTTTTTCCTATCTGTGCCTGCTTCTTCTTCTTTTTCTCAACCTGCTGCATATACACACCAATCATAGAGATATCCATATCCTTGTTAAACAAGGCATCCTTACTCTCTTGATTCAAATCACGGGACAATCCAGAAGTAAATTTTCTCATTCTAGCCCTCAGACACTAACTCAGGAGAATGATAGGACAACTGATGGAATTTCAAGGCATACTTTTTAACTATCATCCTACCTTTCTTCAAATTTATAAACTCTTCTGTATTTTCTACCGTTAATTTGAGGAAATAAGTGGTCCAAAAAAGTACTAGAGAAATTATCTCATAATACGGATTCAACATCATCTTACCTAGACTATTCCCATTTCTCATACAATTGTTATGCTACATCTTTCAGCTGATAAATAGCGAATTCTACACCCTTCATATTAGTAGCATGCATGATATAGAAGATCTTCTCTATCTTATCAATAAAACCTTAAGTATCTTCCTTAAATTTAACACCAATAAACATTGAAAGGATCATCCTCATAAACTGGCCAATCCTTGAGGCCTCAGAAGATAGAGTAGCAGAAACTACATACTCAGATGGAGAAGCTACCAAATGAGAAAACATATAAATTATAATGATAAAATTATGCATTTGACACATTAGCTTAAAGAGATCGAGGAGGACTAGAGGAGGTTGGTGGAACTCTAGGAAGGCAATCAGGAACTGGACCCCTAGACCAGGTATGTACCCCATAAGCACAACGTGTCCTTTCAACATTTTCCTTAAGTATGACAAAGGAGTTTCCATAAGCTTTAGATCATCTGGGAAGCGTGAAATGAAAAGTGAGCAAATGGAAATTAGAGAGCTTCAAGATCTTAGACTCTATGGCTTGAAACAGAACAACAATAAAGGAATACATTCCTAAATATCTCATATCCTCCACCTTATAAGTATGGCATACTAAACACCCATTAGAAAGACTGTACTTGACATAGCTTTGTAGGACACCCAATTGCACTTAGTCTAGGATCTAATACTATCTTTGTTATAACCCAAACCAGAGCCTGGCCATGACAGGTATATCAAGACCTAATTGGAATGGAGATATCCCACTACCTAACCAAACTACAAACACCACATCCTAAGGTAGGCCAAATTTTGAACATATAACAAGATAATAGATATTAACTTAAAGACATTAAAATAAGTCTATGACCAAAACCAACCAATACCGGTATTAATGCCAATACCAATATCGGTACGGACATCGCTTATACCAATTGTAATTCGACTAAGCCTCTAATCAAAACCAAAGAGTATCTAGTTAAGACATGCGCCGACTGTAGCCTAAAACCAATGTCCAAAGAATTAGACAAATGTAAAGAAAACCATAAATATGAAATAGGGTCTTCAGATGTATAGAATCTCAGCACTTTAATCTGACTTATAAGCTATCCCTAAATCCAAGTCACTGAGAAGGAGGAGTAGAAGTATGACCAGTTCTTGTATCGTGTGGGGATACAATGTTCGAAGTTGGTTAGTGGGGTAAAGGCTAGCATGTAAGTTAGGGATAAGAATGACGTAATAATATGATCAACAGTTTAAAACCATTCAAACCCAATACACATAATCATATGCATAAACATATTGATATATATAAATATATATCATATTTTGGGATAGGAATACAGCTTAACATATATTTCAAAACATTAGCCTAGATTGTGTAGCTTAATCATCATATAATAGTACCCAATTTGCTATATGAGCCCTGACTCTTACCTCCTAGTTGGGCCCTGGTGCGTGTAGCCATATAAAGAGGAGAATAATCTCATATATATGTATATGGGGGACTCGAACCTCCCAACATATACTAAGGTAACCTAGGCAGTTGATCATATAATTATTTACAAGGGACTCAAACCTCCCTATTCTTGAAATAATAATAAGTGGGTCTCAAAACTCCCTGGTCATGTTAACCCCCACATCGGCCAATGCAATTTCTAGTATTAGTCACTCGGACCTCCACTTTCACGACTCATCTATACAACCCTTATTATAACCTAATTAAAAAAATTGTCATACACTCCCATTCATTGAACCACATTACATTTTTAGGCATACATTATTGGTATCGTCATACCAACTACACTTGCAAGGTAATACGTCATACCAAAAAAATTTCCATTAACTTGAGGAGAACAACTACCTTAGTTCATTAATACAAATTGGGGAACACCGACTACCTTTGTTCATTAAAGCATACAATTGTATTTCAAATACTTTTTTATATCATGCAATAGTTCAAGAGTATTTTGATTTTATAAATTCCCTCAATTCTCATAACTAAAATCAATTTCACATTATGAGGTTGGGATTATAACCACTTTAAAGACACAGGTTTAGGAAGATCACAATTTCCTAGTTCATTCACCATACACATACACCCACAAGTTCAAAACTATATTAAAAGCATGAAAATCATATATATAAACTATTAAACACATTGTTCAATTCATAACATTCAAAAACCCCAACCTTTGTTTTTAAAACCAAAATAATAATCACATGCTTTGGCAAAATTAATAATAAGGGAAGAGTAATATGCCTGAAATAGTAAGATGTATGCAGAGAAACCACTCAGCCAGGTAAGTTGTGCAATAAATGTCATGGAAATTTTAAGCATTTTGGGGACTCTGAACTTTCACTTACAACCTCATAAGTGGTGTTATAGGTTTCAAAAAAAAAAGTTCAATGAGTCAAAAAAGTTTTAAAATTTTTGGGTATCCTATGGCATGCCACATATAGTCTGTAAGTGGCGCCATAGGAGCCTAAAATTTTGGGCCTAATTTTTTTAAAAATTTGGGATAGTTTCATAATGACCTAACCTTAACTAGCCTTCCTAGGGCTTTATATGCCTAGAACCAGGTCCAAAATCCCCACAAGCTTCAAAATTTCTAACTCTCTCTTAAATTCAAACCTTCTAACAGCCCCTACAAGTTATATGAGGCAATAACTCTTCCTGTTCTCAGTACCAACAAATCTAATTACATGTATTATGCATTGAAGCTAGGGTTTTTATTCATCTTTTTTATTTTCACTACTATCTAGCAAAATCAAAGGTAAATTTGTTGGCTCTTATTAGTAAATTTGTAGGTATTAGTAAAAATAAATTTGTATGTGTATTTGCTTGTGAATTGTGTAAAACTCAAAAAACTTGTATGAGGGAGGAGCCTAGATTAAGCCTAAAAGTTAAAATTGATGCATTGTTCTTTAATGAATAATCTATAATCATGACTAGAATAGGAGTGAAAGTTGAGAGGATTAAGGAAACCCTAAAGTCTTGTGTGCTATATCTATTTTATGAGATATGATAACAATTGGGTGTGAAAAATAAACTTGAGTGGGTCGATTTCACTGTATAGTATGGCTAAAGTCTGGGAAAATTTGAAGTTGGATCCTTTTTTTTTTCAAATTTTGCACTTCCTTATTTTTTTCAGGCCTTGGCACTAGCTTTTTTAGGTATTATGGCACCAAAGGATTTGATGGAAAGGATCAAAAAGTCAAGAAATTAAGATAAATCCCCTCGGTGTGGTGTTTCAATAGAGTATTACCCGGTCATCCCAAATAGACCAGTAGCCCTACAGACTACGACCATAGATAGGCTATAGTCGAATCTATTATTGTAGCCACCTTAGGTATTTAGCAACTAACATGGACAAAACAAGGCACTCATCCTACATCTACATAGGCTGGAGCCTAGACAGCTGCAACTATACCAGTTCCTAGGCTAAGAATGAATTTTTCTAAGACTTCTCCCCCATACTCTGCCCAGTCTGAAAAGAAAGAAAGGGATTTAAAAGAGAAGGATACCCAGGACCCTAGTCTGAGAAGAGGTCATAGAATGAGTTTGCAACAGTAGCTATTGAATCAATATTAGCATAACCCCTATTTGAGTAGGGTAAAACTCAGGCATCATATCAGGTGCCATCATCTACGACACTAGTAATAGAGCTCTCTACACAGGACCCTCAACCTGCCAATTTACCATAAACTGACCCAGCTCCTAAGTCTACATATACCTTAGATATGCTAATAGCTGAGGTAAACTCGAGGTGGTGTATGGCAGGGATGTAGGTACTTTATGAGTGGGAAAATTTTATTATAGAAGTTGGTCGACCTATGTGGTCTATTTAGGATAAGTGGAGGATTGAGTTAGCAGGGATAGTAGGGGCACCAAACTTGTGGGTTGTATATGATCAATTCGAGTTGGGGTGGATGACTAGACCCTAGGGTTCTTACAGTTAGGTTGTGTTCCATGAGTTTTATGCGTCTTATGCCACCACAGTTGTCTTGAACCCACCTAGAGGAGGTAGAGGTACAGTACATCCCCATCTAGAGTCCACTTTGGTGAGAGGAGTTCTGGTTGATCTTTTTGTGGCGTCCATCTACCAGGTTCTTTTTGGTCTTAATTATGTACCCTGGAATCTTCTATTGAGTGTGATTTGAGATTAAGATTTCCATGAGATAGACATACAATAACGGATGCAGATCATAGGAGATAAAGGCTAGATTTAGATATATAGATCTCCAACCTAATTTTAGATTTAGATAATGAAGCCCCTAGCTGAAGGAAAGGTAGATATTAAGAAATCAATACTGAATTTTACTGCAAAGTTTTGGTGGATCGTGATTTATTTTCAATAATATCCGACTATTGAGGATAATTTTTTAACATTGGATTGAGTTACATCAATCTTGAGTTTGATAGCGAGTTATATGATCGACTATGCAACTATTATTAAGTGTGAGTTGTATGAGAGAACATTTGAGAATTTGACTATTTAGCCATGTCCTTGCCTCATCCAATAGTTATGTGATGAGGTGAAAGTTCCTGAGATACAAAATGTCGATAGGAGATTAGAGGTGATGATTTTTTCATAGATAAATATGTTAAGGATCTACCAAACCCAGTCCTTTCCCAAGGAGTTTCGACAGTGATTCTAACCTAGTATGATGGGCCCTTAGTTGCAATAGTATAGGGTGATCGACTGGATATGGATATTGATGATGTGGTAGTTCATGCTGACTTTTATATCGAAGAGCATAGAGATGCACCAAAGATGACTACTTAGGAAGAGGGGCCCCTAACTACCTCTTCTTCAGCCTTAGCTTCTACTTCTTATCTAGCTAGGGAATTTTTTATGCCCCTTCATCCCTCTACTACAGCTCCATCCATTGACAGTACTTAGTGGAGTGCTAGTATATGACCACTGCCTGGCTAAAGAATGTTGAGTTCGAGCTTGCATCACTATATGGGCAGATTCGACCTTAGGTCTGGATGACACTAGAGACTACTAAGACTAGGATACGGGTTACACTCCAAACTGAGATATTAGATCTCACTATTGAGATACATTTCTGCATTGATGTTTTTAAGAGATGGGTGTTTGCTCAATTTAGTGATATAGAATCGGTTGACCTAGGTGGGATTCGAGAGAAGGTGCCCACTCTGTGAGCAGAGATATGCTCTCTTACTGAGAGCCAGATTTTACCCATTTTTATTGTTATCCCTTTATTTTGTTAGCTTGTGCCTCTGTGCGACCTTAGATATTTTGATTTATTAGCAGATAAGGAAAAGATGATCCAATTATGGGGACCAAGAGAGCTAGGACGGAGGACCTAAAGGACCCCTTTATTCCATTTGATCAATCCCTAAAGTTGCCCACCCATGATTCTAGGAAATCCACAGTAGATAATATGGTGAGCCAAGTAGAGATTACGGTGAGTACATATTCTAGTAGTGCCTCGCCCCCACCACCACCACTAGCAGTCGAGATATCCTTAGAGGTGGACGAGCATGACATGGATTCCTAGTGCATCCTAGGTATGTCATCATCCCATTACTTTTTATTAATTTCATACACTAGGGACAATGCACAGTTTTTAGATAGGAGTAGGGTATACCACAACAACCATATTTTTTGTTGTCGGGCTTCTTTTCCTGCCAGTTGTGATTTAATTATTAAACTGGCATATCTAGGAAATATTATGTCGTATTGTTTTTGGTTTTTTTATTGTATTATGTTCTTATGTAACTAAGAGAAAATTAGTATCTAAGAAAGTTGATGTATTTTGTTTTGATGTATTAAGAAAAATGGTACCCCTCTAAAAATTTATTATTAGATTGTGTGATATATATATATATATATATATATATATATATATTTGTGACCATTGTGAATGTTGTTACAACATTAGGATTAGGGACATAATAATCATAGCTAACATTTACATGAACTAGATAAGTAGTGCTTTGTAATTCAACCTTGTGCTATGTATGTGTGAAATGCTTACTTTGTTTCCTTTGAGTGTTGAATCTAAAACTTGAATAACCTACTTTGTTCCCTTTGTGTGCTAAATCCAGAACTTGCCTTGTTAGTCTTGCCTAGGTTGTAGGATGTTGGTTAGGAAAGGATCATAGGTTATTCTTTAAATTAGTTCAATTTTTGCCTAAAGGACCTTCCAAATATGAATAAGTATCTCTTGATCCCTATTTTTAGCCTATATAGACTATTTTTCTTGTTAGACCTTTCACCTTCCCATTTGTGTTATAATGAACCTATTTTGTCCCTGGTCCTCCTTAGACATTGTGTACCTCAACTCAGGCAAATCACCTAAGTTGGGGGTGGATATTATAGAGGTGGGTGATCTAAAGTGGGATGAAGAAGGGTAAATAAGAACAAAGGAAGTAGGGTTGGGTATGTTAGAAAAAGCAGCAAAAGAAAAAGAAAAGTTAAAAGAAAAGAAAAAGTGAAAAAAACCTACACCCAACCTGAGTGAGCTGTAAAAGAATAAAAAGAGAGAAAAAAAGGGTGGAATAAAAGAAATTAGTTGATAAGTGGACCCCCTAACGTTAATTTGGGATTTAGGATAAGGGTTAGTAAGGCAACACTCTAAGAGTCAAAACATAAAGAGTGAAATGCACTAAATGCATTCACAAGATGATTTGTGATACATAACTTATCAGATTTTACATGTACTCAAGTAATGCGTGTCACACAAGGGTTGTGCGGGTAGTTGTGCGTATTGTAGAATGTAATAGTGTGGAACCCAAAGAAAATCTGTAGTTAGGCAATGGTAAGATATAATTAGGCATATTGCAGTAGTAATCCTTTGATAAAAATTTCATGGAAAAAATGGTATTTATATAAAAAAAATATACTTATTTTTGCAATGAGAAAGTTGTGGAGAGAACATGTAAAGGGTAGACGTAGCCTTTAAGAGTTCCAGACTACTAGAGTCTAGCTCGAAAGACTCCTTCCTTATGTATGTGATCTAACTTATGAAACTTTATTACATTTACATCAAATAACTATTCTCGTTACTAAAATTTAAAGGATAAGAGATTAATTATTATCTCAATTGACTTAGTTCTGTAAAAAAATATGAGTTTGACAGAGTTGGGGGTATGACTAGTTTTGAACCTTCTCCCAAGGCAAGGACACCAGCAGAAGGGCTTCTAGTTTTTAATACATTATTAGAAAGTCTCTCTGTTTGTATTGGAATATGGGAAATGAACTTTCAATCAATTTGTCCCTCTCGTGTTGAGTCAGATCCATTACTGCTTCTCTTCTATTCGGTGTAGTTTGGTTGGAAAACCCTATTGAATAGAATTTATGATATAGATCACACAACTCATAGCTATCCAACCCAAAATAATTTGTAACATTATGCACTCAAGGAGGCAATTTGTATGTGTCACACACATGATATGCGCTTAAGATGGGGAGCGCAAAATTGACAACCAAAGTTTTAGCTACTGTAATAAGGTACCTTCATGGGGTACCCTTATGCGTATCACACAATGATAATATGTAACGCACAAGGGCTCAAAGTCAATTCATAAAGACATTATCTTCCCTAATTCGATGCAAGTAAACATTAAGCTAGTTTTTTCATGGAAAAATTAATTCCTAGGGTATATAGACTTCCCCTTTATAGATAAATACCACAGACCCAAATAATGGTAACTTTCTCAACTTTTGAATTAAAAATTTATGCAACACTATTGTAACCACACAATTCATATCAATGGCAAATGTTCATGGTGAACTAATAATAAGAGATACACCTGATCAAATAATAGTTAAGTCCCTCCCAACCTAATAACCATAATTAATCATACCATTATGAATAATTTTTATGGATAAAGAGGACTTAAGAGAAAGGACTATAATTAATTGAAAAAGAATGGATAAGAGGTAAAACAAACAATCATTAAGAATCATTATTTGTAATAACTTATTTTTGGTGATTTTTGTAAATTATTCATTTCTATATGATTTGACTATTTTCCCCCCTCCTCGTGGTTGATTTAGGGTATTTCTAGAGTGTGGGAATGATCGACAAAATTTCCAATGTATTTTAGTACATTTTGTATGAGTTTGTGATTTTTGGAAGTTAAAAGGCTTTATAGTTGATGTCAATCAACATTTGATGATATGTTTGTTAAATAGCAAAATAAATTGTTCTAGCAGATTAGAAACGTCAATTTTAGTTGGTAATATGGTTGTTGTGGTTTTACGACATTTGTACCTCATTTCAACCCTCTATTTGGAAAGTTGTAAAATTAGGTCTCAGGGTTCAATTTTGTGAAAATGTTGTTTTTTTGAAAATCTGATATAGCCATTGAGTTTGGAGCATCTAAATTAATAGGGTAGGATAGTTCATTTGTGTTCTCATGATTTCAGAATCCCCAGGGGTAAGTGGAGACAAGGAATTTTCCAAATCTCCACGTAATGCATTGCAGTTGGTGTGATCTCTAAAGAATCCCATTGGATGCTTTAGCGGAGAGCACTTTAGTGGACATATGATGCTTAAGTGGCCTTGCCAGCCTAGCAAGTACTACTTTAGTGGCACTTGTTCGCTAAAGAGGCCTGGCGTTAATGTGTTGGTACCAATTTCAATTATTTTTTATCTATTTTTGTCATTTAAAGCCTATTAAAACATGATTTCAAAAGTGGAATTTGGGGATTTTGGCTTAGAAGGCCTAAATTAGTAATTCATTGATGTAAATCCTAATTTCAACCCGTTTTTACTTGGGTTTTCTTCTATGGGTTCCTTTGATCACAGGTAGTATATTTTGAAACAAAAACTCTAGTTTTACACTTTTTTTTTGAAAAATCATTTTGGGGGTCTATTTTAACCCGACTTAGAAATTGGCAATATAGATATCATTGGCTTTTTTTAACGTATAAATACAAATGTTTTAGTTTATTCTGAGTCTATTTGTGATGTGAAGGTTTTGTATTGAAGGCCTTTAGACCTAGTTTTATTCATTTGAGGTAGGTTATGACTTAACTTTCTTCAAACTAGGTTGGGTACTTACTATTGATATAAAAACATGTTATGGGTATGGGATCTAGACATAAAAATGGGTTTATAATAAGTTTGTGCCCATGTGGAGCCTATGTTATTAATTTTTGGTGGTTTTGAGAGAGTATTTTCTATGTGTAGTCGTTTGGGATCTCGTATGATGTTATTGGCCTGGTATTTATGTAATTGGTTAACTCCATCAAGGTGGAAAAATGTCTAAGTTGGTGTTTATATAGTACCAAATGGCATATTATTGTATATATTACTCTACTTATTTATGGACTATATCGGATCATGGATAGTTGGCATATTGAGTGGATTTATGGCTCACAAGGTTAGTATGCTGGTTAGTTTTGGAAATTCTCATTCTGGTTGGTTGTGAGCATTACATCCTCATATCATATACATTCATGAAACATTGGTACCACTGTATAAATACTGGTTTTTCTAACAAAAAATATGACATCTTTAAAAACTCTTTGTAGATGTATGTTCCAGTGAAAAGTTATGGATAATGGATTGGTATTTGTTGTTGGATTTTATATAGGCTAGAGACTCTTCTATGGGTCCTACCTTATGAGAATAGCTTGGTAGGTGTATATGATGGTTATGCGGGAACCTTGTACATCATATTATCATCTTCTTCTTTATTATATTTCATATACTATGCAAATATTATGTTGTATTTTTGTTCTTGATTTGATTTCTATATATTTTTACTTCTTTACAGTACTTATATTTGGTGTATGTGTATATTTTTGACCTGTTAGTGAAGACGGTATAGGCTATTGTTTGGGATATTTTCTGACTTCAAGTGATATGTACATAATGTGTATTTTATATAGACATTTATTTTTTTCTTAAATTGTGAGGTTAGAGATGCTAAGATGGAGAGTTGCAAATTATTGATGGGATCGAGGTAGTGGATGGGTATAAGGATCTGCCCTTTCTAGACGTAGTAGTAAGGGGCTCTCCTTTAGCCTTAGGTTGAGCATGCTAGCGATATGGGGCCTACTCAGATCATATTGAGTTCTTCTACCCTAATCTTATAGGGGTTGCTAATTCGATTGTTGACTTAATTGGGAGGTGCTCCATTAAGTGCACCTGGTGTTCCTTTAGCTCCAAGTATTACACCTTTATCGATACCAGAGCATGCCTATGGTGTTCCTATGTTTTTGAGTATGGATCCTCTAGTGGCATCGATATTTACTTATGGTATATTATAGACTCCGAGTGTTATTCCTCCTTTAGTGCCGATATTGAAGTATGATATTTTGAGATAAAAAATTCAGCCTTTATATATGTTGCCCCCTCAGGTGGAATCTCAGCCAGCCAAATTATGTCTCTTATTATTACAAGTATAATTATGCCTTTTGAGAATCATAAGAGGTTTAAGAGATTCATTTATTTGGATCTACCTAGGTTCAGTGGTGATGTAGGTGAGGATGCTTATAAGTTCTTGATTGGTTATAGAGAGAGGTTGCATAATCTTGGATTGCTTATGTTGCACGGGGTATATTACACTACTTATCAGTTAAGAGATACAATCAAGGAATGGTGGAGGTCTCTTGTCAGTTGCAGACCTCTTGGTTTGCTAGAGATGACTTAGGATCATTTTGTTAAGGCCTTGCTGGATAGGTTTATGCCTTATAATTAGAGGCTCCAAATCAGGGATGAGTTTAATCACTTAGATCAAGGCTCCATGACTATTTTGGAGTATAAGGAATATTTCCATGCCTTGTCTAAATATTCTTATACTAGTATTGTCACCTAGTCTAAGAAGATTCAAAAGTTTGTAAAGGGGTTGGATGTTTTACTTCAGCTTGTTACCACTCAAATGGTAGTACCAGGGTCATTATTTAAAAGTATAATGGATCATGCTAAGGTCAATAAGTCTATTCTTTGAGCGTATGAGAAAGACGCTAAGAGGGTGTACGATTAGGGTAAGTTCAGAGGTCACACTACTCAAGGAAAAAATTCTAGACATTTCTATGAGTATCATGGCAGACCCGTGCAGGTAGCATTGTAGGGTTAAAGTAGTGGTTCTTCTAGTTTAGCAACTTTGGGTGGTTGTTCTAGCTCAGTCATCCCCCTTATTGAGTACGGCCACAGATTATGATTTGTGCTAAGTAAGGCTAGCCATTTGGGCCAAGACTATCCCGTCCATATTTTTAGGCCTACTCCTATTTCAATAGTAAAAGGTAGAGGTTATACAAGAGGTGCATGAGACAAAGGTAGTGGTGCTAATGTGTTGTTTGTAGGGCTACTCAGTAAGGTAGCAGACATGGACAATGCTATGATATACCTTCCATACCAGAGGTAGAGTTCTTTGATGCTATTAGCACAGTATTATTCCTATTTATTATAGATCTTCTTCTATTCTATTTGATCTGGGGTCTACTTTCCCCTATTTGTCAACATATTTTGCTTTGGTTTTTGATTCTACTAGTGAGACTGTTGCTATTCCTATCTGTGTATCTACCTATATAGGAGATTCTTTAGTGGTCGATCAGGTGCACTGATCTTGTGTTATAACATTTATTGGGCATGAGACTTTGGTAGATCTTATTATGCTAGATATGGTAGATTTTGATGTCATCTAGGATATGGATTGGTTAGCTCCTTGTTATGTTGTCCAAAAGTATTATGTTAGAACTGTAACCTTAGCTTCACTAGGTGGTTTAAGGATAGCTTGGAAGGGTATATTTTATTTGGGTCACAAGAGTGTTATATCATTCTTTCAGGCTCGGCTCTTGGTTGAGAAAAGATGTTTGTCTTATTTGGCTTATATTTATGATACTAGTGTTGATTCCTTTTCTCTTTTGGATTATATTTTTATTCTCTATGAGTTCATGGATTTTTTCCCTATTGATTTTCCTTGTATGCTCCAAAATGTGTTATTGACTTCACACCAAGCCCATACTTCTCCTTATAGGATTATCCTAGCATATTTAATGGAATTGAAGGATCAATTGCAGAAGTTATTAGATAAGGGATTATCTGACCTAGTGTATCACCTTGGGATACACCATCTTGTTTGTAAATAAAAAGGATGGATCTATGCGTATGTATATTGATTATCAGTTATTGAATAAGGTGATGGTTAAGAATAAGTATCCTCTTCTTTGTATCCTCTTCTTTGTTTGATGAACTTCAGAGTGCTTTAGCATTTTTAAAGATTAATTTAATGTTTGGGTATCACCAGTTGGGGTTTAGAGCATCAGATTTTTGATGATAGGTTTTCAGACTCGGTACAGTCATTGTGAGTTCTTGGTCATGTCCTTCAAGTTGACCAATGACCCAGCCACATTTATCAGTTGATAAACTAGGTATTTTAATCGTATGTTGACTCTTTTGTTATTGTATGTTTAGATGATATCTTTATTTATTCTAAGAGTGAGGCCGATCATAAGAAGTATTTATGGATTGTACTCTAAAGATTGAGGGATGTGAAGTAGTATGTTAAGTTTTTCAAGTGTGAGTTTTCGTTGGAGTTTCTTTCTTTCTTGGTTATGTGGTGACCAAGGATAATATTATGGTTGATTCGAACAATATTATAGCATTTCGTGATTAGGCTAGGCCTACTTCTCCTACCAAGATTTGTAACTTTATTGGTTTAGCAGGTTACTATCGGTGATTTGTTGAGAGTTTTTCATTTACTACGGCTACGTTAACCAAGTTAATCTAGAAGAAGATTTTCTTTTAATATTCTAATGCTTGTTAGGTGAGTTTCAAAAGCTTAAGGACTTGTTAACATCAACTTCTATCTTGAATTTACCTAAGGAGGACGTGGGATTTACCATCTTTTGTTATGTTGTTGGTGTTGGTTAGGTGTTGTGTTGATGCAAGAGGGTAAGGTGATTGTGCATGTTTCTCATCTATTGAATCCCCATTAGACGAAATACCCTACCCATGATTTGGAGTTGTGCGCAGTTGTATTTGCTTTGAAGTTATGAAGGCACTACTTGTATGAAGCCTGTTGTGAGATCTTCTTTGATCATTATAGCCTTCAGTATTTCTTAATCCAGCTATAACTTTTTATGAGGAAGCATCATTGGCGAGAGTCTTTTAAGGATTATGACCTGAATATTCTATATCACCCGGGTAAGGCTAATACGATTGCAGATGCTTTGAGTCGAAAGTCGACTAGCAAGGGTAGGTTGGTGAATATTTTGACCCAGGAAAGGACTTTGGTATTAAAGGATCATTGTTTTGCTATCCAGATGGTTAGGTTGATATTTTAACACATGGATGTGTCTTGGCATTTGTGGAGGCTAGGTCTTTCTTGATAGAGTAGATTAGGGCTCATTAGTTATTTTATATTGGGTTTTGAATGATTCAGGATAAGGTGTTGAATGGAGAGGCTAAGAAAGCCTCTCTTATTTTAGATGGTATTTTGAGGATTGAAGGCCTTGTTTATGTGTTGAATGTGGGTGGCTAGATTCGATTGATATTGGAGAAGGCTTATTATCGTAGGTATTCTATCCATTCAGGATTGAAAGATGTATCGTGACTTAAGAAAAGACTATTGGTGGGGTCGTATGAAAAAAGATATAGCAGATTTTGTAACTCATCACCTATGTTGGTAATAGGTGAAGATCAAGCATTTGAGACCTGGTGGTTTGTTTTAGTGTTTACCCATTCCTGAGTGGAAATGGGAATGGATCACTATACCCATTAAATAAATCTACTTATTTCATTACAATTTAGGTTTCTTTCAGTACTGAGAGGTTGACCCATATCCATAATCTTGAGATAGTTCATCTTTATGGTGTACCAGTGTCTATCATCTCAGATAGAGGTTCAGTGTTCATCTCACTTTTGGAGGAATTATCAGGAGGAGTTGGGTAACCAAGTTAATCTTAGTACAACTTTTCACCCCCTGATCGACGGTCAATTAGAGCGGACTATTTAGGTTTTGAAGGATATGCTCTATTCTTGGATTATGAACTTTGGAGTAGCTTTGGCGGAGTTTGCATATAATAATAGTTACTATTTAAGTATTGAGATGGATCCCTTCAAAGCTTTGTATGGTAAGTATTGCTGCTCTCTAGTTGATTGGTTTGAGGTATTTAGGATTAAACCTCAAGGTACAAACCTGCTTCATGAGTCTTTGGATAGAATTTGGGTCATTCAGGATAAACTTTGAGCAACTCAGAGTATGCAGAAGTGCTATATAGATCATAGACTTTGTTCCTTGAGATTTAGTGTTGTTGATTGAGTTTTTCTTCATATGTCACCTTTGAAGGGCATGATAAGGTTTGAGAAGAGGGGCAAGCTTAGACCCAGGTATATTGGACCTTTTAAGATTCTTCATACTATTGAAGATATGGCTTATGAGTATGCCTTTTCACTAGATTTATTAATTTTTCATCCATTTTTTCAAGTTTCTATGCTTCAGTGTTATATTTTGGATGAGTCTCATGTCATTTGTTGGGATTTAGTCAAGTAAAATAAGAGGTTGTGTGTTGTTGAGGAGTATGTCTCCATTTTAGTTAGGGATGTTAAACGATTGTGTTCTAGAGATATTCCGGTGGTTAAGATCCAGTGGAGACATCAACCTATAGATGAGGCTACTTGGGAGGTCAAGTCCAATTTGTGTGGTAGTTATCCCTCATTTTTTGCCGATTTAGGTATTTCCCTGGCCTTTATTTTGAGGACGAACAAAAGTTTTAGTGGTGGATGATGTAATGACTTGAGTTTTGGTGATTTTTGTGAATTATTCATTTCTATGTAGTTTGACCATTTTACCCCTCCTTATTGTTAGTTTGTGGTATTTCTAGGATGTGGGGATGATTAGCATGGTTCCCAATGCATTTTGGTGTGTTTTATGCGAGTTAGTGGTTTTTGGAAGTTAAAAAGGCATTACATCTGATGGCAACACGAACTGCACTAGCAGATCTAAAACACCGATTTTAGGTTGGTAATATGGTTGGTGTGGTTTTATGAATTTTGTATCTCATTTTCATCCTCGATTCAAAAAGTAATAAAACTGGGACTCGGGGGTCAATTTTATGAAAATGGCACTTTTTTAAAAATATGATATCGCTATTGAATTTGAAGCATTGAATTTAGTTTGGTAGTATAGTTCGTTTGGATTTTTGGGATTCTGAATGTATCCTGAGTGGTCCATGGAGACTAGAAATTTTCCAAGTCTCTAGCTGATGCATTACAATTGTTGGGATTGCTAAATTGGACTGTTGGGTGCTTTATAGGAGGGCATTTTATGGACCATATAGTGCTTAAGCCGCCCTGCTAGCCTAGCAAGTGTCTCTTTAAGAGGAGGGTATTTTGGCGGCCATATAGTGCTTAAGCAACCCTGCTAGCCTAGAAAGTGTTGCTTTAGCAGTAAGTTGGTTGTTGAAAACTAGCCAATTTAGTGTCAGTTATCCATATAAGTGGTCTAGCATCAGTGGTTGAGTACTACTTTAGCGGACCCTGGGCGCTTTTGCGCTTACCGCTAAAGCATCCTAGGGCAGGGTCTAGCTGCACTTGGGTAATATAAATACTCCTTTCTCAAATTTTCCACCATTTTTAGACATAGAGCTTTGTGTTTTTGAGTTTTTATGCGATTTCTTCCATTTTCAAGTTTGGGTAAGCTCCAAATCCCTATTTCAATTATTTTTCTTCGATATGTGTTATTTAAAGCTTGTTAAAACTTGATTTCAAAAGTAAAATTTGGGGATTTGTGCTTGGAAGGGCTAAATTAGTAATTCTTCAATTTAAACCCCAATTTCAATCCATTTTCACTTGGATATTCTTATATGGGTTTGATTAATCATGGGTAATATATTTTTGCACGAAAATTCCAATTTTACCTTTTGCTTTCAAAAACCTATTTTGAGGGTTCGTTTCGATCCCGACCTAGAAATGGTCAATATGGGTATTATTGGTTATCCTTTAACGTATATAATCTATATTGTGTGTTTTTAGTTGATTTCAAGTTTGTTCGTGAAGGGAAGGATCCGTGTTGAAGGCTTTTGGACCTAATTTTTTTCTTTTGAGGTAGGTTATGGCTTAAATTTCTTCAGATTGGGTTCGGTAGTTAATATTGATATAAAAAACATCTTATGGGTGTGGAAACTAATCATGGAAAGAGCTTTGATATTGTTTTGTTACCATTTTGGGGCCTATGTTGTTGTTATTTGGTGGTTTTGAGACAGTATTTGCTATGTGTGATCGTGTGGGGTTTGGGATAATGTTATTGACTTCGTATTTATGTAATGAGTTGTCTTCTTGTTGGTGTAAAAATTTCTATGTTGGTATTTATGTGGTATCAAATGGCATATTTTTGTATAGCTAACTCTATTGGTTTATGGACTTTATTAGATCATGGATGGTTGGCATATTAAGTGGCTTTCTGGCTCACATGGTTAGCACATTGGTTGTTTTTGGAAATTATCATTTTGATTTGTTGTGGGAATTACATCCTCATATCATATACATTCATGAAACATTGGTACCACTGTGGAAATACTGCCTTTTCTGACAGAAAATATGATATATTTAAAAAAAACTCTCTGTGAATATATGTTCTAGAGAGGAGTTATGTATAGTAGATTGGTATTGGTTATTAGATTGTATATGGATTGATGAACCCCCCCGGTCCTACCTCAAGAGCACAGCTCGGTAGCTGTGTATGAAGGTTGTGCGACAACCCCGTGGATCACATCATCATCATCATTTTCATTGCATTTCATATATTGTGCGTATTTTGTGTTGTATTGTCGTTTTTGATTTGATATATCTATATATTTGTATTTCTTTTTTGTACTTGTATTTGGCATATGTGTACATTTTTGAATTGTTAGTGGAGATGATATGGGCTACCATATTCGACATTTTCTGATTGCATGTGATGTGCCCATAGTGTGTATTTTATAACTTTACTTTTTACTTTTCTCAGTCAGCCTATGATACCTACTGAGTACAAGTAGATCGTACTCTAATCTTAGTTGGATTTATGCACCTACGTGTCATAATATCTATGTATTTAGCCTAGTTTTGAGGACTTATCGTGTGCGTAAGGAAATGATATTCATATAATCGATCTACTAAGTGTTTAATGACTCTTTTATAATGTTTAAGGTGTGTTTAAATCAAGTTTGGAATGAAACAATCACTTTGAGTTTAGATGAGAAAACTAGTGTTACTAGATTGAGCTATTTGTTGTTCTAGTTGATCTTGTTGGATTCAATTGTGTTTAAGAACTAATTTATTATGTTTAATGATATAGGAGGTCATGTTATATGATAAGGTTGATATTTGATAGCAAAATAAGGTCAAACGATGATGGAAAAACACCCATGAAATGAGGAACTCAATGCTAAATGGATGGAGATTACTTGGATAAAATCTAGAAATTCTGCGCACAATGGCGTGCCACGCCCTTGGATCTCCATGTTAAGCGAATTCAACGCCCTTGGACATAAACCAATATAGCAAATTCCAGTAAGCATCCACGATAAAGGCATGCCACGCCCTTATCGCATCAATTCACTAGTGTAGCACGCCCATGGTTTCAAAATAGGGTCTTGGTTCCAACTATAAATTTGACACTCCTATGTTATTATACACATCGTGGATGACCTTCGGGGCTGAGAATACACTTGAGGAGGTCTCTCTTACGGTTCTAAATCTTTCCTTTAGTTTACTTTTTGTTTTTATATATGAATTTCCATCTTGTGATTTATTGTAAAACCATGAGGGGGTAAACACTCTCTTCTATGGTTGAGCACAAGAACATAATTACTTAAGATTATATTTGAGTTGGTCTAGGTTTATTATCATTATTGATTGTTCATATATCCTTGTATTTACTATTATATGGATTCGTGACCCTTAGGATAGTCGATACTTCTATTATGAGCCCGGAAGGGGAAACAATAGACTAGAACGTGGAATATATAGAGTGGGATCTTATTCAGAGAGGGTTTGAAGTTAAGATTTGCAATTAGGATAGGAATATACATAATTTGCCCTACTTGGTTCATACATGGGATGCAATATAAATGCGTTTGACTTAGTTCTTACATCCCCATTTTACAATGTTGGTGTGGGTCTAAGTTAGATAGATGATTAGAGGATGATCATTCCCTGATTATGTTATCAACCTCGTCCATAAACAACCGAGATAATTAACTAAACTAACATAATTATATAGCTAAGTAGGATTGTTCGTAGTACCTTGACCCCAGATTTCTCCCCATTATTGTTCAAGATCTTTATATTATTCCATTGTTTATGGTTACTTTATGTTTTCAAATCACAAATGTTATTGGTTACTTTTACATTTGTTTAATTTTCATAGTAATACTAGAAGTAGATTGTTGCTGAGCATAAGTCCCTGTTGGATCGATATTTGGCATGTAAAGGACACTTTACTTTTTTAGTGACCATGTACACTTATGTATGTGCTAGGGCACAACATAGTTATCCATATTGTGCCCTTTTGGTGCATATGTACGAGTATGCCGTACGATAGATGATTCAGGCGATGTTTGGAGAATTTCCAAGGTAGCAGTCAGTCTTTGCTTCTAGAGTTGATCTACTTCGTCTCTTGTTTAGTTTATGACTTGTTTTTATATTCAGAGACAAATTATGCTCTTTTTTGACTATCAGTTGTATATTTAGATTTTTGAGATGTATTTAGTTGGTTCTTACACTATGAAATTGGATTTTTGAGAGATTTATGATATCTTTGTTATGTACTTTTCTGCTATTAATGTATATGTGAGTTTCAGCTTTTCTGTAGAAGCCTTACCCTAGGTTTTGGTATCCTTTTTTATTTTTTATATCAGTTTGGGTGATAGGCTTACTTTTCAAGGCTTTCGGCAACAAGTTTCATGATGACCCATAGTTTTTGGGTTTTGACACCATCAAATAAAAATAACTCATTACAACTTATGAGGAACTCGCGAGAATCATCAGCAGTGTGAATTTTGGTGAGTGCATGCGTGTGTGTTCAACAAAGCTTGCTTGAATTAACAATTAAGTGTGAGAAAAAGAAAGAGAGTTTATGTCTTAAGTAAATAATAAGAGAAAAATTTATACCCTTACCCTTCTTCAAAATTTAGAACGCCCCTTCACTTACCAATTGAGTTATGCTTAGACAATATTTATTGCATAACCTCAGTGTTATGCACACAACTCATACATGATGGTAAAGTGTGACTTTCACGAGTTTGTAGCCTCTGTAACTTCTTGTGATGAACTTGTTCAATATGCTTAAGTGCAGGGCGATGCACACAAGTGTTGAGCTAACCTGGATCTTAGCTTTTTGCTACTAGAACATTGTGAGTCCAACTTATACGATACATATTAGTCATGTGTGATGTGCATAAGTTTTGTGGTTATCACACAAGTGGTTTTAATCCATCGTTTATGAGTTTCTTAAATCCAATTTTCTACACATACCTACATTATTTAATAAGTATTAGTCAAAACAACTAAAAGTAATACTTGGATTGCCTCCAAAGAAGCGCCTTATTTAATATTATGGCACAAGGTGCGTTGGAGTCCTTGAGCTTAATCAATGTATAACACCTCAATAAAGTCTATCCTCGACTTCATTTGAAAGTATTGCTTCACCCATGTCTTTTCACCTTCCAATTCAGTAGCTCCACTCGGGAAGCTTTCTCCCACCTTAAATAGTTTTGGCCACCTTAAATTGAGCTTTTTAAGGAATAAGTAAGTTGTGAGTTAAACAATAAGACATCATTACCACTTTCAAACTCTATTTTTAAGAATTTTGCATCATGTCATATCTTCATCCGCTCCTTGTAAAGAGTGGAGCTTTCATAAGCTCTTAATCATCTTGACATTGTTCCACTATTGATTTGATGCATCTCTCATTTCGTGTTCAATTGGTGCAAGTCCCAAAACATTTTGTATTCCAATTCAATGAGTAAATATCTAGCCTAGACAAACACTAATTGATCAGAAACAAGTCAAATTTGTGTTTTAAAAGCGATCCTATATGTTAATATGACATGGTTACATGGCACTTTCGGTGCTTAAAATGGTGAAATATGCAAGTACATAGGTCATTTTGTTAGATATGATATGTGTTTTGTGTGTGTTGCATTTTAATTAGTTTAAAAGTGGTGTGGAACAAAATTGGATAAATAATCTTTGAAAAATCAATGTACTAACTATACCACGAGTCGTTACGACACCATAAGACTTGTAGCCCAAGGTATAATGTTAACAGTGTGTGAAGTTGATATCAAGAAGTAAAGTTAAAGGCTAATGACTCATTAGAAGTAACAACAAGTCATGGTGTGAGTCATTCAGACCATTTGATAAGAAGTCCTAAAGGTTGACAAATTGAAGCCCTAATGGAAATGGATGAAGACCGCGAATAGTTAGGACAACCAACAACTCATGGTAAGGATCCATTCTAAAAATAGAAGGAAAGTGTTGGAAGATGAAAATTAAATGGAGTGATAACTAGTCCTAGATAATGACTCATTAGGAATGAAAATGATTCATTACTATTGAGTTTAGAAAGAGCAGTGATAGCAGCTAATAAGTCATCGTCAGTCCAGACGACTCGTTACCAGAGGCGTGACCACTGCCGACTTAGTTTTTCTTTTTTTTTTGGTTAGGTTTTATTCATTATATTGGGAAACCATAAATATCCTTGAGGTACTCTTGTATTAGGTTATGCACTTTATACTCTTACAAACACATATTGATTCCAAGATTGAATTTTGAGCTTGAAATCCTCTTATTCTTGGTTTTTGGTTTATTATGTAATTTGAGACTATGGGTTTTCTTCGTCAATTATTGTAAGATTAATCATGTGCATTCTTCATTGCACTACATGGATTGTTTCACAACTATGTGCAACTAATTCCCTTAGCTAGGGTTGTGGGAACCCTGAAAGAATAACGAAGTAGGGGAAGTGTAAGGATTTTCTAGATCATATTTTGCACATATATTATGATCTTCTTTAGTTTAATTAATTTCTTAGTGGTGGCCAACTATAAGAACCTTCTTGTATTCGAGATCATCTTCACAAGAGAAACTGAGATTGGGAAAACAAGATTACCCCAGTAATTTAAGGCTATCAACCCTCGTCTAATAACTTGAGACCTATAAAGTGATAGTTAAACTGGGATCAAAGACAAGGGTTAGTAAGGAGACACCCTGAGACTCATAAGGTAAAGTGTGAAATTTAACAATGAGTTCACAAGACAATTAGAAATACTTAACTTGTCAGATACTGCATGTGTGATAATTAGATATTTGGATTGATCCTGATAAACCTACGGAGTTAGAAGCCAAGGGAAACATAAGCCTAGTGTTAGTTTCAAATTGTTTACAACCAAAACCATCCAAATTTTGTTACTTTTTCTAATAACTGCAACCCCCCCCCCCATTTAATTTTTTGTACTTTCAGCTACTTCAGTAAGTTTTAGAGACGAGTTTGACCTATTCCTTGTGGGATCGATCCCAACCTTATTAGGTTACTATAATTTGACCGCGACTGTATTGTATCTTCAAGAAGGGTATATTTTGGGCGATTTTGAAATTTTGGTGCCATTGTTGGGGAATACAATTGCAATATATTGATTTAAAGTGTTGAAGTTCTGGGATTTTGATTTACTGTTCTTCTTGTGGCATACGCCAGTGTATTCCTAGAAGTAGGAGTCATGGAAATCCTTTACTTTTACTTAATCCTGAGCGAGAGAATCCTATAGCAGAATCGTAGATAACATATCACGTACGTGAAGGCCATATTAAGGGGCTTTAGGATAATCCCACTAAAGATCCTCCTTCTTCTCTGGTACAGTTCAGTAGACGATTGATTGTACGACTGATTAATTACTAGCAGATGTAAAAGCTGCTAATATAAGTAGGGATACAGATGTGTATCGTATAGCTCAAGAGGTAGAGCTTCTGTGGTAGAGACAGGAAGAAAATCACTGAGCAGAACTCAACAAATATAGAAGGTGTTGAGCTCAAGTTCTCCCAGCCTATCAGTACTTTCCACTCTATAATGATCTAGAGGAGGAATTAGAATATATTAAGCCTACTAAGATAAGAGCTATCATTCTTCCTGCATTGCCACCAAATATGACGTTCAATTACTAGTGTTATGATTTGATTATTGAACCTAAAAGGTATGCTTGTGGCCTACTAATTGATGATGCAAGCATGTACGTTATTAATTTTATAGTGATTTGCATGTCATACATTATATAAGGGGTAGATCAGGAAGCTGTCAGACTCAAGTTTTTCTCATTCTCTCTAACTGGTGAAGCTACATTATGGTTAGGGGAACTTCTTCGAGGGTTAATTACTACTTGGAATAAGTTATGGAGGGATTTTTTTGGATCATTTCCCCCCATCCAGAATGCTATAGTTGAAGGATGAGATATATATAATTTTAGGCAGTTGCATTCGGAGTCAATATATGCATTATGGTTTTAGTTCAAAAACAATTTGATAATGGTGCCAAAACATAGAATTATGGGAAGAAACTTGCTTGAACATTCTATCGAGCCCTTAATACCAGTTCAAAATCTATGGTGGACACTATTACTAGTGAAGCATTCATGCACCTGCATTGGAAGACAGTGTTAGAGATATTAGATCAGATTTCTCTCACTAATTGAAAGTGGCATACTCTCAATATTGATGCTGTTGGAGCTTCTAGTGAGCACAGAATTGTTGATGACACAATGAAGTAAGAGTTTTCTTAACTAAAAAAGAAGTTTGTGATGATGAATTCTGAGAAGGTGAATGCAGTGGGTGCGCAAAGTAAGGCCCCCAGATCATATGATTCAGATATGGATGAAGAGGTTAAATATCTTGATAGAGATTTGACGAGTTTCTAAGACAAAGGCCAATCGTCTGCTCAAGATAATTGGAAATCTAGGAAAATCACAGAGAGAGGGATAGTGACTAGATATGCAAGGATGATTATAAGGAGAAGGGTGGTGCATATATTCCACCAGGCAGTCGTGATACTGAATAAAAGATAGAGGCTATGTTTTCAATGTTGTTAAAGGGTCATAAAAGTCAAGAATGTTTCTTTAACGAGATTAAGGTTGACATCTCAGGTTTGACCTAGATAGTGGAATTATATGCCACTACTTGCAGCGGTAATTTGGCAAAATGTCAACAACCTTGAATCAGCGGTAGTCGAGCACCCTTCTAAGTAATACAGTGCATTATCCTAAGAATGATGGTCTCTATCTTTATATTACCACTTAAAGTGGTAGTAAAATAGTTGATCCCCTCCCCCTTCCTCCCATACACACGGTTGATGAGCCATGGAATGATAGTGTTGATATTGAAGAGATACTTGAAGTAAAGGTAAAGAAATTGACAGTTGTTGATAGAAGTATTGATAAGGATAAAAGAAAGGGGGTAGAGCTTGTGTTGAAGACCATTCTATGACCTTACCCGTCTTTTTCTCTGAGATTGAAGAAGAAACAAGTGAAAGAAAAGTATCAGAATTTCTTCTAAATGTTGAAAGAACTGTTGGTAAACATTCCTCTTGTTGAGTATTGGATAAGATGCCTAGATATGCTTTTTTCATGAAGGAGTTGGCAACTAAGAAGCAAACGATGAATTTCCATCCCATTGATAATATGCACTATTATAGTGTTGTTGCTTTAGATCGTTAGTAGAGAAGGAGGAAGAACCCAAAGCATTTACTATTCCATGTACTATTGGGTCCTTCAACTTTGCTTGGGCCTTATGTTACTAGAGAGCCAGCATAAATCTGATCTCGTTGGTAGTGCATAAGCAGCTAGGGTTAGGGGCACCCAAACCAAAATCTATAAGGTTATTGATGGCTGACTAGATTGTGACAAAAATGGTTAGTATTTTGTGTGATGATTTGGTAAAGGCTGCATCCTTTATATTTACAGCTGGCTTCGTGATCCTTGGATTTTTTAAAGACCTTCAAGGATCTAAAAGAGCTGAATTCAAATGTAAGATATTGTGGAGTCTTACAATATCTCCCCCATGGGAACATTCATCCTCGAATGAGTCTGACTGAGATGGGAGAAAAGATCAACTGAACTATGTATAGAACATACACAAATGAAAACATGAGATCATGACTGACATAACTGAACAACTAAATATAATATACAGAAAATGAATATCTGATGCAGGACTGATAATCTGAATTCATGCATATCAGATGCATGGATACGTTACTGACACGATATGTGAATACATAAATGAAAGTACTGATAAGATGATCACGCACATCTGATGCATGGATATATAACTGAACTGGCCCATAAACATGCAATGGTAAGGATACCAAGTTCGAACTAGAAATTGAGAATGGAACTGAATGCCAAGTTGGTAATAGAACTAAACATGACAACTGAGATTACCTGATTGAACTGATATATGAATATAGGACTGAATGTGCAATGGTGATTGACACCAAGCTTGTAATGGGAATCTGATATCAAGTTTGTAATGGTAGTTTGAACATGGAGCTGAGTATGTTCAAGAAAATTGTTTTGGAAACTGAAAAGTACTGATGAACCCATGATTATGCTAGAAGTATGCATGAACGAGAATATGAGGACATGACTGATATAGGAACATGATGCATGAATTCTGTAAACTGAACTGAGTTTTGAATGCATGGTGTACAACTAAAGTTGGGGCTTGAGGTCGACTTACGAGTACCCCTTAATTCAAACTAGATTCACTACATGAAGAGAGAATATGATGATTATGCTATGAATAATGGGAGAATTATAGCGTATCTCCCCTTTAGGACACTATGTCCCTTGAAGAATGCTAACTTTACTCAGATATTGAAGAAAGACTAAAGCGATGCACAAGGTTCCTAGGAACTGAATCATGACTGATTATCTAATATCTAAAACTGAGGCATGATACATGAACTTAGTTGAGCTTGCATCTACATGATTGGTTCATCTTAGAATAGTTTCATTCATGAGATTTTGGATAGTGTAAATAGATGGAAAGATAGGAAACCAAATTGTATGAACATGTCTGACTGACTGCTTGACTGAATTACTGGCTATTTAAACTAATTCCCTACTGACTGACTCATCTGATTAATTGACTGATTAATGGTTAGGTACTGAGCATATGAGATTGAATGATACTTAGTATGAATAACTAGGCTGAGGATATAGAGTTTTTCTTATGAACATGAGAAAGGGACTAACTGAGTAACATGAGATAGCTACGCAAGAATTCGTGAAATACTGAATTATTCGAGGATGCAAGACCAGGCGGATAACATGGTTCAGAAATATTCTATAAGCTGAGGTACTAAAACACTGATGACATGAAGGACTGATAACTACACACTATGGTTAAGCAACACCTGAATTTAGACTGTGGTACTGATCTGATTTTTGAACTAAGGCTAACACTATATCTAAGACTATAGTAGAAATCGTAACTTACTTTGTAATTGGGACTCATTCAGGAACTGAATGTTGGTTTCTGATAATTAAGGTTTAGACTAATATTGAGGTACTGATACTGGATACTGATAACTACTTGTGGAAGATTGACATATGCAAGGATCCGATGCTCAAACAAATACTATATCAATCTCAACACTCGACTAAGGCTTGAGAAACAAATTATCAAAATCATGGATTTACCAAGAGATTTAAACAAAGGGTATACATGACGTAATATAAGATTGACTGATCCTAGGAGTAGAGCCTGATTCATGTGGATTTAACATCTGCTAAAACATAACATGAGTCCCTGAGTCATGAGCTGCATGACCTAAGTCTTAAATTTCAGTGTTCATAGAACATGATTCGTAACACTAAGAAAATTAAAACTCCTGAATCTGAAGAAACATGAACATGTAAATAAGGGATCTATAACTTACCAGTGACTGCATTAGGAGGACTTTCTAGATTCTTTTAGGATTGAAGTATATAAAGTCCGTAAGGGCATTGCCCACTGACAGTCCTGGAATTGGCACCCTACTGGTTTGGGCGACCGGACTGAGCTGAAAAATGACCATGCTAACTTTGAGGACTGGCTTTAGGATAATCTCAGACCTTGTGAACTAACTCACCACATCTAAAACACACACCACTGCCAGCTCTACACACACCCTTATGATGCTTACCACACTCTTCACAAAGCGAATGAGTAAGAATCCTGTTCTCATTACCCTGGGCCTTGGAGCCTGATGCCCCATATCTATGGTTATTTTTGAACTTTGGTACTTGTGCACTAGCTAAAGAGTGAACTGGGGATGAATATTTCTAACACAGCTGAAAATGATTACCACGCTGTCACCTTAACTGAGCAAAACTATAACTACCTATACTGGCTCTCTCATTTTCTTTTTCCTTCTTCTTAAGATTTTTATCTTCCATCTATTGGGCATAGATCATAAGCCTAGATATGTCCATATCACTAATCAAAATTGTAGTCCTGCACTCCTTAACCACTCTACCAGATACCCATGACACAAACGTACTCATTCTAGATCTACTATCTGCTACTACATGGGGAGTGTTCCTGGCTAACTGAATGAACTTAAAAGAGTATTATTTTATGCTCATGGAAACTTTTTTGAGATTGAGGAGCTTTAAAACTTTGGCTTCTTTTTACTCTAAGGGAAATAATCTATCTAAAAAGGTTGTAGCAAACTCTTTATACTCTATGGGCTCTGTCTCTTTACCCTTGTCTACCTTCCACTGTTTATACCACGTATGGGCTACATCTTGTAGTTTGTAAGTGGCTAACTCTACGCTCTCACTGAAAGTCATTCCCATGATATCTGTGACTTTTTAAACCTGGTCGAGGAACTCTGATGGATCCTCTTTGGACTTGAAATCGATGAATAAGGGAGGATTCATTCGGGTAAAGTCCCAAATATTGGGTACAACAACATTGGAAACTGTGTTGACTAGAATAGTAGTTGGCCGTTCATTCTCAGCTATGACTGAACTAGCTGTAGTAGTGAATGCAGTCCTAAATTCTGCATGAGAAATATGTTAATCCAGAGAATCTGTCTGAATGGGCTGAGGTGCTGGTTGATTTTCCGTTTGCCTTTCATTAGCCCTTTTGGGAGGCATGTTCAATAAATAAAAGGAAGAAGCGGATTAGAATAAGCGTTCAACTAGAGCTCATACTTACTGGCATGACATAAATACTGAAAGAAGGGAAACTGTTCCTAAAACATCTCATAGCCTTCTGCACATAAGTGTTGTGCACAACACACCCATGTACAAGACTTTACTAGATGCTGATTTCAGACTTTCTAGGATACTATTGAACCTTAGGCTCTGATACCAAGTTTGTAACGTTCCGAATCTAGTACCCAAAATGCTACACGTTTCTCATGATCCAAAAGGACCACAAGCTAACCCATGGCTAATATTGTACCTGTATACTACAAAATATATGATATATATATATATACATGTACTTTAAAATGTGGAATAGAAGTTGTAAGGCCATAAGGTTCAAAACTGAATAAACATTTGATAAAATAAAGTATGAAAAATGGTACAATCAATACCAAAATGAATGTGAAGTAACTGTCTGACAAGCTATAGTTTGAATGTCTCTAAACTGTCTGAATAAGGAGTTGATGGGACATGTCCCCAACTAACTCCATCTACTGAAATAAATAAGTACTGAATGATTGACATAATTAAGTAATAACATCCTCGAATGATGAGGGATCACTGCTAACTTGATTGCTGATATCTGGAATCTACTGATGCTCTAGAACTCGTGTCTCTGAACCTATGCCATAAGACACCATAGAAAAAATGCATCAGTACTTTGAATATATTGGTATGCAAGTGAGGTAGGCTGAATACAAGGGGTTCATATGCATGAACAATACTAATTAAATGACTAACATTAATGTGAGAATACATATATACATACGTAACTGAATCTGACATTGTGATAGAACTGAATACTGAGATTTGACTATTGAGTCTACTGATAACATGGATTTACTAATATCTGAGTACATGAATACCGAGATACTGAATAATTGAGTTTATTGATATTGATATTTGGGACACTAATAAGTGAGAAATTGATACTGCATTACTGAATACTGAGGTACAGATACTATGTTACTGATATATGAGTAACTATTATTGGTAGTTCTGATTTATAAAAAACTGATTTGGTTGATTGTATCTGACAGTTCTAAATTTGAATAATGATAACATGAGTTCTAATAACTGATATAACTGATAACATGATTGACTATATCTAACAGTCCTGAATTTAATGGAACTAACTGAGTTTCATACTAAATCTGAGTTGACTATATCTGACAGTCTACATTCTGATGAACTATCTGAGTTCTATTACTAATACTAAGACTGAGACTGAAATTAAGACTATGGGAGGTAATCATCTAACCTACTTACCCCATAACTGAAATGGTGGAATTCAACCTGCTACCCCAGCTGGAAGGGTGTCAATACCGTGCCATGGGTAAAGAAAACCTGTGAGTATACCCTCGCTAACAGGGAGCTTTTTTGTCAACCCCTCCTGATAGAAAACTCAAATGAGATGTATGGATCCCTAAAAGAATAGGTTACATCTCTACCTATGCTAGCTACGTAGTTCTGGAATATAGGAATTGCTACTAAGGATTGCACCCTCTACTGGCTGACAGTGTGTATCCTCATCCTTGGGTTCACTCGGTGTTGTATCCTACTCCCAACTAAATAGACACTAAACTGATTAACTGAACTAATTAACTAAACTAAATTGATACTGATGGTATTGCTTAGCTAAGCTGAGCTGAGTTTGCTGAGTTCCGTTGATTAATAGAATACTACTGAGATCTGAGGACTAACTGAGAGTATTGAAGTTACTAAGATTATTGTGAATGCTGAAGTTTTCAAGATTATGAGTTCTGAGATCATTGAGATTACTAAACTACTGGGATTACTGAGATTTTTAGGTTTTCCTAAGTCACATGACTGACTGAGTCCTATTGATCATGGCTTGACTGAGAGTATCATAAAAACTTGACATGGCTCTAGGCAGACAACTAAATTGTGGGGTACAAGTACCCCCATGACTCGGTAGAATGAAACTGACAAGACATGACACTTCTTGAACACATAAACAATCTCAATAATTAATAGTACAATAGTTGGGATTATTTCATAAGGCACTTGATTGTCATAATCTTATACATGGATAAGGGAACAAATAATCATGGCTTTATTACATACTTCTAACATTATGAACACTTTATCAAGCAAGCATAATGCATAGTCAATTATAGGGGAGTCATATTCAAAATGAGTAATTGGCATGGATTTATCATGTAAACCATAATTGAGTCATTATTCATGATTTCTACAAACTAGGTATTTCATCAAACACCTTGCATGCACAATTTAGGGCATAAGTATGATCATCAATTAAATATAATATAATTCCACTATTTAACTCCATTGCATGGATTTTAACCCTATACTAATATGGTTTCATGAAAACATGGTAAAGATTCAATCTTTGTAGTCATACAACCATAACAACATGAACAAAATCAATTCACAACATAAATATCATGTTATAAAATTTAAAAGAGGATTCTTGGGCTTCATGGATAAAAGGGATCCATGAATAAACACTATTCATACCTTATCTTGTGATTCTACAAAGATTGATGGAGAGATTCTTGAAATTTGACGGTGAATTCCCTTGGAACTGAACCTTCTATGAAAACCCTAGGGCTTTTTCTTGAGAGAAATTATGAAAAGAGAGTATAATTTGGTGTTTTTGAGACTTAATGCCATGTTTTTGATATATATAGGGGTGGAAAAATGACCAAATTAACCCCCAAGACACGGAAGTATAATGCTGAAAACTGGGTACAAAGGCTACACAAAGAGCGGCGCCTTTGGTAGAGCCTTTTGTCTTTACTAGTATTCAGAGACAAATATTATTCCTATTGGATATTCTAATACATTTGACTCTTGGATTGTATTAATAGCTCTTACGCTATTGACATCAGGTTTTGGAGAGTTATAGTATTGTTATTAGCTATGTTCCTTACCAGATTTATTATACTTGTATGGTTTGGCTTCTTGCTAGAAGCCTTGCCTTAGGAATTAATTATTATTTCTCTTTTGTATCAATTTGAGTGATAGGCTTACTTGTTAAGGTTTGTTGCGACAAGTGCCATCATGATCCTTTGCATATTGGGTCGTTATAAAGATGAAGTGAAGAAAGAAATTCTTATGTGGTTATATGCTGGAGTGGTTTACCCTACTAAAGACAGCAAGTGGTCCAGCCCGGTGCCACACCTCTTTTTTTTACCAAAAATATATAATTTTAAGTTTGAAAGGCTTTTCATTGTTAAGTGATAAAAGACAAAGTTTGTTTCTAAAAGAAATTTTTACATTTAAACTCAGAGTCACCACTTGACATAAATCTAGTGTGCCAAGTCACCTTTGGAAATCCTTTTTCAAAATGGTGTTTTGACTCTTTAAAACTAATCCACGAATAGAGATTTTGGGTAAGGAATTCTATTGACTGAGGGGAAGGTGTTAGGCACCCCTCTGTTCCATGGTTCAACCATGGTCGCTTCGTAGAGTATATCGGCTAGTATAACACTATAAAATACATTAACCAAACAAAAACACGTCACACACAAAAACAAATAATCATACAGTCAGAAAATCCAAAATAATGCCCAGTCCAATTTATTACAAACCAAAATAAAAATGCTAAAATTGAAACCTAAACTATTCTAACTATACTATACTATGCTTTACCCAATGCCTCAAGCCTTGATCCCAATCGGTCTTTTGGATAAAAAGTGTCACGGGGCATTCTTCAATGAATATATACATGTGACCTCGGGGAATCCCCCGTCAAATACATACACTTGATGGAAAAGGCAATATAAATGGAAAATCAGTTCAAACTAGCATTCACACATTTGATAATATAGAATCCTACGGCTTGCCTACCCGAAAAATATAATTATACTATAGATATTTGTCCTAACACATGACACTACCAAGTTCAACAAAATTGGTGTCCATTTAAAATCAAATAACGATTCGATAAATTAAACTAATCAATATTCACCTTTTATTGATTTTCAATTCCCACCCCAAAATTCATTCCCAAGTAACATGATTTTAAATCCCAAATGAGATATAAATTTCATCACAATCCATAATCAAGTAAATTAATTATACATCAACACATGCAATTATTCACCACCAACAAAGATCAGCCAACAACAATGTTTAATCCAATGCACCAAATATCATTAATAATGAAATAAAAAGATAGAAGAAGTAAAATTCGACCACAATTTGATGATTTTATTTTGATCAAACTAGATTACTTGATTTACGCACCACCAAACGTCAACATCCAACCCGTAAACTCAAATGTGGTCCGCTTCGAACAAGACCTAGATTCTAGAACAAAATTAATAAAACCAAAATTTGAGCTGACTTTTGTTATTAAGCTCCAGTAGTGATAGAACTCGATGAGTTTGATTGATTTGGCATGTTTATGGTAGTTTAAGGAAGAAGGGTGTGGTATTTCCAATTGGTCACCGAAACAAAATAATAGAGGGGTTTGGGGGTTTCGAAGCTAACATTGTTGAATCCGGCAAAAAATTCACTAAAAATTCAAGACCATCCGCCAGGTCCCTCCCATTTAGCTAGTTCACTATTTTCTCTCACTCTTTTTCTATTTTATCTCTGTATTCTCTCTAGTTTTCACTCTTTATAGCTCTTTCTCGTCATTCTCTTTTCTTTGTTTTTTACTTTTATCTCCTTTCTCTCTGGTGTAGTGTGTTAATATGTATATGTGTGTAAAGAGTATTCACTTAGTGAATCTGCTCAATCCATGGAAATAGAGAAGATGTATGTGTGTGTTCATCTGGTTATGCGTAAATCAAGGAGAGTATATTGTGTACCCATATATATGTGTATTATTTTTGGTGTGAGATTATGTGAATTCCCCTAGAGAAGATGAATTATTATGGGGGTGAGTAAGTAAGAATATCTTATACGGTGTGCATCTATAAATGTCTATAATCTATAGTGTGTATGGTGTCTGTGGAAAAATAAACTGAGGTATGTGTATAAAGTGAGCTAGCCCAAAACATAAGAAGAGCTTCGGAGTAGAAGGTTATGTGGGTAGGGGTAGGGGGTGGTGAGGTTGATAAGTTGTTATTTTTGGTATGAGTTTGTAATTTTTTATCATTTTGTGAAAAATTATTAAAATGAGGTGGGTGTATGGTAAGGTGGGGTAAATAAGTAAATTCAGTTTTCAGGAAGGACAAAATTACATGTTTACATCATGCCCCTCTTTGTATGTAAACACAAAGTATTTTTAAATAAAAAAGTAGACAACGAGAAAATTTTTTGACCCAACCATTATTCAAAGAATGAAAAAGAAGGATAGATGGAACAGAGTCTTTATTTTGGACATCCTACCCATCCCAAGTTATGTGGGGATCAAGTCACATGTGGTTCAAGGATTGAAAAGGAAAGGGGCTATATCGAGCTCGAGAGTCAAGAGAAGTCCCATCGAGGTTCCAGTATGTGGCTCTATCATTATATCAAAAATGAAAATTCAAAGTAAAAATATTACTAAAAGCACAAAAGTCCTATCTAGGCAGCTTCTTTAGACTCTTGACTTAAGTTTCTGATGCTTGTCAAAAGTGATGAATGATCTAATATTCTTTGGATTGAACTTGAGAATAACTCTTTCACCATAAAAAATCTCGTATTGGAGATGAACTTGATCATTGACCATGTTCTTCCATGTGGGACTTCTGAACTTTGAACTTGAATTTGAAAATCTTCACACTATTCTTCATGCGGGCTCCTGACTTATAATTTCTTCCCCTGTTACTTGGCTTTCAATTTCCTCGCCTTGTTACTTATTTTTCAATTTATTCACCTTGTTGCTTGACTTTCCATTCATTA
Source organism: Capsicum annuum (assembly GCF_002878395.1). Classification (NCBI taxonomy): domain Eukaryota; kingdom Viridiplantae; phylum Streptophyta; class Magnoliopsida; order Solanales; family Solanaceae; genus Capsicum; species Capsicum annuum. Next base: position 87,368,726 of record NC_061121.1, read on the forward strand.
TCCCTATTGTTCAGGTGTGCTCCTGAAATCAAAATCAAAACTAGAAGGAACATTATCCCAAATAAAGATTATTACAAAAAAAGATCTCATTTTCAAAAATAAAGTCTCATTTTTCATAAGAGCCCTAAAATGATGTTTCCAATAACATGAATTAAATATTTTTTTCCCCAGTTTATCATCAAAAAACTTCTAGTAGGTGTCAAACCCAATCACAATTACTTGCAAAATGCTAATGCAAAGTTGACTCAAAACTCTGATCAATGAATTCATCTCTTGAGGATAAGGAGGCGCGTCTCCTAGGGGTTCCATGGAAGGACCTAACAAGAAAGTGTGGCTTCTAGGAATCAAGGATTGAGTTAGAAAGTGCCTCACCCGACAAATGAAAATTTAAACACCCAAATAAGGAAGTGTATCTACTAAGGATCAAGCGGAAAGACTCGACTAGAAAGTGTATTTTATAGGAGTCAAGGCTTAAGTAAGGAAGTGTGTCTCTTAAGGGCTAAGTGGAATGACTCGACTTGAAAGTTAATTTTCAAGAAGTCAAGGCTAGACTTAGTGTAATATAAAGGATCAGATAGGATTCCACAAACCAACCACCTTAAACTAACTGAATAAGAAATAACAGAGGCGTTAGAATGTAACACTTTTCAAAACTATTTTTCTTCTTTTTTCTTTTGAAAAGATCACCAAACCCAAGAAGGGCGCCTACGTATCTCACTCCCAAAAGAGGAGAATCAAGTGTGTGTAGTTCATGAATTTTTACCAAAAAGGCCAATCAAACTCTTTTTCTTTTTCTTTTTTCTTGAAATTTAAAAGAAAAGAAACTAACAAATTGTCAAAAGAACGGACAAAAATCTATTTTGCACTTTTTTGGCTTTAAAATTCCTTTACAAATGAAACCTATAATTATCAAAGAAAAATCTTTTTGGGTTTTCGATTTGCATTTCTTATAAAAATGAAAATTTCAACTATTGAAGGAAAATCTTTTTGTAGTTTTCTCTTAAAAATGTATATGAAACAACTAATCTAAATGAAGAGTGAAGAAAATCTTTTTGAATTTTTGAAATAAGATCACCGAACCCTAGAAGGGATGCCTACATATCTCACTCCCGAGAGAGGAGAATCAGGTGTGTGTAGTTCATCCAAATTGGACAATTATACACTAGTAAAATGGACTACGACTTGAGTGACACGAACAAAATAGATAATGAAAATATCAATGAAGTCTTTTTTGAGTTTTCAATCTGACACTTCACATAAAAATGAAACCCACAACTATGAAAGAAAAATCTTTTTGATATTTTCATTATATGAAATGTACAAAACATCTATCATTTTTTTTTGAATTTTTCTTTTATAAAAAGCTCCGATTGAAAAAAAATGAATTATGAATGCTTGCTAAAGGAAACAAAAGGAAAATCATTTTGATATTTTTGTTTTTGAGAAATGAGAGCAAAATTTAAAAATAAATCTTTTTGAAATTTTGAATTGTGGAAACAAAAGTCATAAAGAACTCTAAAAAACTAGGAAACTCTTTTTTGACTCGCTTTCTTTTCTTTTTTTTTTCAAACTTTTCTTTAATTCTAGCACATGTTTTTCTCCAAATCAGTTCGTCAAATGATCCTATTACCCTTAAAGAGGCCAAAATTAGCATGTAGTGATGCTTCAGGGGTGAGTCTACTACAAAGTACCCAGTGTGTCCCACTAGGTCTCAATATGATGCAGATAAGCATGACCTAAAGGCTGACCTAGGCTTGGATCCACTAATAAGGCTGTTTAGGGGAGAATATGGTTGATGGTGGCTTTGATAAATTTCCACCCAATCCATACCAACCGACAACTCCCTCTTCTAAAATAAAGGTGACTCAACTAGATCTCATACACACAACATGTACTACGAGACTTTTTGCAAACGAAATGACTTGGTTTATGCATATGATGTCAGATATAAAGTGATAATACATAAGAGAAAAATAGTAAGCACATAGCATGAATGCATTCAACAATGATAAAAAAATACAAACGATAACACAAATAACTTCTATACACCCATAATGTCAAACTAAGCCAATACAACTCAAAAATAAGCTCAAATTCTAATAATTTCCTACCAAAGTCGCCAGAGCTGTCACACCCTTTTTTTTTTTACCAAAATGATTTAATTTTAAGTTTAAAAGGATTTCCATTATTAAGTGACAAAAGATAAAGTTTATCTCAAAAATGATTTTTTACATTTAAACTCAGAGACCCCACTTGACATAAATCTAGTGTGCCAAGTCACCTTTGAAAATCCTTTCTAAAAATAGTTTTTTGACTCTTTAAAACTCATCCATGAACAGATATTCCAGTTAAGGAAATTTGTTGATTGAGGGGAAAGTGTTAGGCACCCCTCAGTCCCGTGGATCGACCACTATCGTTTCGTAGAGTATATCGGCTAGTATAACTGTAACGCCCCAAAATTGGGTCCCGAGATGTCACACGGTGGTTAGGATCATAAGTGACCACGAGCTAACCCTTCTACTTGCATAACTCATAAGAAACTGAACACAAAGTATAAATCTATACAAATCTGCGAAAAATAACTCTTTTCTAAATATGATAGATAGAAAACTAAATTTATCAGATTACAACTCTGCTTTTACATCCAAAACTAAAATAAAAAAAATACAACACTTTTCAAATTGTATAACTAACTTAAGCCTTTGAATCAAAAGGACACATCACCTGCTGACTGGATGCCGCAAACTGACTGGATCTGAAGATATACACTATACATTATACCTACATTACAAGAAAATGTAGCCCACATATGAATATATGGGTCAGTACCATGGAAATGTACCGAGCATATTGGGGTGCAATGCGCATAAAAAATAATATCTTAATATCATCATAGTTTATAAAATTATGCATGCTGATAGAAATGACTCACTTACCTCGAATTAAAATCATCATAATCATAAGAGAGTAAAATATATCGGGTGAAATATGTGAGTCATCATAGTAATTCTCAATTCACTTCTATCTCGATTCCAAATCATCAAAGAAATCAAATCTCATAACAATTTTCTTTGGAATATATGTTAATTAAGTCTTTCGAAAACAATGAATTTCTCAAAATCAGTCTTTCAAACAAAAATGTTTTCATCTCAGATAGAAGAATAAGACTTTTCATATTAGATAGGAGAATAACACATACACATTGGGAGTCTCTCATAACCGACATAAACCATGTGAGCTACATGGAGTCCAACATCCAACCCACGTTGGGGAGAGCTGTCCTTTCCTTGCCATCGGAGTAGGATCTTAATATTTTATTCAGTAGTGATCACTATATATAAATCAGCCTCAGGGTCACAACCTATGGAGGCACATAGTTCTAGGAAAGTACCAATCCTTCTATACCTCCCGCTCGGTGCTAAAGACTACTTCCTGACTTAGCTCAGATCTTTTCAAAAGAAAATCCACTAATAAATATTTCAAAAATTCACAACGGGAGCCATCATGCTACACCTTTCATAATAAATCAATAAAAGTGGATTTCTTTTCTCATCTCGATTTCAAAAATAACCCTTTTTACGACCAAAAGGTCAAAGCTTCTTTATTATCTCAAATTATTTAAACTCAAGGTGTTTATAACACATGATTTTCTCAAAATAATAATCTCAAATAGGGTTCCAAAAAACCATACATCAATATCACCATAAAACCTTCCAAAGTTTCATACTTTATGACATAAGCAGAAAAATAACCACTTAAAACTTAAAATTTCAGCTTTATAATCATACATCTTGGTAAAGAAAATTAGCTTTGGGATTCAAATCTCATTGTGCTTATAGCACATAATTTCTCAAAGTACAATCTCAATTAGGACTCAAGGTGTCAGACATCAAAATCATATTAAATTTTCTCAAGATTCATGTTTTTCATCATAAATATATATAACTTACTTGAAAATCTGGAAAATTCAGCTTTATGTACAAAAATTTCATCCTTCTCATTCAACTCAACTTCCAAAGCACAGAGAGTATCATATTCTCATGTAAGACGATATAGGGTATAAATTCATGCTTCAAATTCATATCAAAACATATAAAATCATGTATATTCATAAAAAAAATCAATTTGGGCACAAGAACGAAAGGGTGTTCTTGTTGAAAAACCCCACAGACCTTAAACTTGAAGATCTGAATGATCTTTTGACCTTGGGACTCTATTCATGAAAATAATGAGTGCTTCTTGTAGCCCTCGGAATGGGGATTCCAAATCTCGAAGAATTATTGAAAACTCATGGTTAAATCTTAAGGTATTTGAATTTTTAGGTTGAAACCCTAATGAATGTTGTTGGTGATTTTGAGAGAAAGTAAACTTATTTTCGTGTTATGGAAGTTTAATCTCGTGTTATAGACATATATAGGGGTGTTTTTGGCACTTGGAAGTGAGGTATGCGACGCACAACCCATGGAAGACCTTACGGTGTGTATAGCACACCTTATGGCAGATATTTAAGTATTCCTCGCACTCCCAATCGCACATCTTTGATTGGGCGGTGCATTGCCCATCTGACACCCTTACTGGCTCTCCCGAAAATAGGCATAACTCTTCGCTCGGGTATCGGATTTTTGCAAAATTGGTATCATTGGAAATCTAATTCAATTATCTACAATTTGATAAGTCTTGGGCTGAAAAATTCCATGTATATTAAGAGATATGCACATTTGAAGTTGACCTTTGTAGAATCGAATGTCAAACTTTGGATGAATCATTTGGTCTTAGCTCAACCTTGTTCTATATCATTGCTATAAATATTTTCCACCTCTAAACTACTCCATAGACTAGGATAATGATCATGCAACTTGTATTCACATGAGAATAACTTGGATTAGAGCTAAGATGCGCTGGAATGATGGTAGAATTCTAGCACAAAAATACGGGGTATTACATTATCTTCCCCTTGGGAACATTCGTCCTCGAATGTGGATAATTAACCTTAAAACAGAGGAATATTAGTCTTCAAGCTATCATGTGTAACTGATAGAGATGAATCACTGATCTCAAGAATAATGAGCTACTGAACTGGTCTGCAAGTGCATGAATCCTCAAGAAAAATAACTATATGGCTAAGATAGAAGCGAGAGTGTCAACCTATGAGTAACCATTACTTTGCACTGGATCTGATCTCATGAGAAAGGATGAGAGGTTTATGATTTGAAAACTCGTGGTATTATAACATCCCCCTCTTAGGTTCGTTCGTCCCTGAATGATAATAATTTAATGAAATTTCTAGGAAGAGACTGTGATACTGCACAGGATACTTATGAACTGAATCATGACTTAATATCTGAAACTGAAAATGATACATGAACTAAGCTGAATTCATAATTTAATTGGACACAAACACATTGCTTCTTGGAATGTACATACGTATAAGACTGCGGATAGTAAGATTAGCTGGAAAATTAAGAATCTATAGGATCTTATCTCCTTGCTTGCTAAACTAGATTACAGACTATATGGACTGGATCATACTGACTACCCATACTCAAATTGAGTATTTCTTCAGCACTTTTCTACAAAATTCTATTGACATTAGGGAGCAAAGAATTTTGGGCATGCTCTGAACAAGACATTTGGCTAAGGAATTACAACATTGATATAAATCTATACCATGGAATATAATTATATAACTCATAAACTAGGATAGGATTGCTAGGCTGTAGGCAACACAACTTCCTACTTCAAGCTTAACATCACTTCTCAAATGCTCTCTTAACTATACTATTCCCCTTAAATACCATACTCATTTGATTCAACTTATAATTCTCGTATTGGCACTATGAAATCTTTCTACTAAGGTCTAAACTAAACTAAGTTCTCCCACCATGATCAAGCCTAACACTAAATCACAAGATAAAACATGCCAAACCACAATACTAGTCTAAACCACAAGGTTCATATTCTATATCTTCTTAGAGCTCACACCCTAAGCATAACATGCCTTACCACTTCAATGACTAATTTAAAACTCTTGATATGGATTCACTAGTGCATATTGCATACATCATCTTACACCCAACATGACATTCAAGCCTATCATTAAAACCATATATAACTTTAAGGAAAATACCCTAAAGGCATACTCCACATATTCTCGAGATTAAGCTTAATTTCATCATTCTAAGATCTACAAATAAATGGTAAACTCACAAAAATAAACTAATTTTGAACTTACCGACTTCATTCTTGAACAACCCATCCATATGCCATCCTTAATTCCTAGCTTCAATAATCATCATCAAAGACTTACACTCTCATTTGCAACCATATCTACATCTCTAATCACGTAATCATAGACTACCAAGATCACACTTCTATACATATATTTTCCCCAAACCATGAGAATAAAATCATAGTAAAAAGACTCAACATCTTCAATCATAACTCCTTAACTTAGCTATCAAGAACAACATAAATTATCTATCTAGCCTTTCTCCACCTAGCAACTCAATGTTACAACTAACCATATAATATGCAATAATCCTCAAAAAAATAATGCATCCCCATATCACCTTGGGCACACCTCTACACCATACTTTATTACGAACACATGATCTTATACTCTTGCATACACTGTTCAGGCCTACTAGATCACCTCTGTATAACTAGCATCAACAACCAAACCATCAACTGTTCAAACTTAATGTCTGGAGCTAAACATGATTTACAACCCAATCTCACACACAATTTTCACTTCAAATCTATAGAACATAACATTCAGAAAAACTAGTACACAATGACAATTGATCATAATCATATGGCCTATCTTATTCATAATCTGTTAACCCGTCCTTCTTTTTCACATCATTACTAGTTACCTATATTCACACCTAAATTACTTTCATAGATCTATAAATCTCAACTAAACTTCCTGTTTCAATCTAAGGAAATCCTAAATTAACAATACTCAACCACCAAGTACTTCCATCAAAACCTATACTTTCCTAGCAAAACAAATACCATCAATAACTCTTTTCGTACTTCAATCAAACAACAATCCATCTTAACTAATAATCTCCTTCTCTAACTTCACTAAACTAATAAAAAAGGGTATATCACTTCATTACTAATTCAATCATAAGCAAAAATTCAGCTATAAATACTCAATAAATTGCCGTTACCACCATTCTTGCCACTACACTTCTAAACCCACAAGTTCAACTATCATAAGACTTTCAACTAAACGTTACTACTTCTGTCACTACACAGAAACCCAAACTTTCAACTAACACCAGAACAACAAGATAAACAACAAGTTGCTAGCGAATCGAAATAGGCCTCACACGACTTTACTAGAGTTTGGTTTTGTATTTTGAACAAGAAAATTAGATGAATAACAAAGCAAATATTGTAATCAATCGAAATAGGCCTCACACGGCTTTACTAGACTTTGATTTTTTACAAACATAATAATAAAAAGATTACATAATACAAGAGATAGAAACTTGACACACAACATTCAACGATCTAAGAATACACTTTAATCTGTCTTAATTAAATAACTCATAAGAAGAAGGGTATAAATTCAAATTTGATGGACTTATAACATACTAGAAGGCTCCTCTCAAGCTGCTTTATGAAACTTCTGAAACTTCTACTAGAAGATATAAAAGCATTATCTGGGGAGGAACTGGAACTTGCCGAATATGTTACTTCAAGAACATAGATAGAGAAGTATAGATTATCATTATGGATTATTATGATAAATTCGAAAGCACATATGACTCAGGCTTTATGCATGATTTCTATAGGCCTGATAAAGCACTTTAGTTTTTGAAACTCAAAAGTACTGACAGGATACTTTCTAGCTCTCTTACAGTCCCATAACTATCTATGGAGAATAAAGCTCAACTATTTCTGATAGCTTGGAAATCAGGCAGAGATGGCCTGACTAGAGTAAGATGAGAATTTGTATAAGTTTCTTGGAGAACTTTTCTATAGCAAGATTTAAGACTTGAAAGAACAGAGACATTTTCTAAATTCCCTATAGCCTCTCAAAAAAAGTACAGACGTCTCTGTACCATTCCGCAAGACTCTACTGGACACGACTTCATAGACACCCTAGGTCACTTGAACTCTGTGCTCTGATACCTAGTTTGTAACACCCCAAAATTGGGTCCCGAGATGTCACACGGTGCTTATGATCACAAGTGACCCCAAGCTAACCGTTCTACTGGCATAACTCATAAGCAACTAAACAAAAAGTATAAATCTATATAAATCTGCAGAAAATAACTCTTTTCTGAATATGATAGATAGAAAACTAAATTTACATGATTACAACTCTGCTTTTACAACCAAAACTAAAATAGTATATATCAACTTCTACTGACTGTCTATGAAGCCTCTACTAGTACTGACTGTAGGTAGTCAGTTCATGACTCTCGACTAACCCAATTTAATATGATTGAATAAACAAAATACAACACTTCTCAAACTATATAACTAAATCAAGACCTTGAATCGAAAGGACTCATCACCTGCTGACTCGATGCCGCGAACTGACTGGATTTGAAGATGTACACTATACCTTGTACCTACATTCTGAGAAAATGTAGCCCACATATGAATATATGGGTCAGTACCATGAAAACATACCGAGCATATGGGGGTGCAATGCATATTTAAAATAATATCTTAATATCATCACAGTTTATAAAATTATGCATGCTGATATAAATGACTCACTTACCTCAAATTAAAATCATCATAAACATAAGAGAGTAAAATATATTTGGTGAAACATGTGAGTCATCATAGCAAATCTCAATTAACATCCATCTCGATTCCAAATCATCAAAGCAATCAAATCTCATAATAATTCTATTTGGAATATATGTTCATTAAATCTTTCGAAAACAATGACTTTCTCAAATTCAATCTTTCAAACAAATGTGTTTTCATCTCAGATAGAAGAATAAGAATTTTCATATTAGATAGAAGAATACATACACACAATGGGAGTCTCTCATAACCAACATAAACCATGTCAGCTACATTGAGTCCAACGTCCAACCCACGTTGGGAAGAGATGTCCTATCCTTGCCATTGGAGTAAGACCTTAATCTTTTATTCACTAGTGATCACTATATATAAATCAGCCTCAGGCTCACAACCTACGGGGGAACGTAGTTCTAGGAAAGTACCAATCCTGCTATACCTCCTGCTCGGTGCTAAAGACTACTCCCGTACTTAGCTCAGATCTTTTCAAAAGAAAATACACTAATAAATATTTTAATAATTCACAACGGAAGCCATCATGCTACCCCTTTCATAATAAATCAATGAAAGTAGATTTCTTTTCTCATGTCGGTTTCAAAAACAACCCTTTTTACGACCAAAAGGTCAAAGTTTCTTTATCATCTTAAATTATTTAAACTCAAGGTGTTTATAACATATGATTTTCTCAAAATAATAATCTCAAATAGGGTTCCAAAAACCCATACATCAATATCACCATAAAACCTTCCAAAGTTTCATACTTTATGACATAAGCACAAAAATAATCACTTACAACTTAAAATTTCAGCTTTATAATCATACATCTTGGTAAAGAAAATTAGCTTTGGGATTCAAATCTCATAGTGGTTATAGCACATAATTTCTCAAAGTACAATCCCAATTAGGACTCAAGGTGTCATACATCAAAATCATATTAAATTTTCTCAAGATTCATGCTTTTCATCATAAATATATATAACTTACTTGAAAATCTGGAAAATTCAGCTTTATGTACAAAAATGTCATCATTCTCATTCAACTAAACTTCCAAAATATAGAGAGTATCATAGTTTCCTGTAAAACCATATAGGGTATAAATTCATGCTTCATATTCATATCAAAACATGTAAAATCATGTATATTCATAAAAGAAAAATAAATTTGGGCACAAGAACAAAATAGTGTTCTTCTTGAAAAATCCCACATACCTTAAACTTGAAACTTTGAATGAACTCTTAACCTTGAGACTCTATTCGTGAGAATAATGAGTGCTTCTTGTAGCCCTCGGAATGGGGATTCCGAATCTCGAAGAATTATTAAAAACTCATGGTTGAATCTTGAGATATTTGAATTTTTAGGTTGAAACCCTAATGAATGTTCTTGGTGATTTTGAGAGAAATTAAACTTATTTTTGTGTTATAGGAGTTTAATCCCGTGTTATAGACATATATAGGGGTATTTTTGGCACTTGGAAGTGAGGTATGCGGCGCACAACCCATGGCAGACCTTAAGGTGTGATTTGCTCACCTTATAGTAGAAATTTAAGTATGCCTCGCATTCCCAATTGCATACATTTGATTGGGCGGTGCATTGCCCATCGCACACCCTTACTGCCTCTCCTAAAAATGGGTATAACTCTTCGCTTGGGTATCGGATTTTTGCGAAATTGGTATTGTTGGAAAGCTTATTTAATTATCTAAAATTTGATAGGTCTTGGTATGAAAAATTACATGTATATTAAGAGATATACACGTTTGAAGTTGACCCTTATAGAATCAAATGTCAAACTTTGGATGATTAAATTGGTTTTATCTCAACCTTGTTCTATGTCATTGCTATAAATATTTTCCACCTCTAAACTACTCCATAGACTAGGATAATGATCGTGTAACTTGTATTCACGTGATAATCACTTGGATTAGAGTTTACATTTGCAGGAACGACGGTTAGAATTCTAGCACAAAAATATGGGGTATTAAAATAACACTATAAAATACATAAACTAAACAAAAACACATAAAACACAAAAACAAACAATCAAATAGTCAAATACTTCAAAATATGGTTTGTAATAAATTAGGCTAGACCTTATTTTGATGTTTTTGACTGTTTGGTTGTTTGTTTTTTTGTGTTATGTGTTTTTGTTTGGTTTATACATTTTATAGTGTTATACAAGCAGATATACTCTACGAAGTGACCATGGTTGAAACACAGGACCGAGGGTTGCCTAACACCCTTCCCTCGGCAACATAATTCCTCAAATCAAATCTCTGTTCGTGGATCAGTTTTAAAGAGTCAAAAAATTATTTTAAAAAAGGATTTCCAAAGGTGACTTAGCACACCAGATTTATGTCAAGTGGCGACTCTACTTTTAAATGTAAAAAATCCTTTTCCAAAAAAACTTTATCTTTAGTCACTTAATAATAAAAACCATTTCAAACTTAAAATTAAATCTTTTTGAAAAAAGAAGAGGTGTGACAGCTATGGTGACTCTTATGGGAATTCTCATAATTTGAGCTTATTTTTGAGTTATATCGGCTTAGTCTTACATTATGAGTGTATAGATGTTGTTTGGGTTATACTTTGTATTTGTTTTATAATTGCTGAGTGGCTTCAAGCTACGTGTTCATAGTTTTTCGCTAATGTATTACCACTTTATATCAAACATCATATGAATAACCCAAGTCATTTATTTCACAACAAGTCCCGTAGTACATATTCTGTACACGACCTCTTGTTAGTCACCCTTATTTTAGGAGGGAGAGCCGTTAGCTGGTATGGAGTGGGCGGAAAGCTATCACAGCCACCATCAACTAGATGCTCCTCCGAACAGCCTTATTAGTGGACCCCATTCTAGGTCAGCCTTTATGTCATGCTTATCTGCATCATATAAAGACCTAGCGGGACCCACTTAGTCCTTTGTAGGAGACTCATCCCTTAAGCATCCCTACGTTCTAACTATTGCATCTTTGAGGGTAACAGGTTTATTTTACAGACAATCAACTCTAATAATTATGACATGAATTTTGGATTAGGCTGCTTGATCTTTCCATCAAAACTTTCATCCATTGTTGTTGAGCTAATGACCCTAAAATTGAGTTGTTTCTATAGGCTAATTGCACTCACAGACCTTATTCGGCTAGTGACGTCTTGAGGGTTTTGCCAACAAGCCTTTCCTATTTATATTTTCCTCAGCTCGCTATTATTTATGATATCCTTAAAGGTTTTCACCAACAAGATTCTCTCATTTTCATTTTTCCAACTCACAATCATCTTACGGTGCCTATGAGCATTTTTACTAAAAAGATTCTCTCATTTCATTCTCTTAACTCACACTCGTGTTACGATGTCCGTGCAAGTTTTCAATAATAAGACTCTCTTATTTTAATTCTCTCATGATTTCTTATGCCAAGGAAGACATGTAGTTCCTAAAATGTATCATTATATCCATTACATACTTAGCGTTAACATTCTTAAAGATTAATCTAAAGGTCTTTCTTTGGTTGTAATGTGTCTTTTGGATAAGGTTAGAAGGAAAGGATGATATGAAGCCCAAATAACACTTGAAGTGGGGTGGGACTTACAACTTTTTTGGAGTTGACTCAAATAATGGAAATTAACCCATGCCCTAGTTTCTTTTAACTAGGTAATTCTAAATTGTTTATTTGGCTGGACCGAGCCTAAAATACGGTTGCCTATATATTTCACCCTTGAGAGAGAGAATTAGGTCACACGTAGTTCTAAAAACTTGTTCTTTCGATTGATTTTTGGTTTCTTTTATTGACTTTTTTTCTCATTGGGACCTTTTCTGACTCTATTTTTCTTGACACTCTTCTCTTTCTTTCTTTTAGACATACTTTTTTCTCTTTTTCACTCTATCTTTACTCGACACTTTTTCTTGAACTTTGCTGACTCTATCTTGATTCCAAAAGAGGGGTATAAAAGAAAATAGAACTAAAGCTTAAATGGGGCAAATAAAGGATGACACAATGTTTGGATAGCAGAATGAAATGCCTTTATCATATCAATCCTTGAAAATTCAAGTACATATCATGCAATATGATAGTGAAAGATGAATATTATTTATGATATTTTTTTGAGCTTTAAATTTAACTGAGCCTGTGTGTCACTATTTCTTCTATGCTTGTCCAGCATACAACTCCACATTTGTTGTAAACCCTTTATATCGAATGAATTATGCTTTTGTAGAGCTGATTAAATTCTTGTTTCTCTAGATATAGGGATCACACATCTACTATTTGACCTATTTAAGCTATACTTTTCAATTGATGACTAAGTTATTCAAGTGATTCTCAAAATAATTGCCTTAATTTTAAGAAGGATTCAACTTGGTTAGCAAATGTCTCACACTCTACCTATTTTATCTAATGCTCTTTTTCTAAATGAAACATTCTAACTCAAAGTTCATGCTTAAACTAGATTTTAAGATCTAGCTAAAAATTCCGCCAGCATGTCATATCACTAGAACCAATGTAAAATGTACTATGTAAAGAAAACAAACAAAAAACACATATTTAAAACACAAAGAGAAAAAGGACACTCCATTTAGTTAAAATAAAATATAGAAGGGTTTGAACATAAACAATAAAGAAACAAAACACGATAGATCCCAAACTATAACCCTGACATAATTCAGATAACACAAAAGAAAAGAAAACAAAATACTCGACCTCTTCTAAGTAAGGAGAGTAGTGATTTCATAATTGATGAGCCTAACATCTTAGCCACATGTTTGCATATCAACCTGACTAGAGTTTTCAATACTGTCAATGTTCTGTACCATAATCTCTTTATCTTAAATCATCTTTTCTATTTCTCTTTTCAAAGTATGACAATCTTTAATGCTGCAACCCTGAACATCAGAATGATATACACATCATATATTAGGATCAAAATTTCATGAATGCGGGTCAGGAGTATAACCACAAAGTGTAGTGATCATATCCCATTGTACTAATCTTTGGAACAAACTAACATACAATTCTTTAATTAGCGTGAAACTTTCCTGAGGCTTTTGCCTCTTTTTATTGTTTCACTTAGATTGAACCTTGAAGGATTTTGGTATTTTTGTGGAGATTAAAGATAACTCTGATGAGTTGGTGCATGCCATTATGGGTAAGATAGGGGCTGAACATATGGTTGTTCTTTATAGACTGGATATAGAGGAGAAGAAATGAAGTATAACGGATTTTAGGAATAATTATATGGATCTTAGATATGAAATTGGACTTGAGCTTGAGGATAAAGACGACATGGTCTTCTTGACCGTGCCTATTGTCCAACTACAGTTGTAGCAACATCTTCCTCATTCTTATTCCCTCTAGCATTTCTTGAACCCTGTTAAATTACTTGAGTAGTTGCTTGCAATGTTGCAAAACTTATAATGCGACCAGTCTTAATTACATCCTTTATCATCATCCCTATTTTGAGGACCTCAAGAAATGGCTTGCCTAATGTGGGTAACAAGTGTTGATAATATGTTTTATCCTATGCTTGAATAAATACCTCCACTATCTTGCTTTCTTTCATTGTTGGTTTCACTCAACTCAAATTCTGAATAGTCCCCAGTAGAGTCACCAGAGCTGTCACACCCTTTTTTTTTTACCAAAAAGGGTTAATTTTAAGTTTGGAAAGGGTTTCATTATTAAGTGATAAAATATAAAGTTTGTTTCAAAAAGTATTTTTCATATTTAAACTCAGTATCCACTTGAAATAAATTTAGTGTGCCAAGTCACCTTTGGAAATCCTTTATCAAAATGGTTTTTTGACTTTTTAAAACTGATCTATGAACGGAGATTCTTGTTAAGGAATTTTGTTGATCGAGGAGAAGGTGTTAGGCACCCCTTGGTCTCGTGGTTTGACTATAATTTCTTCGCGGAGTATATCAGCTAGTATAATGCTATAATATGCATAAACAAAACAAAAACACATAACACACAAAAATAAACAATAAACTCTAAAATAATGTCTAGTCCAATTTATGACAAATCGAAATAAAACTACTAAAATTGAAACTTCAACTATTCTAACCATCCTATACTATGCTTTACTCGATGCGTTGGGCCTTGATCACGATCGTTCTTCTGAATACAAAGTGTCATGGACCACTAACCGATGAATATATACATGTGACCTCGGGGTATCCCACGACGAATAAATACACTTGATAGAAAAGACGATATAAATGGAAAATCATTTTAAGCTAGCATTCAGACATTCTTTAATATACAATCCTAAGGATTGCCAACCCAAAACCTACAATTTGCCTATATATTTTTGGCCTAACACATGACACTATCGAGTCCCAAAAAATTAGTATCCATTTCAAATCAAACAACGATTTAATGAATTAAACTTATTAATATTCATCCTTTTATCGATTTTCAATTGCCACCCCAAAATTCATTCACAAGTTAGATAATTTTAACTATCAAATGAGATATCACTTTTATTGTAATCCATAATCAAGTAAATAAACAATGGATTAACACAAGCAATTATTCACCACCAATAGGGATAAACCATTAACAATGATCAATCCAATGCACCAAATATCATCAATAGTAAAATAAAAAATAGAAGAAGTAAAACTGGACCTCTATTTGATGATTTTATTTCCATCAAACTGGATTACTTGATTTGAGTGCCACTGGACCTCAACAGCAAACCCACAAACACAAATGCTGTTCATTTCGAACAAAACCTAGATTCTAGAACCAAACAAATAAAACCAAAATTTTAGCTAACTATTGTTATTAAGCTCCAAAAGTGATAGAACTCGATGAGTTGGGCCGATTTGGTATGTTTATGGTAGTTTATAGAGGAAGGATGAGGTTTTTCTGATGGGTCACCGGATCAAACGAAAATAGAGGGGTTAAGGGGATATGATGGTTGAATCCAGTGAAAATTTTTCCAAAAAACTCAAGACCAGTTGGCAGGTCCCTCCTATTCAGCTAGTTTGCTGTCTTATCTTACTCTTTCTCCATTTTATCTATGTATTCTCTCTAGTTTTCACTCTATATAACTTTTTCTTAATTTTCTTCATCGAATATTTCTCTCTCAACATTTTCTCTTTTTCATTTTTCTATTTCTTCTCTCTCTCTGGTGTAGTGTGTTAATATGTATATATGTGTAAAGAGTATCCACTTAGTTAATCTACTTAATCCATGGAAATAAAAAAGATGTATGTGTGTATTCATCTATGTGTGCATGAATCGAGAAGGGTATATTGTGTAATCATATGTGTGTGTGTTGTTTTTAGTGTGAGATTACGTGAATTCCCCTAGAGAAGATGGATTATAATGGGTGTTAGTGACTATGAATATCTTTTGTGGTGTGCGTCTATGAGTGTCTATATTATTTAGTGTGAGTGGAGTCAGTGGAAAAATAAAATATGAGGTATGTGCATATAGTGAGGCAACCCCAAAACGTGAGGAGGGCTAAGGGTAGGGGGTCACGTGGGTAGGGGTAGGGGTGGTGAGCTGGATAGGTTGTTATTTTTGGTATGAGTTTGTTATTTTTTATTATTTTGTAGAAAATTATTAAAATGGGGTGGGGTGTATGGTAAGGTAGGGTAAATGGGTAAATTCGGCTTTCAGGAGGGATAAAATTATGTGTCTAGACTCGGTTCCATGGGTACGAAAGAAGAGTGAGATTACTGTGGTCCCTAATGAGAAGACTAAATTGGTGCCCATGAGACCGATTACTGAATTGAGAGTATTCATGGATTACATAAATCTAAATACTTGGACTCAAAAGGACCATTTCCTTATGCCTTTCATGGATTGATGCTTAAAAGACTAGCAGGTAGGGGTTTGTGCTGAGGACCAGAAAGATAACTTTTACTTACCCTTATGGGACTTTTGCATTCAAGAGGATGTCATTCGAATTATGCAATGCTTCCACTACCTTTCAGAGACGTATGATGTCTATATTTTCTGACATGATGGAAGACTCTATAGAGGTACTCATTGATGACATGTTGGTAGTTGGGGACTTCTTTGATGATTGTGTAGATCATTTTACCAACGTACTCCAAAAATGTGAGAAGTGTAATCTAGTGCTAAATTGGGAGAAGTGTCATTTTATGGTAAAAGAAAGGTATTTTTGTTGGTCACATAATCTCAAAATGAGGTATTAAGGTGGATAGAGAAAAGATTGAGGTGATTAAAAAATTACATCCACCAGTCTCAGTTAAAGGTATCTGAAGCTTTTTGGTTCATGCTGGCTTTTATAGGAGGTTCATCAAGGAGTTCTCTAAAATTGCTAATCCTTTATGCAGGATTTTAGAGAAGGAGGTGAAATTTGTATAAGATGATGTGTGTCTCAAGGACTTTCAGTGCTTGAATCAGTAGTTGTTTTTGGCTCCTATTATTGTATCCCCTGATTGGTCTTTACAGTTTGAGGTTATATATGATGATAGCGGAGTGGCATTGTGTGCTGTCCTAGGCTAAAGATGCGAGAAACTCCTTCACCCGATCTATTATTCCAGTAAGGAATTAAACCCCGTACATAAAAGTCTGGTGGTTTTTTCCTTTTAGAAGTTTAGTCTTATTTGATTTGGAACAAATTCATATTTCACATAGATCATGTAGCTTTGAGATATTTAATATCGAAAACAAATGCTACAGAAAGGTTAATGCGTTGGTTCCACTTGCTTCAAGAATTTGACTTTGAGATAAAAGATAAAAAAACGCACTGAGAATCTGGTTACTGATCACTTGTCTTAGCTTGAGGTTAAGGAAATATAGAAATTATGGGATGATCTTGACATAGATGATACTTTTCCAGATGAGTGGGTTTTGGTACCATCTCACGACCTAATCCCTTAGTTTTCTAATTTTGCTAATTTTTTGGCAACTGATCTTATTCTAGATGATTTTTCAATTTGGTAGAGAAAGCATCTTATGCATAAGGTGAGAAAAATATTCTAGGATGAGCCCTACCTCTTTTGGATTTACGTGGATGGTGTAATTCATAGATGTATTTCTAAGGTGGAGATGATGATCATCCTTGAGGCTTGTCTTTTATCGTCAATTGGAGGTCATCATGGTGTAACCCATATAGCCTACAAGATTTTGTAGTGTGGATATTATTGGCCTACTATCTTCAAGGATGCTCATGACTATATGCAAGCCTATGACCAATGCCAGCATCAAGGCAATATTTTCGAGAGACATGAACTCCTCATGAAACCTATCATAGAGTTGGAGTTGTTTGTTGTATGGGGAATTGACTTCATGGGTACATTTGTGAGATCCTTTGATCTAAAGTACATTCTAGTACTAGTCAAATATGTTTCAAAGTGGGTGGAGGCGGTTGCACATCCTAATAATGAGGGTCAAAGAATCACTTTGTTCTTAAAAAGAACGTATTTTTTCCATTTGGCACTCCATGTGTTATTATCAGTGATGGTTGGACTCACTTTTGTAGTCGTATTTTCAGGGACCTACTCAAAAAATATAGTGTGAAGCATAAGGTGGCAACAACTTACCATCCTCAGATGAGTGACCAGGTTCAGGTTTCCAATAGAGAGATCAAGTCCATATTGGCAAACACTATGAATGCCAATAGGACTGGATGGTAAAGTAAGTTCGATGACACATTGTGTGCATACCAAACTGCTTTTAAGACCCCATAGGTGCCTCTCCATATTATATTATGTATAACAAAGCATGTCCTTTGTCCGTCGAACTTGAGCATAAGGAACTACAGCCATTAAAAAAGCCTAATTTAGAGTGGATTGATGAAGATACATTGAGGTTGAGCAAGGTGAATGAGTTGGATGAATTTTTGCTCCGTGCTTATGAGATTTCTAACCTATACAAAGAAAAGATAAAGTTGTATCATGACAATAAAATTGAGAAAAGGGTGTTTGGGATTGGTGATTTGATCTTGTTGTATAATTCAAGACTTCACTTATTTCAAGACAAGTTGAAGTCTAGGTGGTATGGACTATTCAATGTGGTTTGAGTATTCCCATATGGCGCTATTGAGATGGAGTGTGATGGTGAAGCCTCATTCAAGGTGAATGGGTAGCGGGTGAAGCACTATATGGGAAACTGAGATGAGGTGAAACTATACGCTAATATAGACCTAGGTGAAATATGAGTAACCAAGGCAATTGCGTCATGCTGCAATGCAAAATTTGGATTGCGTGGAAGGAAACCTATGGGTTGGTTGGTGAAGTCAGAGTTTCCAACTTAGTTATGTCCTTTCACAATGTTAAATTAAGTGTTGCGTGGGGGGCAACCCATGTTTCTTGCGTGCACAATGTTAAATTTAGGGTAACTTGTGAGTTCAATGTGCAGGGCTGGTGATTGCAGAAAAAGACCAGAAAAATTTCTGCTGCCAGGTCCCTGTAAGGGACCTGCATAACTCATTGCATCAGATAACGATTCGTCACAAGAGTCCTGGTAATCTAGCGGATCATATCACCTTTAGGTAACAATGTAACTAAGACCGACTCAATAAATAATAAAACACCCTAAAAGCCCTCCCGTCCATCCACTTATCATCTCAGGAATGCAAGCACTGATGATAAAGAGTCTAGTAGCTCAGTCAAAGATTACCTATTGAAGGGGGCGGTTGAGATAAGGAATAAATTACCTTGGGGTGCTAAATATTCTCCAAGGTAAGACACACCACCACATAGCAGAAAAATAATGACAAATCCTAGCCAATCACGACCATACTTAAAATCCCAATCTGAAGAGGATGGTGAGTCAAGAGATGAGTCTAGCTACTAGGACGAGAACGAGGAAAAAAATCCGTAAAATAGTAGGTTTGAAAATAGATAATATGAGAATGAGGGGTCAGATAATGAAGATGATGAGATGGAAGAGAACGAATCTAGTGATATCTTGGTAGATTTACCACCCCCTATTCCACCTATTGTACCATTCCAAATAGAGCCTGCTACGATTTCCATCCTTAATCGGTGGGAGTACCCCAGGATATAGGATTCATATAACAAAGACAGTTCTCCCTTTTGATCCACCCAAAAACCAAAGAAGGGGCTTTATTTAAAGACCAAGTTAACTACTGTCAGCATGTTTGAGATACTGGACTTCGAGCCGAGATTCAGGCAGTATCATTTCATTAGATAAACAAAACTCCAGGACTGTATGTCTAGGAGTTAGTGTGAGATGAAGCATACCAGATAGAACTTAAGTGGATGTATCCACAGGGAATATTACGGAAGGTTGGTTACCCTTAACATCAGTGTTGATCAGAGGTGTTTGGGTAGATATCTCAACTCATACCATTTCGAGATTTCTTTATGGGCAAAAGTTCCAGTTGTCGACCAATACAGATGAGATTGACTACCGCATGGATGAGAAATAGAAAGTGGAGAATGAGAAAATCATTTCAAAGGATAAGTTGACTCATTTTTGGTGGATTATCGGTATCATTGCTATGGAGCAGGAAGAGGTACCATGGGTAGTTGGTGGAGTAGGAGGCTCTTCGCAGTGGATTACAAAAAGGTAGTTGAATTTTTTGGAAAAGGCATAGTGGATGCTTATGCATCATAGACTAAATCCCATAACTGAAGACAATATGCTGAGTTTAAACCGAGCTGTCCTTTTTTGCGGGCATCATAAAGGTCTAAGAGATAGATGTAGCCTAGTTGATAGCGAGAAAGATTTGCGATCAGGTGGTGATCACATACATAGCCCTGGAATTACCATTTCTATTGACATATATATATGCTTAGATAAGGGAGTGCCATAGATCTTAGGAGTTGATCAGTTCTTCCAGGTGTGGAGGACCACAAATTTGGGGTTGATATGAGATATTGCTAACTCTATCTCTAAGGAGGCGAAGGTGGGTTCCACTTTACTACTGGAGGCATTCCAGGATGGAAGAGATGGTATTAATACTCTAAGTTTCACTTATATTGGTGATACCCATAGCGAGGCTGCCCAGTCTATGCCTCAGGCCTCAGATGCGGTAGGCACTTCTAAAATTCCGACTACACCTCCGAGGACATGACTATTTACTTTGAGGACAACTTCCACTAGCTATGCTTTATTCCCATAGACCTTTTTGACTAGTGTGCTAAAACTTTATAGCATAGTTAAGTGTAAACTTAAGAATATAGAGGATGGGATAAAGCCTTGGGCCAAGAGGGAGATACAGAGTGAGATAAGAGAAATGTAGACCCATTTTGATGTCTTTGAGTGGTGGATCAACCAAAAATTAGTATATGTTTAGGCTGCCAAATCTGGTGGGTGTATACCATAAAAAACGTGCATGCCAGACCCTTCCCTACTATGCCCATCATTGAGCAGATTTTTATGTATGAGGTGCCTGATATATGAGGACTTAGGAAGATGGACACTACTATTGAAGTTGATGAAGGTAAGAAAGGTAATAAGAAGAGAAAAAAAAGAAAGCAAGAGAAAGATGGGGTAGAAGCTACCAATGTAGCCAGTGTTTAGGATGAGTATGACCATCCGATGAGGGTCCATAAGATGGAGATAAGAGCTGGTAGATCTTGAGTTATTGATGTGATAGTTGTAGATATAGAAGAATTGAGTAGCAACATTGCTCTACAGCCAAAGGCATCATTGAGTGTACCAACCACCGTTGGTGCCATTGTTGATTTAAGCATCTCGGCCGCTATTGAACTACTACTGATGAGAGTAAGGCCCATTATGAGGCCCCCTATGCTGAGACATCATGAGTTAGTGCCTAGTACACCTAGGTATGTCCTCATTCCCATTTGTTCATATTATAGTCATACACTAGGAATAGTGCATCGTCTTTTAGTCGGGGGTGGGGTGTACCACATCTACTGCAGGTTATTGTAGTCGCACTTCTTTCCCCATCAGTAATGGTTTAATTATAGACCCGGCATGTCTAGAAAATAATTATGTTGTGATGTTTTTTGTTTTATGTTGTGTCTAGTTTTGTTTAACAATGAGAAAATGAATATCTAGGGCAGTTGATGTATTTTTTAGAATATATGAGTTCTTAATTAAATGTCTTAGAAATATGATACCTCTCTAAAAATTAGTTTTAAACTGTACGATGTGTATTTATGGTAAAAATTATGGATCTCGTTATGGCATTAGGATTATGTATGAAATAATCATACCTACCACTCGCATAAACTAGATACGTAGTAGTTTATGATACAACCCTATAACCTGTGTGTGTGAGATTCCACTTAGTTCCCTTTGTGCGCTAAATCCAGAACTTGTCCGATTAGTCATGCCTAGGTTTTAGGATAGACAATTAGGAAAGTATCATAGGCCATTCTTGAAATTAGTCCATTGTTATCCTAAAGTGACCTTTCAAATATGAATAAGTATCCATTGATCCCAATTTTTTGCCTGATAGACAATTTTTCTTATTTTCACCTTTTACTTTCCCATTTGTATTATAATGAACCTATTTTGTCCTTGGTCCTCCTTGGACATTGTGCAGCTCAACTGAGGAAAATAGCCTAAGTTGAAGGTGGCTATCATAGGGGTCCATAATTTGAAGTAGGTATGAAGATAGGCATAAAATAAGAGAAAAGTGTGTAAGGTTGGGTGTGGTAGAAAAAGAAAAAGAGAAAAACAGAGGGAAAAAGAAAAAAAGAAAAAACTAAAAAAAAAAGAAAAAAGAAAACCACACCCCACCTGAATGAGCTATGAAAGAATAAAAAAGGAGAAGTAAGGGTTAAATAAAAAAGAAAAGTTGGTTGATAAATGGACCCTAAAACGTAATTGTAGTGCCAAGGAAGCTTAGTCACTAAATTCTCAAAAGTGTCATACCAGCCCCCAAGCCTGTGTTACAAACAAAATAAAGTCCTATAATGATCCTGTACTGATTGTCTGAAAACTGAGGTAAAGAAAATAAGGGCATGCATTTGGTAGTCTGTGCACATTGTTGGATCTTATTTGTGAGTGTGAGTGTCTCGTTATCATCCCCACATTAACATGCGTGATCTATTTGAGTGAGTGGGACTTCTTTTTTTGTGAGGGTACATGGGTTGTGTTACTAGTTTCTTACTTGTTTGGGTAGTTTAATTTGTATATAGGCATGATTATTGATTCCAAATTTGATAACATAGCTTGATTCCCTTGTGTCATCGTATTGTGCTACATTGATACTCACAGTTGGTTTTTAAAAGGTTAATGTAGGAGGGGTAACGTTCTGAAGATTAAATTGGAATTAACTGCCATAGGTATCTTAGGTTTTTCTTAGTTAAACATCATGTTTGTTTTGTTTTTGTTGCCTAAGGATATGCAAATGTTCTAGGTTGAGGGTGTTGATGTACCATGGTTACATGGCACTTTCAATGCTTAGAATAGTGAAAATATGTAAGTACTTAGGCTATTTTGTTAGATATGATGTGTGTTTTGTATGTGTTGCAGATTAATAAGGTTGGAAGTGTTGTGTAATAGAATTGGATGAAAAATCTAAGAAAAATCAAAGTACAAACTAGACCATGAGTTGTTATGACACCATACAACTCGTAGCCCAAGGCGTGATGTTAATAGTGAGTGATGCTGATTTCAAGAGTAAATTTGAATGATGACCATGACTCATTACAAGTAACAATGAGTTGTGGTATGAGTCATTTTGAGCATATGAGAAAAATTCCTGAAGGTTGACAAGTTGAAGCCCCAGTGGAAATGGATGAAGACCATGAATTTTTAGGACAACCAACGACTTATAGTAAGGAGTCATTCTGAGAATAAAAGAAAAGTGTTAACAGCTAAAAGTTCACTGGAGTTACAATAAGTCCCAACCAATGACTCTTTAGGTTTGACAACGAGTCGTCACCACCAATTTTAGAAAAGAGAACTGATAGGAGCTAATGAGTTGTTGTCAGTCCAGATGACTTGTTACCAGAGGTGTGACCACTGCCGACTTAGTTTTCCTATTTTGTTTTTATTAGGTTTTCTTTGTTATTTTAATAAACTATAAATATCCTTGAAGTACTCTAGTATTAAGATACTCACTTTATACTCTTAGAAACACATATTGATTTTAAGATTGACTTTTGATCTTGAAATCCTCTTGTTCTTGGTTTTTGGTTTATTAAGTAATTAGAGACTTTGGGTTTTCTTCATCAATTATTGTGAGATTAATCATATGCATTCATTATTGAATTATATGGCTTGTTTCACAACTATGTGCGGCTAATTCCCTTAGATAGGGTTGTGGGAAACCTGGCAGAATAATGAAGTAGGAGAAGTGTAAGGTTTTGCTAGATTATCATTTACACGTGTATCGTGATCTTCTTCAGTTTAATCAATTTCTTAGTGGTGGCCAACTCTAAACACCATCTTGTATTTGAGATCATCTTCAAGGAAAGATTTATATTAGGAAACGAAGACTATGATAGTGATTCGAGGCTATCAACCCTCATCTGATGACTTGAGAGTCGCATGGTGATAGTTAAACCGGGATCAAAGACGAGGGTTAGTGAGGCGACACCCAGATACTCATAAGGTAAAGGGTGAAATTTACCAATGAGTTCACAAGATAGATGGTAATACTAAGCTTGTCAGATTCTGTATGTGTGATGGTGAGATAGTTGGATTGAGAACAATAAACCTATGGAGTTAGAATCAAGGGGGAACACAAGCCTAGTGTTCCTTCCAAACTTTTTACAACAAAAATCGTCCAAATCCTGTTACTTTTACTGATTACTGCAAACCCCCAACCTAGTTGGATTACTATAATTTTACAATGACTGCATTTTATCTTCGAGAAGGGTATAGTTTAGGCAACATCATATTCCCACAAAGCATCATCAAGTTTTTGAGCCCAATCCATACGATTGACATTAACAACCTCGGAAAAATATTTTAATTTTTTTTATTAGAAACTTTTGCTTGCCCATTTTTGTACGGGTGTTATGGTGAGGTCACCTTATACTTAATTCATACTTGCTAAATAAAAAGGCAATAGAGTTGCAGAAAAAGTGAGATCCCCCATCACTAATGATAGCATGGGGTATCCCAAACAGAGTGAAGACATGTTTTTTCAAGAATTGAGTTACTCTCTAGTCTTCATTATTCATAAATGCCACAACTTCAACCAATTTGGAAACATAATCCACCACAAACAAGATATATAGGACGGAACTCACAAAGGTCATCATAAAGTCAATCCCTACGCATCGAACAACTCTAGATCCACACTTGGCCACAACGACATTTAATGCCTTCTCGAAATTATGCCATGTCTTTGACATTGTTCTCAAGTGTGAACTAATTCATGAACATCATGATATAATGAGGAATAATATATCCACTCTGGAGAAGATTAGTAGTTTTTCAAACTACACCATGATGGCCACCTACCGGTGAGGATTTGCATTTTTCAAAAATAGCCCTTATCGCATTTTAGGCCACATAAATCCAATCCATATTGTAGGTGAATTCCCTAAAAATATAGGGCTCATTCAAAAAGTACCTTTTGACATCATGGAGAAAGCTCTTTCTTTGATAATGAATAAGGTCTTTGGGGAGTGTATCATTCAAATATTGTTTGCATAGTCTGTATCCCATGGTTCCACACCCCTAACCCCCAAAAGAGCCACAACAAACTCATTAGGAAAAAACTCATCAATATAAATTTTGTCTAACTTCTCATCATCTAATTCAAGGAAGGATAAATGTTCCACCACTTGACTTTTACATCCCTTTCTATCTTGCAAAACTAAATAAAAGTCTTGAAGCAATAAGATCTATGTAATTAGTTGAGGTTTTGCCTCTTTCGTGGCTATCAAGTATCAGATGGATATATAGTCAGTGTGGACGATAACCTTGGTACCAAAAAAGTAAGCACAAAACTTCACAAATGCGTACACTATGTCCAACAACTCTTCTTAGGTGACTATGTAGTTCTTTTATGATTCTTTTAGAGACTTTCTTACACAATACACTATGTAGAACAACTTGTCTTTATATTTTCCAAGAATTGCTATTAATGCTATTCCACTTGCATCACACATGAGCTTGAAGAGAGGTGACCAATTAAGGGCTACAACAATAGGAGTTGTCATAAACTTCTCTTTTATGCATTTACCAATTAAGGTATACAATGACGGGAGTTATCACAAACTTTTTTTTTAAGAAATTAAATGCCATTAGACAACTTCCATTAAACTCAAACTTTGCTTCTTTTTTAAGAACCTTTCATAACGGGTGGGACACCTTTTCAAAAGTCTTTGATAAATATCTGATAAAAATTGGCATGACCTAAAAAAACCACACATCCTTTATTGAAATTAGATTAGGAAATTTGGCAATAACTTCAATTTTGGCTTGATCAATTTGGATGTCTTGCCCAAGCACAATTCCTTCCTTCAACATAAAGGGTATTTTCTCCTAATTTAGAATCAAGTTTGTTTTAACACACCTTTGGACTACTTTTCTCAAATGCTCAAGAAATTCTTCAAAGTAGTCACCTACAGCCGATAAATCATCTGTAAATACCTCCAATATGTCCTCTACCATATTTGAAAAGATCGACAACAGGGACCATTAGAATGTGGTAGGGTATTGCATAATCCAAAGGGCATTCTCTTAAAAGTAAAGGTTCTATAAGAACAAGTGAAGGTTGTATTTTAATAATTCTTGAGTTCTATAGATATTTCGTTATACGCAATATCTACATATTTGATATATAAATGGCATGGGGAAGTGGTTGTTTTAGTCCATTAATTTAGTAATACCCTATGATCGTCTATAATGGGATTAGTTTATTTTTCTCACTTGACTTAATGGTGAATCCTTCTTTATTTGGCACAGATTACACTAGGCTAACATATGTTATATCATATAATGGGTAAACAACCCCCACATCAAGCCACTTAATGATTTTTTTCTTTACAACTTCTTGTATAGAATGGTTCAAACTCCTTTACTGTTCAATACTTGGTACAAATTTGGTATCTAGTTGTATTTTATAGGTGCAAATCCCCAGGGAATTCTAATAATATCAACAATTGGGCCCTTATAAACCATTTTAACATGTATACTAAAATGGCAACTTGTTATGCCACTAATTATACTGCAACAATCACGAGAAAATTTTTATCATGACTAAAAAAGATATATTAAAAATAAGGAGGAAGAGGATTAAGTTCAGGCCATAGACGCTCTTTGATGGATGCTTTATCTGGTGGGGTCTCCCAATACTACAAGTCAAGATCTAATTTATGTTGGTTCTTGGTGTAGGAACCAAATTCCAACAATGAAGCAACTACTTCATCATATTCCTCTACATACTTGGTCCCATAGATCTATAACACCACTTCTAACAATTCATGTATAGAAACTAACCTCTAATGATTTAGCCACCTCATCAATAATTACATCAAAGACTGATATCACTTACCTCTTAGTTTCTTCATGGACTTGCAAAAATTATATC
Organism: Capsicum annuum; assembly: GCF_002878395.1. Taxonomy (NCBI): domain Eukaryota; kingdom Viridiplantae; phylum Streptophyta; class Magnoliopsida; order Solanales; family Solanaceae; genus Capsicum; species Capsicum annuum. The sequence continues at coordinate 87,395,912 of NC_061121.1, forward strand.
ACTTCAACACCATTGGCTCTAAATTTTCATTCACCATACTCTACATCCACTAGAGCTTCTAATTATTCGGACTTCGTGATCTATCTTACAATCAAGTATGACAAAGTCAGTAGGGAATATAAATCTATTAACTTGGGCTGGTATGTTAAAAAGGATTTCAATCAGTCTCTTAATACATAAATTCAGAATTAATAGCCTCATTATGGTAGCCATGGGTGTCCTAAAGTCTACCTTTTTAAAAATGTATAATGGCATCAAATATATGATCGCTCATAAATCACAGAAGGCTTTTCCAAAACGTATACATCAATTATATAATAAATTTTGAATGCTTTAAGGTCCTCTTTATTCCCTACTATATTACTAATCATGACACACAACAATGGTGTCAAATTTTAATTTTTTTCAAAGTCCACCGTTCTCTTTTTTTATAACTAAGTATTTCATGAACATGGCATAATCAAGCATCTCAAGAAAAGAATCAACGAATAGGATATTGATGGACAAATTTTCGAACATGGAGAGAAATTTCTTAAATTTAACATCCTCCTCATTTTTAAGCCTTTGTAGGAATGGACAAGAAATTCTTATCTTTGGTGTAGGAATGGATAGGCTTGCCTTCAGATTTAAAGTATATTCATCAACCCCCCCCCCCCCATTTTCTCCTCCTCATTGGCATTTGAATCTTCAACCACTACCAATACTTAAATGTTAATATCTATGGAGTTTTCCTCATCATGATTTGGCTTAAGAAGATTCTTATTGTTCTTTCATTTCATACTATTTTTTTCTTAAATCAAATCCTCTCTGGGATCTTAATCAATGTTAATTATGTCATCACCAAGTATCTTTCTACCCCTAGTGAAATTACCATACAATGAGTTTGTTGTTCTAGGGATTGATCACTATGTCACTACGAAGTCTACCTTTTTTGTTGATTTTGGTAGGATCAGATTTAACTTAATTAGGTCTCATGTTTCTTGAAAGAGGATTCACGAGAAGTAACCATTTAATTTAATAAATAAAAGCAACTAAACATTTCCTTGAGGATCTTGTCACTGCCTTCAACCCAATTGAGAATTCTCACAAGCACATCATCCATTTTGTAATCCTCCTGATCTATAGAAGTGGAATCTTTTGTTTTGGGACAATCATGAGGTGGATCATATATATCAAAATCATTGTCCCACCAATTATAATCTCTATCACTTCCCTTGTCCTTTAATGATCTCTATCACACTCATGATCCGTCTAATATTAACTTTTGACTTATCAATTGTGATTTCTATCATTCCTAACTTTACTCCCACCTTGTCATTGATAGGTAGGTCGAGAAAACCTCATTTTGATTGAAAAAAAGTGAATCTCTTTGTCAAGTCAAGTAGTATCATCATCCTCATTAGCTCAATTTCCTCTTGTAACTATGGTATTAACTATTTTGGATTTTGATCCCATAAATTTGTTTTTCAAAAGATCTATTTATGTTCATTAACCATAAAATGTTTTTATCATGGTCTTCATCATTTTTCCTTTGCTCTTGGCTCACCAAATACAATAAGGAAGCACCCATTGCCACCTCGAAGTCTTGAGTGTGTAGAGCTTAATTTTTCTTTATTATTTGATTGAGAAAGCTCGTAATAATTCCAAATATTTGTTTATCAAAGACCCGCAGCAAAACTTTTTGCTACAATCTTGTTCGAAGAATCCAAATATCGATAAGAGTTGAAGAAATAACATAACCAATAGCTCATATGTTGGACAATAAAGTAACTTCTTCTTAAATTAGTTAAGCTCATGTAGAGATTCAATATACAATTGGCAAAATTTTTTTATTTTGTCTCAAAGTTTAAGCATGTGAAATAGAGAATGATCCAATCGAGAAAACATTTGTTAGCTTGACCTATAAAGTAATGGATACTTGGGGCAATTCCCTAAGCCAAGTAACTACCTCTCCTATCAATGAAAAAAGGGAACAATCTCAACTGAATGCAGTCTTAGGAGATATTTTCTATGACAAAAGGGGTGCAAACATCAACGAAATTCTATAAAGGCATGCTTGTATTTTTATGTTATTGACCAACGAACATTCCTTTCATTGAAGTAAGTGAAGTATGGTGCTAGTAATATAAAAAGCTGCATTGTCCACCATGGCTAGTAGATAAACAACACTAGCCCTCTCCATATATCCCAAGTTATTATCATCCTCAAATTGCCCCTCAAACTTGCAGTTTCTCTACAGTGTTGGCTTATATTTTCATCTAGACAAAACAAAAACAATAAATAAAGTTAATTTGAATTACGGCTAAAAAAATAATTTAAAACACTTCAGTAAAGGAATATTGTACTTTCATTCCCAAATAACGGTGCCATTCTTAACAACGCTCAATTACACCAATTTAGATGCATGTAATAGTTAGCAATATATCATCTGACTAAATATTCAGGGTTATATCATGAAGAATAAACAAGAAAGGTTCACTTTAGAGCATGTATAAACCACTAAAAGGTTGCTCGTATTAATTTTGAAAATGAAAGTAAATTGACGGGTTCTATGTCAACCATTTGGAATTAAAAGTAAATTGACGGGTTCTATGTCAACCATTTGGAACAATTTAAAATATAGTTATCAATAGAGAATAATTTCTATTTGACATACAAGTTGTAAATAATATTAGAATGACTTAGAGGTCTGCTTTTTTGATAGTTGATAACATGTTTGGGTGATTGACCTTTCATTCAATAAGTATAAAGTATTGGTAGTCTTTCTTTTAGATAGTAGTTATAATATTTCAATCTATCACCAAATTTCATATGAGTTTCTTCCAAAAACCCCATATATTTATTTGTCTAAGCAACTCAATACCTTAAATTAGTATATCTATTTGTAGAACTATCTATAAAATAAAAGAAACTCAAGTATTTATCAACTAAATCTCCTCACCTTTATTATCTCTTTCAAGTAAAACAAAGGATATAAGATTGAATTGAATTTCTGATACAAACTAGCCAACACAACACAAGATAACAAGATGAACAACAACACTATGGATTCAACACAAAACCGAGAATATGATACAAACACAACAAAACATAAAGATATATAGATAGTGAGACATAAGATTATACAATGACCAAGAACCTAAGTGTGTATCAAATACAAAGACCCCTATAAAATGTATAAACAACACCACACTCTTACAAATACCTCATGGGAACCAGAATCCCCAAGCAAACTTTTTTTCTAAATCGGTAACCAATACAATGATACATTATCACAAGTGAATCCACACTTTCACAAGTGATTACACACTTGTAATAAACTCTCAAAGAGAATTCTTTCAAAATAATATCAAAGTTGATGAAAAATGAACAAAGAAAATCTATTTAAAGTCTTGTCCTAAACTTATTGCATAGTAAAAGACCAAAAGGCCCTTAATGAGGCTTTACAATCCATAGGTGCCTCTTTTCTCCAAGGAAATTAGAAAAAGGCCCTTATGGTGGGGAGGCCTTGGAGTTTAATTGAATCTTGTCCATGATTCACACTTTGCTCTCGTTTAGGCATCAATGGTAAGCCCCAAGCTTGAGTCGTCTTTCTGTGTTGGCCGCCAATGATGTTATTGAAAGCTATGATGACCCTTGGACTTATATTATCCTCCACTTCTTGAAAAGGATTCTACCTCAAATATGAACCTTGAGAAACAGTAAGAGACATAAGCAAGCACACTCTCCTAATGACATAAGGGCTAGGGTTAGCACAATCAGTCATACCATAGGCATTCCAAACACCAAAACCCAAACGCGCTTCCAAAGAAGAAATAACTTATCTATCCACAAAAGTGTGACAAGAAACAAGAGGCAGGAGTTATTTATCCAGTGGAATCCATAGACTCTTCTTGGAATAACAATTACACTTGCCATCTAAAATAGAAGATCATACACTCTATGCTCATTCAAGTCATCATCATAAGCAAAAAGATAGAAAAGAAAAAAGTTAAGAGCACCATTTTAATCAAAAGTCCTTAAATATGAGTGGACAATAGGATGAGACAAGGCATTTGAAGGACATTACATCTTTTATCTTCAAGTAACTCCCCTTAATTAGTTTATTCACCAATGGAATCATGCTATTAGAGTAATTAAAGAAACCATGGGAAATTGAAATACTCCAAGCCAAAGGGTATACTGAAGAAGTTGGGTGAATTCTTTTCATGGAACTTAGTATTCTCCTAAAAGTCCTTCCTATTAGTTCAACTTGTCCAACCACACAAGTGTGACAAGGATTAGAAAACCAAATTGGTATGTCAAACACACACCAAGGACTCTTCTCAAAGCAACAAATAAATTGTGCATTAAGATAGTAAGACCCACACAATTCAAACACCAAAGGTAAACACCATACAGGATTCATGAAGACACTAATACTAACATGGTGCGACATAATTTCAATCATCCTCAAGGGTCTATTCAATATACAGAAAATATCATCATGTCTCCAAGGATCACTAGGAATAGGAGGGGGTAGGTACATATCTTGGAAATAAATCCTTGAGTTCGTTCTCTTGTCCTCTATATGTTCTTTACAAGGACCTTTCCTTTCATGCCTTAACTCAGACCAATAGGTATGATCCATGTGCCTCTTTGTAGGACTCCTTTGGTAGGGAACTCATTCCTTCAATCCATGGGATTATATGCTTTACTCTTTGGCACAAGTTACCCATCGGCCCAAAGGAGTTTGATTAGGTTCCTCCTTTGAGTCAAGTCTACATCAACCTTGGAGTCCGTGAATAAGAACCTATCTAGGCCTTAAAACTTATGCTCATGAGTGGTCTTCTTTAGGTCCTCCTTTGGAAGCATTACCTTATGAACCTGTATAAGAGAAGTATTGGTAGTAGGTAAAATGCTTAGTTCCATGGTTAGTATGCAACAAAGGCTTAGCTTTGACAAGTTCCACAACTAGATATTCCTTATCACCCTCATTTGGTTCAACCCGTGGCTCAATAATCTCACACAACTCTCCTTTTTGAGCTAAGTTCTTTTCCCCAATCTTAGCTTCCATTCTTCTTTCAATAGATTCACATCGACTAATAACACCGTGTTTCGCACTTATTATGGCCTCTATCAAATCTTTCATGGTTACCTTTCCCGAAGCTCTTGGGCTGCCTTCACCCGAAGCCATGGTACCTAACAAAATGAAATACTAAACAAAACAAAAACAACAAGTTAAGGTTAGAAAAATCAGCCTCGCAACCTCTCAATCTCACACCTTTATAAGGTTCATGTTTGAACCCCAAACATCAATAACACATGTTCAAGCTCAAATCTTCAATAACACATTTTTCCAGCCACCAATCCTCAACAACAAACAACGACACATTTTTTTAAGCTCAAGATTTAGATCTAGACTCAAATAGTGTGAGAGAAAAAGAACATAACACTAGAAACAAACAAAAAACACAAAATATTCCTAGATCTACGTTCAAACTTTCATCCAAGACACAACAATAAGAACAACTATAGTTTTGACCAAGACACAACAACAAGAACAACTATTTTTTGTGAGATTTTCTATGTAACAATCCCAAGAGTAATTTTTTTGGAACAAAATCAAGACTTCCTCTTGATACCAAATGATAAAAACCAGCCAACACAACACAAGATAACAAGATAAACAAAAACACTACGGATTCAACAGAAAGCCAAGAATAGGATACAAACACAACAAAACATAAAGATAGATAGAGAGTGAGACATAAGATTATACAATAAACAAGAAAATAAGTGTGTATCAAACACTAAGACCCCTATAAATCAAGTAAACAACACCAAAATCTTACGAATACCTTAAGGAAATCAGAATCCCTAAGCAACCCTCATTTCTAAATGGGTAACCAACACAATGATTCCATATTATCACAAGTGAATCCACACTTGCACAAGTGATTCCATAATTGTAATGCACTCTCAAAGAGAAGTCTTTCAAAATAATATTAAAGTTTCTAAAAAATGAACTTAGAAAAGCTATTTAAAGTCTTGTTCTAAACTTATTACATAGTAAATGACAAAAAGGCACTTAATAAGGCTTTACACTCTATGGAAAAAAGGTCCTTATGGTGGGGTGGCCTTAGAGTGTAATTGGCTCTTCTTCATGCGTCACACTTGTGCTCTCGGTTTATGCATCAAAGGTAAGACCCAAGGTTGAGTCGTATTTATGTGTTGGCCCCCAATGATGTCATTGAAAGCTATGATGTACCTTGGACTCATATCAGTTTCCAACCTTTATTGATGATTTAAAACATAGAGATTTAGATAAACCCATAATTTATAACTTAAATTAGAAATAAATAATCAACACTCACACACTAATCAATAATGATTCATCACACACACCAAGTATTTGAGTTTATCTATGTAATATTAAAGGGAGATATTATATCATTATGCTCATCAAAAGATTACATTGGATTCAGATAGTCACAATAAAATCGTCAAATCTAAAGTAGGAAACAATAGCATTTTAATCCCAATAACAGATTTCAATTACAACTATTTAGATCTCAAATTCAGCAAAAAATTATGAATAATGTTCAAATTCTAAAAATATTCTATTTATATTATCTAAAAAACTAGGCCCAAATAATTACAAAGTTGCCATCGAATCACTTTATGTACATAAATATGAGAATGCATTTACTTAGTGTGATACACATTTCTCCTCCTTCAAAATGTATAACACCCTTCCAATGTCTGGTTCCTCGAGTGTTTTGTTAACTTATCTATCTTTATGGTGTCATCGCACAACTGTGATGACATATGCACAACCTCTTTCCTATTTACATAATTTATAGGGAGAGGCTTCCTTCAGACTCTATTAATTTATATGATGGTCTCTTTTATTGTGCATTCAGAATCCACCTTGTGTAATTTGCACATAGCTTGTGTGACTCTATGACTTCTTCTTGCAATCTAACTTACATCATATCTTCTTATCTTCTAAGCTTTTGTATCTTTCATGGTAATTTTTCTTCCTTCGGTAGGTTTTTCGGCCTTATTACCTAGATTCATCCAAATTAACCTAAGAATTTACTCAAACTACACATTAAAATAATATTTCACAAGTTTCTCTGTGATAGTCTGATAAACATGGTAACAAAACTAAGAAAATAATAAATTGAGCTTATACAAGAGATAGACCAAGTTGGCCATGATATTCATGACTTGGAATCTCACTTGAATAAAATGATTAAGGTGCCCGATGTCCAAAATTGCAAATTATTATTTATAGTTTCCAACAAAGGGAGAAGAAAAAGGAATTCAAACTATTCAACTATATTTTATTCATTAGTGTCGAGGTTGATAAGGTGTACTAAAGTGAGCATGTAGTAAATAATGAAAGTTTATAGTTTGGATGTATTGGACCTTGTTTTAATTATTTTTAAACATTGTTTTTGGAGGATGACATGAGAATCAAGTCATCTAAACTAGTGGAGAAGTGTATAGATGAGGAACAAGACCCTTACATTCTAAAAATTGCTACACCAAAAACATAAAATGATATTCCTTACATAAAAGCCTAGAAATATGAAATGAAACTAATTTTTCTTGATTCCTTCTTCTTTATACTATCTTCCCTGAGCAGAGCTAAAAAATTGTGTTTAAAATAGAATGAAAGTGGTAAAGTTGATAGTGCCATGTTGTGATATTAAATCAGATACTTGTTAGGAGGCAACCCAGTTAGTTGTATAACTTTTAATTTTTTATTTTTATTTATTTAGTGTCACTTCTTATGTTATTTTTGTTTTTGTCAATTTAGGAGAAGTTGAGTATCCGAACTTGAAAATAAGGATCATGTTAGGGATTAAGTGTAGGGTCCACACAACCCTTGATGGATTCTGAAGAAACATGCTATTTCTGAGTTTTTAGAGGACCTCAAGGAGTATCTTCAACCATCATTTTACTTTGTCTACTGTTATGGGGGTAAATCATGACTTTAAGTATAGGGTGAGATATATTTAATTATTTGGCTTGGGTGAAGTGTGCTATAGGGTGTGTTTTACATTTATACTTTTTTTGTTGCTGGCTTTAGAAAGAAAAAATTGAAAAAGTCTAAAAAAACAAAATAATTTTTTTATTCTTTAGATTAGAATAGTTTTTGTTGGTTTTAGTTTTTATCTTTAGTAGAAAAAAGGAAAGACCTTTTTGACTTGCTTCGTATTATTAATTTAGGCTTGAGTTTTAATAGTACTTTTCTATGAGTGCGTGATTATTGATAAAATAATAGACATTTTGACATCTACGCTCACGGTTGTGACTTTATATATAGCTTATTCTTATTTCATAGTTTTTTATGACCCTATCTGCCTTAGAACTAAAGTTTATCCATCTTAATTAATACTTATGTCAAGTGTGGTAAGTATTTACATATATTTTATATTTTGCATCATAGTCTATACAACAACCCTCACGCTGATTTTTAACCTTTTTTGTAAGTTAACTATTTTTCTCTTCTTTGTTGTTGCTTTATATCATTTATGAGTTATGGGGATAGTTAGCACAGTTCTTGGAGCATTTAGGAATGATTTACATGAGTTTGATATTATGAGCAGCCTTTAAACTAATATAGATGACTTTGGTCAATATTTTTAGATCCAAGTGTAGGATGGTGATTTTTTTAGTTCAATTGGATTTAGAATATCAATTTTAAATTAGTAGCATGGTTGATTTGGATATGCTCTATTATGATTATCGAGTATTTGAGTGAGAAACTAGTTATTTTATCCTTAAGAGATTCCAGGGGTGAAACTTATGGATAATGACCTTATTTGGTAATTTGATGATTTTATTGAATTCGTAACATCAGAATTAGTCGAGTGGAATTATTGGTTTTTCTCTGTGGGATCACAATAGAATACCGAGTGTCCAATTGAGACCATTTTCATATAAATTCTACTGTGATATGGCTATTTTGGTGCAACTATATAAGCAGACATTAGGCCGCATAAGTAATGATTATTTAAACAGATAAAAGACATCTTAAATGACACTAGACCAGTTGGGTTGGTATCCTTAAGAGAATTATTTTCCTCCTAAGCAACCTACTACATGGCAAGTGACTACTTCTTAAATGATAGTCTGGCCGCTTATGTGATGATCCATTAAGAAACCAGATGACCAATTATATAGAGATCCCTAATTATAAAAGTGGTTTTGCTTCTTTTATTCTATTTGCTACATTTCCAAACTTGGGGAACATGGTTTTGAGGGACACTATCAGTAGTTAATAAAAGGCTTTCTCTCCATAGATTGGAAGCTTTGTTGGGTTAGTGGGCTTATCAGTAGTTTGTAGAAGACTTTTCTTTTATTGTGGCCCTTCGAACTAATTTGAGTTAGTAAAAGGTTGTATTTTTATGGTTTGACAAGTTTGAGAGGAGTTTCAAAAACTCAAGGAGTTTTTGACTTTGGATCTTATCTTTACATTGCCTGAGGAGGGTATGGGTTTTACAATATTTTACAATGCATCTTGAGTTGGCCTAAGTTGTGTGTTGATGCAAATGTACAAAGTGATAGATTATGCTTCTTAACAATTGAAGCTCCATGAGAAGAACTACCGTAATCATGACTTGGAGTTGGTGGTGATTGTGTTTGTGTTGAAGTTGTGGTGTCATCACTTATATGGGATACAGAGTGATATCCTCACCTATCATCATAGATAATTCAATATAATTTCTACCTTTGGGATCTTAATATGAGTCAGCATAGATAGCTGGAGTTTCTTAAGGATTATCCAGTAATCTAGTTCAGCTGTAGTACTAAAAAGTCATATACTTACATTACTGTTATTGACGGACTACTGTGTACTTTAAGTTTGGTCTGCCCCTAACCTTTGGAAAGTGACACGACTCGACCCAGGGTCTTGTCGTAATGGGCGTCACAAGTCCGAATGAGATCAGAGACCCCCTATTACCCAACCCAACCTCCAACCCTTGACCTGAGTTGGATAAATTTTGAGCATATAACAATATAGCATAATTGTCCATATCAAGACTCTAGGATAGATCTATAATCGAGACTAACCCAATTGAGTCCTACCGTCCAAACCCAACCAATAGCCAAACTAAACCACAAACCATAACCATATAATTTCTATAATAATTGCATATAAGCCCAAAATAACAGAGGATGGAATAACCGAAAATACAGTCAGCCTGTGTCAGCCCAAATATCAATACCAATGCTAAGGTTGACACTAATACAGATCCTGCCCATACAACCCAATAGTAGTTCCACAAAATCCTCCAATCAAAAGAATACCAAAATTCAATTGGGACATGACCCCAACCATAGAAAAATTAATATCCATAAATGAACCAAAGTATGAAATAACATCCATGAAATGGAGCCTTCCAAAAAGATGGAAGCTCACCATTTCAATCCAGTAGTTGATCCCAAATGTTCAATAGCTAAGTAGGTGAAGTTAAAAAAGTCTGTTCCTTCATCACGTGGGGATACAGACGCACAAAGATGAGGTAGCAGGTGAACACTAGCATGAGCTCAAGATAAGAATAAAATAATACCATTTATCAAAACCAAGTAAGCCATCCATATGCTTACAAACCATACATATATATATAACCATGTAGGGAAATGGAATTTGGTTTAGCATGTATTTGAAACCATTAACCTAGGTATATGTATCTTAACCATCATTAACCACTCTCCGGCTATGTGGGTCTAGTGTAACCCCCTGAACGGGCCCCAATGTATGTAGTCGCACGAATCGGTGATGCCATAAAAGTAAGGGATTCCTATTTACCCTCACCCTCTATGATACATATGTACAATGTACTTAGAGAAATTCTATGTACCTCATAGTATCATAGAAAGGTTGCCATGCCCTACCCCTCAAGTCGGCAAATATGAGTTTCGAGTGTTTGTTCATTGAACTCCCACCTTCACGGTTAGCCATCACACTCCTCTATTATTTCTTAATTAAAACCATTTCCAACCAACCAATCTATTATACCATTTATTATTTACCAAGGCTATTAATAGTGGTATCATTATACTGACTATAACTTGCAAGTATTATCCTTAATCAAACCTTTCTGAGATCAAGAGAGGCCCATGTACCCATAGATCACATTACCAATTAACTTGGGGGAGTCCCATGTACCCCACAAGTGTTCCATTATTATGATCCCTTGGGGGATTCCATTGTACCTCACAATAATGATTGTTAACCAGAACTATTCCATTTTGACAATTCCAAACCACTTAACCATTTAGGGTTCCATTACAAAGTTTAAACCATGCATGAGTTCCATTGAATTACAACAATGCAGTGAAAACATTCTCATAGGAATTTTATCAAATATATTGGGGGAATAGTATTTCCAAAACCATCATCAATTACAAATAACCAATTATCCAAATCCACCATTAAAGTATATAAAAGCATAATTAAAACATGGGAAAACCATAACCAAGAATTTATAACTAGAACCCTAAATTATATTTGAAAATCCAAAAGCATACAATAATCAAACCATAAAAACATTATATAAAACCATGCCTTTAGTTGGAACTAACAATGAGGGAAGAGAACATGCCTTAAACCAAGAAGATAATGGGGAGAAATCACCAACAGAAGTCCCAAATTATTCCTTAAGATGAAACCCTATCCTTCCTTTACCCAAAAGTCTTAGAGAGAATTGTAGATTGTTTAAGAGAAGTTTCTAAGTATTTTTGTAATACCCCGTACTTCTACCTAGCTTAAAATCATCCCAAGTATGTTAGAAACTTACTTTGAAAGATGAATCCATTTGTGTACACATGGAATTTTTAAGAATTTCATTTTTTGTCATGGCGAAAATTAAATTAGCTTTCCAACGATACCAATTTTGTCCAAATCCGGTATCGGGGTAAAAAGTTATGGTCGTTTTACAGAGAGCACTCAAAACTGCCCAGGTGCGACGATGAAGGCCGACGGACCGTCAAGCTAGCGACTAACCATCACCCAAATAGTTGCAGTGGTGGCAGTGAGACCACCTTCTGCCTAAGGGCGATGTCTTAGGCCGATGGACTATCGAGCTAGGGATGGACTGTCGCCCAAGCCTTCGCAGTAGAGGTAGTGAACCCCTATTTTGCCCAGGTGCGATGTTCAGGACCAATGAACCGTCGACCCAGAAATGGACCATCGCACCCACCATCGTATAATTCGTTTAGTTATTTTAAAGTCATTTTTAAAAGGGTATTTAGGTCTTTTTTCACCCATTTTAACCTTTAATTATATCAGATCAAGGCTCATAAGTTCATTATCCATCTACAACATCAAATTAGGGTTTTCTCTCAAAGATAATCCCCAAGAACAAGATCTAAATCCTTCTTCAATAAACTAAGAAATTCAAGTTCTTCAAGTCCAAGAACTTCAAGAAAACTCACAACCCATGTATGTCATGTGTTGATTCATGGGTCTCTTTCACCCATGAAGCTCAAGAATCTCTTGTCAAAATCCAAGATTTGTGTATTTATGAATGTTCATGATTTAAATTGAATTGAAATTCATGTTCATGATGCTGTGGGGGTTTTGATTCATGTTTGAAATTACGTATTCCAATGATTGACCTTAGGATGTGGTGATTTGCATAATAATTATGATAAACCTTTAAATTTACATGTTGATTGATGTATTCATAATTATTAGATGTGTTGATGATTGTATAACCAAACCATGCTCTTCATGTGTTCGACTAAATGCCTATGTGAAGGAAAAGTTCCATACTATTATGATAATATGAAATCCCCATTTATGTACAAGTTTATGTATGTCCAGTGTTTGATGAAATGTCTTAGCCAATGAATTATGGATATATGTGTAGCCATTGTGGTGCTTTAGAACTTGTACTTCATGCAACCTCCAACTTACTGTATTATGGATTATGATGTTGGTCGCGTATTCAAGAAAGTCATGCTTTGTCAGTTTCCTTCTATCGAGTCCTGGGGGTACTTGTACCCGAAAATTTAGATGTGTGCCTAGAATTAGAGTCACTTTTTCAAGATACTCTCAGTCAAGCGATGATCTATAGAATTCAGTCAGTCTCATGAGTTAGGAAAACTCAGTAATCTTAGAAGTATTCTTGTCAGTCCACGAAAATTCAGTTAACTCAGTCCAGTTCTGTTTAGTTAATATTGTTTAGTGTCTATTTAGATAGGAGTAGAAATTAGCATCGAGTGAACCCAAGGATGGGAACCAACCTGTTATATGATGGTCTAATTCTTAGAAGCAATCTTTGCACTCCAGAACTATGTAGCTAGTATAGGTTGAGACATCATAGCTTGTTATATGAGGGTAGATAAGGTGGCTTAACCTGTTATATGAGGGTTCCCACCATTATCACTAGAGTTACCTACTATATGAAGGTTATCTACAGATTGTCCTTACCAGTGGTGCGGTATTAACACCCTTCCAATTGGCGTTACAGATTGGACCCCAACTCAACTATATTGCTTTATTTGGGGCATGTCGGTTAGATGACTACTTCCCACATTTTCAGTATAGAATCAAGATTGCCAGATACATTCATTCAGTCTTAGTAATAGAACTCAGATAGTTCTATAGAATTCAGGACTATCAGATATAGTCAACTCAAAACAGAACGAAACTCAGCTAGTTCCATTAGAAACTAGGTTGTTATACAGTCACTCAGTATTAGTTATTCCAGTTATACAGTTATCAGTATCTCATGTTATCAGTACTTAGACTCAGTAATCATGTTATCATCATCTTAATTACAGTTACTATGTATTCATGAATGTATTCTCACGTTCATGTTATTCATTCAGTTAGTATAGTTCATACATGTGAACCCTTTGCATTCAGCCTACCTTACGTGCATACTAGTATATTCAAATGTACTGACGTATTTACGCTATGGTGTTTTATACCATAGGTTCAAAAGCCCGAGCTCCAGAGCATCAGTAGTATTCCAGTCTCCACAGTCAGAGTTAGCAGTGAGTCCTCATCCTTTAAGGACACCATTACTTTATTATCTCATTAATTAATTTATTGCAGTAGTTGGAGTTAGTTAGGGACATGTCCCATCAACTCTTTATTTCAGTTGTTTTGGGTATTTCATACCCTATCCATATGTTATGTTTTATCAGTTATGTAATAGTTTTGAACCTTACGGCCTTACAACCTTTATTTTTGCATTTATACAGTATATTATGCAGTGTTCAGGTATAGATATCAGTCATGGGTTAGCTTGTGGTCCTTCAGGGTCATGAGCACCGTGTAGCTTTCGGGTACCAGATTCTGGGCATTACAATTAATTAATAGAATAATAGGGAAAATAACCTCCTAATAGGAATTAATTCATGGGGCATTATTAGGTTAAGTAGGGAAATGTCCAGATTGCCTTCACTTAAACTCTGAAAAATCTCTTCAGATGGGTACGACTATCTATACTAGTCGTACCCTCCAATACAAGTGAAACTCAGCACTCGTACCCAAAGCCATCTCCCTTGGACCCAACACTGTCCAAGGTATGACTTACCCCAAACCATGTCGTAAGCAAGTATATGACTACTTATTATCCATACCCTTGATAGAATAGAATCCTAAGAGGATTAAACACTGCCCACCATACGAGTCCATAGTATGACTCGAACCCTAGCTTACTGCTCTTGGGGATCCACTCGTACTCAAATCCAATTAAATTTACCAAGCCTAAGTTTAAATAAAGTAACCAAACAACCCATATCCACCGATACAACTCGTACTACCCAAGTCATACCTATTCTAGAAACCATATCCAACCCATAAACCAACACTAGTCAGCATAAGACTAATTCATATCACTCCTTTCCCAGTGTACGAGTATTTCTCCGTAGTCATATCCTCTTCGGAGACCAAAAATCCAAGAAATTTTGTAAGGTCCAGAAACCTAGGGTGTTTTTGTCTCCCCCACTAGGAACATTCATCCCCGAATAACAGATAAGGTAAGGTAACCACAAGCACGATTCATTTGCATTATCAAATATTAATCCAACGTTTAACCATGTTATGAAACACAAATGAAAAAACATTAATCTTTCCTGTAACAAACTCAAAAAATAAAGATGTGTTCAAGAACACATACCTTTTGCACGAATCTCAGGAGCAGAAAACAAATGCTTATAATTAGACTTCATGTCCTCCTCCACTTCCCATGTAGCCTCTTTCACCTTATAGTTCCTCCATAGAACCTTAACTGAGGCCACATCCTTTGTCCGCAACCGACAAACCTGCCTATTCAAGATCTCAACCAAAACCTCTTTATAAGACAGAGAATTTGAGATACCCAAGACCTCCAAGGGAACCACTGAAAAAAGGATCACCAAGACACTTCCTCAGTATAGACACTCCAATTCATAAGCAACATTAGCAATCCTCCATAAAATCGCATAATGACCAACAAACCGGGGACTGAGCTTTCCCTTCTTACCAAACCGCATTACTCCCTTCATGGGAGATACCTTTAGGAACACCTTATCCCCAACTGAAAACTCCAAGTATCTATGCCTTACATCTGCATAGGACTTTTGGCGACTTTGGGTAGCCTTAAGCCTATACTGAATCATCTTCACCTTTTTATAGCTAGATAAACTAAATTCAAACCAAACATATCTGCTTCACCAAGCTCAAACCATCCAATAGGAGATCTACACCTCCTACCATACAATGCCTCAAAAGGGGCCATACCAATACTATTTATTATTGTAAGCAAACTCTACCAAAGGCATATGCTCAACCCAATTTCCACCATAATCCATCACACATGCCTGAAGCATATCCGCCAATATCTGAATAGTCCTCTCCACTTGCCCATATATCTGAGGATGAAAGGCAGTACTCAGACTCACCGTAGTACCTAATCCCCTCTAAAAAAACCACCAGAAATAAGATGAAAATTTCGTACCATGATTAGAGATAATAAAAATAGGTACACCATGCAACATTACAACCTCCTGAAGATACAACTTTCCATAATCCTCGACCAAAAAGGTAGTCCTCACTGGTAAGAAGTGATCAAACTTTATCATCCTATCCACGATGATGAAAATAAAATAAAATTGATCATATCCCATTTCCATTAGGGAAAATTAATTTCTTGATAGAACTTATATCTTTTCATACCAAACCACCAATGTATCTCTTTGAGATCATGATACATCTTCGTAGAACTGGGCTGAACAACATAGGCAATACATATGCCTCAGCTAAGATCCTTTGTTGCAACCCATCAATGTTGGGAGCACACAACCTCTCTTGGTATCATAAAGTGCCATCACCGCTGATCTCCAATACCATTACTTTTCTCCCACCTACATTACTCTTGATTTTCATCAAGATAGGATTAGCACTTGCTTCTCCTTAATATCTGCACTTAGAGATGATCTAACTGCTTCCTGTACTAATATATCACCATCCTCAAAGTGTAAGAGATGAACTCTAAGATTAGACAAGTGGTGAATATCCTTCACTAATTCTGGATTCTCCTTAACCAGATGAGCTAAAATCCCCATAGATAACCTGCTAAGAGCATCTTCAACAATACTAGCCTTACCTAGATGATAGAGAAGACTTATATCATAGTCTTTATAAAGCTCTAACCATTTTATCTGCCTGAGATTTAGCTCCTTCTGAGTGAACACATACTGTAGACTCTTATGATCATAAAAGATGTCTACGTGCACTCCATACAAATAATGACATAATATTTTAAGAGTAAAACCACCACCAGTAGCTTTAATCATGAGTAGCATAATTCCTCTAATATGCCTTCAACTGACTTGAAGCATAGCCAATTACCTTCCTATGCTGCATCAAAACATAACCAAGTCCCACCCTAGATGTATCATAATAAACCACAAACCCCTCATTACCTTTGGGCAATGTCAAAACTGGAGCTGAAGTTAGCTTATACTTTAGCTTCTCAAAACTCCCTCCACACGCTTCCTACTAAGAAAACTCTACCTTCTTTTGAGTTAACTTAGTCAAAGGAGAAGCTATCGAAGAAATGCTTTCCACAAACCGCCTATAATACTTTGCCAAACCCAAGAAGCTTCGAATATCATTAGAGTCATGAGTCTAAGTCACCTTTTAACCATAAACACCTTTTGAGGATGCACCATGATCCCCTCTCTAGAAATAGCATAAACTAAGAAAGTTACAGAGTTTAACCAAAACTCACACTTGGAGAACTTGCCATACAATTATTGTTTCTTCAAGGTCTACAATATGACATAGAGGTGATTAGCATGATCCACCTCACTTGTAGAATACACCAAGATGTCTTTAATGAACACAATGACAAAAAGATCTAAGAACTGCCTGAAAACCTTATTCATTAAATCCATAACTATCGTCAGGGAATTAGTCAAGCCAAATAACATAACCAAGAATTCAAAGTACCCATACCGAGTATGAAAAGCCATCTTTAGGATATCCTCCTTCCTAATCTTAAGATGATTATTCCCAGACTAAAGATCTATCTTTGAAAAGAACTTGGCGCCTTATAACTAATCAAATGAGTCATATATCCTTGGAATAGGATACTTGTTCTTGACTGTTACCCTATTCAACTACTGATAGTCAATGAACATTTGAAGGGAACCATCCTTCTTGTGCACGAACAACACTTGTGCACCCTATAGGGATACACTAGGATGAATAAACCCCTTATCTAGAAGATCCTTTAATTACTCTTTGAGTTGTCTTAACTCAGTTGGAGACATTCTATAAGGAGGAATAGATATTAAACAAGTGTCCAAAACCAAATCAATACCAAACTCGATTTCCCTATTCGAAAGAACACCAGGAAAATCATTCAAAAGGACCTCAAGAAGCTCTTTACCACTGGAACCAGGTGAAAATAAGGACCCTCCGAGTCAGAATCTTTAACCCAGACCAAAGGATGGAGACAACCTTTGTAGATTAATCTCTGAGCTCTAAGATAAGAAATAAACCTCCCTTTAGGATCTAAGGAACCACCCTCTTACTTTATAAATAGTTCATTAGGGAAGTTAAAGACAACCTTCTTGTACGATAATCTAAGGATGTGCAATAAGAGAGTAACCAATCCATCCCAATAATAACCTCAAATTCTACCATATCCATATTAAATAGATCTTCCAAGTTTTACTTACTTCCAATAAATACCACACATACCCTATAGATCATTTTAGAAATAATTGAGTCACCTATCGGGGTAGAAACAAAAAAGGATCTGAAATAACCTTAGGATTAAAACAAAAACATATAGCTATAAATGGTTTCACATAGAAAAGACTGGACCCTAGATCAAACAGATAATACACATCATGATAGAAGAGTTGCAATGTACAAGTCACAACATTTGGTGATGCCTTAAATTCCTATCGAGATGCAAGAGCATACAACTTATTCTATCCTGTTCCAGTACCAGAAGCAAGAGTAGATGCCAAAGCCATACCACTAGGAGTAGGAGCAGAAGATAAAGAAATTAAAGCTTTGACTGCTCCCAAACCACCCTTATCAATTGGATAGTCTTTGAGCATATGGCTTGGATGACCATATTTAAAATATCTATCCCTCTCTTCATCAAAAAATCCCGGATAAAGATGACTATATAACCTATAAGAAGGATACAAAGAAGTCAATTGTACCCTACTCACATGAGATTGGGCACCTTGTGCTAAAAAATTATCACCTTTTTGCTGACTCTTATCACCCAATTACTTTGGGTAAGGAGCGCTAGCACTAGAGAAGGAACCAGAACTCCCTCACTTCTTCTTCAGCCATTTTCCTCATCCTAGCCACCCTACTGCTGAGCAACACACTTCTTACCCTGCCTTCACTAAACTCTACTTATTTCCTCTTTTTATTCTCCACCTGTAGCATATCAATAACTAACCTCAAAATATCCATACCCTTAATCAGCAAAGTAGACTTGATTTAAAGGACCAATTCCTAAGATATCCCAGAAGTGAACATACTTATCTTCGCCCTCATATCTACCAACAACTATGGAGCATACCTTGACAACTGATGTAATTTCAAGATGTGCTTCTTGACAGACATTTTTACATGCTTAAGATTCACAAACTCTTCTATCTTTGCTTTCCTCAGCTCCTGAGAAAAGAAGTAATCCAAGAAGATATTAGAAAAGGCCCCTCAATAAGACAGCTTCTCCATCTCACCCCTATCTCTATCCCACTCCTCACACTATTAGTGGCTTACATCACTCTAAATATCTTCTCTATTTTATCTAATGAGCCGTAAGGATCCTCCTACACCTTCCCACCAGTAAAACTAAGAAGATTCATCTTTATAAACTAGCCAACCCTTGTGGCATCTATAGATAGAACACTAAATACATCTCGCTCAGCCTACGTTGTAACTAACTGAGCAATAGTATGAATCAATTAAGGAAATTCTGCATTAGTCAACTCACCTTGAGGATGACTAGTAGCAACTAGACAAACTCCAGAAAAATTAGGAATAGCCTTGAGATCGAGTGCAAACTTCAGGTTTAGGGCGTACCCCATCAACATCATCCCCAGATGGGACAGAAGAAATACCTTGAATGCTAGATCATTGAGGCATGGTCTAAAAAGCAAATAAACAAGGATTAGAGGAGATTCGAAGACTTAGACTCCAACTTGAAAACAAAATACCAAGAAAGTAAAATGTCCCTAAATGCTTTATAGCCTCTCTCTTATGAGTGTGGCATGACACACACCCCTAAAATAAAACTCTACTAGACATGGCTTTATAGACTCCCAATTAACCATGAACCTAAAGCTTTGATACCAACTTGACATGATCCGGCCTAGGGCTTTTTTGTAATGGGTGTTCTAAGTTTGACTAGGATCAAAGACCACCCCTATTACCCAACACAACCTTTAATCACCTCTCCTGAGTTGGCTAAATTTTAAGCATACAACAAGATAGTATAATTGTCCATATCAAGACTCTGGATAGTTCTATAACCAAGATTGACCCAACCGAGTCTAACTATCCAAACCCAACCAATAGCCAAACCAAACCACAAACTATAACCATATGATTTCCATAATAATTATATATAATTCCAAGATAAAAGAGGATGGAACAACCAATAATATAGTTAGCATATGTTAGTCCCAATACCAATACAATGCTAAGGCTGACACCAATATCGATCTCATCCATACTAACACATAGTAGTTCCACAAAAGCCTCTAATAAAAAAATACCAAAATATGATTGGGGTATAACCCCAACCATAGACAAAACCAATATCCATAAATGAACCAAAGTATGAAATAACATCCATGAAATAGAGCCTTCCAAAAAGATAAAAGGTCACAACTTTAATCCAGTAGTTATCTCGAATATTCTATAGATAAGAAGAAGGAGCAGAACGGTTGCTTCCTACATTGTGTCAGGATATAGCCACCCAATGATGAGGTAGTGGGTGAATGCTATCATGAACTCAGGATAAGAATAAAATAATACCATCTATCAAAACCAAGTAAACCTTTCATATACATACAAACCATACATATATATAACTATACCAAAAAAAAGAAACGGGTTTAAAATGCATTTGAAACCATTAACCATGGTATGTGTAGCTTAATTGTCCTATGGGAGAAGGTGTAAATCTCTGATGGGATAATTTTATTTAGGTTAGGCCTTAGGGTACGTACTTGTTTATTAATATAGATCAAGTGAAATTAATTTAATAGAGGCTTATGGTTGCAAGTAGGTAGATGAGTTTACACAAATTGATGTGTTCGTGATGTGGTATTCTTGTTTATTAAGTTAGTTTTGTTGAAGGAGTCATCCATAAGGGTGTAATGTTATTGGAAGAAAGGGAAGAATAGTTTGGGTTATATTGGACCTTATGAGATTCTTGAAAAGGTTGGAGATATATATTATAGGTTGGATTTACGTATGAACCTATTAACTATTCATCCAGTATTTTATGTTTTGATATTGAAGTAATACCTTTCTAATTATTCTCATATGATATGGAAGGATTTAATAGTTTTAGAGTATGATTTGACCTTTGTGTAGGAGTCAATTTCTATTTGGATAGGAAAACTAGAAGGTTGATATCCAAGCATATTAATTCTGTGAAAGTTCAATTAAGACATTGCTTGATTGAGGAGGCTATGTAGGAGGTTGAATTTGATATGTGGAGTAGATACATCAAGATTTTTGTTAGTACAGGTACTTTCTTTTGTTTTTTATTTAAGGACAAATATATGCCTTAGTGGTGGATAATGTAACAACCCTCAAGATAATTTTTAGGTTTTCTATATTTTAACTGTTTTACCCTTCTCTATTGTTTCTTAATGTTATTTATTAGTTACAGGAATGGTTATCATAGTCGTCAAACCATTCGGGAAATATTTATATGAGTTTGAGGTTTTAAGTAGCCTTAAAGTAATATAAATGGCTGTGATCAATATTTTGTTATCCTAGCATTAGATGGTGATTCTGTCAGTTCCACCAGATTAAGAATGTTGATTTTAGGCTAGTAGCATCGTTGGTATGGGTTTCAACGCTTTATAATAATTTTTTAGTGTTTGAGCAAGAGACTAGTTATTTTGGCCTTAGGGGTTTTGGGGGTGAAATATGTCCATAACCACCTCTTTTGGTAAATCTGGTAGTTCCATGGAGTCCGAAACATTGGAATTAGTCTAGTAGCATTATCGGTTTCTCTCTTTATGATCTCAATCAAATCACGAGTTCCCAATCAACATAATTTTTATATAAATTTTGTTATGACTTAGTTGTTCTAGTGTAGCCGCATTAGCGAACCTTGGGTCGCATAAGTGGTGATATCTTATGTGGACAAAAGACCACTTATGTGGCACTAAATCGGTTATCTTGGTTCCTCTTAAGTGGTGATGTTTCCAGTTTCACAACCTATTGGGTGATATATGATTGTTGCTTAAGCGGTAGTCTGGCTACTAATGCGATGGTCATTTAAGTGAACAGATCTTTTATTCTATTTTCTCTATTAACACAGTTTGGGGAAATTTTTAAGAGTTTTTTTTATAACAATATATTTGGTAAAGCTTCTATACTCATTTTTATCCATTACATATTGATTTTTTTCATAAACATATTCAAAACTTTGATCTTAAACTTGAAATTTTGGGTTCTACCCAGTAAAGTGAAAATATGTAATTTGATGATTTATAACTTTATTAAAACTCAATTTTTAATGTAATTTCAAATATAAAATCCTTAAAGTATTGGTAATATGACTATTTATTAAAGTTTTTCTTTTACCCTTTTTATTTTTTGAGTCAATATTTTGAGTGATTTTGGGACCCAGAATCAAAATATGTCAATATGGATAACAATAGACTCCTAATTACATGTAGAATCTATTTTTGATAGATTAGGAGCATCTTAAAGTTGCTCAAATGAGGAAGGTTTCTTATTATGGGGTTTAGGCTTGTGATTTTGACTTTCGAGGAAGTTATGGCTTAACTTTCTTTATAAAAGGATGGTAGATAACAATTCATGTAAATTATGCTATGGGTTGGGGAATATATCTATTTCTTACATCTTTTGAAATTATTATTACTATTGTGTTGCCAATGTGGGGCTTGTGTGAAACTTATTATTGATTTAGAAGATTATTATTACTGAGATGTCTATTCAAGGGTTGGTGTTGGTCATGTTTGATCATTAAATATTAATTGTTAATAGTGTGATGTCATAGTGGAGCCTTGGAGTAATATCATTTAATTCTTATATTATTTGTACTACTGTATCATCATGTGAAGGCTTATGTGATGAGTTATTGAGAATTGGCTGATTTATAATATTTTATGTCATTATTGAGCACATTATTGTATGTTTTTATTTTTCTATTATTATACATACTTATTCATCACTTATTTTTATGGAACTAAAATTAGTATGGAACTTGGATTTCTTTGCAATAGAACACATACTATTTTATAAAATACCTTAATTGATGGAAGTATTGGAAAGACTGACTAATGAGATGTGATTAGTATATGGGTTGTGAATCCTCCAAGGGTCATCTCTTGGAATGTTAGGCTCGTAAGGTATACATGAGGTTAATATTTAAGTACTGCAATCGTACCATATTATTGTATTGTGTACTTTTCATCTCATTTTTTGCGAATGATACTGTGAAATGGTCTTCCTTTTATGCGGTATTGACATTCTTACATTGTTGTTAAGGTAGTATTATTATGTCATTAGGATTTATATGGCTTGAGTCATTAGGACTTTCTATTTCCATAGCAGATGCGTTACCAGTAGTTTACTTTACCTCTTTAGTTGTCTATTTTTCTTGGTTGTCCTATGATGCCTACTGAGTATAAGTGGATTGTATTCACTCCTAATTTCTATATTATTTTGGTATAGATCCTAGTTCGAGTGCTATCTATAGATCGTGCTTTTATGTAGCTTTGAGGTTTAAAAGTCAGGGTGCACTCCCCTTCGGAGCTTGCTTTCCTACTTCATCTAGTTCTTTATGTGCTTACTTTATTTTAGATATAGAGATTGTGTATTTGTATCCTATGTTACTTATAAAGTTACTCTTACTATGACACTAGTTTTTGGGTATTTGAGATACATTATTCAAATATTTGCCTTGTTATCGTATTTTCTTGGCTTTATTTTAATGTCTCCTGTTATGATTATTGCTTAGCTTTTTTGGTTGTGTATTTTCTTTAGAGTTGGGCTTACCTAACAAGGTTGGATTGGGGTAGGTGTCATGATGACCTCAAATTTTGGGTTGTGACAGTCTAAAACTTGCCCTGCATATTATGGAAGAAAAATAAAAAGTGTTATTTTATTTATCCTTGATTTTATCTTGTGAATTTTATCCTCTATAGATATTGTTACCATTACTTAACCCATTTGAGCCTGTAACCTTCTATTTGGTAGCCTTACTTTTGCCTTAATTCTTTTATTGAATTCCTACTTTTTCCACCCTTCATCCTTGAGCATTATAGCATAGACAATGATAAAATTGCTAAATCTGAGAAAAGGGATGATTTTGTGTTAAAGATGATCAATGATAGCTATAAAGTAATAAAAATTCCCTATTTGAAAGAATGTGACCTGGAAAAAAGAGAACAAGTTAATGAAGAAAATGAATAATATTCTTGATAAGATGAGAATTACTCGTGAAAATAATTGATGAGCGTGGGATAAAAATAAAGAGAAGAAAATAATGGGAGATGAAGTGTAAAAGTAAAAAGTGCTTATATAAGTATAAGTCACTGTTATGTAGTTTTTCTACCCTTCCCCTAGCCTATGTACAACTCGTTAAATTCCTATTTTATTCTATTCGAGCATGCTTAATTAGTGGAGAAGTACATTATGAGGAAACCTATGGTTCTTTGTGCATGCATTTGAATTTGTTTGTGAGTGTGGAAGATTTTATTTAATCTTAATTTCTTAATTTATATTTGATGTTTAGATTCGAGTGTGTGGATTATTTCTTCTTGTGAGGATACTTATTTCATGATAGATAGTTGATGTTATTAGCTTTCTTTGACAAGAGTAGGTGAGCAAAATTAAATTGTTTTTTATAGAGTCATTGAGGTTAGAAGTTTGTTGTTTGTTCATAATTCTTGCATTATGATGGGAAGATATGCTTGATACTCTGAACTGCTATATGGTCTTATAGTTTGTATCAACCAAAGTAGTAGCATTCGAAGCTTAATTTATTGAAATGAACTTTAATATTTACCTACAGGTGAACAAAGGTTTAAGTGTGGGATCGTGATCTTGGGCATATTAATAGACCTAAGTACTATATTTTCCCAATATTTAAGCTTAAGTTCCAAGATTAAATTCTCATATATCTATATTTTTTATGCATAATTAATGTTAGTGAGCTAATAGACATGATTAGAAAATTTTCAGGTTATAATGCAGTTGGAATAAATAAAAATTAATGAAAAAACACAAAAGGTGAAGTAAATGGATCTCAGAGGCATTCAAAAATGATGCAAGAAGATGTATTTGTTCCATAGAGATGTTTTAGAACACTATATATCGTGCCGCATAGTGTTGATTTAAGATTAAGATGTTGAGAAGGCCTTAGAGGAGTATCCCAATACGCGCCTATGTCATGTCACAAAGGCTTCCTGGCCAATCCAACAAGGTACCATGGAGAAAAATTGGTATGCCTAGCAGCGTGCCATGGAGCTAGAATAGCGAGTTTGCTAGCGGTGAGGTATTCCATCTACAATTTTCAAGTTAAGTCTAAGTAGGATTAGGTGATTTTTCCCACACTATAATAGAGCCCTTACATAATTTTTTGATAACTTTTGACCTATGGAGAGCTAGGAGTTGTCGTGGAGGCCGGAGAAGTATATTCTTTTCTTCTTAATATTTAATTATTTTTATATTTTTCGTTGGATGATTTTGATACAATTTCTCCTTATCTATGTAAATTTAAACTTCTTAATCTAGGATTGTGGTATCTAACTGCATAATCGTATAGTAACTCTTGATTTGATTTTTCTGGTTACCATCATATCCATTCTGATATTTTGGTACTTACTATTCTAATGCTTAACTACCTTTTAAAAAAATCTATGATCTTATTGTAGACTTGGGAGCAGAATTGATAAGATAGCACGAAGAATATAAGGGGTAATATCTTTTCATTGGTTAAAAAAAATCCATATTTGTGGCGAGAATAGAGATACACCTAGAGCTCCTTGCTTAATTATAAAACACGAAGATATATAAATACATTTTGATTAAGTTATCACATCCTTGCTCAATGATGTAGTTATGATGTAAATTTGGATAGATGATTAGAGGTTCAAGATACCATGATCATATAATTAACCCCATAAATCAATAACTAGATAATAAACAAGTTGATGAAATTGATACCCGCCATGATAGTTAGTTAATCCATAACCCTAGATCTATTTATTCATTGATTGTGTAAGAATCTTCTTTATCTTTGTTAATTGTTCATTATCTAGTTTCTTTTATTTTTTAGTTTAGTTAATTCATAAATACATCTTTAGAATTTATCACTTGAGTAAATGATTAGAGTTGGTTTAAACTAGTAAATAGTTAATCGATAAGTCCCTATGAATACCATATATGAACCTACAAGTCTTATTTACTTGTACGATCATGTAAACTTATGTGTATGTTTTGACATAAAATAGTTTCCTACGGACTTACCTAGTATTCCTTCAAACCATCGTATAGACTTTTGTATTGATTTATAGTTGGATACTCATCCTAGTTTTGTTCCTCCTTAAAAGATAGCACCGACTGAGCTGGTGGAGTAGAAAGTTCAGTTGTAGGATTTCTTAGTAAAAGGTTAATTTATTCAAGTGCCTCCACAACTAGTGCTCTTGTGATGTTGTGAAGGAGAAATATCGTAGTATGCATATGTGCATTGACTATTGTCAATTGAACAAGGTTACTATCTAAAACAAATATCCTTTTCCTCATATATATGGTTTGTTTGACCAGCTTCATGGTGGTTCGGATCAAGATATCATCAGTTGGAGATTCTTGATAATGATATTCCTAAGACTAATTGTGGAATAGGTGTGGGCATTATGAGTGTTTTGTGATGTCTTTTTGGCCTATATATGGCCCAACTACTTTTATGAGTTTAATAAATGGAATTTTTAAGGCATATTTAGATTCATTTGTGATTGTGTTTATTGATTATATTTTGGTGTATGTAAAGAATAAGGAAGATCATGAGAACCATTTGCGAAATATCTTGGTTTAGTTGAAAGAGAAGCAATTGTACGCTTAATTTTGTAAGTTTGAATTTTGGCTGACTTTTGTGTCCATTGTGGGGAGTGCTAATTCAAAATAAGGAATTATAGTTGATCTATAGAAAATAAAGGCAGTTAAGAGGGGGCTAGAACTATTTCAGTGGCAAAGGTTCACAGCTTTGAGAGGTTGGATAGCTACTATAGCCGATTTGTAAAGATGTTTTCCTCTACTAATAAAATACCCTAGATTTTGGCCTTTAAAATTTTGTTGACCTTTTAGCTTACTGTCTTGGTTATGACTTGACCCCATGATTCGTAGGGTGTCTTGATGGGTCAAGTGACCCTAGTTGTAAGGTGTCCAATGTGTGGTGTTGAATTTTTGTCTTTGGTATGACTTGAGGGCACGACCCATAAAGACTGTTGATAAGTCATTAGGAGGATTCATAACAAAATTATGTAAGTTTATGTCTTGATTTTTCTTTGAGTACGAGTGGCTCACTAAAATCCGTAGGGATATGTTACGATTCATGGGATAAAATTGTAGGAAGTCCACTGTCTAACCCATTTGAGTTCTGTATTGACTACGACTATACCTTATGAGTCATAGAGACTCATTATGGGTTGGTTGGTTGGTTAAGTTGTAAGGATAGCAGTTAGTGTTCTTGGTTACAACTCCTGTGATGAGTTGTAAGGAGTGGTTATGAGTTAATGGTTGACTCGTAGTCAAAGGCTACATTTTCTAGCTTTTAAGTTAAGAGCATTTTGGATATTTCACTTTTTTCCCAACTTGAAACCATGTCATATAACCTCTTTAAGTTATCCGTAGTCCTCATAAACACATCAAATAGACTCTCAAACACTCTCAAATCCTCAAGGTCAAGAACACTTAGAATTTTCAAGAGATTAATCAATTGAGGCTTCCAAGGGTGATTTCTCTCCATACTTGGTGTTTAAAGCATGTTACTCTTCCCTCATTTTCAATTTTGTAAAAGCGTGTTTTTTAAAGTATTATTCATGTAATAATGATGTTGGGTTTTGAACCATGGGTTGAGTGTTTTTAATATAAATTGTTTAAATGTTTCTTCTATGATATTTATAAAACTACTGTGTTTAAATTGATGGATGGTAAATGCATTGGGGTGCATGGGAATGGTGGATGGAAATATGGGAACAATAGAATCTCCAAATTAAATTTTTTGGTATGTAAATTGGTAATAAACTCAACCCATTTGCATAATTGATTTTGGTTTGTACATTATCACTTGGCTTGGCTTGTTTCTCAAAACTAATGCATGGTGTAAATGGTTAAATGGTTAATGATGGTTTTAAAAACCTTATGGGTTACAATGGAATCCCCTAAGTGAATGATTTATGAAAACCTTATAGGGTACATCGGAATCCCCCAAGTGATTTTAATAATGGAGTCTACGGGGTACACGGGAATCCCCTAAGTCTTGTCTTAGTGATATAGCTTGCAAGCTATAGTCGGTATGACGATGCCACTTAATAATGCATTAATAATTGATTCCTAGAATTAGTGGAATAGTTATGTGTTAAATATTTTAATTGGCCAATAATGGGGGTTGTGATAGCTAGCCATGAAAGTGTGAGTCTAAAGGACGGACACTAGAAACTTATATTTGCCGACATGAGGGTTGGAATTGATGAAAATGTGCTTGTGGGGCACAAGGGAATACCCCAAGTCTATACTTGTATATATGTATCATGGAGGGTGAATGGTATAGGGGAATCCCCGACCATTTATGATATCTTTAATCAATGCGGCTAACACGCACTTGGGCCTGTTTAGGGGGTATGTAATGCCCCAAATCCTATTCTAGAGCGTCACATGGTTCTTAAGGATACAAGTAGCCCCAAGCTAACCCTTTGAGCCTACTACTTAGTATAAAGCTTACTTAGAGATAATGAGATCAAAATAAGGAGTCATGTCATATCATGTCTAACTGAAATCCGAAAGATTACTGTAAAAGTAACAAAATACTTCAAATCTAAATATACTGAGCAAATAGTCTGACAAAACCTCTACTACTCAATAAACTAGAGAGCCATTGGGACAGATCCCCAACTGACTCTAACTGAATTGAAAGTAGCAGAACAACTACAAAAAATACTGAAGTATCTGGAGATAGGTCATTGAACCATTAGGACTCACCACAGTGGAGATGTAAATAAAGGTACTCGGGATCATTAACACTGCTGGGACTGAGCACCTAAACCTACATTATGAGACAATGTAGCACACAGACGTATATGTGGATCAACACTTGGGAATGTACTAAGTATATGGGGTGTATGCAGCTAAATATCAATACAATAAATATTTATAGAAAACACACATGGTATTGTAGATGACTCACATAGCTTGAATAAAACTCTCATAAATCATGAACAATGAAACATGTAGTATAAATCACGTGAGCCATTACACTTTGTTCTAAATTTGTATTCTTTCTTTGATCTCAAGATTGTAAACATGTTGAACTCTTAAAACAACAACTTTTAGAACATACACTTTAGTCTTTTGAAAACAAGGAACTTCTATGAAACTGAAGGACTTAAAACCTTAAGAACTTTAAGAATTGAGACTCTAGGAAACTTGGGAGTTTCTTCTAACCGACATAAACTATGTGAGCTACATGGAGTCCAACGTCCTACCCATGTTGGGGAGAGCTGTTCTATCTTTTCCATTGGAGTAGAACCTTTTTCTTTTTAGTGATCACTAGCTTAACCCACTTAGGGTAAATCAAATCCTACGGTGGATCATAGTTCTGGGGCATCAGACCTTGGAATCAAGCCCAACTCGGCGCTAAATACTACTCCCTTACTTAAGTTCAAAACTTTTAAGAAAAATATACCTTAAACAACTCAAAAATATGCAATGGAAGCCAACTATGCTCCTCTTTATCTTAAATCAAATAGTGTGGATTTTCTTTCTTAAATTAGGATTAAAATCAACTTTTTTCTTGAAACTTTGGTAGACTATCACCAATTAGCTTTAAAACTTTAATAGCATGGAAATATCAATCCACTTCTTGAAACACTTTAGAAAGTATCAACAATTCATCCTTGGACTTAAGGCATGTATATTCTTAAAGGATCACAATTTTACAATAAAACTTAATTCATGACACCAATCTCAGAAACACTTGAAGATATCACATCAATATAGGAATGTGCAATTTATAGCATGAATTATCAATTCAAATCATAAATATGCAAAACAATCATGAAATTCATTTATAAAAATCAAATCTTTGGGCACAAGAATGAAAGAAATTTTCTTGTTCAAACCCCACATACCTTAGGTTATGAACTTGGGTGGATAAGCTTTCTTGAGTCTCTTTCTCATCCTTTTGGATGACGGTTATTGAAGACCTTGACTTGGGAACCTTGAATCTTGACTCAATTTGGAAAAACTATGG
The DNA here is from genome assembly GCF_002878395.1 of Capsicum annuum. Classification (NCBI taxonomy): domain Eukaryota; kingdom Viridiplantae; phylum Streptophyta; class Magnoliopsida; order Solanales; family Solanaceae; genus Capsicum; species Capsicum annuum. Next base: position 87,426,133 of record NC_061121.1, read on the forward strand.
TGAATTCTTGAGATCTTGGGAAGAGGTTTTGGGTACTTAGGGTTTTTTGTTGAGAGAAATATTGAGAAAATTCGTATAAGGTGCTTGTAATGACCTTAGATTAGGTGTTTGGGTGATTTAAGTGGTGCGGAAAAAGTTCAAAGTGCCCTTTTTAACTTTTGTACGAAGCTGGAAAAACTAAATTGGAAAACCCTATTATATGGGCCACCGTGACGTGCCACTATCATGGTGGCTCACTGGAATTTGACAAATGGGATTTTGGAAGTCACTGCGATACGGTGCTATTGCGTTTTCCCACTGGTTGGGACCTGAAACTTCAGCATGATAGGCCGCTATCGCAAAGGTCCACTAGAAATTGACGATTCTCAAATAGACCCTCTCCGCGATGCGTTAAACACTAAAATGATGTTGTTTTACTACTAGGACTTAAATTTTCCATAACTTTTTGCCAGGTTATAGATTTGGGCAGATCTTATATCGTTGGAAATCGAATTAAATTTCCAATATGCTAAAAAGTCAAAATTAGGGAAATTCTATATGGTTTAAATGTTACACAGTTAGGAAGTCATTACTTAGTATTCTAGAGACAAAATTAAGCTAAAGGAAAAGTTCGGGGGTATTACAATATCTCCCCCTTAGCAACTTGCTAAACTGAATTTCTATCATTCTAAACTCTTGGATACTTCGGAGAATGCATGATATTATATTAAGAATAGCTATATAACTGCAACTTTGATTAGAAAGGGGCTAAGTAAGGAAGAATGACACCTTCGGCTTGATCTGAACATGTGGAGAATAGGTATGGGTACTTGGATCTAATATCTGACTTGGCTTCCCAATTAGCTCCCTCAACTGACTGGTTGTACCACAACACTTTGACTAAGGGAACCTCTTTGTTCCTCAAGTCTACGGACCTGGTGTTCTAGAATCTCAACTGGAATCTCTTCAAATGAAAGGCTAGTTGGGATATCTGGGCTCTCTGAAGGATCCACAATAATGGAATCACCAATGTACTTCTTAAGAATGGAGACATGAAAGATAGGATGCGCAACTGACAACTCTGTGGGAAACTCAAGTTCAGAGGCTACTCTCCCGACACGACTTAGGATTTTATAGCAGCCAACATACCGGGGACTAAGCTTCCTTTTCTTGGAAAACCTTTTCACCTCTTTCATTGGTGATATTTTTAGTTACACCAAGTCATTAACTTCAAACTCAAGGTCTCTTCTTCTTAGATCTGCATATGACTTATGATGACTCTGGGTTGTCTTCAACCTTTCTCTAATCAACTTCACCTTCTCTATAGACTCAAACACTGGATTAGGTCCAATCAAAGTAGCCTCACCCACTTCAAACCAACCTATGGGTGATCTACATCTTCTACCATACAAAGCCTCAAATGGTGCCATCTTGATGCTAGCATGGTAACTATTGTTATATGTAAACTCAATCAATGGTAAATGCTAATCGCAACTACCTTTGAAGTCAAGAGCATATGCTCTCAACATATCCTTCAAGGTTTGAATAATCCTCTCAGCCTAACCATCTGTCCGTGGATGAAAAGTAAAATCCAAATGAACTTGGGTACCAAGACCCTTCTGGAACTCCATTCAAAACTGAGTACCTCTATCTGAGATAATAGACAAGGGAAATCCGTGCAACTTGACCAACTCCCGAAGATATAATCTAGCATAATCCTTAGCTGTATAAGATATATGCATGGGCATAAAATACACTAACTTAGTCAGCGTGTCTACGATAACACAAATAGAATCATGGTGACAATGTGAAAGAGGTAGACCAGTGATGAAATCCATATTCATCTCCACCCACTTCTAAGTGGGTATACCAAATTCTTATATTATACCACCAGGTCTATGGTGTTCAATCTTAACTTGATGGCACGTCGTACACTTCGCCACAAACTATGCTATATCTTTTTTCATGCCACTATACCAATGGATTTCCTACAAATCGTAGTACACCTTGGTAGCGTCGGGATGAATAGAATATCGTGCGCCATGTGATTCAATCATAATTCTCTTCCTTAGATCATCAACCTATTGTGTGAGAAAAAGCTAACATATTTGAGGCTTTTAACTCTAAATAATTGCGACATCTTATGCAAATTTTGGTTGTTTTTGATCGTTTTCTTGTGATATTACATTTCTAGAAAGGATGGGAGAAAAACATAGGAAAGATGAACAAACTAAGTAAAACCTAGTACAAGTGAGCTGATATGAGTCTGACGAAATTTTTTGCAAGCCATCAGAGATGTGGTAAGCTGCCAGAAAAAGGCGTCAGGAAGAACAATGAAGAAGAGTTGCAGGATAAAGGTGACGACATTCTTAATATGTCATCATAAGAAGATATCGTCAAGTAGGATAGAACAAGGTGAAATAAGTTTAAGGTTTGATGACATTTGCTACACATCGTCACTCCTCTGGTAAGATGTCGGAGGACATCGTCAGAGTGAGGAAGAATAGGTTAAGAAGGCACGACTTCTGATGACATATCTGAGACATCGTCAGAAAGCTGATGATCAACACCAATATGCCATCACCTAAATTCGAGCCTAGCTGTGATTTGCTTATTTTATTACCTTAATTAGTCTTTAGTATAAATAGCAATTTTGAGAGATTTTAAATTATCAAGTTTTAAACATTCAGAATAAGAACTTTGGAGAGAGAAACACGTATATTGTTCTTTTTCACCAATTATTCTTAGTTTTCTTTCTTATCAACTATTCTTGGGTTTCTAACCTGGGATTTAATTAAAGAAATTACTTGTTATTTTCCATCTATACTTAAGTTGATTATTATCATCATGGATTCAACTTGTGATTTCTTTCATCAAATAATGAGCAGCTAATTCCATTAGCCGGGGTTATGGGATCCAAGGATTAGGTTTTGATATGATGCTAGGTGTTTAATGGATTCAAGGAGTAGTAGAACATCTTGAAAATTTGTGGTTTTAACTGAAATCTAGTGGTTGCAAATAGTAGATTATGCCTTAGGTTTTATTTTCTTCTAATGGAAAAATAGACTAGAGGACGGGAATTATCAACAGGGACTCGGAAGCTACCAACCTTCTATTTAATGATTAATGTCATAACTGGATTAATCTACCTGAGATAACATCCGTTTGGATATAGATAAATTATTTAAGTTTGAGAGAATTAGATAATAAATTATCTGGTGATGTCGAGAGATAAGTCAGATAGAATCATAGTCAGGGATATTCTATTATTCTACTCATTCCGAGGGTCTCTAGTATTACCTAGTATCTGTCAATACCCAAAAACTTTGGTGATCATAAATTTGGTTTCCCATTTATATTGATAACAACACTATAATTCAGGAAGTGAAGATTGATTCATTGTGAACTTTAATCCCCCATCTTTTGGAAAAAATAAACTACCAGTAAAGTATTTCATAAACAAATTGACATTCACACCCTATTCTCTGTGGGATTTGACCCCAACTTGGTTGGGTTTTATATTTAAAACAATCACTTACACCCATTCAAGAGTGTAATTTGAGCGTTACTAAAAATTGCACCGTTGCCAAGGAATACGATTGTAGACTGAAAATTTTGTGTGCAAAAGTTTGTTGATAGTTAGTTTCCTTTATTTATGCTCGTTTGTTGTTTTTGTTTATTTATAGGATATTCAATTTTGGTTTCACTAAGCAATACCCAATCCAAAACTCCATCACATAAGAAGAATGGCAGAATGACCACTGTGGTATGAGGCTGAAGAGGATGACGATGTATATGGAGCAGGTGCAACGGGCGCGATCATTCCACCACCGTTGGCACCAGGAGCAAAGTTCAATCTTACAAGTATAATGATCCATCTTTTAAATATGAAAGGGTTATTTGGAAGCCTTCCTAAAGATGACCCCAATCTACATCTGGTGAATTTTGTCACCATTTGCAAATCCTTTGATAACTTAGGGGTGAGCCAGAGTGCTATCTGATTGAGGTTGTTTCCATTGTCTCTATTTGGTGAGATAACATTATGGTTAAATGAGTTGATGCCTGATTCTATAACCAACTGGAGGCAGTTGGGAGGAGCTTTCCTAGAAAGGTTCTTTCTGCCGTCCAAAAGGATACAATTGAGGGATGAGATCCATAATTTTAGGCAACTCCCAAATGAGGCTACGCATGAAACTTAGGAGAGGTTCAAGAAGAAGCTGGTATAATGTCCAAATCATAACATGACGGACCTACATCTAATGGAGACTCTGTACAGAGCTTTTAACTCTGTGACAAGGCCAATAGTAGACAATACTACTGGAGGATCATTTGTTACTCTTGCATTTCAAGATGCTGGTAATATGCTAAATAGGATAACCAAATTAAGTAGGGCTTGGTACACCAGTGATTCTGTGGTGAAAAGTCCAATTGTACCTATTGGAATGAAGGAGGAACAGTGAAAAAGGAATGAGGAAGATGATCAAGACATAGCCCATCTAAAGACTCAAATGGACCTGCTCACCAAGCACTTAATGTCAGGAAGGACAGAACAGGTAAAAGCTATAATGACTTGGGACCGTGATGATATGGATACTGAAGAAGAAGTTAACTATTTTACTAAGAAGGTGGTTTCCTAGGCAATAGCCAAGGTAATCAAGGTCGGAATGAGAATGACAATCCTAATCATAAAGACAGGGAGCAAGAAAAAATGAGATGTATCAATGGAAGAAATGGGTTGTATGTTCGTGCAGGACATCAAGAAGTTGTTACAACTAGTTTGGGAAAGTGTTTGACGGAAGATATGATGAAAGAAATATTTAAGTGAGTAGAGGCTACTAATGCAGGAGTAGCTAGTATGAGGAGTGCATTTTCCAATATGAGTCAGTTGGTTAGTTAACACTTAACTTCTATCTAGCAGTTAGAGCAACAGATAAGTCAACTATCCTTAGTATTAAACCAGGGAATAAGTGGTACTTCACTTGTTCATGCAATTTAGGATCAGAAGACTGATAATTTATGTCAAGCAACCAGCACTAGGAGTGGTAAGATTTTATCTGGCCCTGCTGTCGACAAATCTAGGAATATTGAGGAAATTATAGATGAACCAACAAAACAACATCCAAGGGAGTTGGAGAAACCGAATAGTTCTATTGACTTATGAGACAATGAGAAAGATAAGGAAGTGGTTTTGAAACCTATGCCATGTCCACCACCTCTTTTATCTTAATGGTTGAGAAAGAAGGCGGATGATGCAAAATTCAGTAAGTTTCTGGCAATGCTCATGCAATTGGCTATAAATGTGCCTTTGATCGAGGCCTTTGAGAAAATGCTAGGGTATACAAAATTTTTGAAAGATCTTGTGACCAAGAAACGAGTAGTGAGTTGCGAACTGAAGCAAACCTCTACCACTGTAGTGCTATTTCCACAGGGACCTTGATGCAAATTTTCCCTACACAATTGGAACTATGGAATTCACCTAAGTACTGTGTGATCTAGGGGCAAGTGTTAACCTAATTCCATTGACTATCTATAAAAATTTGGGGTTTGGGAAATCCTACAAAGACCAATATAAGGTTGGTAATGGCCGACAGATCAGTAAAGCGATATGTTGGCATTTTGTATGATGTACTGGTCAAGGTCTCCAGTTTTATATTCCCTACAGACTTTGTCATTCTAGAATGTGAGGAGGACTTCGAGTTGCCCATAATATTGGGTCAACCTTTCCTTGCAATCGGAAGTATATTGATCTATTTGAGAGCGAATGAGCTCTTATTCAGGGTGAACGATAAAGAGGTACGGTTTAATATAGGCAAATCAATGAAACAACATGAGGAAATGAGTGTGTTCTCAGTAGTTGATGTGTACTTTAAGGATGAACAGGATGTGCTTAGAACTAAACAGCTTATTATCGAGCCCTTAGCAGCGATTGTGATGAACTATGAAAGCGAAGGCATTGAGGAGTATGAAGAGACAGTTTGTGCCCTGACCATCCAGGGCTCGTTTTCTTATGATCCTAGTAATCTGGACCTTGATCTAGCTAATCGACCAAAACCACTAGCCAAGCCATCTATTGAAGAACCTCCGATGTTGGAATTGAAGGAGCTGCTTGGTCACTTATGATATGTATTTCTTGGAAAAGGGAACACACTACCTGTTATTATTGTCACCGATTTATAAGAATGATAGGTAACTACACTTATTTTAGTACTCCAGAAGCACTAGAGAGCAATCGAATGGACCATCGTAGACATTATTGGTATTCCTCCTAGCATCTGTACGCACAAAATCTAACTATAAGAAGACTGTACTCATACCATTGAGCATCAGCGTTGTCTTAACCCACCAATGCAAGAAGTGGTTAAAAGGAGATTATTAAGTGGTTTGATGCAGGAGTAGTTTACCCTATTTCTGACAGCAAGTGGGTGATCCCAGTTCAATGTATGCGCAAGAAAGGTGGTATGACAGTGGTTGCTAATGAGAAAAATGAGTTGATTCCACTCAGGCCAGTGATCGGGTGGAGAGTTTGCATGGACTACCGTAAGTTGAACTCTTGGATGCTGAAGGACCATTTCCCAGTGCCTTTTATGGACCAGATACATGATTGATTCGTTGGCAGGGGTTGGTATTGCATCCTAGATGGTTATTCTGCATATAACCAAATCTGTATTGTTCCGAAAGATCAAGAGAAGACGATGTTCATATGCCCATATGGCATATTTACATTTAAGAGGATGCCATTTGGGCTATGCAATGCACCCACCACTTTTCAACGGTACATGATGTCTATATTCTCTTACATGGTAGAAGACACCATAGAGTTATTCATGGATGATTTCTCAGTGGTAGGTGATTCATTCCAAATGTGTCTAGAGAATCTGAATATGGCCTTGCAAAGATGTGTTGAATTTAATCTAGTGCTTAACTGGGAAAAATGCCATTTTATTGTAAAGGAGGGTATTGGGCTAGGGCATAAAATTTTTGAAAAAGGGATTGAAGTTGATCAATCAAAGGTTGAAGTTATCGAGAAATTACCACCCCCCATTTCAGTAAAGAGAGTGCATAGTTTTCTTGGTCATGCAGGATTCTATTGGAGATTCATAAAAGACTTCTCAAAAGTTGTAAGTCCACTTTGCAAGTTGTTGGAGAAGAAATTTAAATTTCTCTTTGATTATAAGTGCTTGAAGGTATTTGAATGCCTTAAAAAGAAGCTGGTGGAAGCCCCCATTGTTATTGCACCTGACTGGGCCAAACCATTTGAAATAATATGTGATGCAAGTGGTGTTGCACTAGCAGCTTTATTGGGACCAAAGAGGAATAAATTGTTTCACTTGATATATTATGCCAGCAAAGCACTGAATGGAGCACAAAAGAATTACACAGTAACCAAACATGAATTGCTGGTCGTGGTGTATGCTTTCGAGAAATTCAGGTCTTATATGCTTGGAACTAAACTGGTAGTCCATACAGACCATGCCGCCTTGCGGTACTTGATGGTCAAGAAGGATCCTAAACCAAGGCTTATTAAATGGGTGTTGCTACTGCAAGAGTTTAATTTTGAAGTCAAAGATAAAAAAGGTTATGAAAACTAGGTTGCAGATCATCTATCTAGAATGGAAGGTGGACAGGAAGTTAGTGATGAAACAAAGATAAATGATATGTTTCCGGATGAGGAGATCCTGGCAACTGTTGTGGAAACATTGCCTTGGTACACTGATTATACAAATTAAGTTATGAGTGAGCTCCTCCGAGAACACCGTTTGCTCTACCAAAAGAAGAAGTTTTTGTATGATGTAACACATTATTTCTAGAATGAGCCTTATCTTTTCAGGTGATGTGCAAACAATATAACATGGAGATGCGTGCCTAAAGTAGATATACGATATATACTGGAGACATGTCATGCTTCCCCAGTTGGGGGTCACCATGCAGGTAATCGAATGGCCATGAAAGTGTTGCAAACTGGCTATTATTGGCCAACATTATTTAAAGATACCCATAAGTTTGTGTAGGAATGTGATCAGTGTCAAAGACAGGGATCAATATCTAAACAGCACAAAATTCCCTTGACCAAGATGCTTGAAGTGGAGTTATTTGAAAAATGGGGTATTGACTTCATGGGTCCCTTTGTAAGTTCTTATGGGATAAAGTACATTCTGGTTGTTGTTTATTATGTGTCCAACTCGGTTGAAGCTGTCGCATTGGCTGATAATGAGGGAAAGAGAGTCATTGCATTTCTCAAATATCTTCCCTTGCTTCGGAGTACCACGTACTATTATAAGCGATGGAGGATCTCACTTTTGCAACAAACTATTTCGAGTAGCTTTGGTGAAGTATGGTGTAAAACACCATAGAGTGGCTACTCCATATCACTCGTAAACTAGTGGGCAAGTAGAGGTGTCGAATCATGAAGTGAAGGCCATCCTATCCAAGATAGTGAATGCTAACCAAAATGACTGGTCATGAAAACTTAATGATTGCAAGTGGGCATATCGAACATCTTTTAAGATACCTATTGGAATGTCACCATTTCAACTGGTCTGTGGAAAAGCATGCCATTTGCCAATAGAGCTGGAGCACAAGGCCTCATGGGTACTCAAGAAGTTAAATCTGAACTGGAAGAAGGCGGTAGAAATGATATTAGGGAAACTAAATGAGATGGCTGAATTCCATATTAGGGCATATGAGCGAGAAGATTTGTATAAAGAAAAAAGAAAAAAGTACCATGACTGGAGACAGAGAAACGAGAGTTCAAAAGAGGGGACTTGGTACTTCTATTTAATTCCAGACTTAAATTATTTCCAGGAAGGCTGAACTCTAAGTGGTCTGGCCATTTTAAGGTAAGCCAAGTCCACTCCTCTGGAGTAGTGGAGCTTGAAAACGAAGATGGCAATACCTTCAAGGTAAATGGGCAATGGGTAAAGCTTTACATTGGACCAGAAGAATTAGTGAAAAGTGTCACTATTATTTCTTTCGATGAAGTCTAAGGTAATCAAGCCACCTATGTCGTGTCACGACATTAAATCAAGCGCTACATAGGAGGCGGCTCATAAGTCCTGAGAATAACCCACTCCAGGTATAACCTAACCCTTAGTTTCATTTTCTTTTGATTTTAAGTTGAGGGTGTGGGGGTGTATTGTCGTTGTACCAACTATGTTAGTAACTAGGAGAAGTACTTATACTTGAAGCAGTCTACATGTTTGATGAATTTTTGAGCACCTTTACATTGGTTTAATTTCATGAATGTGTGAACTACATTAAATTGTGAATATGTATGAATCTTTTTGTGGCATTAGTTCTAGTAACTTGACAATCACTGCCAAACATTTGCATGAACTGGATAAGTAGTAGCTGGTAATATGCTTATGTGCCAAGTGTGTGTGAGGCTTTACTGTGTTCCCTTTATATTGCCTAATCTAGAACTTTCCCAGTTCATCTTATCGTAGTTGAAGGATAGGAGTTAGGAAAGGATCATAGGCCGTTTTTGAATTTCAGTCACTTTTAGCCTAAATGACCTTGCCTATAATACATTATATCCCTTGGTCCCTGTTTGCGCCTAAATTAGCCATTTTCCTCCTATGAAACCCATCACCTTCCCTTTTTAAATCATAAAGAACCTATTTCGGCCCTGGTCCTCTTTGGACACTGTGCACCTTAACTTAGGTAAATAGCCTTAGTTGAGGGTGGCTATTATAGGGGTGCGTGAGATAAACTGGGTATGAAGAAGGGTAAAATAAAAAAAAAAAGTTCTAAAAAAGAAATTGATAGTTGGGTCTTGGTGAAAAAGACCAATAAAATGAAAAATGTTTGAATAAAAAGAAAGACCACACCCTGTTTTGCGATCAAGAGAAAAGAAAAAAGAGAAAATGAGGTTAATAAGTAGACCACAAAAGATAAGGTAGTTCCAAGGAGGTTATTCACTCTTAATGCTATTTAATACCATACTAGCCCCTAGCCTACATTATAAGACTGAGAAAGTCCTATAGTGATCCTAGCTTACCTGTCTAGACACCTCGGTAATGAAGCTAAGGGAAAGCATATGGTATTTGGTATACATTGGTTGAACTTTATTCTTAGTGCGAGATCCTTTGTGATTATCCCCATGATTATACCTTGATTACTGATAATGAGAGAAAAGGGAAATTTCTTTGCTGGGAGGGCACAATAGGTATACTACCAGTTATTGACTTGTTGTGGTGAATGTGTTGTAGATGCATGTAAGAGTGTTATTGTTGAATGGATGCCATACCTTTATTCCTACGAGTTGCATGGTTATTTTCAAAAATTTGGCACAACTAATTTTTAAGTTGATTGACCTTGGAGAGGATGCATGTGTTTTTTAGCAAAGGTCGAGTGACTGGTTGCTGATTGTATTTTGTATTCTCTTAGTTGTGTTTTGGTTGCTTGAGCACAAGAAATTGTTTTAAGTTGAGGGTGTTGATATGTCAGAAAATCCTTACACATTTGAGGCTTTTAACTCTAAATAATTGTGAAGTCTTAAGCAACTTTTGGTTGCTTTTGATCATTTTCTTGTGATATTGCAGTTGTAGCAAGGAAGGGGGGAAAACATAGGAAAAATGAACAAAATAAGTAAAATCTGGTACAAGTGAGCTGATATGAGTTTGATGAAATTTCTTACAAGCCGTCAGAGATGTGGTAAGCTACCAAAAAAAGGATTCAGGAAGAATAGTGAAGAAGAGTTGCTGGATGAAGGTGACGACATTATCAATATGTCATCACAAGTGTGGTAAGCCGTCCAAAGATGCCATTAAGTGGGACAGAACATGGTGAAATAAGCTAAAGGTCTAACGATATTTGCTACACGTCGTCACTCCTATGGTAAGCCATTGAAGGACATCGTCAGAGTGAGGCAGAACAGGTTGAGAAGTCATGACTTCTGACGACATATCTGAGACACCGTCAGGAGCCTGACGATCAACACCAATATGCCGTCACCTAAATTTGAGCCCAGCTATGGTTTTGTTATTTTATTACCTTAATTAGGCTTTAGTATAAATAGCAATTTTGAGGGTTTTTAAATTATCAAGTTTTCATTATTCAGAACAAGAACTTTGGAGAGAGAAACACATACGTTGTTCTCTTTTGCCAATTATTCTTAGTTTTCATTCTTATCAACTATTCTTGGGTTTCTAAATTGGGATTTAATTAAAGAAATTGCTTGTTGTTTTCTATGTATATGTAAGTTGATTATTATCATCATGAATTCAACTTGTGATTTCTTTTATCAAATCATGAGCGGCTAAATCCATTAGCCGGGGTTATAGGATTCAAGGATTAGGGTTTGATATGATGCTAGGTGTTTAACGGATCAAGGAGTAGTAGAATATCTTGAAACTATGTGATTTTAACTGAAACCTAGTGGTTTCAAACATTAGATTATGCTTTAGGTTTTATTTGCTTCTAACAAAGAAATAGACTAGAGGACGGGAATTATCAATAGGGATTCAGAAGTTACCAACCTTTTGTTTAATGATTAATGTCGTAACTGGATTAATCTACCAAAGAAAACATCCGTTTAGATAAAGATAAATTATCTAAGTTCGAGAGAATTAGATAATAAATTGTCTGTTGAGGTCGAGAGATAAGTCAGATAGTATGATAGTCAGGGATATTCTGTTGTTTTACTCATTTCGAGGGTCTCTAACATTACCAAGTATCTGTCAATACCCGAAACCTTTGGTGATCATAACTCTAGTTTCCCATTTATATTGGTAACAACACTATAATTCAAAAAGTGAAGATTGATTCATTGGGAACTTTAAACCCTCATCTTTTGGAAACAATAGACTACTAGTAAAGTATTTCGTAAACAAATTGACGTTCACACCTTATTCCCTGTGGGATTCTACCCCAACCTAGTTGGGTTTTATATGGACAACGATCGCTTACACCCATTAATGAGTGTTATTTGAGCGTTATCACAACCCAAGGAACACATAGTCTACCCTGCAACCTCAACACCCCATCTCCCGCTTGTAGAAAACCTCTACCTTTTAATCATTAACTTACTCCTTCAATCTGACCAAACTAGCATCTAAGTTTTGCTTATCCTTCACTTCTGAAACTAAAGAGGATTCAAAACTAGTCTGCACAAAAATACTCCTCTCAGCAGAATCAATCAACCTAACACCTAATATAGCTAGAGAAGGTGCATCATTAGCTAACTTTTTTTACTTTTCTCTACATGGGTAACACTGCCCATAGACAACCTGTTAAGGGTATCCACGACTACATTGGTCTTGCCCAGGTGATACAAAACACTCATATCATAATCCTTTATCAATTCTAACCACCTCCTTTGTCTAAGGTTCAACTCCCTCTGAGAAAATACATACTGTAGGCTTTTGTGATCAGTAAACACATCAACATAAATACCATAAAGATAGTGCCTCCCCATTTTCAAAGCAAAAACCACAGCAACTAATTCAAGATCATAGGTTAGGTAGTTTTTCTCATCTGGCTTTAACTGTATAGAGGCATAGGCTATAACCTTACCTCTCTACATGAACACATAACCCAAACCAAGTTTAGAGGCATCACAAAACCCCACAAACCAATCCGTACGATCAGGCAAAGTCAACATAGGGTTTGAGGTGAGTCGAGTCTTTAACTCGTAAAAACTCTTCTCACTAGAATCTGACCAAAGGAACATAACTTTATTTTAGATCAAATGGGTAATGGGGGATGCAATAGAAGATAAACCTTTAATAAAATGGTGTTAGTAGCAAACTAGACCTACGAAACTCCTAATATCTGATGGAGAGATAGGTCTGGGCTAATTTCTTACAGCTTCTGTCTTTTGGGGATCAAATCTAATGCCACCGGCTGAAATAATATGACATAGAAAAGCTACTGACCTTAGACAAAATTCACACTTTCTAAATTTGGTGAAAAACTGATGATCTCTAAGAGTTTGCAAAAGAACCCTAAGATGATCCGCATGGCCATTCTTTGTACGAAAGTAAATAAGGATGTCATCTATGAACACTATTACAAATATATCAAGATACTACTTAAACACTCGATTCATGAGGTCCATGAAAGCCGCTAGAGTATTGGTTAGCCCAAAAGACATGACTAGAAACTCAAAGTGACCATAACTGGTTTGGAAGGCTGTCTTTGGGATATCACGCTCCCTTACTTTAAGTTGATGAAAGACAGATCTAAGGTCTATCTTTGAGAAATAACTCAGTTGATGAAAGACAGATCTAAGGTCTATCTTTGAGGAATAACTCACACTTTGCAACAGATCAAACAGGTCAACAATAATCGAAAAAGGATACTTATTCTTAACTGTGACCTTATTAAGCTAACGATAGTTAATGCACATACGCAAAGAACCATCTTTATTTCGCACGAATAGAATAGGTGCGCCCCAAGGTGACATACTGGGCCTTATAAAACCTTTGTCTTAAAGATTTTTGAGTTTCTCTTTCAACTCCTTAAGATCTATAGGTGTCATATGGTAGGAAGGAATAGAAATAGACTGAGTGTTGGGAAAAAGGTCAATCTCAAATTCTATCTCTCTGTAGGGAGGTACCCTTGGGAGATCTTCTAAAAAAAACATCAGAAAACTCATTAACAATATTGGATGACTGAATGGTTGGAGCCTTGGATCTAGTGTCCTTAACTTAAACTAGATGATAAATACAGCCTTTAGATATTAGCTTTCTAGCTTTGAGATAGGGTATAAAATGATTCTTGGGAGATACTGAACTCCTTAACCACTCGAACACTGGATTATCAATAAATTAAAACTTTACCACAAGGTATGACAGTCTATAGACGCATAGTAGGAATGAAGCCAATTATTACCTAGAATAAGGTCAAAATCCACCATGTCCAACTCTATCAAATCAGAAAGTATGACTCGATGAAGAATAGTAATAGGACATTTTTTATACACCTATTTAGAAATAATCGACTCCCCTAATAGACTAGAAACTAGGAAAGGCTCAGCAATCTTTTTGGGACTCATTTCAAAACTCACAGCTACAAGTGGGGTCACATAAGAGAAACTTGACCCGGGGTCCAACAACATATAGAAATCAAAATGAAAGATGTGGAGCATACCAGTAACAACATCAGGAGAATCCTCCTGCTCCTGATGGGATGGTAAGGCATAGAACCTATTCTGGCGCTGACTGCTGGCAATACTGGAAGAAGCACCCTAAGAAGGAGCTGGATGGGCTAAAGGAGCTGGGGCACTATTAGCCTGAGTATGAGGTCGCATATCTCTGTTCCCATACCTAGCATACAGACACTCTCTAAGTATGTGGCCCAACTAGACACAACCAAATCAACCTCTCTGATCGGCCAAACACTCACCGGAATAGGTCCTACTACACTTAGTATAGGGAGTATAATTACGTTTGTTACTTACACTGTTCTGGGACTTGGACATAGAAGGCCTGTTCCCTTGCTCCTACCTATTTTTGGGCATGGGATAACTAGATGACGAAGGTGCTGGCATAGACGAATGCCTTTAAAATTGTGGATGGTTCCCTCCGTGGGACCTAGCCTGACCATACTCATGCTGCTCGGATCTGGCCCTCTTGTTTCCCCTCACTCTATCTCTTTTCTTTATATTTTCTAGTTTTATTTGTTGAGCATTAATTATCAGCCTAATAAGATCCATGTCCTGTTGAGCATAGCAGTCCTACACTCTTTCAACACCAGTCCAGATATTCCAGTCACGAACTTACTTATGCTATCTCAGGTGTCAAAAATCAAATCAGGAGTATATTTGGCTAACTGGTTGAACTTAAGGCAATACTCCATAACATTCATGGAGCCTTACCTCAGGTTCATGAATTCCTCTATCTTTGATTCCCTTATCTCAAGTGGGAAGAACTTGTTCAAGAATGCATCTTGGAACACCTGCCAAGTAGTAGGGGCTACATTTTTCGCTCTATTCTTCTTCCATGCAACAACCCAGTCACAAGCAATGTCCTTCAACTTGTAAGACGCCAGCTCAACATTTTATTTCTCCAAGACATGGATCACTTAGCTAATCTTTCTTAATTCCTCAAGACATAACTGTGGTTCCTCACCTGCCTTTAGCCTATAGAACTATGGCGAGTTAATCCTCATGAAATCACAGATCCTAGAAGTTGCTAAATCACCTCCTTATTAAGGTGGAACTACATCCTAGTTATTGACCTGAACATTTGCAATAACTACTTGGGCTAATGCCTGAAAGGCCACCAGAAACTCAGCATGAGACACAATCTCATTCAAGGGATCATTATGCTGGGGTTTCTCGTTATTGTTTCTATAGGCATTTTCTCTTCAGGGAGGCATTTTGTGAAATAACAGAGCATGAATCAATAGCTGGGAGAGACAATTTTTGGCAAGATAAAATCTGAAAGAATGAAATAACTTTTTTGTAAAATGTATTGTAACCTCTTGCTCATAGATGTGGTGCGCTACACACCGATGATCAAGAATCTAATTAATGCAGCTTGTCAGAATATCTAGGACTCCTTAAACTTTAGGCTCTAATACCAAGTTTGTAACACCTTAAAATCCTGTCCCGAATTATCGCACGGTGCTTAAGGCTACATGTAGCCCCAAGCTAACCCTTTGGGCCTGCTACTTAGTATAAAGATTACTTAGAGATAATGAGAGAAAAATAATAAGTCATGCTATATCATGTCTAACTGAAATCCAAATAAGTACTGTAAAGGTAACAAAATACTGCAAATCTAAACATACTGAGCATCTAGTCTGACAAAGCCTCTACTACTTAACAAACTAGAGAGCTATTGGGATAGATCTCCAACTGACTCGAACTAAATTGAAAGTAGCAGAACAACTATTAAAAATACTGAAGTGTCAGGAGATAAGTCCTCGAACCATGAGGACTCACCACAGTGGAGATGTAGATAAAGGTACTCGGGATCACTAATGCTGCTGGGACTAAGCACTTATCAGACAATATAGAACATAGACGTATATGTGGATTAGCAATTGGGAATGTACTAAGTATATGGGGGTGTATACAGCTAAATATCAATACAATGAATATTTATAGAAAATATACATGGTATTGTAGATGACTCACATAGCTTGAATAAAACTCTCATAAATCATGAATAATGAAACATGTAGTATAAATCACGTGAGCTATTATACTTTGTCTAAATCTATATTTTTTCTTTGATCTCAAGCCTGTAAACTAGTAGAACTCTTAAAACAACAACTTTTAGAACACACACTTTAGTCTTTGTAAAATAAGGAACTTCTATGAAACTCAAGGACTTAAAACCTTAAGAACTATAAGACTTGAGACTCTAGGAAACTTGGTAGTTTCTTTTAACCGACATAAACCATGTGAGCTACATAGAGTCTAATATCTTACCCACGTTGGGGAGAGCTATTCTATCCTTGCCATCAGAGTAGAAACTTTTACTTTTTAGTTATCACTAGCTTAATCCAATTAGTGTAAATCAAATCCTATGGTGGCTCGTAGTTCTGGGGCATGAGACCTTGGAATCAAGCCTAACTCGGTGCTAAACACTACAACCTTACATAAGCTTAAAACGTTTAAGAAAAATATACTTTACGCAACTTAGAAATATGCAATGGAAGCCAACTATAATCCCCTTTAGCTTAAATCAAATGGTGTGGATTTTCTTTCTTAGCTTAGGATTAAAATACACTCTTTTCTTGAAACATTGGTAGACTATCACCAATAAGCTTTGAAACTTTAATAGCATGAAAATATCAACACACTTCTTGAAACACTTTAGAAAGTATCAACAATTTATCCATTGACTTAAGGCATGCATATTCTTAAAGGATCACAATTTCACAATAAAGCTTAATTCATGACACCAATCTTAGAAATACTTGAAGATATCATATCAATATAGGAATGTATAATTTATAGCATGAACTATCAATTGAAATCATAAATAAGCGAAATAATCATGCAATTCAAAACTTGAACAATTTATCAATTCATATTCTCAAAATAATATAATTTGGGTATAAACCCACTTGTAAAAACATGAAATTCATTTATAAAAATCAAATCTTTGGGAACAAGAATGAAAGAAGTGTTCTTATTAAAACCCCACATACCTCAGGTTATGAACTTGGGTGGATAAACTTGCTTGAGACTTTTTCTCATAGTTTTGGATGAGGGTTCTTGAATTTCATGACTTGGGAACCTTGAATCTTGACTTAATTTGAAAAAAACTATGGTGAATTATTGAGATCCTTGGAAGAGGTTTTGGGTACTTAGGGATTTATGTTGAGAGAAATCTTGAGAAATGTCGTATAAGGTGCTTGTAATGACCTTAAATTAGGTGTTTGGATGATTTAAGAGGTGTGGAAAAAGTCTAAAGTACCCTTTTTAACTTCTGTACAAATTTTTAAAAATTAAACTGGAAAACCCAATTTTATGGGCCACCACAATGCGCCACTATCGCAGTGGCTCACTAGAATTTAACAAATGGGATTCTGACGGTCACCGCGATGCGGTACTATCGCGTTATCTCTCTGGTTAGGACCTGGAACTTTGGTACGACGCACTACTATCATGGAGTTCCGCTGAAAATCAAAAATTGTAAAATAAACCCTCTCTGCAACGTACCAAGCACTAAAATGATGTTGTTTTACTACTAGGACTTAAATTTATCAGAACTTTTTGCCCGGTTATCAGATTTGGGTGGATCTTATATCGTTGGAAAGCTAATTAAATTTTCCACATGATAAAATTTAAAATTAGGGAAATTCTATATGGTTTAAATTTTACACACTTAGGAATTCATTTGTTAGCCTTCTAGAGATGGAATTAATCTTAAGGAAAAGTTCAGGGGTATTACAGGGTAACAGTGGACCCATATAGTTCATGGGTGGAATTATGATTGTAAAACTACACATCCCAAGTTAAGGCTTTGAAATGCATGCTGAACCTTGTTCCCTACCTTGGCATGAGATTAGCATACAATTATGTGCATTATTTTGACCTGGTTTTGGATTGATGGAATTACTTTATCCCGAAGTTACATGCTAGTGTTTACCCCACTAACCATCTTTAGATGTTATATCCTCCAATAATGCAGGAACCAGTCATATATCTACTCCTCTTACTCAGTGACTAGGTTATTTGGGGATAGCTTTACAATCAGACTAATGTGGTGAGCTTCCATACTTTCGAAGACCCCATTTTATGCTATGGATTTTTTTATGTCTTTACAATTTCTTTGGTATTGTTTTTGGCTTTGGTCGAGGGCATGTCCCGAATGGATATTCTTTGGTTTTTATTTAAGGCTTTATTGGACTACTATAAACATAAGTGGCGTCAGTATCTATGTTGGCATTGGAAGTTTTATTGGTATTGGTTGTTTGGTATTAATTGGATGGTTATGGTTATAAACTTATTATAATATTTTAAAATTAATATTCTTTTATCTTTTTATATGTTCAGAATTCATCCGACATGGGGTGTACGGGCGTCAATGATTTGAGTATTGGGGGTAGTCTCCGATCTTGGTTAGATTTGAGATACCTAATAAGGCAAGGCCCATTTTTGGGTTGTTTCAATTACTTTCTAAATGAATTTTCTAATGAGTGAAGAAAACTTCTAAAAGCTCAAGACTTTATTGACTATAACTTTTATCCTTACTTTGTCTATGGAGGGTAAGGATTTTTATTACTATAATGCCTTATATTTTTGATTGGTTGCTATTTTGATACAGGATAAGAGAGTCATTGCATAAACTACTAGGTTGTTTAAGGTGCATGAAAATAATTATTATGCACATGATTTAGAGTTGGCAGCTGTTGTGTTTTCTTTTAAGATTTTGAGTCACTATTTTTATAGTGTTTGTTGTGAGATGTTTACTAATCATCACAGTCTATAGCATGTATTTATATAGAGAGATCTGAATTTTAGGCAGCAGAGATAGATGGATATAATCAAGTATTATGATAATACTATCTTGTATCATCCAGGTAAGGCTAATATAGTAGTTGAACTTTAAGTAGGAAGCCTACAAGTTTGGGTAGGTTAATTTATTTGGAAAATACAAGACACCTATTGGATTAAGGGGTTCAGACTCTAGCTAAAAATTTAATGAGACTTCAGATGTCTAAAAAAAGTGGAGTGTTCGCTTATGTGAAAGTAATACTTTCTTTCTAGAGCAGATAAAGGCCAGAAAGTTTTAGCATGTTAAGTTAAGCAAGATTCATGATAAAATCTTGTAGGGAGAGGCCAAAGAGGCCATTATTTATGATAAGGGTGTTCTAAGAATTAAGGGGTGTATATGTGTTCCCTGTGTTGATGATTTGATTAAAATTATCCTTGTTGAAAAGCTCATAATTTGAGGCACTCTATATATTTTGGTGGGACCAAGATGTATCATGATGTGAGACAACATTATTAGTGCAATAGGATAAAGTGTCATATTATTGATTTGGTTTCCCAGTGTTTAAATTGTCAGTAGGTGAAATATAAGCATTAGATGCCTAGAGAGACACTCTAGAGAATGTCCATTCTAGAATTAAAGTGGCACAAGATTATAATGAATTTTATGGTTGGTCTTTCAAATACTTTAGGTAAATATATAATTCCGTATGGGTCATATTGATAGGTTGACTAAGTTTTCACACTTCATTTAGGCTAAGGTAAATTAAAATGCAAAAATGTTAGTTATGATTTATATCAATAAGATTGTTTGATTACATAGAGTTTTGCTCTTTATTATCTCTGATAAAGATATGTAGTTTACTTCTAACTTTGAAATAAATTACATATTGAGTTTGGTACTAGGTTGGACCTTATTACAATATTTTACCCTTAAACTAATGGGAAGTCCAAACAGATAATTCATGTTTTAGAGGACATGTTTTGTGCATATGAGAGAGAATTTTATAGTCACTAGGACCATTTCATACTATTGATAGAGTTTGTGTTCAATAATAGCTATCACTCGAGTATTAATATGGCTCTATTTGAGGCATTATATGTAAGGAGATGTAGATCTTCCATCAATTAGTTTAATATTTTTGAGGTGAAACCTTAGGGTACAGATCTTTTGAGAGAGACTCTAGAGAAGGTAAAGTTCATTCAAGAGAAGCTCGTAGCATCCCAGAGTAGGAAAAAGGGGTATACAAATCATAATATTAGAGATATAGAGTTCATGATAGGAGATCAAGCATTGCCACTTGACATTCTTTATCGTGTGAGGAAGATATCCTACTCATTGACTTTTTCTCTATTTTTCATAGAACTTCATTTGGTACTTCATAGGACTATGTTGAAGAGATATCATATTGATGAGAATTATATCATTCATTGGGATTCGGTCCTTTTTGTAGAATATGTCTTATGAAGAAGATCTTATAGCTATTCTAGATATAGAAGTTTTAAAATTAAGGTCAAGGTATTTTGAGTCTATAAAGATCCAATCAAAGAATATCTTATTCAGTCGGCTACTTAGGATATCAAAATAGATATGCCTACCAAGTTTTATTATTCATTTCACTGAGTTGGGTACTTTTTCCCTTGTTTTCTTTCTTATCCATTCAGGGATGAATGATTATTAATTAATATCAGATGTAACAAACCTCCTAATAGTTATATAGTGGTTAGGACCTAAGTACCGTGCTAGAGTTCTGTAGTGAGTTGAGTTATTAAAATCTCAAGCTAGGGTGATTTAAGATAGAAAGGTCTTATTCTACCTATGCATGACGAATCTTGATTCAAGGTGGTATATTTTATGATATTGTATTCTATTTAGGCGTTATTATTCTTTGTCTTGAGTAGGGGGTCTATCAGAAACAGCCTTGCTACCTCTCCGGAGGTAGTGGTATGGACTACGTACATTTTACCATGTCAAGACCCCACTATGTGGGAATATATTGGGTTTGTTGTTGTTGCTGTTACATTGTATTAGGGGGTGATCTAGTGATCTAGAATGGCATAAGAAATTTGAAAACTAAAAATAAAATTATACCATATGGTTTTAGTGGCTACCGCATTAGGATTATTTCTTAATTTATTAAGTATGGGAGTTGTGTTATGCGATGAGGATAGAATGAAACTCTCCCTGAGCTACTAATTAGGAAAAACTATAATGGTGGGATTTTCACTACAGTGAGACCGCTATTATGGTTAGAGTCCCATCATAGTGTTATGTTTTCCATCACGACTAACATAGCGAGCCCTATCTCACTATTGCAAAGATACTATGGTGATAAACGGGTTAGATATGGTGAAGGACACAAGGAATAATACCTATTTAAGTGATTTAACTATGTTTCACCTTATAAACTCTAAACCCTCATTCAGAGCTCTAAAGAAGTGATTTTCCCATGGCTAGAGTGGAATTCTTTTATTAAGATAAGTTCTTCCATCAATTCCTTTGTGTAGTAATCCTCTAGGATCTTAAAATCA
Organism: Capsicum annuum; assembly: GCF_002878395.1. Lineage (NCBI taxonomy): Eukaryota > Viridiplantae > Streptophyta > Magnoliopsida > Solanales > Solanaceae > Capsicum > Capsicum annuum. Next base: position 87,447,539 of record NC_061121.1, read on the forward strand.
TTAGGGATATTATAATGGTTGAATTGTGGGTTAGAATTCTTGGTTTACGAAAAGTGTGGGAAATCCTATGGGTAGATGTAATATCAGCTAGAACTCCTTCTAGGGTATAGATTAACACTTCTTAGAAAGAATTGGTTGATCTTAAACATGAATTATGGAAATTAGGAACCCTATGTTTAATAAAAATGATACTTTTAGAATAAAATTTGCTTAAAAGAGGATAACTCAAACAAAAACTCCATGAATTGAGATAATGTGAGTATTTTGGAACTATAAGATCGTTAAATAATCTTTGGCTAATATTATAGATCATGATTAAGGGTTGAATTAGTAAATTTGAATTTCTAAAGTATTTATTAATAGAGTAAGTGATTAATTACTCTCATAACTATGTGTTTTAGACCGTAAGCATTCTAAGGCATTGAAGAAAAGAAAAATTTTTAGGTTTAGCTTGCTTGTTCCAAATTCATTGGATGAGGTAGGTTATGGATTACAAGGAGTTAGACTTTAAAAAGTCTTTTATATATGTTTTGAATTGATAAGAATGTTGATTGGTCTTCAAACATAATTTGAGTTTGATCGTTTGTTGTATTGACATTGCTCGCATGACTAAGCTTATAACTATTAAAGGCTATCTCTAAATGACTTGTAAGAATGGTGTACACTTGTTATGTTTTGTTTACTAATTGTACTATCTTGAGATATGGTTGATTCTAAAAACATATTTAGATATGTTGAAAAGTTTGAGAATATACATACTATTCTGATTATAAAATAGCTTAAGTCTAATGTGAGCGTACAAATAAGTATTTATGATATATAGCAGGAATAATACTGGTACAATACATGGAACTTAGGTTATTACCTATGGGTCATGACTAGTTGGGAGGAAATAAGATCTTTTAGCATGTGTATTAGAATTTATAATTATCGTGAGATATAATTTAATACAGAGTTATACTAATGAGATATTCAAGTTATACAGTTTTAAAATCAGCATGGATATGAATATATGTTTGTGTTGTAAACCCTTATACATGCAAGGTTTTGGAATGACTTTATATGTCTGACTTGGTGATCAGTATATCTATTATTTTTATAGTACCATACTTGTTTGGTGTCTATATGTCCTTTATATTGTTGCTAATGATGTCTATAAAAACTAGGTGACTTATTTGGCAGATGTAATTATGTGATTGTCTGTTTATGTACATATCTGCTTGTTTGCTTGATTCATGGGCTACACTTTCTAAGATTTTGAGACAGCCTATGATGCCTACTAGTACATGGTGTTTCTACATATACTACTCATAAACTCTTTTACTAAGAGCAACTATGTTCTAGATACTTTGATGACATCATATCTAGCACTTTCAGTTGATCCGATTTGAGGGTGAGCTACTCCCATTCAAACTGCCACAGATCTTCCTAGTTACATTTTTTCCTTCATTCTAACAATGTTATTTTATTGGTAATTTTTGACTACTCTTAGATATTATTTTGAGAAACACCCTGAATTTTAGGCCATTGAAAATTTCTCGAGATTTGGGCTCACTGTTATTGTTACGACTCAACCCCAGAGTCGTAGGGTATCTTGATGAATCATTGGGGTGAGTCATATCTAAAGTAGTAAGTTTGAGGCTTGATTTTACTCTGAGTATGAGTGGCTCACTAAGAGCCATAAGGATATGTCAAAAGTCATGGAGTGTAATCGTAGGGTGTCTAGTGTAAGTCTCAATTTTATTATGTGATGACTATAATTGAACCCTACGAGTCATAGAGTCTCATTATAAATGGGTTGGTCAAGTTGCAAAGTAGACAATGTATTGGGTCCCTAGTCACTGTCTTGGTCATGACTCGTGGTAATGAGTCGTATAGTGTGGTTACGAGTCAAGGGGTCGACTCATGGTCAAAGGCAACACTTTTCAGCTTTTAAGTTGGGGGCACTCTGTACATTTCCCTCCTTAACCCCCCGAACCCCATGAATTAAAGTCTTTCTTGGGACTTCATTGTCACATCAATCCCAGTAAAACACTCCCAAATTTTCTCTCAAACTCTCTATTCAAGCTAAGGCTAGGGTTTTAAGAGGTTGATTAATTAGGGCTTTCAAGGGTGGTTTCTCTCCATACATCTTACTATTTCAAACATAGTACTCTTCCCTCACTGTTAATATTTAAAAAGTAGGTGATTTAAAGTATTGTTCATAAGATTTTTTTTTTGGTTTTGAAAACACAAATTAGAGATTTTGAATGTTAGGAATTGAACAATGTTTCTCATGGTTTATATATATATATATATATATATATGATTTTCATGCTTTTAATATGGTTTTTAACTTGTGGGTGTGTGGGTATGGTGAATGAACTAGGGAATTGTGATTTTCCCAAACTTGTGACTTTTGAAGTGGTTATGACCCAAACCTATAAAGTGAAATTGGTTTTAGTTATAAGAATTGTGGGAATTTATATAAAAAAAATTGAACTTGTCTTAAACTATTGCATGATATAAAGAAGTAATTAAAATACAATGGTATGATTTAATGAACAAAGGGAGTCAGTTTTCCCCAATGTGTATTAATGAACAAAGGGAGGTTTTCTCCCCAAGTCAATGAAAATTATTTTGGCATAACGTGCTGCCCTGCCAGTGTATTTGGTATGACTATACCAACATTGTATGACATAATATGGAATGTGGTTAAATGAATGAGAATGTATGATACTTATTTTTAATAGGCTATAATAGGGGTTGTGTAGCTAAGTCATGAAAGTGGAGGTCTGAGTGACCAATACTAGAAACTGCATTTGCCGACTAGGGGTCAAAGGGACTAGGGAGGTTTGAGTCCCCCTTATTATTATTTCATGATAAGTGAGATCTGAATCCCCCCTAAATCATTATATGATTGGGCGCTTAAGTTACCTTGGTATATGTTCGATAGTTCAAGTCCCCTATGTGTATATATATATGATTATTCTCCGGTTCATATGGCTACTCGCATTGGGGCCCAACTAGAGGGTGAGAGATAAAACCCATATATCTCGTTGGTACTATTATATCATGATTGAGTTACATAATCTAATCTAAGGTTTTTAAAAACATTCTAAGCCTTGTTCCCTATACCATCATATGATATATATATATACCTTTATGTATATGCATTGGTTATGCGTATTGGCTTTTGAATGATTTTAAACTATTGATCATATCATTATGTTATCCTTATCCTCGAGTTATATGCTAAATCTTACCCTCTAACCATCTTCAGAGGTTGTATCCCCATGCGATGTAGGAATTGGTCATACTTTGACTTCTCCTACTCAGTGATAAGGTGGTTGAAGGACATCCATTGATTTAGACTGAAGTGGTAAGCTTCTATACTTTGGAGGACTCATTTTAATACTATAGATTTCATTATGACTTACTATTCCTTTGGTCTTGGTTTTGGCTATAGTCGGGGGCATGTCCCGACCAAATATTCTTTAGGTGTGATTAGAGTCTTTTTCGGACTACTGTGGGCATAGGCAGTGTTGGTATTGGAATTCATATTGGTATTGGTATTGGCATTGATACTGGTGGTGGTTGGCTTTTGTTATACACTTATTTAATGTTTTTAAATCAATATTCTCTTATCTTGTCATATGCTTAGAATTCAGCCGATCTTAGGGCGTGGTGTGTTTGGTTGGTTAAAGTGTAGGGGGTGATCTCCAATCCACAGAAGTGTAGGGGGTGATCTCTAATCCAGGGACTTGAGATACCCATCACGGCCAGGCCTTGGTTTAGTTTGGGGTGAAGGTGGTATCAGAGCCTAGGTTTGGTGCCATTGGGTGTCCAACAAAGTCGTGTTGAGTAAAGTCTCTTTTATGGTGTGTAGTACACCACGCTTATAAGAGAAAGGCTACGAGATATTAAGGAATGTTTCCCTTTCTTGTTATTCTATTTCAATCTATAGAGTCTAAGATCTTGAGTCTTTCTAATTCCTATCCGTTCGTTTTTCAGATTATGCCTCCCAGGTGATTTGAAGCTTATGGAAACTCCTCTGTCCTACATAAGGACAATAATGATGGTACACACCCTACTTATGGGGTGTAGACCCTGCCTAGGGGTCCAACTCTTGATTACCCTTCTCTAGTTCCACCGGTCCCCTCTAGTCCTCCTCGAGCACCTTAGGTTGATCTATTGAATGTGTAATTTCATTAGCCCATTAATGTTGGATCAATTGGTAGCCTCTTAGTCTGAGCGTGTAGCTTTTGTTACTCTATCTTTTAAGGCCACAAGGGTTGGCCAATTTATAAGGTTGAGCCCTCTTGTGTTCACTGGTGTTAGGGTTGAGAAGGATCCTCAAGGTTTCATTGATAAGATAGAGAAGATCTTTCATGTTATTCATGTTACTAATGTGGATGGTGCAGAATTCACTGCCAATCAACTGAAGGATATAGCATACAAATGGTATAAGGAATGGGAATGGTCAAGTAGAGACAATGTTGAATCTGCACTGTGGTATGATTTCTCTATTACTTTCCTGGATCACTTCTTTCCTCAGGAGTTAAGGGAGGCAAGAGCAGCCGAGTTTGTTAATCTAAAGCAGGGTAGGATGATGGTCGAGGAGTATGCCTTGAAGTTCCAGCAGTTTTCCCAATATGCTATTGAGTTAGTGTCTAGTATGAGGTCTAGAATGAAGAAATTTCCTTCTGGGTTATCCTATGATTTAATTCGAGAAATTAGGATGCCTTGTTGAACAAAGATATGGACAAATCTAGATTGGTAATGTATATGCAGCAAGTTGAGAAAGAGAAAAAAAGTAGGCTAAAATTTGGGAGAGGCAGAATAAGAAGTTTAGATTTTTTTATTAGGGTAAAGGTCAGTAGCAAGGTGGAAATTGGTCTAAAAATAAGTTGTGGAGTTCTGGTACCTACTCTATGGGTAGTGATCCTTATCTAAAGCTATCGGGTGACCTTTGTTCTTAGCATGATAGTAGGTTTAAGGCACAGGGTTCCCAATCTCAGATAGCTGGGTTTCAGTGCACTTCATTATATCCTCCATGTAGATTATGTGGGTAGTGCATCATTGGTTTTGTGAAGAGGAGAGGAATAATTGTTTTAAATATAGTCAGAGTGGTTACTTGTAGAGGGATTATCCCTCTATGGTTGCTTTGGGGGAAAATAAGATTCATGTTGTCACTTCATCAGCTATTGCACCAAAGAGTGTTGTTTTTGCCTCTAGTACTGGCACTAGCCAAAATTGCTTGTATGTTCTTACTACCTGACAGGACTCTGAGGCACCCCCAATGTTGTCACTGGTATATTATGAATTTTTTTATTCGTGATGTGTATTGCTTGCTTGATCAGGGGTCTACTCTTCATTATGTGACCCTATTTGTGACTATGCATTTTAGTTTTGATCTCGAGTGTGTCCTTGATCCCTTTTCTATATCAACCCCCAGTGGGTGATTGTAGTTGCTAGAAAAGTCTTTAGGGGTTATGCAGTATCTGTTGGTGGTAAAGAAAATTTGGTAGATCTGATAAAGTTAGACATGGTTGATTTTGGTGTCATAATATGGATGGATTGGTTCCATTCGTGCTATGCCTCCTTAGATTATCAGACTCGTAAGGTCATGTTTAAATTCTCTAATAAGCAGATCATTGAATAGGAAGGGGGTTCTCTAATTCCTAAGGGAAGATTCATATCATATCATAGAGCTCGAAAGCTCATTTCTAAAGGATGTCTTTATCATTTGGTCAGGGTTAAAGATTCAAACTCGAAGGGTCCTTCATTGACATTTGTTCCCGTGGTTAATTAATTTTCCTAGGTTTTTCCTGAGGATTTTTCTAGTATCCTCCTTCCCCTCCGATAGGGATATTTATTTTGGTATTGACCTTGTTTTGGACACTCATCATATCTCTATCCCTCCTTGTATAATGGCTCCAGCTAAGTTGAATGAGCTTAATAAGTAGTTGAATAACTTTTTTGATAAGTGTTTTATCTGTCCTAGTGTATCTCCACGGGGTACACCCATTTTTTCATGCATAAGAAGGATATTTCTCTTCAAATATGCATCGATTACTGTCAGTTGAATAGGGTTACAGTGAAGAACAAGTATTCTCTTCCTCGAATTGATGATTTGTTTAACCATCGTTAGGGTGTTAGGTATTTCTCTAATATTGATCTTAGGTCCAGTTATCATCAGCTAAAGGTTAGGGAAGTGGATATCCCTAAGACTTCCTTTCAAACACAGTATGGTTAGTATGAATTAATAGTCATGTCTTTTGGTTTGACTAATGCCCAGCGGAAATTATAAACTTGATGAATAGGGTCTTTCATTAGTTTTTGAATTTGTTTTCATCATCCAATTTATAAATGATATTCTTGTGTATTCTAAGAGCAAGACGGATCATGTCGATCACCTCCATATCATGTTGAAAACCTTGAAAGATCAGTATTTGTATGCTAAATTTTTGAAGTGTGGATTCTGGTTGAGTGTTGTTACTTTTATGCGTTATGTCATTTCTAGTGAAGGTATCATGGTGGATCTATAGAAATTTGTAGTGGTTAAGAAGTGGCCTAAGCCCACGACTCCAACCATTATTTTGATCTTTTTAGGTTTAGCTGGTTACTATTTGAGATTTATGGAGAGTTTCTCAACTATAACTTCCCCGCTGACTAAGTTGACCTAGAAAAAAGTAAAGTCTTTATAGTTTGACACTTGTTAGGGTAATTTTTAGAAGCTCAAAGATAAGTTGACTTCAACCCCAGATTTAACTCTGCCTAAAGGCACTGATAGTTTTGTTGATATTATGATGCATCCCGCGTGGGACTTGGTTATGTGTTGATGCATCATGTTAGGGGGTTGCCTATACTTCTATGAAATTGAAAGTATATGAGAAGAACTACCCGACTCATGAATTGGAGTTGTTAGTTGTGGTGTTCGCATTGAAGATCTTGCGTCACTATTTGTATGGAGTCTATGTAAATATCTTTTCTGATCATAAAATTTTGCAATATGTGTTCACCCACAAAGAGTTGAATCTCAGGAAGAGAATGTATTTTGAGTTTTTGAAAGACTATGACAGAAATCTCCTCTATCACCTATTTTAAGCTAATGTGGTTGCTGATGCTCTTAGCAAGTTATCTATGGAGAGTCTAGATGATTTGGATAAGGATAAGTGGGAGTTGGTGAAAGATATTCACCGTTAAGCTAAACTTGGAGTTTGTCTCTTGGACTTTATGGATGGTTGAGTGATTGTACAAGAGATGGCGATGTCATTCTTTGTTGCTGAAATAAAGGAGAAACAGGTACTAAATCCTATCTTTATGGAGATTAAGGGAGCTATGGGTCAACAAAAGGTTGTAACTTTTGAGATCGGTAGTGATGGTATCTTGAGGTACCAAGGTAGAGATTATGTGTTCCCAATATAGATGGATTGAGAGAGAGGATCTTGGCTTAAGCTTATGAGTCGCGTTATGCCATTTATCGTGGTTTTACGAATATGTATCATGATCTTAAGAAAATTTACTAGTGGAACAATATGGAGTGAAATATGGCTAGTTTTATGGCTAAATGTATAGTGTGTCAACAAGTGAAGGTTGAGCACTTGAGGCCCAGTGGGTTGACTCAAGAGATTAAACTGCCAACATGGAAATGGGAGATAATTAATATGAATTTTGTTACTGTTCTTCCTCAGTTTTAGAATCAGATTGATTTAATTTGGGCCATCATGGATAGGATGACTAAGTCCGCTTAGTTCTTGCTAGTGAGGACTAATTATTTGTAAGAGGATTATACAAAGTTGTTTCTCCAAGAGATTGTGAAGTTACATGGGGTGCCTATTTCTATTATGTAAGATCGTGGCACTCAGTTTGCATCACACTTTTGGCAGTTATTTTAGAGAGGTTTTGGAACTAAGGTGAGCCTTAGTAGTACCTTCCACCCACAGCCGGATGGGTAAGAGGAAAAAACTATTAATACATTGGAAGATATCTATCGGGCTTGCATGATTTACTATGGTGTTAGTTGGGTTGATTGTTTTACTCTTATAGAGTTTTCATATAATAATAGCTACCACTCTAGTATAGGGTGCTCCATTTGAGACATTGTTTGGTAGAAGGTATAAGTCTCTTATTTGGTGGTTCGAGGTTGGTGAGGGGAAGATATTTGGTAGTAGATGTAGGTCTCCTATTTGAGATAGACTTAAAGCTTCCAAATGTAACTAAAAGTACGATGCAAATGTGAGGCGTAGGGACTTAGAGTTTGAGGTTGGTAATTCGGTGTTCTTGAAGGTATCTCCCGTGAAGGGAGTAATGCGATTTGGGAAGAAGAGGAAGCTCAGTCCCCGATATTTCTCCCCATACTTGATCTTGAAGAGGATTGGTAATGTTGTGTATAAGTAAGAGTCGCCTCCTAGATTGATCTCTATCCATCTAGTGTTTTATGTTTTGATGTTGAGAAAATGTGTGGGTGATCCTTTGACGGTCATTCTTTTGGAGGAGGTGGGTATTTCGAATTCCTTATCATATGATGAAGTCCTAGTTGAAACTTTTGATTGACAAATTCATTGGTTGTGGATGAAGGATGTAGCTTCAGTAAAAGTTCTATGGAGGAACCAAAATGTTGAAGAGGCTACTTGGGAAGACGAAGAGGATATGAAGTCCAAGTATCCATTCTTTTTTTCAGCTCCAAATAATTGTATGTAAGGTATGTGTTATTCTTAACATCTTTGTTTTTTGACTTTGTTAAAGGAAAGGATGATCTCCCTAGAATCTTTATTTTTTGAGTTCGTAAAGGGAAGAATAGGGAAAGATAGAGGCAAATCGTGCTTGCAATTTCCTTGTCCCATCATTCGAGGATGAATGATCCAAGTTGGTGAGAATTGAAACACCCTAGATTTTTGGCCCTTGAAAATTTGTTGAGCTTGGGATCACTTCCTTGGTTATAGGGTGAGTCATAGGGTGTCTTAACGATGCATTGGGATGAGTCATACTCAAACCAACAAGTTTGAGGCTTAATTCTGCTCTGAGTATGAGTGACTCACTAAGAGCCATAAGGATATGTCACGAGTCATTGGGTGTAATCGTAGGATATCTAGTGTATGTCCTAATTTTATTTTGTGTTGACTATGATTGGACCAGACCAGTCATACAGTCTCATTATGAATGGTTTGGTCAAGTCGTATGGTCGACAGTTTATTAGGGTACTAGTCACTGTCTTGGTTACGACTTGGATAATTAGTCGTATGGTGTGGTTATGAGTCAAGGGGTCAACTTGTGATCAAAGGCGACACTTTTTTAACTTTTAAGTTGATGGCACACTGGATATTTCCCACTTTAACCCCTTGGACCCCATGACTTAAATCCTTTCTTGGGACTTTATTATCACATCATTCCCAATCAAATACTCCTAAATTTTCTCTCATACTCTTTGTTCAGGTCAAGGCAATAGTTTCAAGAGGTTGATCAATTAGGCCTTTTAAGGGTGGTTTCTGTCCATACATATTACTATTTTAGGAATGTTACTCTTCCCTCATTATTAATTTTGCAAAACCATGTGATTTAAAGTATTTTCATAAGATTATTTTTTTGTTTTGAAAACAAAGGTTGGGGGTTTTGAATTTTATGAATTGAACATTGTTTCTCATGGTTTATATATATGATTTTCATCCTTTTAATATGGTTTTGAACTTATGGGTACATGGGTATGGTGAATGAACTAGGGAATTGTGAATTTCCCAAACTTGTGACTTTTGAAGAGCTTGTGACCCCAACCCCATAATGTGAAATTTGTTTTAGTTATAAGGATTGTGGGAACTTGTAAAAAAATGAACTAGTCTTGAACTATTGCATGAAATAAAGAAGTAATGGAAATACAATGGTATGATTTAATGAACAAATGGAGTTGGTGTTTCCCAATGTGCATTAATGAACAAAAGGAGTTGTTCTCCCCAAGTTAATGGAGAATGTTTTGGCATGACGTGTTACCTTGCAAGTGTAGTTGGTATAACGATACCAACATTGTATGCCTTAATGTGGAATATGGTTAAATGAATAGGAATCTATGATACTTGTTTTTAATTGGACTTTAATTAGACTTTAATAAGGGTTGTGTAGCTGACTCAGGGTTCAAAGTGACCATGGAGGTTCGAGTCCCCCTTATTATTATTTCATGATTAGGGAGGTTTGAGTTCCCTGTAAATCATTATATCATCGGGTTCTTAAGTCACCTTGGTATATGTTGGAGGATTCAAGGTCCCAATGTGAATATATATGAGATTATTCTCCAGTTGGTGCGGCTACACACACTGGGGCCCAAAAAGTGGTGAGTGATGGGGCCCATATATCCCATGGGTACTATTATATTACAGTCGAGCTACACAATCCAGTCTAAAATTTTGAAAAGCATGTTAATCCTTGTTCCCTATCCGGTATATGACATATATATATATATATATCTTTATGTATATGTATTGATTATGTGTGTTGTCTTTTGAATGATTTTAAACGGTTGATCATATCATTATGTTATCTTTATCCCTCAGTTACATACTAGAGTTCACCCTGCTAACCTTCTTCGAATGCTTTATCCCTACACGATATAGCAATTGGTCATACTTCCACTCCTCCTGCTTAGTGACTAAGTGATTCAGGGATAGTTGTTGAGTCAGACTAAAGTGGTGAGCTTTCATACTTTGGAGGACTACATTTTATATTAGGAATTTCTTGACTTTACTATTCCTTTGGTCTTGGTTTTGGTTATGGTTGGGGGCATGTCCCAACCGGATATTCTTTGGTTTTGATTAGAGATATTAATGGACTATTGTGGGCATGGGCAGTGTCGATATTGGTATTAATGTTGGTATTTGTATTTGCATTAACATTGATATCGGTTGGTTTTGGTTATAGACTTATTTTAATGTCTTTAAATTGATATTCTCTAATTTTGTTATATGCTTAGAATTCAGCTGACCTTGGGCATGGTGTGTTTGGTTGTTTAGGCGCAGGGGATGATCTCTAAACCACATGGAACTTCGGATAACCATCACGGCCAGGCCTTAGTTTGGGTTGTGATATTTTGTTAGCATCCTTTGTATGATGACTTTTAGATTTTGGGGATGGAATAGTTAAATTCCATATTTTATTTAATTGAGTTTGATATTTTTTTTTTTTGTACTATGCTAAATGAATTGGTTAAAGTTTAGGTTTGGTAGTCCTTCCTTCAAAGGATTAGTGTGGCTACTACTCATGGCTATTTGGATCATGAAAGAATTTCCCCTTTACCACATAGGTAATATTAATTACGTCACACTATTCGAGGATTTAGGGAAAAGTTATTTTTCCTATTTACTCATCCTAGGGGTTTGACACTCTTTTTTGACTTTGCCATTCGTTTAGCTCTATGATTCTTTATTTTATTAAATTTCCTTTTCATTATTTTTCATCTCGATTTTGCATGTTTGGTTCTTATTTTAACCCTTCCTTCCTCCTTGTCCATTGGCAGCATCACAAAGAAGAGGAACAAATATTTTGGTCTACCTGAGACATCCATTAATGAAATCATCCCTAATTTTTACTCCTTTGATGACAACTTAAAGTTTTATCTTGTAAAAAACAAAAGGGAAGGACCTACCAGTGAGTGAATTGAACTCTGTTGTGAAACAAAATGGCATAGCTAGCTATAGTTTAGAGAAATAGTGGACTGCTCTCTGAGAAATTCCAAGTTGAAGCTACCCATCCATTTGAATAGATCACTTTGTTGAGGCATGACCACACTTTTGTCAGCATATGCTCATTTAGCATGGGCCTTAAGATTCCATAGATGAGGTAATTATATTATTTTACAACATCTCTGTGTCTAGTCCATCTTGGTCAATAGATACAGATAATTATTTCTTGCCTCCATATAATGTACACTTTGGTTTGTGCAGAGTTTTCATTAACTTATTTACTCATTCTCTATTCCCCTCGATTAGTTTGAAGGGGGATAGCACAATTATCTTTCCAAAAGGAAATCGCTCTTGGGCAACATAGATGATCCCAAGATTGAGGTTGGGCTAATAATTTTGTTGTTTTATATCGCAAGGATCATTCTCTAAGTTATTTTCCCTGCATCTTTGAACACCTAGCATAAGAATTCCGAGTTGGAACCTTTCTTTTATCATACATTCCTTACATCCCTATTTATCAATCTTTAGCTTAGCATTAGCAGACTTTACAAAGTATCTTGGTGGATCTCCTATAGGAATTTCCCTGTTTTACCTAGTAGGAAAATGTCACTTATGGGTCGAGAATATTCTGAGAGCTTCTATCTATACCAGTCGATCATAGTTGTATTTATATCACTACATTTCCTGGAAAGAAAAAAAATGATATCTTTTATTACCTCTCAATGGTTATTATGCTTTTGGACTCATTCGTTTTAAAGAATTTTCCTCATAGGCCTAATATTGGTTTAGTGATCCTACCATCACAAATGTGGCTAGCAATTAAATGGGCTAAGAAACATATGGTCGGCTTCATGCCCTTACTGGTTTCCTGATAGACTATTCCTCTATGATTGAGCCTCAATCATTTAGAAGGATAAGAAGGAAAAGATCAGATTCATTAAAGAAAGGATCTGCTCCAGAGATTATTCTCTTATATGAAGGATCTGAGGAATCTATAGGCTTGTTACTAGTCTAGAGGACTGACTCTCTGGTTGTGCCTTGTCTAGAAGTTCCAGGATTGCTCCAATAATTGCAAAATGCTAAGACAACAAGCTAAACATCACAGAACCTCATGATTTCAACTGAGGTGGGGCCTCAAATTGTCCATAAATTTAAGCAAACCATTGCCCCTCAATCCTCTTTGAGAGTTTGTATTGACCCAAGACTACCCCCTAGTCGTCACACGGTGCTTGCAACCCTGAAGGACCACAAGCTAACTCATGAATGATATCTGCTATGAGCACTAAACAATAATGCTGAAATTAATGCAAAAAAATAGGTTGAAATACCATAAGGTTCAAAATATCTTAAATACTGATAAAATATATCTGAATCTGAAATACTATCTGAAAATCTAGTCTGTAAAGCCTCTAACTGAAACTGTCTAAGAGTAAAGTTGATGGAACAATCCCCCAACTAACTCTTTCTACTAAAATACTAGTAAGTTAAAGTACTAAAATGAAAGTATATCTTCAATAGATAAGGACTCAATGCTAAATTTGTTATTGCTGGCTGAATCTGGCTAAGCGCGGTTAGGAATCTGAGCATCCGAACGTATGATATGAAATATCATAGCGCAGGAAAGTATGCGTCTATACATAGCAATGTACTGGCATGTTAGATGAGGTAAGGCTGAATGCAGGGGTTCATATGCATGAACAATAACAAACTAAATGATATGCAAAAGCTAGATTTGCATACATGGAGGATCTGTAACTACAAAACATATTGTGCATACTCTAACTGAGTGTAATGCCTCAATTTTTTGAACCAGAATGCTACATGGTGCTCATAACCCCAAGTATAACAAGCTAACCGATGACTAATATCTGTACCTGTAACTGCATAATATACATGTAAAATGCGGAAACATGAACAAAGAGGGCATAAGGTTCAATCTGGAGTAATAAAATATCTAAAATAAGGTGGTATCACAGGACCAAAACAAAACTAAAAATACTAAAGTCTGAAAACTCTATAATTGTCTGAAAGCCTCTAAACTGTCTGAATAAGGAGTTGAAGGAACATGTCTCCAACTAACTCCCTAAACTAAAAATAAACTAAAATACTGAAATAATAAATATAACAATCATGTCCTCGAAAGATAAGGACTCACTGCTTACTGAACTACTACTGCTGATCTAGAATCTGCACCTCAGAACCTATGGTGTAACATAAAAAGAATGCACCATAGCGCAAATGCGTCAGTACAACTAAAGTACTGAGTATACCTGGGGGTAGACTAAATGCATGGGCTTTATATGTATGAACATGCTGACTAATATAAATGCGAGAATACATACATACGTACATACACACATACATAAATGCTACTGAACTCATGGAGATACTGCCTACTTGAGTTTGAACTCTGACAACATGACTTTTGTGACACTGAGTTACTAAATGACTGATAACTTGGATGACTGTATCTGACAGTCCTAATTCTAGGGAAAACTATCTGAGTTCCAAACTGTATCTGAACATCTAAGTCTGAGATCAGTCCTAGATAATGAGTGATCTCTGAAAATGATAATGAGAATACTCAACTGAATTTGAGATTGAGATCAAGCCTGTCTGCCGGGTGACCTCCAAACACATGAACATCAAACACCAACAACATAAACATCATAATACACAATTTAGAAAATGGTTCTTGAGCTTCATGGATGAAAGGAGTCCATGAATCAACTCACGCATACCTTAGAATGAAAATTCTTGATGATTGATAGAGGAATTTCCTTAAATTTGGATCTTCAAGCTTAATTATGCAACCCTAGTTGTTTTTCTCTTTTAGTGCTCTTGGATGATAAACTTAAGATGTTAGTAGCGTTGCAATGTAATTAGAATCTATATATTTCACAGGGTTAAGTTTAGAGAAGTGTAAGGAGTGTTAAAATACTTAATTACCCTCAAAATATCTCAAAAGAGAGTGTTTAAGTCACTTGAAACCATAAGATATGCGCCGCATATGATATCACATATATTTGCATAGCCGCCGCATATGATATCGCCTAAATTTACCTAGGGTCGCATATGATATCGCCTATATCTTCATAGTATCCGCATATGCTATCGCCTATATTTACATAGGTGTTGTATATGCTATCGCATATGCTTTCCAGTGGCCATGTGCAATTGGTTAGGCGACACACTCTACTTTGCAAAGCCATAACTCCTAGCTCGGGTGTCGAATTTTGATGAAATTGGTATCGTTGGAAAGATAATTCAATTTTCTATAATTTGGTGGGTAGAAATATGCAGAAATACCATATTAACATCGAGTTATACTTGTTCAAATATGACCCTTATGATATCAAACACTAAAACTTGATGGATTCAAAAACTCTTATCTTATATTACCTTAAGTGACTCATATGAATATGCTTAACGCATCATAAGCTATCTTATTTCTAGGATACTCACTGTAAGTCATGTACTCAAGTATGAATCACAGGATAGGAGATTTCATATGTAGGAAAAATGGTTCGTCTCCTAGCTTAGAAACATGCAGGGTATTACAATATCTCCCCCTTGGGAACATTCATCCTCGAATGGAAATTAACTGAGGTGGGAGAGATGATAAGATGAAGTAAGTACAAGACATATACTACTGAAACATGGGTTCCTGACTAACATGACTGAAAGCTGAGCACAACATACTGAACATGCATATCTGAAGCATAGAAAGCTGATTCATGAATATAAAACTGAGGATTCTAATAAAGTGAGTTTTCTCAAAATGAGAATGTATATCTGATGCACAACTAAAACGATGAATCCATGCATATCTGATGTATGATTACATGACTAACATGATATGTAAATGTATGAGTAAATATACTGATAAATAGTACTTTCTCTACTGAACACGTATATGTAATGCCTGAATATCTGACTGAGCTGACTCTTTAAAGCTTGACTGATTATGACATGGCACTTGATAACTAATTTATAACGGGAAAATGAAAGCATCAAGAAAAGATGAGGTATCTCCCCCTTGGGACACTATATCCCTCTAGAAATGTTTACCTTGCTGAGATACTGGGGGGATGCACAGGGCATCTATGAACTAGATTGAAACTAAACATTGGAGAGCTGAGAATAATGCATGATGCATAAACTGACCTAGACCTGCTAATGTTGCTGACATACTTATGTGGAAACATAATATCAAATGAGTGCAAGATATCTAACAATGCATACAATGATCATGAAAAACTTGTAACATACCCAAATCTAGGTTGGGGAAACTTTCTGGATCATGGTGAGTCTTTAGTGAATAAAGTCGATTCTGACGCTGACCACTATTGGTGCTGGGATTTGTGTCCTGCTCACGCGAATCTCTACCATTCTGATCTAACACTCTACACTCTCGCATTTTGTAGCCTGGCTTACCGCACCAAAAACATACTTGACTATTAGCTCTGCATGCACCTAGATGATTCTTGCCACACTCTCTATAAAGCGGATAAGTACGCTCACTTCTAACACTACTCTGGGCTTTAGAGCTTGGCGCCCCACCATGACTAAGATCTCTAAAGTTAGGTGTGGGCACACTAGCTGAAGATGGAACAGGGTCTGAATTTTTCTAACTATGGTGAGAACGATTACCACCCTGTGACCCAGCCAGAGAAAAGTTGTAACTACCTGTTCTGAATCTCGTATTAGATCTCTCCCTTTCCTTAGACTTATCTGCCTCTATTTTCTGAGCATGCATCATTAACATAGCAAGTTCCATGTCCCTATTGAGAATAGTTTTTCTACACTCTTTCAATACTAACCCGGACACACCAGTCACAAACTTACTCATACTCGCTCTAGGGTCACCTATCAAGTCAGGAGCATACTTAGCTAACTGGTTAAACTTAAGACAATACTCCTTCACTATCATAGAGCCTTGTCTCAAGTTCATAAACTCTATCTAAGAAGGCATCCTGAAATATCTGCCAAGTCATAGGAGTTGCATCTTCCCCTCTACTCTTCTTCTACAACACTACCCAATTATGAGCAATATCTTTCCGCCTATAGGATGCTAATTCCACACTTTCCTCCTCTGATACATGTATGATTTGGGTGATCTCCTTTACCTCTTCTAGATACAGCTGTAGGTCCTTACCTATTACTGACTCAAAGAATTCTGGAGGGTTCATTCTCATAAAATTTCTGATTCTGGCTGTAGCTGAATCCCCATCTTGCTGGGGTGGGGCTATAGTCTGTCGGTTTCCCTGAACACTAGTGGTCACAGCCTGGGCTAGCACCCAAAATTCTGCATGTGACACATTCTAATTCAAAGGATCTGTGGGCTGCGGGGCTAACTAATTCCCTGTTCTCTTCTTAGGAGGCATGTTCTGCAACCAGAAGAGGAACAAGGATTAAAATGAGAGTTTAACTTTAGCTTTTGCTCACTAGCACGATATGAGTATTGAAAGAAGGGAAACTGTTCCTAAAATATCTTATAGCCTCCTATACATAAATGTGGCGCGCAACACACCCATGTATAAGACACTACTATATGCTGCTTTCAGACTTCCTAGGACTCTATTGAACCTTAGGCTCTGATGCCAAGTTTGTAACGCCCTGATTTTTTGAACTGGAATGCTACACGGTGCTCATGACCCCGAAGGACCACAATCTAACCCATAACTGATATTTGTACCTGTAATTGCATAATATACATATAAAATGCAGAAACATGAATAAAGAGGGCATAAGGTTCAATCTTGAATAATAAAATATCTGAAATAAGGTGGTATCACAGTACCACAACCAAACTAAAAATACTAAAGTATAAATCTGAAAAATCTATAATCATCAGAAAGCTCTAAACTGTTGAATAAGGAGTTGAAGGAACATGTCTCCAACAAACTCCCTAAACTAAAACTTAAATATTGGAATAATAAATATAATGATCATGTCCTTGAAAGAGGAGGACTCACTGCTTACTGAACTGCTACTGCTGATTTGGAATCTGCACTTCAGAACCTATGGTGTAACATAAAAAGAAAGCACCATAGTGCAAATGCATCAGTACAACTAAAGTACTGAGTATACGTGGGGGTAGGCTAAATGCATGGGGTTTAAATGCATGAACATGCTGACTAATATGAACATGACAATACATACATACATAACTACTACTAAACTCGTGGAGATACTAACTAGTTGAGTTTGAACTCTGACAACATGAGTTTTGTGATACTGAGATACTGAATGACTGATAACATAGATGACTTTATCTAACATTCCTAATTTTGGGGAAAACTATCTGAGTTCCAAACTGTATCTGAGCATCTAAGTCTGAGATCAGTCCTAGATAACGAGTGATCTCTGAAACTGATAATGAGAATACACGACTAAATTTAAGATTGATATCAAGCTTGTCTGCCTGGTGACCTCTAGATCTAATAATAAGAATCTGAATATGGGACCAAGCCTATCTAATGGGAAGGTCTAGGAATTAAGGGAACTATCTGAGTTCCTTACTGAGATAGATAATTGTATCTGACCGTCCTGATTCCTAATTTCTACTCTAAAGACTAATACTGAAACTGTAACTGTAACTATGACTGTGGGAGATAGTAACCTAAAAGACATACCTCGATACTATACTGGTGGCGTCTAATCTTTGCCCTGATTAGAAGGGTGTTAATAACGTGCCATGGATAGAGACCTCTACTATGGTCAAGCCTCTCTGACGGGTGACCCTGAACAGAAAGTCAAGCCTAAGAAAATGTAATAGTCAAGTATAGCCTTAATCTGATGGGTGACTAATGTCCTGTGCTGGCTATGCAGTTATGGAGTACAGGGATTGCTGCTAACGGCTCTGCCTTATAACGGGTAAAACTGCCATCCCTGTACTCGCTCGGTGCTAGTCCCTACTCCCAACTGAAAGACTCTAAGAAGATTAACTGCACTAAACTGACTAACTGAACTGATTTATAAACTGATTGAATGGGCTGATAATATTTTCTTAGCCGAACTAAGCTGAATTCACTAAGTTCCGTTGACTGACAGAAAAGCTACTTGAGATTTATGGTCTAACTAAGAGTACTGAAACTACTGGGACTACTGAACTACTGAGATTTTTGAGTTTTTCTGAGTCACGTGACTAACTGAAATCTATAGAGCGTAGCTTGACTAAGGATGTCTTGAAACATGACACTAGCTCTAGGCACATAGCCATAGTTTTTGGGTATAAGTACCCCCAGGACTCGATGGAAGGAAACTGTCACATATGACTGACTTGATCATAAGAGTAGAGTCAACAATTCATAATATCATAAGGATTCCATAGTAAGAATGATTCTCAATAAACTATCACATGATCGGGAATGCACACAACATGTATATACTTACATGGCTTCAATAACATGGTCATTCCATATCAAAACAATAGCATGAGAATCTCATACAATATCTTCAATTCAAGACAATAGCATGGGGATCACGTTGAACATAAACTTAGAACATGGAATAGTCATTTAGGACTTATTATGTCATAAAAACATGATTTCTATTCCCTAAGGTATTTTCACAAACACCTTACATGCACATC
The DNA here is from genome assembly GCF_002878395.1 of Capsicum annuum. Taxonomy (NCBI): domain Eukaryota; kingdom Viridiplantae; phylum Streptophyta; class Magnoliopsida; order Solanales; family Solanaceae; genus Capsicum; species Capsicum annuum. Next base: position 87,466,784 of record NC_061121.1, read on the forward strand.
TTAGGAATAGGTGGATTCATCAAGATTAAAAATATTCAAACACCAATTTCACATATTTATACATGAAATACCACCATATTCTCACACAAAACATACAAAGATCCTATCTTAGGCATCATCAAACTCCAAACACATGAACATCAACCACCAACAACATAAACATCATAATACATAATTTAGAAGATGGTTCTTGAGCTTCATGGATGAAAGGAGTCCATGAATCAACTAACGCATACCTTAGAAGGAAAATCCTTGATGATTGATGGAGGAATTTCCTTAAAATTGGATCTTTAAGCTTAATCATGCAATCCTAGTTGTTTTTCTCTTTTAGTGCTCTTGGATGATGAACTTAAGATGTTAGTAGGGTTGTAATGTAATTGAGAGTTATATATTTTGTAGGGTTATGTGTAGGGACGTACAAGGAGTGTTAAAAGACTTAATTACCCTCAAAATAACTCAAAACAGAGTGTTTAAGTTACTTGAAACCATACGATATGCGCCCAATATGATATCGCATATATTTACATAGGCGCCGCATATGATATCGCTTAAATTTACATTGCGCCGTGTATGATATCGCCTATATCTACATAGGCACCACATATGCTATCACCTATATTTACATAGGTGCTGCATATGCTATCGCATATGCTTTCTAGTGGCCATGTGCGATTGGTTAGGCGATGCACTCTACTTTGCAAAGCCATAACTCCTAGCTCAGGTGTCGAATTTTGATGAAATTGATATCGTTGGAAAGCTAATTCGATTCTCTATAATTTAGTGGCATAAATAAGTATGAATACCATATTAACATCGAGTTATTCTCATTCAAATATAACCCTTACGAAATGAAACACTAAAACTTGATAGATTCAAAAACTCTTAGCTTGTATTACCTTAAGTGCCTCATATGAACATGCTTAATGTATCATAAGCTATATTATCTCTAGGATACTCATTGTAAGTTATTTACTCAAGTATGAATCACAGGATAGGAAATTTCATGTGTAGGAAAAATGGTTCGTCTCCTAGCTTAGAGACATGTGGGGTATTACACTGAGTATACTGGAAATAAATCTGATAACTGATAACTGATAACTGAATATACTAATAATTTGATATTACTGATAAATTGAATTACTGATAATTGAGTGACTGTATCTGAAAGTCTTGATTCTATAGAATTGAGCTGAGTTCTATTCTAAAGACTAAGATTGAAACTGAAACTGTGAGAAGTAATCATCTAACTGATATGCCCTAATCTGAACTAATAGGGTTCCAATCTATAACCCCAATTGGAAGGGTTTCAGAACTCTGCCATGGGTAAAGACAAGTTGAAGAGTAACCTTTAATTGGAAGTTTCCCAAAACTAGAATGGTGGTACCCTCTACTGGCAGGTAGAGACCTCTTCAACCCTCAACTGGCATGTTTGAGTCTCAACCTATGTTAGCTACGTAGTTCTAGAATACAAGGATTGCTTCTAAGATCACACCCTCTACTGGCAGGTGAGTCCCCATCGTTGGGTTCACTCGGTCCTGAATCCTACTCCCAACTGAAAAACACTGAACTGAGTATACTGAACTTGACAGGATTGATAATGAGATTACTGAGTTTTCCTAGGTCATGACATGACTGATACTATTCTGTAACTTACACTTTCTCTAAGTAACAACAAAATTTTTGGGTATTAAATACCCCCAGGACTCGGTAGCATGAAAAGTAAAGAAAAGCATAATCTAGAATAACATAACAATGTTCACTTGGTCACAATTCATTCATAGAGACATTTCATTAAACACTTGTAATGCATTAACTTGTACATGAATGGGGAATACATGTTAGCATGCTATAATGGCATTATTTCATTTTCGTAGATAGTTTATCAAACATATGGGAAGCATACTTGGTTCATTAAATCATAAACACTTAGGATTAACATAGATACAACAATCAACTTGCAAATTCATGGATTATAAGATAGGGATTACTCAATTCAATAAACATGCTATACCACTTCATGAAATTTTCCATTAATCATGGATTGAAACTCAATAAATGTCAAAACATGAGAACAATACAATTTCATACATGTAAATCATGAATCATAATTATTGAAGATTTAAAAACGAATTCTTTGACTCCATGGGTTAAAGGGACCAATAGAAAAGCATCTAACATACCTTAAATCATGATATTCTTGGAGTTCTTGGAGAGATTCTTGGGATTGACCTTGATTCTTGAGAGCTAGGGTTAGTTTTCTTACGAGAGAACTACCTTTTGATTTTGGGAAAAGTGAATAAATAAGGGTTTTACACGTTTTTAGGGCTTAAATCCCACATCTAGGCAGAATAAAATCATGGGAAATGATTGTTTTAACCCTGGGCGCAACTTTAATTTTTTGAGAAATTTTCCCAATATGGACACCTGGCGCGATGCGCCACTATCGCGCCAAGCCACTGGAAAATGACAACTACAAAATTACATGGTGGCGTGACACGGGAGTATCGCATTGCCACTTGGTTTGTGAATTGGAAGTGCACCGTAACACGGTGAAAATGCGTTGGTACACTCGAAATTAACAATTGTGAACTGAGTCTATGGAACGACGTGACACTATTATGAAGCAATATTACAAATTGACAAATGCTATTCTAACACACTCCGCGATGTTCTACTGGCCTGAATGACAATGCTTAATGACTGAAACTTAAAATCACCATAACTTCTTACATGGTTGTTGGATTTAGGCAAATTTTATATCGTTGGAAAACTAATTGAATTTTTTACGCAATGATAGGCTCAAATCTGAAAATTACAGGGTATTTCAAATGTTTTACGTAGGATAACCCATGTAATGAAGGTTAATCTAGGCTAGGAAAATACGGGATATCACAGTAAATCCTCCTAGAAAACATTCATCCTCGAATGTGGATAGTTAAGCTGAGAGAGTACGGACAGACTGAGTTTACGTACTGAACTAGACATGCACAACTAAAGCATGATTACGTGACTAGTTTGATAGACTGAACTTACATACTGAACATGCATATCTGACGCATGATTACATGGATAAAAATTGATTTATGAAATACATGACTAACTAGAGAATAATATGAGATGGTGACTGATAACAAGTTTGTAACGGTACTGAATATGGGACTAAGTAGGTTTAAGGAAATCTGTAATTATGTACAAGACACCATCTAACAGAAACACGACTGAATGACTTCGACATACTACTGAGGCCTGAGGAACACATGACATAGACTGAACTTCATGGACCATTTAGAGTGTAACATGAGTCATGGGAACTGAGCTGATAAAACTCAACTTACATGTCAATTTAGTGCAAGGCAGTTGTCAATATCTTTACCTAACTTTGGAGTCGGGTTCGAATCCACGAGAAACAGTATGAGTGGCGATTAAACTAATTTAAAACTATAGCTACAAGTTAAATACAAAAAAATAATACCAAAAGATAAAATGAGGGTTTTTAATGATTAAACAAAAGTTATTAATACTTCAACTCGCCTTAGAACTCAAAACTTAAACTGCAATATTTCAAATAAATAATCTAGAGAAACTAGAGTTATGATCACTATGATTAGTAATCCTCCATTGAATAGTAGTTGTAGTATTGGATTCTCGGGACTTATGTGAAACACCAAATTCTCAGTATTGACAGTTCATCTAAGTGTTTCTCAACCTACCTAGATGTTGATTTCCCTAATTCTCTCAAACTTAGGAACCTTCTATTAGCACTGATTTTATTTTGAGTTGATCAATCTTGTTACATCATTAATCATTAGATGGGAACTTAACTTTCCAAAATCCTCGTTGATAATTCACTACCTTTAGTTTATTTCTCAATTCGAGCAAATCAATATAAGGTGAGATCTATTGTTTACAACCAACAAAAATAATTAATACAAAAGAATTATCAAGATGTCCCCACAATCACTCGAACCCTAACAAACTATTAAGGCAATACAGGATTAATCATAGATCCTATAACCCTAGTTGTGGGTTTTAGTTCCACATGAAAGAGAAAGCTATAACAATAATTGAATTCATAATTCAAAGTGATTAAACATACAAAAGATGTAGTCAGAAATTGATTCTCTTCCCAAATTCAAGAAGAATATCCCACAACTTAATCAAATAATTGAAAATTGAAATCCAAGTTAAGAGACCAAATAAGTTCAAGATGTTTAGCCATCTTCAACGAAACCCTAAAAGTTGTTATATATATCCGTAACTTAAGTAAAATTTGAAATTAAAATTTTATATTTTTTACCTTAGCTGATGACATGTCGAACGGCTTATCAGAGATCTTATAGCTTATCAGACCATGTCGTTAGACATGATTCCCATTTCTTGCCTTTGGCTTATGTATGACGACATGCCTGATGGCTTATCAGAGTTATGATAGCTTATCAGAATATACAATTAGGCATGCTTTAAATTTTTGCCTTCTACTTCTAGGTGACAACATGCCTGACGGCTTATCAATGATCTGATAGCTTATCAGGACATGTCGTCAAAAAATCTTCAATTTTCTTATTCTCTGCCTATGTGTGATGATATGGTCTGATAGCTTATCATAGGTCTGATAGCTTATTAGACCAAGTCATCAGAAGAAATCTTCAGAACTTGATTTCTTGCATCTTTTACCAAAAATCATCCTTCATGACATAGCTTTCATGTATTTTCATGCATCTTGACTGTCCTATAAAATCACATGAAATATAATCAAAAACAATAATATTTACTTAAGAAATTACAATTATTCTGAGTCATAAGCCTTAAATATGCTAACAGAAAGCTAGCACATCAACACCCTTAACTTAAAGTAATTGCTCGACCTCAAGCAACTAAATGACACCATACTACGATGCTTAACCAAGAGAAACATAAGATACCTATGACATTTGATCATCAATAGCTCCAAACACATTACACTCTCCAAGTTCAATCACTCTAAACCCAACTATGTATATCAATAAAGATCAACAATGCGACACAAGGGAATCAAGATATGGCATTAAATTAGCAATAATAACCATGCCTATATACAATTACACTTCCCAAATAAGTTGGTAACTAGTAATATAACCGATGTGCCCTTATAATAAAAAAGTCTCTTCTCACTCATATGTGAACTCAAGCATATCAATGTGGGAACGGTCAAGAGACACTCACTCTCAGAGAGAAGTTCCAGTCAATGTATGCCAAATACCATTAGCTTGCCCTTATTTTCATTATTGAAGCTTTCAGACTGTTAAGTTAGGATCACTATAGGACTTTTCTTCAGCTTGTAATGTAGGCTTGGGGATGGTATGATACACAAGAATATTTAAAGTAACTAAGCCTCCTTGGCAGTACACTATTTTTGGGATCTCACTTATCAACCTTTACCTTATTTCTCTCTTTCTTGATTAAAGAACATTCAAGATGGGTGTAGTTTTTATTCATTCATTTTCTTTTTTCTCATTCTTTTTCTACAACACCCAGCCTTGCATATTTTGTTATTACCCTTCTTCATACTCACTTTACATCACACACCCTTATGATAGCCACCCTTAAATTAGAGTCTTTGCCTAAGTCAAAGTGCACAATATCCAAGGAGGACTAGGGCCAAAATAGGTTCATTGTAATACAAATGGGATGGTGAAAGGTATAATAAAAAGAATAGGCATTGAGGCTCAAAATCTGGATCAAGGGATATTATTCACACATGGAAGGTTATTTTAGCTAAAAGTAAACTAATATCAACAATAACCTATGATCCTTTCCTAACTGCTATCCTACAACAAAGGCAAGACCAACCGGACAGGTTCTAGATTTAGCACACAGTGGGAACTAGATAGTATCTCACACACACATGGCACAAAGGTACATCACAAGCTACTACCCATTCGGTTCATGCAATTGTTAGTAGTGAATATCATGTCCCTAGTACTAATGCCTTAAAAAGATTCACAGTAGTCACATATAGATGCACATCACACAGTTACCAGATAGACAATTGGAGAGGTATTTATCATTCCAAGAAAAATCAACAAAAGTATGTCAATTCTCTTAGATACTTATTTTTTCCTCATTTAACCACAACACATCCCAAAACAAATATAATACGCCTAAACATGCCGGCTATACTAGGAACAAGATTCAGGGAAAAGAGGCATGGCAACAAAAACCCAAGGAGGACATCAACACCCACACGTATCCCCACCCTCAACTTAAAATCATGCAATGTCCCCAATATGTCAAACCAAAACAAGAGAGTTAGAAACATACATGTGGCACCATGGGTGCGAATATCTAATGTCAATCACATAATATGAATACAAACAATAAAATACCTTGGGTTGCCTCCCAAGAAGCGCCTAATTTAGTGTCGCAGCACGACCCAACTCAGCTTTTTCCTCCATCTTGAGGATATGAATTTCACCCCTAACTTAGAGTCTATCTTCTTACCTCACTTATAGGGGGTGGTACAAAAATTAAGAAGTCGATATTGGATTGACCGTAGTAAACCACTCAGCCTTAAAGTGAAGTGTGTTTTTATGTTGCTTGTGTAATGTAAAATCAAGAATATAGGATTCTTGTTCCTCCTCTTGACACTCTTCTAGTATTTTAAATGATTCCACAGACAAGATATCATCTAAACATAATGTAGAAAAGTTCTTTGAATAAGGCCCAATCAATCCTACTTTAAAATTTACACTATCTACTATACTCTCACTTTTATTCACCTTCTCAACATCTTCACTGCGAATTGGGATAGAGTCTTTATTAGAGATTTTCTTGATTTCTTCTTTTGTCTATAATACCATGTCTTTAATCTTTGTATCATCTCTTATGGTTGGCTCGATTGGTTGGGAAATCACTGAGGGTTGCCCAACATCAAGCTAACATCAATATAGGGTTCTTTCTCCTCACCTTCACACTCTTTCATTATTTTAAATGATTCCACAGATAAGATATCATCTAAACATAATATAAAAGAATGCTTTGAATAATTGAACTCTATATCCATCTCCTTATAAATGATTGGCTTCATTTCTGGACACATATCACATACTATATCATACATTTCTTTCTGGAGATCCAATATTCATTGAAACATAGCTTCAATGCCATTCTTTTCGGTGCTTCGTTCTTTTTTTTCTTGACCATAAGACCTATCAAACTCATAAGAAGAACTAGAATTTGGGTTAGCGCAATAGGGGAAGAGGACATTTGGGAAATCACTCCTATGTCCATCTTGACCACCACATAAAGAACAATCATACTCCCGATAGAATAGAGATGGTACACATATCTCTCTGCAGGGAGCATATCTACAATCTTGCCAAGAGTGAGGTCGGTCATAATATAGATATGTATCATCAAGATAAGATTTCCAACCACCAAGCTCATGTTCATTCCACGATGTTATAGTAATAAGTAAACTAAAATAAAAATCTACCTAATATATTAAATAAAAGAAAACTAAAAACAAATATTTACAAGTTTGAATTCAAGAAAGTTGGCTAAAATTCCAAACCAACTCAATTCTATTGACACTGATTTTATTTCAAGTTGATTAATCTTGTTACATCATTAGTCATTCGATGGGAACTTAACCTTCCCAAATCCTCATTGATAATTCACTACCTTTAGTTCATTTCTCAATTCGAGCAAATCAACATACAACGAGATCTATTTTTTGCAATCAATAAAAAATAATTAATACAAAAGAATTATCAAGATGTTCCCACAATTACTTGAACCCTAACCAACTATTAAGACAATACAGGAGTAATCATAGATCCCACAACCCTAGTTGTGGGTTTTAGTTCCACATGAAAGAGAAAGATATAAAAATAACTGAATTCATAATTCAAAGTGATTAAACTTACAAAAGATGTAGTCAGAAATTGATTCTCTTCCCAAATTCAATAAGAATATCCCACAACTAAATCAAAGAATTGAAAACTGAAATCCAAGTTTAGAAACCAAAGAGAAGTAAAGTAGTCTTTGGAATAAGTTCAAGATGTTAAGCCCTCCTCAATGAAACTCTAAAACTTCTATTTATATCCGTAACTTAAGGAAAATTTGAAATTAGAAATTCAGATTTTTCTTCTTAGATGATGACATGTCTGACGGCTTATCAGAGATCTGATAGATTATCAGACCATATCACCAGACATGATTCCTATTTGTTTCCTTCTACTTCTGAGTGATGACATACCTGATGGCTTTATAATGATTTGATAGCTTATGAAGATATGTTATCAGAAAAACTTCAATTTTCTTGTTATATGCCTATGTGTGATGACATGGTCTGATAGCTTATCACAGATCGATAGATTATCAGACCAAGTCGTCAGAAGAAATCTTCAAATCATAATTTCTTGCATTTTTCATCAAAAATTATCCTTCTTAATGTAGCTTTCATATATTTTCATGCATCTTGACTCTCCTACAAAATCACATGAAATATCATCAAAAACAATAATAATTACTTAAGAACTTGTAATTATTCTGAGTTAAAAGCCTTAAATGTGCTAACAGGAAGCTAGCACATCATGAGCATACTAGGAAACATAAATACATGTGTCATCAACTGCATGACCTGAGTTTGGAATTTCTGAACTTATGGAACCTGATTCGTACTACAGAGTAAACTGGAACTCCTTATACTAGGAACCGTATGCATGCATGGTCTTCTACCATGTATTGTACTACCATCTCCCCCTTAGCTTAAAATCATTAGTCTAAATTTTTGGATCAATTAATAAACCCCAAACTAAACTATCACCACTTTACTTCTATAGGCTGAGATATAATAATACCCATAAACACTAAACTCATCCTGAAGGACTACTCTTAATAACGTAAGGTCCACTGCTAGTACTTTTTTTGGATACATAATTCTTTGCTTTCTATAGCCCCAACAATCATCATATAGCAACATCAACACCGACTAATCTTAGAATTCTCACTCTTTTTCTACTAGCTCAATCTTTAAAAATTTAAACTTAGATTCTAACACATATCATGGATACCCGCAAATCTTTAATAACCATACTACTTTCAACATATCCTGCAAGTATCACATCTACAAAATATATTTCAAATCAATAAACTTAAATTCTTGCATACACTGATTCAAGACTACTAATTCTTCTTTCATACAACTAGCCCTATTTTACTGTTGCTAAACTCCCTGGGTCTTTGCTTTTAACTGTCGGTCATATGCTATCCTAGGATTCTGAGGAGGGATCTAAAAGAAAACCTGAGTTTGGCTAAACGCACAATTTTTCATGAATCATGAATAGTATCCTTCTTACTCATAAGGGCTTTGATGGGGTACTTTCAAGCCTGCATAAAATCCCATAACTATCTATAAAGAGCTTCCTAAGAAATATCTATCTGTAAGGATTGATCGATCTTGAATGTTTCTATTACCTTGAAAAGAAGGCAGGGCTGGAAAGAATAGACCAAGATGACAATCTATATAACTTTCTTAGAGGACCTTTCAATAGTACAATCTGAGAAATAAAAGAAGGGAAACTTTTTCCTAAAACATCTTATAGCCTTTTATAAGTGTGGTGCGCTACACACTCATGCACAAGACTCTACACGATGTGGATTTTTATACTTCCAAAGACTCTATTGAACCTTAGGCTCTGATACCAACTTTGTAATGACAAGAGACTACGCCCTAGTCATCACACGGTCCTTGTGACCCTGACGGACTACAAGCTAACCCATGAATGGTCCCTGCTGTGAGCACTGAACAATAATACTGGAATTAATGTGGATAAATGGGTTGAAATTCCATAAGGTTTAAAACATCTTAATTCTTGATAAACTATAACATCTGAATCTGAAATACTGTCTGAAAATCTAGTTTGAAAAGCCTCTAACTAAAACTGTCTGAAAGTGGAGTTGATGGGATATTCCCCCAACTAACTCCATCTACAAAAATACTATTAAGCTGAAGTACTAAAGTAAAAGTATATCCTCGATAGATGATGAATCACTGCTAAATCTATTAATGCTAGTTGAATCTGGCTACGCACGGTCAGGAACCTGAGTATTCAAACCTATGATATGAAATATCATAGCGAAGTAAAGTATACATCAGTATGTGTGAATGTACTAGTATGCTAGATAAGGTAAGGCTGAATCCAAGGGTTCATATGCATGAATAATAACTGACTAAATGATATGCAAGAGCTGGATTTGTATACATGGAGGATCTGTAACTACTAAACATACTATGCATACTATAACTGAGTATACTGGAACTGAATCTGATAACTAAATATACTAATAATCTGATATCACTGATAATTTGAATTACTGATAACTGAGTGATTGTCTCTGATATTTTTTATTCTTTTGAACTGAACTGAGTTCAATTCTGAAGAATGAGACTAAAACTAAAACTATGGGAGGTAATCATCTAACCGACATGCCCCAATCTAAACTAATAGGGGTCCAATCTATAATCCAAATTGGAAGGGTGTCAGAACCATGCCATGGGTAAAGATAAGATGAAGAGTAACACTTCACTAGCAGGTTCCCTAAACAAGAATGGTGGTACCCTCTACTAGCAGGTAGAGCACCTCATTAACCATCAACAGGCAGGTTTGATGTCTCAACCTAAGCTAGCTACATATTTGTGGAATGTAAGGATTACTTCTAAGGATCACACCTTCCGCTGGCAGGTGAGCCCTCATCCTTGGGTTAACTCACTGTTGAATCCTACTCCCAACTGAAAGATACTGAACTAGACTAAACTGATACTGAGATTACTGAGTTTACTGAGTTTTCCTAAGTTTTGTAACTGACTGAGTTCTTCTGAATTCTATTAGGGACTGAGAGTACTACTGATCGTGACATGACTGATACAATTTTGTAACTTATACTGGCTCTAAGTAACAGCTAAATTTTTTGGGTATTAAATAGCCCCTGGACTCGATAGCGTAAAAATTAAAGAAAAGCATAATCTTGAATAATATGACAATATTCACTTGGTCACATTTCATTCATAGAGAAATTTTATCAAACACTTGTAATGCATTAACTTGTACATGAATAGAGAATACATTTTAGAATGCTATAATGGCATTATTTCACTCTTATTGAAAATTTATCAAACATATGGGAAGCATACTTGGTTTATTAAATCTTATACACTTAGTGTTAATATGGATACAACAATCAATTTGCAAATTCATAACCCATATACTGAGGCTTAATATAGGCTAGGGAAATATGGGGTATTTTAATATCTCTCTCTTGGAAATATTCATGCTCAAATATGGCTAGTTAAGTTGAGAGAGTACGAACAGACTGAGTTTACGTACTGAACTAGACTTGCATAACTGAAGCATGATTACGTGACTGGTATGATAGACTAAACTTACATACTGAACATGCATATCTGATGCATGGTTACATTGCTAAAAATTTATTTATGAAATACATGACTAACACGAGAATAATATGAGATGTTAACAGATAACAAGTTTGTAATGGTACTAAATATGGTGCTGAGCAGGTTTAAGGAAAACTGTGATGATGTACAAGACACTATCTAACTGAAAGATAACTGAATGATTCTAACATGCTACTGAGGCCTGAGGAATACATGATATAAACAGAACTTCACAGACCATTTAGAGTGTAACATGAGTGATGAAAACTAAGCATACTGGGAAACATGAATATGTGTGTCATGAACTGCATGACCTGAGTTTGGAATTTCTAAACTTATGGAACCTGATTCGTACTACAGAGTAAACTGGAACTCCTTATACTACGAACTGCAATCATGCATGGTCTTCTACCATGTACTGTACTACCTTCTCCCCCTTAGCTTAAAATCAATATTCTAAATCTGTGGATCACTTAATAAACTCCAAACTAAACTGTCACCACTTTACCTCTAGAGTCTGAGATACAATAAAACTCATAAACACTGAACTCATCCTGAAACACTACTCTTGATAACGTAAGGTCCACTACTAGTACTTTCTTTTGATACACAATTCTTAGCCTTCTAAATCCCCAACAATCATCATATAGTAACATCGACACCAACAAATCTTAGAATTCTCACTCTTTTTTCTACTAGCTCAACCTTTAAAAATTAAAACTTAGATTCTAATACATGTCATGGATATCCCTGTAAATCTTTAATAACCATACTACTTTTATCATATCCTTTAATTAACACATCCACAACATATATTTTAAATCAACAAACATAAATTCTTGTATACACTGCTTTAAGCCTACTAATTCTTCTTTTATAACTAGCCCCATTTTACTATTGCTAAAACCCTGGGTCCTTTCTTTTAACTCTAGGTCATATGCTATCATAGGATTCTGAAGAGGGATCTAAAAGAACATCTGAGTTTGGCTAAATACATGATTTTATATGAATTATGAATGATATCTTTCTTACTTATAAGGTATCTGATGGGATACTTTCAAGCCTGGATAAAATCCCATAACTGTCTATAAGGAACTTCCTAAGAAATCTCTATTTGTAAGGATTGATCAATCTTGAATATTTTTATTACCTTGAAAACAAAGTAGGGCTGGCAAGAATAGAACAAGATGAGAATCTGTATATTTTTCTTAGAGGACCTTTCTATAGCACGATCTGAGAAATAAAATAAGGGAAACTTTTTCCTTAAACATTTTATAGCCTCATATTCATAAATGCAGTGTGCTACAACCCATGCACAAAACTCTATGTGATGCATCTTTTTAGACTTCCAAGGACTCTATTGAACCTTAGGCTCTGATATAAAGTTTGTAACGACCTGAGACTACCCCCAAGTCATCATACGGTGCTTGTGACCCAGAAGGACTACAAGCTAACCCATGAATGATATCTGTTGTGAGCACTAAACAATAATACTAAAATTAATGCTTATAATAGGTTGAAATTCCATAAGGTTTGAAACATCATAAATACTAATAAAATATAACATCTAAATCTGAAATACTATCTGAAAATCTAGTCTGAAAAGCCTCTAACTGAAACTGTCTAAAAGTGAAGTTGATGGGACAATCCACCAACTAACTCCATCTACTAAAGTACGACTAAGCTGAAGTACTAAAATGAAAGTATATGATCGATAGATGAGGACTCACTACTAAATCTGTTACTACTGGTTGAATCTAGCTAAACGCGGTCAAGAACCTGAGAGTTCAAACCTATGATATGAAATATCATAGCGCAAGAAAGTATGTGTCAGTACGTAGGAATGTACTAGTATGCTAGATGAGTTAAGGCTGAATGCAAGCGTTCATATGGAAGAGTAATAACGGACTAAAGAATATGCAAGAGCTAATTCGCATACACGGAGGATCTGTAACTAATAAACATATTATGCATATTATAACTGAGAATACTGGAACTAAATCTGATAACTGATAACTGAATATACTGATAATCTGAGGTCATTGATAATCTAAATTACTAATAACTGAGTAACAGTATCTGACAGTCCTAATTCTGTAGAACTGAACTGGGTTTTATTCTAAAGAATGAAACTAAAACTGTCAGAGATAATTATCTAATAGACATGCCCCAATCTATACTAATAGGTGTCCAATCTGTAACCCTAATTGGAAGGGTGTCAGTACCGTGCCATAGGTAAAGACAAGATAAAGAGTAGCCCTTTACTAGATGTTTTCCTAAACAAGAATGTCGGTACCCTTTCCTAGCAGGTAGAGCACCTCATCAACCCTCAGCTGGCAGGTTTAATGTCTCAACATATGCTGGCTGTGTGGTTCTGAAATACAAGGATTACTTTTAAGAATCACACCCTCTGCTGGTAGGTGATCCCCCATCCTTGGGTTCACTTGGTGTTGAATCCTACTCCCAACTGAAAGACACTGAACTAAGTATATTGAACTGGAATGGATAGATACTTAATGAGTTTTCCTAAATTTTGTAACTGATTGAGTTCTACTGAATTCTATAAGGGACTGAGAGTACTACTGATCATGACATGACTGATACTATTCTATAATTGACATTGGCTCTAAGTAACAACTAAATTATTGGGTATTAAATACCCCCAGCACTCGATAGCATGAAAAGTAAGGAAAAGCTTAATCTTGAATAACATAACAATGTTCACTTGGTCACAATTCATTCATATAGATATTTCATCAAACACTTGTAATACATTAACTTGTACATGAATGGGGAATACATGTTAGAATGCTATAGTGGCAATATTTTATTCTCATAGACAATTTACCAAACACATAAAAAGTATACTTGGTTCATTAAATCATAAACACTTGGTTTTAACATGGATACAATAATCAACTTGCAAATTCATGGATTATAAGATGGGGATTACTCAATTCAATATACATGCTATACCATTTTATGGAATCTACCATTAATCATGGATTGAAACTCAATAAATGTCAAAACATGAACACAATCTAATTTTTTGTGAAATTTTCCCGATCTAGACCCCTAGGCGATACGCCACTATCACGCCAAGCCACTGGAAAATGACAACTAGGAAATTACATGGTGGCGCATCGTAGTGGTATCGCATTGCCACTTTGTTGGTGAACTGGAAGTGCACCGTGACGTGGTGGAATCATGTTGGTACACTAGTAATTTACAATTATAAACTAGATCTATGGCACGGTATGCCAGTATCGTGGAGAAATACTGGAAATTGACATTTGCTATTCTAACACACTCCACGATGTGCTACTGGCCTGAATGACGATATTTAACAACTGAAACTTAAAATCACCATAACTTCTTCCCCGATTGTTGGATTTAGGCAAATTTTATATCTTTGCAAAAGATAATTGAATTTCCTACGCAATGGAAGGCTCAAATCTGACAATTACTGAGTATTTTAAAATTTTTATATAGGATAACCCATGTACTGAGGGTTAATCTAGGCTAGGAAATACGAGGTATCACAGAATCCTAGCTAACTATCAAATTATGATACCTATAAGCTCATCTTCTTCATCATTCCCTTACACGGTCTGCCATCTCATACACCACATATGATTCTTCTCATCTCTTTCATTAGGGCTCGACAAAATATTAAACATTAGTATAGTAAATTCCTAGTGAAGTCGGCTTCCTGTCAAGGTTGGTAGGATTTGTTAATTACTAAAATGCCCTAATATCATTGAAAGACCACCGAAGGACAGACATGCATCCGTTTAGTATCTTATCAATGAATGCAGTCATATTTCTGCTAAGGTTAGTAGTTTTTGTATTAGGTGTTTCTTTTCTTTAGGTTTGCCCATTTTATTTTAATAATGCACACATGTTAGTTTTCTAATGGCCAGTGAACTAGTTGTTGAAGATCTTCAACAAATTTTAATGGAAATATAAAGTCTTATTTTGAAAGAATCTAAACTTTAAAGGATTTCAGCCGTTATGCGAGACTAGCCTCTTTTATTCGGGTCCTTTCACTATGATCTTCCAAACTTAAGGTGTTAATAATGAAGTAGGGTGTGGTTTTGAGTAAAAAAGAAGGTTAAAGGATCCAATTTGGTTGATTATTACTAATTTGAAGAAATAGTGTCCTTGTGGTATGAAAACGCTACGCAAACTGGGTGATAAAGAAGCTTATGAAAAAACAAAATGAGTTGGAAGAGAGCATACATTTCCAAGTCACAATTTCTCCTGCCTTTAATGCTTCAACATCATCCCATATTGAAATGCATCATCCCAAAAGTAAAATTAGTATTTTGAAAAAAAATGACAATCTTAAAAAGGAAAGGCTTGAATAAGAGAGGACCCACGATGCTGAAATTTCACATGTCAGGGTTCATAATGAAGATCGTACAGGTGACTTTGATTTAGACAAAGAGATTATAAAGTCCTAACCCATAGCCGATCTTTTCAATCATCCAACCTTTGAGTCTAAAGAGGCATCTACAAACACCTCCTTACAGGGGGGATGCATCAGTGATTGACGTCTGATGGCACCTTGGCCCATGATCTCATATATTAATGTATATTTGATCTAACGAACTGGTGTGTCTCCCTTTGTAAATTTGTATTCTCTTTTTTCTTGTATGGCCCTCTAGACTATGACATAAATAAAGCTTCAAGAATTTATCTTTTGGGATCTAAGAGAAAAGAAGTTGAATGGGTTCTTTCCCTATGCAAAATAGAGTTGGATGGGGTCTTTTCTCGTGGGATCTAAATTTTCATCCCTAAGGAGAGTCAAGATAGCCTAGGCACCTTGTTTCCTAGGAACCATCATATCATACACTAATGACATTAGTTGCACTCTACGTGGTGATCATCAACGGCCTTTCTTTTTACATACATTAAATGGGGCTTATGCTATAAAAACCAACCCTTATGGCTTGTTCTTTTTATTCCACATTAAAACCTTTAGTTATTTTTTAAAATCATACATTAGTTATAAGTTATATAAGAAAAATAAACTTCTCATGGGGTTTTCCATTTGCCTTTCTAGAATTAAGGCTTTGTGTTTTTTTTCCCACAATCTTTACCATATCCTTATATTTGGTCCTAGCATCGTGCTTGAGAATTGTTGTTTAGATTTTTTAAAAGGGTAAGGTAAAATGGGTTGGTGAAACTAAGGGTGATATTGGTGAGAGATAGTTAACTCTGACACTTTCTTCCTCATTAATTCTTGGTTTTATGCCTCTTTAATCTAAATGATTTCACCGACAGGTTACAAGTTGCATCAAAGCACCTCAAAACTCTGTGTTTGGTGAACATTATCCAAAGGCAATATTTTTTAGCCTATCGTTAAGCTCAACTAGATTTTCTGAACTAAGGTATCAAGATCCGAGACTACACCTTCATTTTAACATGGTGCTTACAGCTATAAGTGACCACAAGCTAACCTATGATCTGCCATGAAACTAAGAATATTAAACATATATGTGTGTGTGTGTGACACTAAATGCATAAGTTAACTGGCTTAATAATAATATTTGCCAATGACTAAAATAATCACTAGTCTAAAAAACAAACTACAAGTTGAAATAACTAAATATGTGAAAGCCTCTATTAAAAGATGAGTTGTTGGGACAAGTCTCCATCAAACTCGAACTATCTTAAAACTAAATAATAACATATGAAAGATTATTTGAAGTCTCATCCTCGTGTGATGAAAACTCACCAATAATCTATAGTCAAAAGGTACTAGATTGTGCTAACCATGATCTAATGCTAAGCATCGAAATTGATGAGTCCGAATTTTAAGACTCATTTAGCCTAAAGTTGTAAAAAATCAAGTCGTACATGCCATTTTAAGTCATTTTTAATGCTAGTATTTTATTTTTCAGGGTTACCAAGAAGTGGTCAACAAAGCATAAGGAAGAAAAGAGATGAAGCAATGGAGCTAAAAGTTAAAATGGCATCACCTAAATAGTTTAGTGTATCACCAAACCCACGAGAATATCGCCAAGATAATTATCTCATTGACCAAAGTAGCAGATCAGGCCAGTTATGATTAAAGTATTTCAGCGATAAGGAAGAGCAGTTTGGTGTATAATAACACTTAACTCACTCCCATGTTTGAGGGGTGAGGCAATTATTGTCAAGTAACCCAATTTGAATTGGGGTCAAATCTCAAGGAGCAAATTATAGACTTCAAACATTATGGGTCCTCAAATTACTACGAGATTACCCAGAATGCTAACAAAAATTACATGTAAAATAAAATGGTGGATTTGTTTGGGAATTCTTCACAACAAAATTTAACAAGTAATTGGTGAATAAAACTTTTAATTGGAATTAAAAATTTCGAGGAAATCTTGGGATTATGTGGATCAATATTGGTTCCCCATGAATTTTTAGTTGTTAACTAAAGGATAGGCTAGGTAGAAGTTCATTGGGGTCAATCTTTCAACAAAACCATAACGATTTCACCAGTTGGCTCTACCAAGCACCTAACAAGCGTACATATTGTCATAATCACCCCAAACCTCAATCAAGCATCCCTATTTCTAGGATAATGCTATTGACATGATTTACACTCCCAAAAAACTTATTTCTATGATAACAAAAGGTAGTAAACCATAGGATCAATTGTCCACCATTGAATTGTCCCCCTATAACCCTCTTTTGGGGATGTTATGGGTTACCTAATGTTCATCTCCATCCATTTTTTGAGGATGATAAAGGGTTTCTAGATCTTGGGGCTTTCACCCATCAAACCCATTTGGTGATTTCGGGTTTTCACCCATCAAATTCTAACCCATAATCTCAAGAAATGGTGGAATCCATTCTTAACAACTAATATCCAAGCAAACACAACAATACCCACATACAATTACACTCTAGTTCAACTTAATCCTAAAGACTAAATTACTTAGCTACTCATGAAGAAATTAAAGAGAGATATACCATAAGGATTATCCAAAGCATTCATTCTTCAAAAAAATACCAAGAAATTTAGCCTCCAAAGTTAATTACACACTTTCCCGAAATTAGGGTTTCATGTCAAGAATTCAAAGATATATTACGAGCTAAGCTATCCCTAAAAAGGAAGGGGGTTTTGCTTAAATATAGTTTGGGATTCATCTAAGTCCTTTTAAATATCTACCCCTGGGCATATTCTCATTTAACCACGATCGTGCATGGCTCCCCGTGACCATGCGACGATGGTTGTATGTCGCAACCACGGATAAAGAATCACGTTTATGGTAACCGAGGCTGATGTATTCCAGATCTTCACCTGCATACTTCTTTCTTCCCTTTTTATCAATTTTTAGCTCCCATCCATATCTTTTTGTCTCCTCAACTTTATGCCTGCAATGAGTGGATATTAGTGCATCTATCAATAGATTTTGTCTCATTTATTCTTTCAAACCAAGGTAATGTACACAAATAATGAGTGTGAATGAGTGGTAAACTCACCAATCATCTATATCCCTAATTTAAGACCTTACGTTTCCTCAACCAACTCTACCTCTTACTATGAGAAAATTTTATATGTGTGCCCTCTTTCTATCACCCAATGACCATGATGTCTCAAACTAGATTGCTACCACAAAAAGCTTTTTACACATAGGAAAATAGGATTTTAACAACTTTCCTCATCATAAAATGGAATAGTAAAGAATGCAATAGACTTTAAGGATCAGCCATGTAACAACTACTAAGACTCTAGAAATGACTCACATGCTAACTTGAAACATGGAATACTTTCAATTATCTTATTGTGCGGAAGATGACAAAATTTCCCACCTCAAATAGTTCACATGCCTCCTCACAAGAAAGGAAAAAATCATACACCTAGCTACCAATCCTGTAATAAGGAATTTTAAGTGCAATCACTCACTCTCTCAAGAAATTCTCCATGTTAACAAGTACCATGCCATAGGCTTGGACCTATTTTCAATCACCACTACAATGACTACACTTGGTTGGGAATCACAAAGAGCTTTTTGAGCTTGTAATATAGGTTTAGAGTAGGGTAGGATATCAACTTAGGAACACAAGGCTACACCCTTCTTGAACTTCTATATCATACTATTTTCATGTTCCATTTAATGTGCCACTTCTTTTCACTTTACTATTTTGCCTACCTTTGTTTTTTCTTGGTTTTCCCACTTTCCTCTTTTTCTCTTCTTCTATGATTTTGTATATGGATAAATTATTTCTTTTCTTTATTGGATCTTTTCCTTATTCAAATCCAAAAAGCTTCACTTTCTCAAGATTATAGGAACCTTCTTAAGACTTTGTGGCCCAACTATACTTATTTCTCTTTCCACCACCCCAAACTTAGGATTTTAGCCTCAATTTGTATTCTTAAGTTCAAAGAGGATAGGGTTAAATAGAAGATGAATAGAAGGGTCACGGTTTGTAATACGATTCCAAAAGAAAAGTGCAAAGGCTCGAAAAGGGTGACTAGGGATAACTCTTATATATTGGTAGGATCTTTAGGATAAAATGGACTTCCAAAATCATAAGATGGACTGTGATAATTTTACCAACCAAGTACATTCAAAAATTAGCTTCAAAAGACTAAAGGGGCAAGTTCTAGACAGTACAAGTACACATGAGATGAAGATAATTAACCTCACACACATGGCATGCGAATATCGTTAAGGGAATTCAATTTTTCTACCCGTTTGAGACAAAGATGGAGTATTCATTATTTTTTTAAAGTCAACTTTTGGAGTCTTGGGAAGAGGAAAAATTCTTGTCATAAAGTTGCTCACGTCCTTGCCTTGGAATTTTACAAAATTTTTGGACAGAGGGGGGGGGCGTTGTTTGCTTTTGCATGCACATCAGATATAATTTGTTAATCATGAAAACCATCCAAGCTATCGTCTCACATTGAAGTTCATAGTATGGGCGACCCACCATATGGTACTCAGACTGCGCCAATGGATCTTAATACAACCCCAACTTATCAATGCTATAGGTACTCAGACTTCTCTTGCATTCTATGGTCTTAATGCCACAGGTACTCAGACTTCCCCTACATCTATGGTTAGAAACCCAATCACGAAGGCAAATCTCAACTAAATAGATTTAGACTAAAATAACAAACTAAGAACAAAATAACCAATCCATGGAAATGTGGGCACCATCAAGGTGCCCAAATAGTACAACCCAAATAAATAACCAAAATAAAATAAAGATGAGAATTATCCAAAAGAGCAGAAAAGTATGCAGAAATATCAATAATACAGGCCTAAATTAAGTGAATTACAATAAGGAGACACCCCCAATTGAAAATATAGTAGTGTTCCCACTGTATAAATAATCAAGGGTAAAAGAGGTAAGGGTGCTCCCTGAAACTACATCAAGGGTTGCTATCATTGTTGGACTCTACATCAACACCCTTTTTCACAAGATTGAACCACTCAACAGGGGCCTCAGCATCACTGTCCACCCAGGAAGAAGTAAGTCTATATCGGGGCCTTAGAACATTTCATAGGCCCTTTACGCTCTTCCATATCCAGATAAAGAATTTGTCCCTCTTCTTATCCCTTGTGACCATTTCTCATATGTGATCCAGAGGTCTTAATATGACTCCACCAAAGAAGAATAGGCCTTTTCAAGCTTATTAATGGTAGCTTCTTACTTTTTTTAGTCCTCCTTGTACTTCTCATAATTAGTACATGACACATGTCCATGGGGAAAATTAGACACAAGCTCTTTGATGGTTGCATTATTTAATCCAATCTCCTCAAGGGGTCCCTTGGTGGTTGGCGTATGATACTCAGGTATACTGCATGCCAAATTTTCCAAGTATATCTTTCTTTTATTGATTTTCTCGGGTGCACCCTCACCTCTAATCCTCAAGGGGTAAATGGGAGCATTGGGGCGAACCCATGTATCACTAGCATACTCATCCACCCCTGCTTTTCTATAAAGCTAAGTAATTAAAGAGGGGAATAAGAGATGCATACCACCTTGGTTTTTTAAATGATCTATTTTATTAATAACGAGTTGACCAACATCTAAAGGGATGCCGTATAGAATGCACACAACCATCCTAGTACACAAGTCTAGGACTGTTGTCATGTGGGGGCAAGGATAAACTTGGCTACAAATGATGTACAACAATATACGAGCCTCGAAGGTAAAGTCATTCATGGAAATATTGCTTTTAGTTTTGGTCCACAAGACTTCCCTTCTGGGGCATAGTCGTTGTGCCAACCAATTCCCTGATTTACACCCTTTTTCTTTGAATTTACCCATATCTTCCTGCTTGATCCCATAAAAATCATTGATTTGTTCAGCCCCAACTTTCACTGGCTTTCCCCGAATCTTGACAGTCACATTGAGTGGGTCCAAAAAAGAGACTTCACTGATGTTTGCATAGAATTCATAGCCCTATTACTTATTTGCAATCCAGGGATCCTGTAAGACCTCACAAACTTTCCTCGTAGTCTGAGCCTTAGAGCATGTCAAGCAAAGTGTAATTCCTTCCCTAAAAAATTGAGAAGATACTTCCCAAGTGATTTCTATTTAAACCATACAGAATTTTCTTAAATTTGAATTTTTTTCATGTAGATAATTGAATTAGATTTCAAACAATACCGATTTTGTCCTAATATAGCATCGGGATGAGAAATTATGGTTGTTTTACTGAGTATAGTCAAAACCGGTCGGGTACGACAGACCATCCGATGGACCGTTGAGCCTGCAAAGGACTATCACTCAGCCCATTGCAACCAAGGAAGTAACTCCCTTTTTTGGCCTAAGTGCGATGGCAAAAATGACAGACTGTCAAGGCTACGATGGACCATCACTGGGACCGTCGCGCTCAGGCAGTGTGGCCTCATCCTGACAAATATGCGATGAATGATCTGACAGACCACATCTTCAATTGTCATACCAAGGTAATATGTTATTTTTGGACCAATGTGAAATGGAAGACCCGACGGAATGTCAGGCTAGCGACAAACCATTGTTTCAACCGTCGCAGCCCCCATTAAGTATTCTTAAGTCTTTTTTAAAAAGGACTTTTGGTTCTTTTCCCTTTTAACCCTCAGATATATTCCAAACAAACTTGATAGCCTCATTATCTCCCAAAATATCCAAAGTCTAAAAAATCCAAGAACTCACCATGGATTCTATAAATTGAGTTGAGATTTGAGTTCTCCAAGTTCAAAGGTTGCAAGAACCCTCTCTTAAGAGTAATAAGAAGAGTTTAGAGCAAGTTCATTCATCTAATTTCATAATCTAAGGTATGTGGGATTTTGAACAAGGGTAATCCTTTAATCCTTGTGCTCAAAGGCTTATTTAAACTATGATTTTCTTTGATCTATGAGATTTTACATGAATTTGAATTAGGGTTTTTAACCCGTTTATATTGATTACAATATTTTGATGATTCCCATGAATTAAGAGTCTAACGGCATGATTTTTACATATTTTCTGGAGAAATTGCAGCTGGGGCTATACCCCATGATTTTAATCCTTGAGAAATTAATAGTAGAAATGTTTGATATATTAAAGTATATGAGTATGATGAGATTTTGAGACAAATTGCTGAAATTTCCAGATTTCTACATGAGTTATGAATCTTGATGCTATCTATTATGCTTTTGATGAGTTTTAACTTGAGATTGAATTATGGTTTATTAGGCCCTACTTGAGATTTGCAATTTTATGAACTCTTTTACTATAAGAACCCATGATTTGAGTATTCTGAGATTATTGAGAAATGTTTTGACCTAATGGTCATGGAGTTTTGAAATCCACTTTACTAAATGAGATTACAGATTTGATTGTTGGTTTCTTAATGAACCATGAGACTATTTTAAAGTGGATTTTCATGAGATGAGCGAGATAAACTAAAGGAAGTACTATTTAGCACCGGGTTGGGTAAGTTAGTACGATTTCTTACCCCAGAACTACGTTCCATCATAGGTTTGAAATTTTTAGCCTAAGGCTGAGATATTGGGCCAAAGGCCAAGATAAGTGATCACTGAATTAAAGTTATACTCTCTGAAAAGAGTAAGACACTCCTCCCCAATATGGGGTCTTTTCCTTAGGAGGACAAAACGTTGGACTTCATGTAGCTCGCATGGTTTATATCAGTTAAGAGAACTCACTTGATACAAGTTATTTTCCTAATAGTATATTTGTAGATTTGCTCCCCAAGACTAATGTATTTTCCCTTGATATAAGTATTTTCTCTAAAACTATGAGATAAGTTATTTCCCTAAATTAGAGTATCTTTCCATTGAGATAGAATGGTTTCCCTAAAGGTTAAAATGAGATATTTTTCTAAAGTGAATGAAATGCCTTCAAGTATGTTTTAAAGTTATATGATTCTGAATTCCAAGTACTTGAGTTCAAAAGAGTTATGAGTTCTTGAGTATTAAAGAAGTTTTACTCTCCATGAGACATATGAATGAGTTGAAAGTGTTGTTTAAAGTTTCCGTTAGCCTATGGGTAATGAGAATAAGAGGAGAGTATAGATTTTAAAGCCAAAGTATAATGACTCATGAGATTTGAGTTACATGTTGTATTCTACATGATTTATGAGCTTTACATTTTAGACTTATTCAAGCCATGTGAGTCATTCCTATTTGCATGCATGATTTGATTAAATAGTATTGATATTATTTTATGTAAATGTATACACCTCCACATACTCAGTACATTCCCAAGTGTTGATCCATATTTACGTCTATGTGCTACATTGTCTTAAAATGCAGGTTCAAGTGCTCAGTCCCAGTCTCGTCAGTGATTCTAGAGTACCTTCATCTACATTTCTATAGTGGTGAGTCCTCATGGTTTGAGGACCTATCTTCAGACATTTCAGTATTCGAGTATTTATGTTATTACTTTCAGTTCAGTTTGAGTCAGTTGGGGACCTATTCCAATGACTCTCGAGTTTATGGAGTAGTAGAGGCTTTGTTAGACTAGTTATCAGATAATGGTTGTGTTGAGATTTTAGTTTCTTGGTCGTTTGGACCGAGTATTACCTTCGTATTTCCTTTTACTTGATATGACAGTGTTAGTATTTTATGTATTCCTTCTTGAATGAGTTGTTAGGAGAAGTGATAGGCTCAAAGGGTTAGCTTAGGGCTACTCGTAGCCTAAGCACCGTGTGACATCTCGGGAGGTGATTTTGGGTCGTTATAGATTCGGCGCAAAGCATCACCCCCCTATGGCTTCAAGTTTGTCATGAATTATTGGTAGTTTCTCCGTCATATTATCCAAGAAAATTCCTCTCTCCGGGAGAAACTTTGTCCTTGGAAGATCCATGTAGTAAAGAGTGGCATTCAGGTGCCATGAATTGGATATGATTACTTATCCATGAGGTTGTCCTTAAAGCACTAAACACACATTATATCTTTCGATGACATTTTAATAATGCAAAATGTGCTAGATTCATCACTAAAGTTCGTTGGAGTAGGAGCTTGGAGTTGTTAGACTAAAAATTGGAAATTCAGAATTTTTGGCATGGCAGAAAGCTATCCTCAGTTACCGCGATCACGAGTTAGGACAGCATTTGCATTACTAAAATCACAGTCTCTAACCGCATTCGTGCTACCTAATGTTGGTTGTGTGTCAACTTTGTATGTACAGATTTCTTCAAAATTTAGGCTACTAGTATGTTCTACTGTGTGGATGCATATGATGATCATTGGAGCAATACTAATGAGTGTATGAATTCCCTTTAGAAATAAAATATTAGTATTGAAAGCTCATTAGAGCATTTTATCAAACACTTGGTGCATATATCTCATTGGTCTACCTATTTCACACATAATTGGGTACTCATGACTTCCCCAACTTGTGTGCGCACCTTAATCAACAACTAGTATCACACCAATACCAAATATGAAAACATGGAAAGCATGATAATCAAAATCTTAGGCCCTTATTAATCATGCATTCTATAGCCTATTTTTACAAGTAAAAGCATGGATCCATGTCACCTACCAGAGTTTTGATGCAATGAAAAGCAAGGATGCTGTTTGAGCTCACAAACTTGACTAAAAATTAGCCTAAACTAGAAAGTACACTATTAAAAGGGCATGTAATGTAAATGAGGGCAACTACGGGTTAAATGGCAGAAGTGGTTGCGACCGCGGTCAAGGGAATGTGACCGCGATCATGGTGACCAAGAGCAATTCTGCTCCCCTATTTTCCCCTATTAATCATTTTACTTAATTCACATTTCTCCCCTGTTCAGATTATTCGATGCACTCCATAGTGCCATAAATGCATAGGTTATTCATATCCAAAAGATAACATCTACCCTATAAAAACATAACAAAAAAGGGATATGAGGCACTCTCGTGGAATTTGTGGGTTGCCTCCCACCTAATTCTTTAGTTATCATCACGGTATGACATCTTTATTCCTTTATTTTCAAGGTGGGTCCTTGAACTCCTCTTCATTCATCTTTTCATTTTCAACATCCACCATGAATACTACTTGTAACTCCGCCGTTTGCTTTTTTGACTTGTATATTTTGAAAGAGAACCCATCCTCTTGCACTCTAAACTTCATCGCCCCCAACGATAGAACAAAAATGCCTCTTCCTGTGGATAACAAAGGATGACCAAGAATGATAGGCACCTATTGGTCCATTTCATAATCCAATACTACAAAATCCGCTAGGAGAATGAACTTGTACACTTTCACAAGGACGGCAAACAATATACCCACCAGCCATTTTATAGACTGGTCCACCATGAAGCGTGGTATAGAGGTTGGCGTCAGAGTATACAGACCAAGTTTCTTGTATATGACAAAAGGCATTAAGTTGATGCTCACTCCAAGATCACACAGAGCTTTTGCAAATTCATGCATCCCAATTATGCAAGGAATAGTGAATGCTCCGGGGTCTTTTTTTTTTCTTCGCAACCTTGCTATCTATGATAGCACTACATCCATGAGTGACCTTAATAGTATCACCTTCAAAAAGTTTCTTCTTAGAAATTAACATAGCATATCCTGAGATCTCTTGGATAGCTTCAAGCAATGATATGTTATTGATAGGTTGCTCAGTTTGGCCATAAACTTCCTCAATTTGTCATTTTCCTCTTTTATATGCAAACATTAATGAAATCTGGGAGGAACTTGGATGGTTTATCTTGCTTCAACTTGTGCCTTTCAATGTCAAATACCTCCTCATCACTTTTATTGACCTCTTTCTCATCATTTACCTCTCTTCTTTGAGGCGTCACTTTATTTTCTTTGGCTTTTGGAATATTCTCACTCACGTTTTCTCTAAAAGGTTCCTCAAGAGATTTTCCTCTCCTTGTAACAATTGCTAGGACTTAGGTGTCATTCTTTGGGTTAGCAATTGTATTACTCGGAAGTGCACCTCTAGGTCTAGCATTTGATTGCATAGAAATTTGCCCCACTTGAGTCTCTAATTGCTTGATAGAGGCAGAGAGAGACACCACTATTTGACAGAAGTAGGAGAAATCATCCTTCAATTTATGGACCATCTTGTTCATGCCTTCTACTCTATTCATGATCATTGCTAACATATCCTCGGTCTTAAACTTTTTGGGGTCAATAGCACTAGATTCGTTGTATTTAGCATGATCATAAGAATGGACATAATGGTTATAGTAACATTCATAATCTCTTCAATCTTGATCTTGCTCACGATATATCCAACCTTGGTTCCCACCTTTTCTTTGATATGCGGGGTGGAAACCCCCTAAGTATTTTACCAAGTACTGGATTTCTTTATCCAACTTCTTTACCTCTTCATCCTCTTCATAAGTTTTCAATGCTACAATATTTACCGCTTTTGAGGGTGCACCCATAACATGCTTCGTCAAAGCTCAAGTTGATCATCATTTTGGCCATGTTTTTATCCTTTTATCCTTATCATTTGTTTTTTTTGTTAGTCATCACAGACATAGTAGAAGGGTTTTTGGAAGGTTCGATGTCTCAGGTATGCGAACCCTAATTTTGTTTTGATACTTCTCCTATCAAATGAAAGGCCGCAAGATAATGCAATCTCACTAGAGAACTTCCCCCGATTATCCACCACCATTTTGTTTAATGGATCAAGATCCATATAGAAAATCTCGAGGAGCATCCTTTTTGGAACCTCATGATTTGGGCATTGGGCTAACTTTCTATTAAAAATCTCCCAAGCTTCAAATAAAGGCTCTCCATTCATTTGCCAAAAGTTCACAGTCTCATCCTACTTTTGAAGCATTTTTTATGATGGGAAGTATCTATCAAGAAACACCGTAGTAAGCTCTTCCCATGATGTAATTAAGCCGGGTGGAAGAGAGCAAAACCATAAAACCACCTCACCTATTAGTGAAAATGGAAAAAGTTGAAGCCGGATGGATTCTTGTGTAATTTGTGCTATATTAAATGGCACACAAACTTCCACAAAGTTCTTCAAATGGACATTTGGGTCCTCATATGATTGACCCCCATACAACCCTTTCATTTGCAACATGTGAAGCATAATGCTAGTCATATGAAACACTCAATTCCCATTTGTTGGTGAAATGCGAATTGCACTTATTTGTCCCACCTTATTTAATTGAACTTCATCATCAAGAGGGACATCGAGGGGGCCCATACTTTTTCCATTATCACTCATTGATCCATTTAAACTTTGATCACCTACAAAAATTTTAAAAATAACAAATGAAGTAGATTACACCATTCCGGCAACGAAGCTATTTTGATAACGCTCAACTCACTCCTATGTTTGAGGGGTGAGGCAGTCATTGTCAAGTAACCCAATTTAAATTAGGGTCAAATCTCAAGGAGTGAATAATAGACTTTAAACACTATGGGTGCTTAAATTACTATGAGATTACCCAAAATGCTAACAATAATGACATGTAAAATAAAATAGTGGGATTTTGTTGGGAATTCTTCATAACAAACTTTAACAAGCACTTGGTGAATAAAATTTTTAATTGAAATTCAAGATTTAGAGGAAATCTTAGGATTATGTCTACCTAGAGGTAATGAATGTGGATCAATGTTGGTTCCTCATAAATTTTTAGTTGTTAACTAAAGGATAGGCTAGGTCAAAGTTCATTGGGGTCAATCTTTCAACAAAACCACAATGATTTCACCCGTTGCCTCTTTTGAGCACCTATCAAGTGTAAACACTAACATCATCACCCAAAACCTCAATCAAGCATCCCTATTTCTAGGATAATGCTCTTGATATGATTTATACTCCCAAAACACTTATTTCTATGATTGTAAAAGGTAGTAATCTATGATTGTAAAATATAGTAAATAATAGTCTCAATTATCCACCATTTCCTTGTCCCCCTATAACCCTCTTTTGTAGATATTATGGGTTACCTAAGATTCACCTTCATTCCTATTTCGAGGATGATAAAGGGTTTCTAAAGCTTAAGGCTTTCACCCATCAAACCTATTTGTAGATTTAAGGTTTTCACCCATCAAATTCCTACCCATAAGCTCAAGTAATGGTGGAATCCATTCTCAACAACTAATATCCAAGAAAACACAGCAATTCCCACACACAATTACACACTAGTTCAACATAATCTCAAGACTAAATTACTAAGCTACTCATGAAGAAAGTAAAGAGAGATATGCCATAAGGATTATCCAAAGCATTCATTTTTCACAAATACCCCAAGAAATTTAGCCTCTAAAGTAACTTACACACTTTCTCAAAATTAGGGTTTCAAGTCTAGAATTCAAAGATATCTTATGATCTAAGTTATCCCTAAAGAGAAAGGGGATTTTGCTTAAATATGGCTTGGGATGCGTCTAAGTGCTCTTACATGTCTGCCCTTGGGCATATTCCCACTTAACAGTGATCACCAATGGCTCCCCACAACCGCATTGCTCTGACCGTCTTGACTGACCATAACCGCAGTTGTGGTAATCGAGGCTGATGTATTCCAAGTCATTAGCTGCACTCTTTTTTGCTCTTTTTTTTATCATCTTTAAGCTCTCATCCATATCTTTTGCTCTCCACAACTTTATGTTTGGAAAGAGCGGATATTAGTGCATCTATCCATTGATTTTTTTTAATTTTTTCATTTAAAACAAGGTATTGCTCACTAATAATGAGTGTGTAAACTCACCACTCATCAGTGCAGCACCATGTAGTTCGACAATATGGAATCTAGATTGCCAAAGTTGAGACACCATCCATTGAAGCTCAAAATCAAGATAGGTTGGCAAAGAGATTCTACTTTACTACATCCCCGATGCATTCGAAAATGTTGTCTACACATTGCTGAAGTAACTTCTAAGGCATTTTTATAAATTTGTTAGCCCCTTTTTAATTCAACTATAAAAGGCTTTTTGGTTGATTCTAACTCATCTTTTTGTAGAAATTGTGAACTAGAAATTGTATTGAAACCCTAATATTGTGATTAACATTCATATTTAATTTCTACTCTGGATTTAAAGATTTTATCATGAATTATTGAATCCATGGAAGCTATTGATGACCATAATGGTATAATCTTTTTTCCTCTAATCATTCTTAGATAAACCCTAAATCTTATTTATGTGTGATGAATGATAGTTGATTAAAGTATAGGTGAAGAGATTTAGTTGGAAAATACTTTGATTTTTTTTATTTAATAGTTACTTCTATAAATAGACTACTGATTTGAGGGATTGGGTTAATTATAGAGCTAAATATATTGTTGTTTGAAAGAAAACCATAAGAAGTTTAGTGATGGATTGAAATAATATCACTAATATCTAAAACCTAGCCTACCCATACTTATACTTGATGAATCAAAGGTCAATCGCTCATATAATTTATTTATTATCCAAAAAACTGTCTAAGCATCTCTCGTGTTGATTACAACATCCACACTTCACTTTGTTCAATTACTTTCTTGACAGCTATATTTCAAAAATGGTAAAATTTCTTACAAACCTTTTCCTATTTATTTTTATTGCATTTTAATTATATGATTATGTATTTAGTGAATTGTTACACTCTAAGGTCAACCTTTTGTGTTTATTCCCTGTGGGATCCACCACAACTCATTGAGTTAGATAAAATATTACTAATGATTGATTACATCTTTTTCGGGTATAATTAAGCATTATTAGAAACCTATATCATAATACGGTACAATGCAAAAGAAAGTATATGATCAGTACTGTAAATATATTGAGCATGTGAGGTATTCAACTATAGATAGCTAAGCATGTTGGAAAATACTGATAAGTAAACTAAAATACAAATTGAATAAATAAATTGAACTAAAGTGCAATGAGCCTGTTATAAATGTGCATAAACTAATAAGTAATGATAAGTCTAAAAAATCATATTAAAAGTAAGTAGAATGAACTAAGGTTCAAATACAAGTACTAAGTTTGAATCTATAATTATGGGGGAGTCTGTTAACTGACATAAACTACATTAGCTAGTTATGGAATTCTATGCATACACACCATCAAAAGAGACCAATATACCTTGATAGGATATAAAGGCATGGATGGCATGACTAAATTTATGCATAATTGAGAGAGATAAATAAGCGTATGGTGGCATATAGTTTTGAGACATCGGTGAACTGAACCCACCCTAACTCAGTGCTAAGTACTATTCCCATAGTGTTTATACTGATAGCTTAATAAATTGTTGTACTAAAAACTAAGTTAGAAATGATTGATCTAAAAGTATTCCAAATATTTGATTAGTTGAAGCATGCTATAAACTAAGTCTAAATTACTTATGTTATACTATAATCAATAATTTACTAGTATCATATGTTCATAACACCCCAAGCATTATGACAGAAAAGCAATTTATTTGAGAATACTAAGAAATCAAGCTATATGCCTATTCATGAAATAGATGGGTTGTAGATGGTGCCAAATTTATGTAAAATACATAATTATACTATAGGAATCATGAGAGAACTAAAATCATAGGTAAATTATAAATGGATAAAAACCCTAACTTTAATCTGTAAAAAAACTAAGACACTGAGTTATTTAGGACTCAAGGGTAAAATGGGGTACTCATTGATAAAACCTCACATACTTGGAAGGTGAGTTCCTTCTATGAACTTGGAGGACTTTGAAGTCTGGGGAGGAACCTTGGTTTGATCTGAGATAAGAAGAATTATTAGTTGATTTCTATTTTCTAAGTTTACAGAGATAATGGGGAGAATTAATCAACTAATCCCCTTTAATACCACTTAGAGTAGTCCTAAATGATATAGTATAGGTGTCAAAAGAGTGATAAAAGATCAAAAAAACCTTGATCAAACCATAATTGAAACTGCTTAATTGTAATAGACAAGTCTTAAGACACCTCATAGTGGCTCATCATTTGAGTCATTATAAAGGGACTATTTTGGGGCCTCTTGAGGATAGGTGGTCACAATGGATCATTGTAAAACATAACAAATCATCTTCAAGGGTCATCATTACTAAGTAGGATTTTTAATTCCTAGGACTTTTGGGATTAACTCTGACGGTTCACAGGGTTCTTCTTCTTTCGAGTAGTGCATCCTTCTTTTAGGACCCCTACACCATGGACCAACATAAAGACACATCACCAAATCTTATCTGTTGAATGTTCTCTAAGGCTATAATAGAAAGTTATCTTTGAAATTCCTTGTAGTTCATCTAAATCTAATGTATTTTTAAATTTTTACCCTTTTCTGTCTTACAATACATAGCATGTTCATGTGTAATGGAAATACAATATCTTATACTTTTTAAAGATCTTATGATTTTTTGATTTCTCTTGTAATTTTTTTCTAGAATTTTTATTTGTCATTTTTTAGTGAAAGTGCTTATCAATATTCTATTTTTAGATAATTCAAACTTGTTAACTATTATGGATTCATCAAACGTATCTCCCAAAGAGGAGATTATTATTGTCTTTTCAAGAGTTTCCTAAAGGTTCCATGCCTTTATCGTGACTTTTAGTCAAAATTTAAGATTTTGTTGATTCTAGTTGCATTAGCAAGTGTTGGATCATTTTAATCAATGACCAAAGATATTTCTTATCTGGTTTTTTATTTCAGTGTTTCTTTCATAACAATGTAGTAAGATCAGCACATATTTTACTTTACATATGCAAAAATTGTATTAAGCTAGTTTTATTAATGTACCACACAATTCAAGGAGGGATCCTTTTAGTTATAAATACTGAGCTTCTAAGTTAGGACATCTCTGCGGTACTTTAGAGTGTAGATTATTAGAGAGAAATTCCCTAATTTAGTTAATTTTTAACTGTGGACCTTTTAGTTGGGAGTTAGATTGTCTTAGCATTTTTAGGGTTCCTCATGCTTGTGTTTTCCCCTAGTGTGCGATGGCGCAGCATCGACTTTTTACAATTGAATGATCAGTTCATGCATTTTATCTGAGTTTCAACTTTCTAATGATGTGTTGATATCTCATCATCTTGACAACAAATCATGTCCTAAATCTATTAATTTTAAAGCCATTCTCAACCTTTTGAATAGTCCCTAGTATTTTTCCATTTTTATGGGTACTTTGAGGTTCTAGCTTAGCCTTTACATTTAGGGTTTTGGTGAATCACCGAGTTGGGATCCTGGATCCCTAACTTGGGACCATTTTATCCTTATTTCCTCAAAATTTGTTGCTCCTGTCATCTTAGGATTTTTAATATGTTGATTTTTGTCGCATGTTGCATCTATACTTGAGAACCTTTCTTTCCATGTCAAAGATCTTAGAGAGTTCCATACTTGCAAAATGATAGAAACATATGTTTCCAAATCTTTTTCATTATATTACTGCTCTTTTTTAGATTGGTTGATTGATTACACAAAATAAAATAAAAGCCTAAGATCCTCCTAGAATTACCTACTACTATCTTGTTAAAAAACATACCAGTTAAAACCTTCTAGGGGATAAAAGTTATACAAAGCAAACAATAGTATAGAGCATTCTTCGGGTTTTTGTGCTTGTCCTCAACTGTTAGACTCCTTCGCTCTAGGTGGAACTGAAGAGGCATCTTATCGTTGATCTCAAGCTTTATGTTCTAGATTTACCAAAGTATTGGTCTCCTTTATGATAGAGAGAAAGATGACTTCAAAAACTTGCAAGATCTTAAAAGAAAATATACTTGTTATTTTAGTAAAATAAATTAAAATTATCACTTTGTATGCTTATATTGACTGTTTATTATTTCTCTCGGCACCTTTTCTATAGTTGTCTTTGTCCCAAACACTCATGAACTTTCTCAAGTAACCATCCTTAAGGAATTTACTCATCACCTCTCTGAGATGTCAACCAGTCCCTAGTGTTCTAGCTATGCATTCTATGAAATTCAAACCATAGATCTTTATTCCTTGAATTAGGGTTTAAGTGAATGGGCTTCTAAAATTTATCTCCCTTAATATCTCAAATAGATGAGACCATCTTCACAGGATTGATAGTAAAGTGGTATTCCATAAGTGAGGAAACCTTTCGTTGCCATACACATGAGATTTATGACTTTCTTGACTTATAGGCCCCTTTACTGGTAGAGTATCCTTTTGTGGGATAAGATTTATTCAGGGAGTTAGGCCTACCATGTTAGACCATGTTGGTTCTCAAATTTGTTATGTAAGGCACTTACCTGCATTAGGATGTGGCCTTTGGACCACCACATGGTGAGGTTCTCTTAACTATCTTATCTCCTCATGCCATAGACTTTTCTCGACCTTTTCCTTATTTCCTTCCCAAGGGGTTTTGCCTACGATCCTCCTAAATTCCTTCTTAATTTGGACTTTAGACTCATACGGACTATGAACATTGGCCCATCTAGTATCCATAAATTTTTTTAGGCTTTTCTTCAAGTTGAAGGAGATGATTGATCTTTTGATATGCAATCCCTTAGTAAGAGATCAAGTCGTCTATTCATCTGGCACCAGTGGTAGCTTCATCTTTTCCTTTTAGAATCTCATGATAAACTCCTAAAGTAGCTCTGTATCCCTTTACTCTATCTTGAAAATATCTCTCATTCAAGACAGGATTTTATGGCTCCGGTATGAGCCCTAAGAAAACTCTCTTCCAATATACTAAATGAATTAATAAAACTTTTATGTAAAAGAGAATACTAGATTAAAGCTCCTCCTGATAGGGTTTCCCTAAAATTCTTAACGATTATAAATTCAGCAACTTTTATTGTCAAGTCATTCCATTACGTTTGTAATGAAGAACAATAAATGCCCATAAGGGTTTGATTTTCTATCATAGTTGGGGATGTTCGATATCTTGAACTTTTTTGGATAGGTTTGGTCATTGTGATGTCCATGCAAGTCACATTGGTGTAACTTTTAGAGCACAATCCTTTGACGATGGAAGGAACTCCTAGGATTTGGTCATTTGAGATTTAATCATTGAATACTATGGATTTTTCTTCTCTCTCAACAGTTTCATCATGATCTTATCGAGGGGTTTAAGGCTTCACACCCAACCTTCTTCCTCTCATCTTTGCACTCTTTCAATCTATCATCAAGCTCAACATCCTTGTCTCGCTAATTTTTCCTAAGGAGTTTTGATTTCATTAGGTCTTTCTACCTCAAAGTCCATCCATATCCTAGCATGAGCCTTTATTATTACCACCAACTCCTTTTTCTAAGTATTAACAAAACTTTTGAGGATATTTTAGAGACCTTCTAAATTAGTTGTTCTTCTATTTGTTCCTTCCTTCTCATTAAGGGGCCTGTTGTCTATTTTTTGAGTGTTTATGTTCATCAAATCTATATTAATGTGTGGACTCCTATCATACCAGTGGGTCGTTGCTTGATGCAGTCAGTCAAACTTGCATCAGAGTCATTGCCTCATATGTCATGATCACATCCTCATTTCATTCTTTGTCATTGACCATAACTTATTACCTAAAAAATAAAGCTCAACCAAGCTAGCAAGAAGAAACAATATTAAACCCACATAGTTACTCTAGCCTATGGTTGGTGCCAAAATGCTTACCATAGATTTGGCATAATTAAATTTATAGGTGACTCAAGAGAATGTGTTATAGTTTAACCTTAATCTTGGTCCAATTTATTAGCAATTTGATTACTAAGTGATGACAAAAATTGAAAAGGTATAAAGTAAGCAAAATAAGCTAAGTAAAGAAAACAAATCTAGGGGAGATCGCTGCTAGTATGAGTGTGCTTGAGGTCAAATTCAAGTTTCTTGAGTTGTCGATGGAATAAGACTATCACAAAGCTAAAGAATAAGCAAAGAGCAAAAAATTGCTTTGAGGCCAGGAAAACTATTCTATTGGGCAAAAGAGTGAATGTTAGGATATCTTTACAAGTGAGGAAGAACAACTATTTATAGGTAACAGTATTAGACCTTGGCCAATAAGAATTCGACACAAAGGCCATAAAAGAATTACACCTATGTCAGTGAGTCATGTGTTCGACCATTTAATGGGCCAATTGATATTCCTGCACTGCCCAACTTCATACGAGTTCATCCGTGTACATGAATAACATGAAAAAATTTTGTCATGTTTGTCTCTTGTGTCATGTCACCTGGGTTGCGATCTGTCTAGTCCATATCCCTTATAATTTGGCTATCATTAAATTTGAGAGAGGCTTTTAATGGCATTTACACTTATCATGGTGTCAAATCCTCATGCTATTACTCCTCTTAGTGCTATGTTTCTTGCTATGCAGATTTTACTCCATACAATTTCTCCCTTAAAATGTGCAATTATATGTATATAGAGTATTTACAAAGAACTAGTTACTAAATAAGTGGTGTTTTAGCCTTTTCATTTTGTTTATAAATATGTGATGTTTTAGATAATCAAGAAGACATTAATGATGTTCTTTCAATTTTATCCTTTTTAAACACTCTTTGTTTTTTAGTAACTAGTAGTTTCATAAAGAGTGGGTCCTAAGATAAAAACACCATTTATTTAGAAACCGATAGAGTAACTAACTTATCTGGTATATATTGCAAATGTTTAATTTAATTTAATTTGGTGTTAGTAGGCATTAAATGAAGATATATAGAGATAGACAAGTAAGAACTGTTTGGGAAATTGGGAGAAAAATCTCAACCCACCTCCTAAAAGGAGTGAAACTAACAACTCAATTTCCATATTGTTTCTTCTCCATGTTAAGCATCAGCATGTCCTCCACTTTAACAACCAGATTCTGTTGAGGGAAATAATTTCATTTCTAACCAACAAAGCTATCTGAGATCAGACATTATATATAATTGGACCAAAGGGACTTAATAATGTAAGTACTTTTATGTACATCGCTAGCATCATTAAAAAAAAGAAAACAATGTCAGAGAAATTAAGGTAACACATGGTGGAGGTGCATCTATTCTCATTCTTTTTATGAAAAATAATAATATGCATCCCAAAACTTGTGATAACTTATAGAAGCACTAGCTACTTATTTAGTTACTAAATTAGTGTTACAATATTGAATATTAATATAGATGCTAAGTATTGTATTTGCGGATCAAAATATTATTTGCCCTAGGTTATAATAAAGGATCAATTTACGTTTTAAAACTAGCTTTCATTTAATTGGCTCTAGCACTCAAAATCTTTCAAGAAAAAAGTACTGGCATATATTACCAAGCATTTTTTATTATTTCAAATAGTATAAACGGTTGTGACACATACTGTTAAAACATGATATAAAATTTCTGAAAATATTCTTCAATGCAAAATATATATTGATAAAAATATATCAGAAACAAATACTATATTATCAAGCATATGATAAGCACAAAAAAGAAAAATGCTATGAACCATTGAATGATGAGTGAAAGCTGTCTCAATCAACCAATAGATACATGCATCAAGAAAAAGTAGTCAAACGTATTAGGCAGACATTAAATTGTAGGTTTCTTGAACGACCTATATAGATATGACTAGATTGATCGGACAAACGATAACCCAAATAACAATCAAGCTATGAGATCTCATAAATTTCATTAATATCATTAATAATGATGGTCTTAGCCATGTAAAGGTTAAAATGGAGGGAAGTCATAAAAGAAAATTACTGCTAGCTACCTTATAAAACCACTTTTCCATAATTGTATCATTCAATTTTTTTCTGTTTATTCTCTATAAACACAATTGTTCATCACTTTGTCTTTAGTAACTGCCATTATTCTAACAGGTGAATCAATAAAATACTCTTGTTATTTTATTAATGAGTAATTTTTTCACTTCACACTACAAAACAAGGGGTCAAATTGCAGGAGTTTATTTACAAAGGTTATTTTAACCATTGCAAAATTATATTAAATGTGGGGGTTAAACCCATTTGATTCTTTCAAGTGATTAGGATTTTTCGATTTGTTTTTATTGATTTCATTATCAAATTTTATGTATTTTACTTTTATATTGAAAAAAAGTAAGTGAATGGTTTTTGTGAGTGTAGGTATTTGTCATGGGATGATTATTTTATGGCCATTGTGTCTTTATCTGCTCAAAGATCTAAGGATCCAAACAGGTAGGCAATTTATATTTGGGAATTGATTTTTATCATTTTTATTAATTTGAAGTTGGATTAATAGAATTACACACCACATTTTTTTGAATGTAAGTATAGTATTGCCAAAATCAACACCCTCCTTTTCAGTTTATTTGTTCGGTGTTGACTTGTCATATAGTTTAAGAAAGTCATTTATAATGCCAAATCTTTCTTTTCCCCCTAAGTTGTGTTTTCAAAAGTTAATGGTATAATGATGTTGTTGAATTAACTAGAGGACTAGAATACCTCCATAGTGCTGACATCCCCATGTAATTCATAGAGATCTCAAATCATCTAATGTCTTACTGGATTCCAACTTTAGTGCAAAGGTAAATTAGCAATATAACCACATAGATCTCACTTATTTTCTTTTCCTTTATAAGTATTTCTTATGGTTTCTCATGTCTGAGTTGGTCATCTTTTACTTTGATAAACTTTCTAATTTTTGCCTTGCTATTGCTGGATAGAACTTGAGAAAGAGCAATGTAAAGCTTTCAGAAACTCTAGGTTATGTGTCTCCAAAGTACCTCTTAGATGGTATGTTAGACTCCTTATTGTAGCACAATTTGCTAAATGAAGATAATGTTGATGTTTATTTGTTTGAAAGCCCCCAATCTAGTAGACAATCCAATACCTATATTGTCTTTTGTTTCGTGTCATAAAAGTGTATTACATGAATTACTTTCACTCTACTCCTCTAAGGTTGTAAGTCATGTTTAGTGAAATGGAATTGTCATTCTTAAATAGTGTAAATAATTCTATACTTATCTTAAATATTTCGAATTGATGAATTTCAGTTCTCAAAACTTTTTTAAGTAAGTGTACTGGAGGGTTACAAATACAAATACTTTTGTAGTTCCTGTGAATGCTTAGATTTTTCTAAAAATATAGGTGTATCTTACTCTCTTCTGTGCCATGTTAGTCGCTACTTTTGGATCCTTCTGGCACTTGATCTAGGAAGCGGGAGGGCTATACACAGTCCTTTCTACTGTAGAAAGTTTACTCTACCTTTACTAGACACCACCATGGAGCGTGGTACGTGATCAATGACTTATTGATTTTCTTTAAAATTATTAAATTATTCTTGAAGTTACTTCTTATAGCGTAAATCTTCTATCTATGTAGAGGAAGAGGGTCTTACTCTTGATGATTGTTGCTTTTTCCTTCGATGCTTCTGTTGGAATTTTTACCAAATATTTCTTTGAAACTAATCAAGAGTAAGTCTAGAAAGATGGCAAACATTGTGTAGATTTCTTTGTTGATGTTCTGTATGGTTGCTTTTTTACTTCTATATCTTGTCATATCATATTATCAGAACCTGATTTTTGTAGTTTTAATTCTATATTGAGAGAGGCCTTCAATTGATTAGATACTTTCGATCTGGTTATACTTAATGATAATAATCACTAGAGTTATTATAAATCCTAAATGATAAAATAGGTCCGTTTAGCAGCTACACTAGAAGTTATTTTTTCAATTATAAAATTTGAATCTCTTAAATGTAATTACCCTCTCTGTAAAAAAATTGAAATAAGGACTTAGGTGATATCTCTTACTGTGTGTTTTGGTCGCTTTCACAAGACCAAGGGCATTGGACTATATTATTCTTGCAGACAGTTAGCAAAAAGTGGCTAGAATAACATAGGTTTTTATAGTTTGAAAGAACTGGAGTATCTGACAATTTGTTCAGTAATGAATTATACATGACCTATTACGTTGTCATATAGAAAGATTTACATAGTGCTTAGCTTATGAATTAGAAAAACTGAGGAATATGGGCAGAATTTTATGTTAGAAACTTGATCGATTTTTGTGCCTTTCAATTAGAATGTTGATCTATTATTAGGTTATAAAATCTTGGTTTTATATTTATAATTTGATCACTTGTAATTAAGATTCTCATACCCTGGAATTACATCTGTCTTTCATGGATTTAGGGGACTGGACTGGAACTACAGTTTGCAAAATGTATCTCATAATCATATACTTCTTTGAAAACTTGCTAGTATATATGTTTTAGCACATAGAGTCTCAAATTTTGATTTATGTTGGCTTATGAATGAGTCAAATTTCTCCATATGGCCAGATTGTGAAAAGTTCTGTGTATTTGCACCAAGCATGGCTCATGAATGAATGAAATTATGTAACATTACCAAAATAAAAATATTGTGTATTTGCACCAAGCATGGCTCATGAATGAATGAAATTATGTAACATTACCAAATTATGAAGAATGAAATTATCCCTGATTCCTGAAGTCTCTTCCAAATTTTCAATATGGAAAAGAAATTTTATATTGAATCTCAATGATGTCAACAATAGTTACTTGTCGTTTCAACTTCTGTAATTGACTAGTCCTTGTTGTTCACTAATCATGTGAAGAATGTCTAACTTCAGCAAGCATTTTCATGTTGTGTTTAAGAGGGAAAAGGGTCAAAATAATCTATGTTAAATGGTATTACCTATATGTTGAATGGTACTCAGGTTCCTAGTTTGATCAACTGATTGAGTAGTTTAAAACTGTAGCATGGAGTAGTTGCTGATTGATCCATTTATTTTTATCATGATGATTTTTTAGTTGTACACAGATATAAATGTAATAAAGACTGAAAGTTTATCTAATTGATTTTTATACTTGCAATTTTATGTAGACAAGTGATGCAGCTAGTGGAGACCATGTGATGATAGTGATCCTAATGATATTCGTTGATTTCGTGGTAAATTATCTTTGATATTCAATTATGATGATGTAACTGTATGGTTGGAGCGAATCTTAGAATATTGAAGGTTTTGTGTTTAAATTCGATTTTGAAGTTTGAAGATACTAATTAATATTGAAAATTTAGAGTATGAAGATGCTAATATTGAAAATGTAATTTTGAAGTTTAATGTTCAATGTATTTTTGATATGCTTGTGAATTACAATGTTTAATTAGTCATGTTGTGTTAATGATATATGAATTGAATAAATATTGAATTGTAGGTTATGCCTAAAGGAACAATTAAATTTGAGTTAAAATTAGAATTTAATTAAGAAAATAATAATAAAAAATAAAAATTACGGAGGTTTTAAACCGCCATAATTTTTAAATAAAAATTGTAGAGGTTTTAAAATGCCACAAAATAACCACCATAAATTAATTATGGCAATTAAAAATAAACTGCCGGAAATTTTTTGTGACGGCTTGTATTGTGGGGGTTTAAAACCTACACAAACCTTAAAATTAACCCTCATAATTTGACCCATCTTTTGTTGTTTCATCTTTTTAATTATTTCGCCAATGGCTTTATCCATATTGTCAAAAATTCATATAATTTAGATTAGTTACATTTTTCGAAATCTTATTCAAACTCAATTAATTGATCTAATAATTATATTTTAAAGTAAACATAAAGCCCGATTTCAATTTTAGAAAAGAATGTCTAGAACTTTTTTTTCGATTTCTCATTCAGTGTTCGGTACCTGTATTGGAGCCCAACTAATTAATATTTGCACCGGGTAAGACCCCTTTGGGGGTTAATGCTCCCTACCAATGACTTTTTCATACTCAGGGATCAAACCCGAGACATTTGATTAAGAAAGGAGAAACCTCATCCACTACACCGCATCCTTTAATGATAATGTCTTAGTAAAGGTCTAGGTCTAGAATCTTTACTAAACTACTAGGAAAAAAAAGGTCCAATTAAATTTTGAGTTTTGCTTTTACTTCCGCATATAAGTAGCGGTGTACAGACAAAACCGTCAAGTCAAACCAAACCAAAGAACCAAATCAAACCTAGAAAAACAACCAACTTATGGTTTGGTTTGGTTGGTTTGGCGTTTGACAAAAAAATCGACCATTCTTGGTTTGGTTTTGTGTTAACCAAAAAAAAGTCAAATCGAACCCAAATCAAACCGACATAATATATGTATATATATTTGCATGTATATACTTTAAGTTTTTATACATAAAATATTAATTATAATCTACTTTTTAAATACTTTTTCAATTAGTTTTATTAATTTTCAATATTTAGAAAGTAGATGTATAAATATATATAGTATGAATTACTACTAGAAAAAGGTCTATTTAAGACCAATATTTAGAGACGAGTCAATAATTTGGTCGCTAAAAGTATACTTATTAGGACGAGATTAAATTCCGGTCCTTAATATTTACTTTATTGCGAAGGTACAAAATCAGGTCCCTATATTTTTTTAACTACTCCTAAATTTTAATTAGGAGCTTTGAGTGGGAAAAACTAACACCAAAATAAAATATTAAAATTTTAATAATTTATTTTATTTCACTAAACTAATTAATAGGCGTCAATTTCTTTTTACTTAGCTTTTAATTAACATTCTAAAAATTAAATTAAGGTAACAAAATATAATTGCTTATCGTTCAATCTTCTGTATAACAACCATACACGACCAGTACATCAATTGTCTACGCCGGCTGGACCAACCAATTTTGCAGAGGTAAACCTAAATTGGGCTTCTTGTTTCTTACTTTTAGTTCACACACTTTTCAAAATACTCAATTTTTCACAGTGGGGTTGCACTATAAAGCTCTTCTTGATTGTGTTTTCATAGTGGAATTGAAGTAATATTACGTTATGGGGTTCTTACATTTTTTTTATTTTTCCTTATCTTTATATGTTTCTTGTTATTTTAACCCTTTAGCTAATGAGTTTGAACTTGGATTTTGTTATGATTTTGATGGTTGGGTGGTAACCTTTGCGGTTCTTTTGGATATGGGCGTTTCTGATTTTCTTGATTTTTGTTGTTGTTTGATGGGATTGGTCAACCAAACACATGGGTTTATGAAGTTAGAGAGCTTTTTCTCCTACTTTACTTATGGGTACTGTTACTGCAAGTTTTGGGTTCTGTATTATTTCATAAAATAACTTATTTGTGTCTAAGATGTAGGGGCAAAGGTAGAGAGAGTGTAGTCTGTGTATATCTGATTCTTTTTGGACCCCATGTATGGGATTACATCGAGTATATTGTTGTAGATATGTGGTTTAGGTATAACTAAGAGAAGGATTGCCTAAGTCCATATAAGCAGATCACCAAGTCCATTTCTCAAGCTATGGGACAGGGAATCCAAATTGAAATAAGTGATGTAAAGATATGCTAGTTGAGCCTACCTCAATCCCAAAAGTTAAGTTTGTGAAGGAGGGATTATACAAATATAATTAAGCAGACCACCTGTCCTTCCCTAACTAATGTGGAACTCGAACCCACTTTATCATTTATTGTTGTTGCCTAAGATGTGGTTATGGATAAATTGTCGGAGTTTTAACACATTATGATCTTGTGGCCAATTGAGAGATTTCTAGTATAAAGGGGGCAGTGAGTGTTATTATCCCCATTTTTAATTCAAATAATTCTTGAATAAGTCACCTGTGGAACTATGGACATCCTTTAGATAGAAAAAGTTGTTTGAAACCAAAGAAAATAATGTAACTGAAGCATAATAATGGTAATGTAAGTTCATAGTGCTATAAAAGGTGTTCCCCTTTCGCTAAAAGTTCTTTCTAGTGTTTTCCCCCCTCAGAGTATCAGTTCTTACTATATTATATACTGGTTATGCTCTACCAGCTGAAATTGGTTTAGTCTTATGCTTGTCTAGTTGTATTGTGTCCTTACACTTGCCCATAGTGGTTTAAGCATAGGACTCCAACTATATGTGTTGGTTCTAGTTCTCTTCTTCCTCATTCCTTCAATGAAAGAAGAATCCATGCCCAGGCTAGTGCTAATGCATATTCAGAGACACTCCTTTTAGCCCAGTGCCTTCGACACTTTTAACGATGAGAAGGTGATGCCGAAGACAATAACTCAAGGGCACTGGCTACTTCATCAACTCAATTTTGTTGGGTAAGTGAGCATGCCAGTCATCATAATCTGAACTTGAAATCTTTTGTAGGTTCATCTCACCAATTGGCATTCTGATCCTGGTCATTCATAGATAATCAACATATTTATTCATAGGCCATCACCCATTCCTGATAGTCGTAGCTCTATCCATTCCTATTACATTAAAGAATGAATGGTAATTGATCTGACAGTAGTTGGGTAAGATCTATCTCTTTCCATTTCTATGTTTATTAAACTTCTCAGGTGTCTTCTGTTAAAGAATGTTCTCTTCTTGGATATCGCTGGTAAATTCGAAATACATAAATGCCTCTGATTTTAGTAGTGTCACTCGCCTATTCCTTTAATCAAAGTATTTGAGGATTTGAAGAGAAATTCTCTATCTTTTAGATAGTACACCTGTATTCTATTTTGCTTTTATCTTTCTTAATTTGTCCTCATTTTTTTATTATTTTGTAAGTTGCGGGGGCTCTTCACTTTCGATGTCGCACCCATTTTGGGTTCTCCAAATATACACTACTTTGGGAGAATCCAATACTCACCTGCTGCTAGTTTTGAAAAGTCCAAGCAACATAGATTATTTTGATGAAGCCTCCTCTTCTTTTACAATCCCTTGATCAAGTTTCTGCCTTTGCTCTAGAGCAGCAGAGAATATTTAGTGCTATGAGTTATTGTTTTACCCGGGCATTACCTAATGTTGGTCCTAGGATGATATAAGATAATTGTTGATGTTTACCTCTTACAACCATATAGATAAGTGTTGCGTATTGCTGAATTGGGGTTCTGGTATATGTCTGTGAGTGTATTTATCTACATCATAATGTATAATGCTTATATTAAGCTTGCTAAATATGTAGGTTGTTCTCCCATTACATTTTAATTTGGACCTGTAGGTTCTTTTAAATATACTACATATTAACTGCCACATCTGTGCCTTTAAAAAACTGAACACAATTGGTAACTCTTTTATCTCTAATATAAGTGTCACTAGACCCCAGTTTATGGGAATATACTAGGTATCTTTTTGTAATATAAGTGTCACTTGATTGAAAAAGTTTATTTATTTAGTCTTTTTATCAATTTCCA
Source organism: Capsicum annuum (assembly GCF_002878395.1). Taxonomy (NCBI): domain Eukaryota; kingdom Viridiplantae; phylum Streptophyta; class Magnoliopsida; order Solanales; family Solanaceae; genus Capsicum; species Capsicum annuum. The sequence goes on from NC_061121.1 coordinate 87,511,659, forward strand.
AATGTTATGTATTGGTAATTTTGTCGCTCATGGATCATATATTGGTGGTGAAAATTAGAATTGCTATTTTCCTCATAGAAGTTTGAAATGTACTACAACATGTCCTTTGCTTAGAGAACTCTGCCATCTAGGGACCCCCGGAGGCTATTGATTACATGCACTTGCATTGATTGTGAACTTTGGCCCCAGGACAAGTCTGTTGCAAACATTTTTTATTGTTTTATTTCATCCTTTTCCATTTTTAGCATGGTTGATGTGGAACGCTCAGTTCCCTCTCTACTCTCATTTTGATTTGAAACTTAAATTCTAATGTACCTTTTGTATTAATAAAGTTTATCAAGGCAATATGCTCCTTTGGAGAGCGTGATTAGAGATAGTTTATTAGCAAAGCAACTTGGAGCTTATGATTGGTTTTGGTCTGAGAAAATTCCAATAGTGGTTACCACCTTGGTGAATTATTTTGATAAAGGATCAGCTATTTACTGCTGCTACTACAGAGTATGTACTCATTGAAAGAACCATGAATACACTAATATTCTGTATAGTTATTTATGTATTAATTGATGCTTAAATGGGTTCCTCTCTGTTCAGGACCAGAAAGTAACCTTTTTTATCTTTTAGAAATGAAAGTGATGTATCACTCAGTACGCTTGTACTCAGTTTAATACGGGTACGACCATGAGGATGCACGTCTATGAGAATGCATTGGACCCATCCAATAAAGCGTCCAAGTAAAATGTGGAGAAGACCTTGGATCACACTAAAACTGACCCTAAAATTGCACTCCAAGGGCGCCCTTGGTCATATTTTTTTAAAGGGACCTTTTGGTCATTTTACCTATTATTTGTAATACACTATAAATAGAATGATGTAGAGTTTTAGTCATTAGTTTTTGTTGAATATTGAAGTTGTAACACTTGAAACTCTCTATCTTGTGAGAAAGGCCCCATGGCCGAAACTTGTAACTAGAATTTTCAACATTGAGTGTGGATTCTCTAGGGTTGGATTCAAGCTTGTAAACGTTGTATGATAGGGAGATCGAGGTCACTCTTGTACCAATGTAATAGATAGGTTTTTGATGTGTATAGTGTTAAGGGTCCAAGAGTGGAATAGGCTCTTGGGTTCTTAAGATTATACCAACCATTGGTCTATCTGTCTATCCTTTTTCTTTTATTGTAATCTTGTGGTTTTTCCTCTTGTTTAGTGCAAGCCATTTGTTTTTGTTATTCTTCTTATCATATTTTTGTCTAGCTTCTTGTGTTCATCACGTTTTGGTAGCTGTTTTGGTGTCAAGAACACCCTTGTATTCTTGTATTCTTGTTGTTGTAGACGAATCCGGAAGTGGTCTCCAAAAGGTCCTCAGATCCTTAAGATTTGTGGACTATTTTGGAGTGTGTTTCGTACTTTCCGTGGCTTGTCTAGTATCATTTGGTATCAAAGCATGGCTTAATCTTGTTCCTACAAGATCAAATCTTGGGCTAGCTGACTTGAAAAATTAAAAAAAAATTGAAATCTGAAAATTCCAGAAAAAGAACAATCTGTCCATTTTGTGTTCTTGGCCAAAAATTGTGTTCTTGTTGTGTCTTGGCCGAGATTTTTAATTTTCTTGAGTATTTATGGTGGTAGTTTTGTTCTCCCCTAACACTTTGAGTCTAAATCTAAGTTTGAACTTGTATTTGTTGAAGTTGTAGTCGTGAACTTGGCCTTGGCCGATTTGTTGTTGAACATTGTTGTGGTGGACTGTTTTGGCCTTGTGGACTTCATCTTGTTATTTTTATAATATTGGCCATGTGATTTTTTTGTTCGTTGGTGGCCTAAGAACCATTTTGTTGAAGATATTGTATCGTGAAAATTGGAAGTTGTCCACGTGAAATTGTTGGTGTTCTTGGAGATTGTTGTTGGTTGTTCTTGGTGATTGTTGATTTTGTTCTTGAATTTCTTCACAACCTTCATAGCTTGTTAAAATAAAGTGAACCTTAGATCTATAAAGGTGAAGGGAAAAAGTTGAAGCTTTGTTAGTCTTGAAAGACATACCATAACTTATCAACTAGTCAATCACATCTCAACCACCTCCCAACAACTATCCATGATTCAAGGACCCATGTTTTAAGGAGAAGTACAAGTAAAGTCAAAAGTCTTGAAAATTGAAAAAGGCTCCAAGACTTATTTTTTCCCTCCTAAAAAGAATTCCACCAATCCAAATTAAATTTTTGACCAAGACATGAACATTTGAGAATAACAATTCATTAGAAAGATCGCAACCAATATGTGGTTGCCACGTCAAGTTACTGTTCATGCATCAAATTTTGACTCAAATTTCAGATTTCGTAGTTTCCGTTTGTTGTTTCTTAGTTTCAATTTCATTTGTTCCAATACTAATTGGCAAACTAGTACTCATATACTAGATTTTTAGTTAGTCTTTGTGTTCGTTCATTCGTGTTAAACGATTATTCTGTGCTTTTCTCTTTTGTGAATTTTTTGTATCTTTTTGGTTCAAGTCAATAAAAAAAATTTCTTTGAGTTCAACTCAAACAAAAATCCATTGTGGATAAGAGTAGACTCTGACCTCAATCAGTCACGAAGTACAAGCCGGCTTTCAACACTTATGAAACCAAGACAACAAGTAATGTTTGGTTGTGGGTGCTAATGAAGGAAGACAAAGTTCTTCCTTATATCTTTTTTTTGATGACCACTTCCTTTGTTTCTTTTGTACTAATCTTTTTATGTTCAACACAAAGAACCCATAGATATACTCCAAGTTTGTAACCCCCCCCCCCCCAAGTATGGAATATGATATGTGCATTTTGCTAATCCTAACCCCTCATTTCTTGAGGACGTGCGCTTGTTTTCTTCTCTTGATTTTGCGAGGTATGAATTCAAGGTCGAACCCTTTTTCTAGAAAGGGAGAATGATACGAGTATGACCATGAGGATGCATGTATGTGAGAATTCATTGGACCCGTCCAATAAAGCATCCAAGTAAAGTGTGGAGAAGACCTTGGATCACACCAAAACCGACCCTAAACATGCACTCCAAGGGCGCTTTTGGTCACATTTCATTAAAGGGACCTTTTGGTCAATTTACCTATTATTTGTAATACACTATAAATAGAATGATTTAGGGTTTTAATAATTAGTTTTTATTGAATATTGAAGTTGTAACACTTGAAACTCTCTCTCTTGTGAGAAACGCCCCATGGCCGAAACTTTTAACTAGAATTTTCAACATTGAGTGTGGATTCACTCGGATTGGATTCAAGCTTGGGAACGTTGGATGCTTGGTAGATCGAGGTCACTCTTGTACCAACGTAAGAGATAGGTTTTTGTTGTTTGTAGTGCTAATGGTCCAAGTGTGGAATAGGCTCTTGGGTTCTTAAGAATATACCAACCATTGGTCTATCTATCTATCCCTTTTCTTTTATTGTAATCTTGTGGTGTTTCCTCTTTTTAGTGCAAGTCATTTGTTGTTCTTATTGCTATTATCATATTGTTGTCTAGATTATTGTGTTAATCACGTTTTGGTGGATGTTTTAGTGTCAGAAACACCCTTGTATTCTTGTATTCTTGTTGTTGTAGTGAATCCAGGAGTGGTCTCCAAAAGGTCCTCAGATCCTTAAGATTTGTTGACTGTTTTGGATTGTATTTTGTGCCTTCCATGGCTTGTCTCGTATCAGAAGAGAAAGAATACAATCTAATACTAAGATTACAATCTAAAAAGTCACTTAATTCATTATCTCAAAACTTGAGAAAATAAGAGCTAAGGTGCCTATTTATACTTATTACAACCAAATGACAAAAATGTCCTTAATGAGGGGCTTAGAAAAGGGCTCCTATGGAGTGCTATTTTTTAATGTAAAAAGTCCATCATGCCCTTAGTAAAAGGTGCCTCTTGAGTTTAAGGACCCTCCTCCTTTCTTTACTTGGACAAGGCTTTTTAATTGTTCCAAAAGGTCTTCAAGTACTTGCAAATCCGAGACTTGATCCTTTGACAATACGAAGCTTGAACCTTGTACAAGACCTTGTAATCCTTGTGCTCTTTATGCTTGTATCATGTATCAAATATCCAATCACACCTCACTAATAGAAGCTCAAACCACTCTCTTAGGTCACCCAAAGGACTCATACTTCCTCAAGCACACCTTTCTTGCAAAAATAACCCAATACAAGTGAAAAAAACAATACCAAATGCATTCAAGATTCAAATTTCGGTTTTCCTCTCTTAAGGAGAAGGAGAAGACTACAATCTAACACTAAGATTACAATATAAAAAGTCACTTAATTCATTATGTCAAAAATTATGAAAATAGAAGGCTACTTGTCTATTTATACTTATTACAAACAATGACAAAAATACCCTTAATGAAGGGTGCTCCTTTGTAGTATAAAAAGAAGTCATTCAAAGACAAGAATACCCTTAATGAACTCCCAAATAGGGACGGATTTAGAGTGTATTTCAAAGCTCCTCTTCATACTTTAGCATATACACTCCAATAGGTGAACTCATGACACAATCACAAGCTTCCAACTTCATAAACATTGCTTGAAAACCATGTAACTCTTTGGCTTGATTCCTTGGGAAAGGTCTTGTGCTCTTGGTGCTTCTCAAGCTTGTATCATCCTCTCCATCTTGAATGGAATTTTTCCTCAAATTCACACCTTGTAAAACTAAAGATAAGGAAAACAAACACACATTCCTCAAGGGAGGAGGGTTAGCATTAGTACCACAAGTTATATACACAAGCCAAGGTTGTTCACTTTTGACATACATCCACTTATCCTTGGCATTTGTCATGAAAAACGTGGAACAAAGAATATAAAGGAAGTGAAAAGCTTTAAAAACAAAAGGGAATGCACATGACCAAAAGTTACTTCACCCACATCCCAAAGGAACTCCGGGATCAAATAGAAGTAGAAGACAAAGGTATAGGCCGAGAGAAGCCATTCCTTTCACTAGTATATCAATCCAAGGAGGTACATATTTGAAATAAAACCAATAATCCTTTGTTATGATCATGAAATACTTACTACAAGTATCACAAAGGACATGGTTAAGAGAGACATCAAGGAAAAAGGAATTCAATCCAAAACACAACCTTCCCTACCCCAATAGTATACCGAGATCAAATGGAAGAAGTAGACAAGAATCTAAGCTAAGGTTAGCCATTCCTCTTACTAGAGAATCATACCAAGAATCACCCAAGGCATTTCTCACAACTTTGACATATACATGGTCATTATGAACAAGACTAATATCAAGACTTTCATCACACAAGTTCAAAGGTCTATGCTTATTATCTAGATCAAAATTACAAGCACCAACATGTACTTGAGAGATTTCAAGAATATCATTCACATGTTCAAGTAGTGAGTTATTCCTAGGAGAACATTGATCATGATACACAACAAGAGAACTACCAAGAAAATAAGCACGTACTTCTACACTATGTAAATCTGAATTCACATCATATTGGCTACTAATAGCAACATCACAATATTTTAAACTTAAGGGAGTGTAAATCATATCAATTTCACCTTGATTTCTACTAGGGCAACCCATTTGTTTTTCACAATAGCCAACTAATATGTGAATACTCTTTTCACTTGGTAATGGAACCTTATTCACTTATAAGTTCTAGCACTAGATGGACACAAATCATTCTTACTATTTATATTGCTCCTCAAAGCATCATTATTATCCTCCATTTTTTGGCAAAAGACCTCAAACCGAGCCATCAAGGCTCTAATAGCATCATTTCCAAAGGTTGGGAAGGAGTACCTTCGGGTTCCATGGAAAATGTACTTAAAAAGATCAAAAATTAGAAAGAAAAACAACCTACAAAATGAGAAAAAAGTTAGTGCAAAAGCCTCACTTCACTCACACTCAACCTCACCTCACACTTGGCCTCACAAGTGTTGGGAAATCGACAATATTTCGCACGTTACTTGTGAGGTGAGAAGCTTTGGTCTGGAATCGATCTTTATTTGAAAAGACTCAAATAAAGTGATGTACGAACTTGAACCAAAAAATTACTACGACCTCAAAACGAGAAAAGCACACAAAAAACCGAAGACCCGAAATAAACGAACTCTAGACTAATTATCAAACCTAGTAGGTACTTACTAGTTTGCTAACTAGTGATAGAATTAGCTTAAAAAAACTAGAATCAAAAATTAGAAACTAGGAAATCTAATTTTAGAGACGAATTTTGGTTGATCACAAGTTATGACGTGGCACTACGGGGTTGGTTGTCACCTTTCAAAATTTCAAATTTCCAAAAACTTGTTTCGGCCAAACACACTTTGGGGAAGAAGAGTTTTCAGAATTTGAGGGTGTAAGAAGGCAATTTAGAGTCCCTTCAAGTCTTAAATTGAAATGAAATGCAATGGTCCCCCCCAATAAATGCAATGGCACTTGATTTGTCCTTTGGTCCCCCCCTTTCTTTTGGAAGAATAGAATATTCTTTGAATATGCTTTTGGACCAACAACTTTTCACTATCTTTCTTCCCTCTTTTGGATCAAAAAGAACCTTTGAATATTCTTCTTCACAATGATATGAAGATCAAGGATGAACAAGATGAATATTCAAGTGTTGACCAAGTTTGACCAACAAGCAAATGGACTCCAAATCTGATTTTTTTTTGTAGATCTAGGTTCCTTATGCTAAAACAGACTTAACCCACTAAAAATCAGCCACAACTCAAGTCACCAACACAAACCCAAAATGTCACCTTCTCAAATAAGCTTCAAATAAGCCACTTCAATGGTGGATCTAACTCAAAACCAACTAAACTTCACTCTAAACGTAGATCTAGACTCCCTAGGCATTAGAGAGCAAGGATATAGTGAAATAAACTTCAAAGACAAAGTAAAATCTTATAGATCTAAGTTCTAAATTCGGATCTAACTCAAGACAACAGTAGACACCATTTTTTTTTTGTATTTTCTGATTTTTTGACTCTTTTTTGTTGAGATTTTCTAAATAAGAACACTTAAACCAAGATTTAGGGGATGTTGGAACAAACCTAACCAAGGCTTTGATACCAAGTGATACTCTAAAGGAAAACTAAACATAAAAAAGACACTTAAAAGGCAAACATCAGAAAGCACACAAAGAGAAAAAAACACATACTAGAGGGAGATGAAGAAGAAGAATTGCATAAATTTAAAGATAGTAGAGAGACCCTTACTTCCACATTGTGATTAAGAAAGGAGATGTATCAAATCTCCAATCACACCTCAGTAATAGATGGTCAAACTACTATCTTAGGTGACCCAAATAACTCACACTTCCTCTAGCACACCTTTTTTGCCAAAATAACCCAATATAAGTGAAAAATCAATTCCAAATGCATTCAAGGTCCAAATTTCGGTTTTTCTCTCCTAAGGAGAAGGAGGAAACTACAATCTAACACTAAGATTACAATCTAAATAGTCACTCAAGTCATTATGTTAAAACTTATGAAAATAGAAGGCTACTTGTCTATTTATACTTATTACAAACAATGAAAAAAATACCCTTAATGAAGGGTGCTCCGTTGGAGTGTAAAAAGAAGCCATTAAAAGAAAAGAATGCCCTTAATGAACTCCCAAATATAGATGGCTTTGGATTGTATTTCAAAGCTCCTCTTTAGAATTTAGCATATACACTCCAATAGGTGAACTCATGACACAATTACAAGCTTCCAACTTCATAAACAATGCTTGAAGACCATGTAACTCTTTGGCTTGACTCCTTGTGAAAGGTCTTGGTGCTCTTAGTATATATGTCAAGTTGACATATATACTGACAATAAGAGTCTGGAATATATCTTTAATAAGAAGGACCTAAATTTGAGTCAGCAAAGATGGCTTGAGTTATTAAAAGACTATTATGTTGATATCTTGTATCATTCAGGAAAAGATAATATGGTAGATGATGCATTAAGTCACAAGTGTATGGTGGTTATTTATGGATAGTCTATAGAATGGCAAGCGATGACTAAGGATCTACACCAACTAGCCAATCTGGGGGTTCGCCTTCTTGAAACTCCAGATCAGAGGCTTATTGTGCATAATGCTGCAGAATCTTCACTAGTAGATGAAGCAAAAGAGAAGCAATATGCAGATCCTATTCTATTACAACTTAAGGAGAAAGTCCAATGTGGTATGACAAAGGCATTTGATCTTACACAAGAGGGAGTACTTCGGTGCCAAAATAGATTGTGTGTGCCTAATGTAGTTGGGCTAAGAAAGAGAATTATGACAGAAACATATCATTCAAGGTATTCCATCCATCCAGGGTCAATAAAAATGTACCATGATTTGAAAGAGATGCATTGGCGGGGTGACATGAAGAATAACATGGCAAAGTTTGTAGCTGAATATCCATATTGTCAAAGAGTTAAAGTAGAGCACCAAAACCCAGAGGTTATATGCAATGTATAGATCTTCCAATCTAGAAGTAGGACATGATCAATATGGATTTTATCACTAGTTTGCCTCGTACATCTCAAAGGTTTGATTCCATATGGGTAATACTTGATAGGCTTACCAAATCAGCACACTTTCTACCGATTAGGACCACTTACACAGTAAAAGAATAGACCAAATTATATATTAAAGAGATAGTTCAGCTGCACAGAGTTCCAATCTCTATTATATCAGATCAAGGATCTCAATTTACTGCAAATTTTTGGAAGTCTTTCCAAAGAAATTTAGGAACACAAGTGAATCTATGTACAACTTTTCACCCTCAAATAGATGGACAAGCAGAATGTACTATTCAAATGCTTGAAGATATTCTACGAGCTTGTGTATTAAACATTAAAGGTAGTTGGGATGATCATTTACCTCTCATTGAGTTTGCCTACAATAATAGATATCATTCAAGTATCAAAATGGAACTATATGAAGCTTTGTATGGAAGAAACTGTAGATCACCAATTAGATATTTTGAAGCGGGTAAAACTACTTTATTCGGACTAGATCTTGTTCATAAAGCTATGGAAAAGGTTAAAGTGATCCAACAGTGGCTAGAAGCAGCCCAAAGTTGACATAAGTCATATGCATATATTAGAAGGAGGGGGCTATAGTTTTCTATAGGTGATTAGGTATTCTTGAAGGTGTCACCAATGAAGGGGGTTATGATATTTGGAAAGAATAAAAAACTAAGTCCATGTTATATAGGCCCATACAAGATTACTTGGAGGTTTGGCCAAGTTCTTATGAATTAGAGCTACCCCAAGAGCTCTCAGTAGTTCATCCAGTATTTCATGTCTTAATTTTTTGAAAGTGCATGGGAGATCCATCTCATATCACTGCTACTAAAGATGTACAAGTTATGAAAGATCTTACCTATGAAAAAATACCTATTGCTATCCTAGATCGATAATTTAAGAAGTTAAGGAATAAATAAATAGCTTCTGTAAAAGTCCTTTAGAGGAACCAACAAGTAAAAGAGATAACACAGGAAGCTGAAAAAGCGATGAAATCTAAATACCCCTATTTGTTCAAATACGAAGAGAAAGTCTCAAATTCTGAATTAGAGCAATAACAAGTAAGTGTAATATATAAGTACTATGTGATAATAGGGATATTAAACTTAGGCTTGAACTTGTTTTGGTTGGATAGTTATGCTAACATTCAAGGACGAATGTTCCTATGGGGCAAAGGATGTAACATCCCGTATTTTACTTTTACTTGTTCTAATTATATGGAACCTGGTATAGCATTGTGGTATAGGTAACGAATGAGAGTTGTTATGCAAGTATTAATGGTGTAGATGGAATTATAGATGTTGCCTATATAGTTTAATGTGATGCAACCAAGTTAACATCGATACGACTGTATAAACTTAGGATCGTAAGCTAGTATTTAAATCTAAAGTTTAAAGTGACCGTGTGTGTATAATTTGAAGGTTAGATTAAAGGCATTAGGAGCTGAAAATGGAATAAAATATTGAGGTGCTTGCTTGACTTAATTATGCTAGTAGGTGAGTCACCTACTTAAGATATTTAGACCAAATTAATGGACCTATGGCTATGGACCAGATTTGGGCCTATACTAACGTACTCATTTGGGCCCAAATTGAATAAAAGAGGAAGAAAATGGATAAATGGCCCGACATACAAATATGCCAAAGGTCCAAGTTTATTGAGCCCAAAATAAGAATTTAAGTAAGTAGGTGCATCACCTACTTTAAAAATTTAAGCATCTTGAACCCTTAAGTAGGTACATCACCTACTTGGACCAATTTGACCAATTTTAAGGTCCAAAATGCAGCTAAGGAGTTAGAAAAAATAGGGCCTTTATAATGCCAAGTTGTTGGTCATTTTACTTAATTTGTAAGTCACAAAAAAGTGTATATTTCACAAAATCTCTCTAGTCTCCCTAAAACAACAAGGAGCAAATGAGTACATTAGTATAGGCCCAAATCTGGTATGTGGGTTTAATTGGAGAAAAAAAGGGTTAAAATAACACTCTTGTATGGTATGTGGGTTTAATTGGAGGAAAAAAGGGTTAAAATAACACTCTTGATTGGTATATTAATGGCTTACTGCCCAGTTACTATTTGGGTGAAGTTAAGTAGCCTAAATATGTTAGTTGGTTACTAATACTAGTTTACCATATATTCTATTGTAGATAAGTAATCTAAAAGGTGGGAAGTCAAGTTGGGTTAGTTTCAGAGTTATATAACCAGGTATGTAAGGCATACTCTATTTTTCACTCTTTGGCATGAAATTAGACATTTATTCCATCAAGTAAATTTCCAAGGTTATCTTGTAACAAGTGACACATAATAGAAGCGTATTATATCCCATGAAGCCAATGACCTTGTTCCCAATCTTTAACATGTTAAAAAACCTCAATACATACTTATTATTAAACCTGTACGTCTATCTTCACTAGAAAATTTTAGGAGTTCTCCGCTTGTTCAAATAAGACCCATGTGTTAATTTCAGCTCCTAAGCACTTTATTTTTGTGCCAACAGCTCCCTACCTCATTGTTGTTACATTAAGTGTCCATTTATATGCCTCTTATTAGCACGTCTACCTTTATATGTGGGTGGAAGCTCAAGGGTATAAGAAAATAACATAATGTATGTAGTCCCACAAGTATATATAAAGGTGGTCTACTAGTACTACTTATGCACTTGTATTTGATTTCTATTGAGCTCTTGTATCATGTGTTGTTACCTTCAGCCTTACATATTTAGTACATTTTTTTGTACTGACGTCCCTCATGGGGGACCTGTATTTCATACTGCAGGCACAGGTACTTCAGCTCATACACCTCACTAGTAGGAGTGCAGGCTTTTTAGTGACCATCGATGAGCTCCAGGTTGATTCGGGGCTCTCCGAGTCTGCTCCATATATTTTGGTATTGTACAAAAAGTAAAGAGTTGGGCGGGGGTTTTTCCTGACCCTAACTAAGTCTATGTATCTTTTAGAGGCTTTGTAGACTAATGTAAATGCCACACCCTATATTCCGCATGTACTAGTTCTACTCATATGGCATTTTATATGGACTTATGGGGTAGGTTATGGGCTCGGGTATCCTATGTGATAAGTGGTGGTAAGATAGGTTTGAAGGAATTCAAACATATATTAAAACATGGTATGATTAAGTTACCATCAATGAGAGTATCTAAATTTGGACCCTTAAGTAGGTATTTGAATCTAAAGGATGAAGTGACCAAGTGTACATAAGTTTTAAGTTTAACTATAAGCATTTTGATCTTAAAATAGAATAAAATATTGAGGTGCTAGCTTGAATTATTTAAGCTAGTAGGTGAATCACCTACTTTTACTTTTTGACAAACCTAATAACTAAGTAGGTGCATCACCTATTAAGGCTCCCTTGACCAGCTTATTGGGCCAAATACACTACCACCTACTTAAGTTAGTTGTGGCCCAAATTAAAGAATAGAAAAGGAGGAGAATGGGAAGCTAAGGCACAATAGTTTTTAATACACAAAGGCCCAATATGATGGGAAAGTATGTGAATCACCTACTTGATAGATAATGTCCCAAAAATGACCAAGAAAGTCGGCTAAGAGCAACTCTTTTTAAAAGAATTGAAACCAGCCCTTAGAGCTCATTTTAACTAGCCAAAAAAGAATAGCTTTCAAGATTTTCTCTCTTGTTCTCTCTTAGCTATGCAGCAGCCCTAAAATTCCACTAGGTTTCTCGGAAAACTTTCCTTCCAAGTTAAAGGTAAGAGAGCAAATCATGAGCACATCTTAAGAATACTATAAGAATTATGTTCTTTATGATTAAACTATAACATATCCCTTATTAAGTTTGGCAGTCCTTTTATCCTTAATTTTTAAGAGATTTTTTTCTTCACTTTTAGTTTGTGAGTAAAGGGATCAAGCTATTGAATAGATACACATTAGGGGAATAAACTACCACCAAAATTAAGGTATGGCTACTATCCATTTTCCCCCTTTTCCTATATACATGTGTTGGTTGAGGATTGTGTATATATTGTTGTTAAGAACTCAAGGGATGGTGAGTTCAATTTTTGGTTGCCATATTAAGGGAAATTTAGGTCTATTTTGGATCTATTTTATGCATGTATGTTGGGGGCTGCTTGGTTGACGTTGGGGAAAAGGTGTGAATAATTTCAATTAAAAGGTAGAAGAAGGGTAATTGAATGTCACATAATTTTACTGCATAGATCTCTTAATATACTATTTTGAGAGTACAATAAAGACAAAATTATTAAGGATATTTTATAAGAAGTTACATTGCATGTGACTGTAATTGGAGAAGAACGAGGTTGACAGAACACCCTAGGATTAGTTGATTGAGGGTTACTACTCGGTTACTATTTTAGTAAGTTTAAATGGCGTGAATATGTTAATTAGCTACTAATACTAGCCTTTTACTATTGTATATTAGTAATCTAAAAGGAAAGACGTTGAATAAAAGTGTGATCAGTTGTGCCGCAAGGTATGTATGGTTCATCGATCCTATACTATTTGGCATGAATCTAACTCCTTTGTTACAAAGTAAGCTTCCTAAGCGTTCTTCCTTTCAAGTTATACATAACTGTAACGTACAACCTCCAAGGTGGCTAACAACCTTATTCTAACTTGTTAGGTTGTTAAAGCACCTAAAGATGTTTTCGTTACTAAATTTGTCCATTTTCACTTCTAAATACTAGTATGATATGGGTGCTTTCAGAAATAAGCCTTACGAGTTGTTCTCTTAGTCAACATGACCCATGGTGTTAGTTAAGCTCCTATGTATTATATTTCTATTATTGTTGTATTCTACTTTATTCCTACTGCATCTAGTGCATATTTACATACCTTTTGCTACTGGTCCAAAGTTCTAAATCTAATACATGGCTACCAAAATAACAACTTTAAAGATGAGAAGAATGATCTAAAGTGATTCTGTATATATTTTTGGGTAGTATCACAGGGGTGGAAGAAACACCTAGCATGGGTCGAACCTAACATTACGGGTGGTATCCCAGGGGCGAAAAGAAAGCCTAGCTTGGGTCGATTCCAATTTGTGTGCTTATGAGAAACGTATCCCAGGGGCTAAAATGCCTAGTATGGGTCATCCTCTTTTACCACTGATCATCAGGTCATTTGTATTATGCCTTATAATCTTATAAAGTAAAGAAGAATAAAAAAAAGTAAAGGATGTAATATACATGATCCCGTAAGTACAAGCAAAGTTGGTATTCTATCCTTATCTTTAAAGTTATATTTTGATAACTAATTTTGTTTTATAGTTACTTCATGTCGTACATACTTAGTGCAGTCTCTGTATTGACACCTCTCGTGGGGGACACTATGTATTATGCCACAGATTCAGGTACTCCAGCTAGTTGACCACCCTAGTAGGAGCATAGGACATCCAGCTGCTGTGGGTGAGCTCCAAGTTAATTCAGAGCTTTTCGAGTCTATTATATATATTTTGGTATTGTATAGTAGTTATGAGCAAGGCGGGGGTTTGCCCTGACATTAACTAAGTCCATGTGTCTTTTAGAGGCTTTGTAGACTAACTTGAAGTTAAGTGTGGTAGTATTGTGTTCTTTTAACATTGTAGCCCCAATGGCCAAGTCTTGTACATGTAGGTTTGGACTTAATTATGTAGGTTGTTTTATCAATGCATTATATCCATACTAGCAGAACCTTTGAATGCCAGTTACATGCATGAAAAGTATAGGGTTATGAGTTAGTTCTCCCAAAATGGGTGCCTATCCGCCCCAATGGAATTTAGAGTGTGACAAAAGTGATATCAGAGCAGGTCATCCTAGGGAGTCATCTGTAAAGCCGTGTCTGAGTAGAGTCTTTCTTATAGGTGTGTTGTGAACCACATTTCTAAGTAGGAGGCTACGAGGCATTTAGAAGTTGTTTCTTTTTCTTCATTCCTTAGATCATGCGATAGAGCCAATAATGTAGGTCGACCTGTATTTAACCTTAAATATATTTTTTCTCAATATAGTAATGATGCCGATTACTAGAAAGAGTAAGAGTACGAAGAGCAAGAAAGTAGATGTGGCTGTCGGAGAAGGGACAAGCATATCACCACCTAGATATGTTGATCAAAGTAAGGCTTAAGATGAGTTTTCATCACGAACTTTTTCTACTCTTCCATCTCCAGAAGAGCTAAGGAGGAGGGAGTACACCCAGAGTCACCTATAAATGCTACTAAGCAAGATTTGAGGAATGTGGTACAATTATTAACACGTATAGTTGCGGGACAAGGTTAAGGAAAAGGTGGTCCAACTATGGGTTCTAGTTGTATGGACAGGGCAGCCAGTCTATGGACACAGGATTTTCTTAAATTGGACCCTCCTCAATTCACTGGGTCAGATCCTAATAAAGATCCACTTGACTTTATTGGTCAAATTCAAATGGTTTTACATGTTATGCATGTATCTGGTAAAGAGATTGTAGAGTTAGCAGCATATTGATTAAAGGGGATAGTTATTTTATGGAATAAAGCTTGGAAAAAATCAAGGGGTATAAGTGCACCTTTAGCTGGTTGGGAAGATTTCAAAACAACATTTCTTGATCATTATCTTCTATTCAAATTTTGGGAGACCTATGCGGATTAATTTTTTAATCTTCGCCAAGGGAATATGAGCATGAGGGAGTACAGTCTTTAATTTAATTCATTGGCTAGGTATACTCCTAATGTAGTGTCTACTATGGAGGACAGAGTTCATCGATATGTGGATAGATTGGACCTATATTTGGTTAGAGATTGTACTATTGCTGCCTTGAATAAAGATATAGATATAACAAGAATACAAACTTTTCCTCGAAAAATAGAGGATCAAAGGCAAAGAAGGATACAAGACCTTGAAAGAGGGCACTCCAAGAGGGCTAGATCTATGGGACAATTTTCTCCATCTCAAAGTGAATTCAGGCCTCGATTTTTCAGTAGACCCCCCATACCATCACCTTCCTAATCCATATCAGGTTTTCCTCCTTGATTCCAGGGGTTTAAGAGAAATCAATTCACCCAAAAAAGTGAGAGTCAAGGTTCACAAGTAGTGGGGTATCGAGAGCACGGAGGTGCAAGCCAATCAAGACCTCCTAGATAGATTTGTAAGAATTATGGAAGAAATCATCTAGGTGCATGTTGGTTTGGGATAGATTTTTGTTATTGGTGTGGCACACTGGGACACATAATGAGAGATTGCCCAAAAAGGGGCATAACTGATATGGCACGACCTACTGGATCTACTGCTGCATCATCATCTTTGGTTCCTTATTTTGGTAGGGGTTAGTAGATACCTGCTGTTCGTTGTAGGGGTGTTAAGGGTGCTAGTTCTAGTGGTGTTCATAATCGTACATATGGTCTAGCAGGTCGACAAAATTTGGAGGCTTTTCCAGACATGGTTACAGGTACATTGTCCATCTTTTCACATAAGGTATATGCATTAATTGATCCAGGCTCTACATTATCATATCTAACTCCATTAATTACTGGAAGCTCAAAAGAACACCAGAATCGCTAGATAATCTATTTAAAATGTCTACACCAATTAGTGAATCTATTATAGCTAGAAGAGTTTACCGTAATTGATAGTAACTGTTTGTAGTCGTGATACATTGGCTGACCTTGTGGAACTTGAAATGGTAGATTTTGATGTTATAATGGGTATGGATTGGCTGTTTTCTTTTTATGTCATTGTGGTTTGCCGAGCCAAAAGGGTGCATTTCCATTTTCCAAAGAAAGTAGTCCTTGAGTGGAGGGGTAATATTGAGGCACCAAGGGGTAAGTTTATTTCTTATATTAAGGCAAGGAAGATGATATCCAAAGGATACATATGCCATCTAGTAACGGTGAAAGACAGAGAGGCAGAGTCACTAACTCTTCAATCCATCTCAGTGGTAAATGAATTTCTTCACAAATTACCTGAAGAGCTTTCGAGTTTACCTCAAGAAAGATAAGTAGAGTTTGGTATTGATGTGATCCCTGTTACTCAACCGATTTTTATTCCCTGTATAGAATGGCCCCTGTAGAATTACATGAATTGAAGGAACAATTACAAGATTTGATGGAAAAAGGTTTCATAAGGCCTAGTATTTCTCCTTGGGGCACACTCGTGTTATTTGTACAAAAGAAAGATGGCACATTAAGAATGTGTATTGATTATCAACAATTAAATAAGGTGGCAATTAAGAACAAATATCCCCTTCCTACAAGTTGATTTGTTTGATCAGTTATAAGGTGCTAAGTGTTTCTCAAAGATCGACTTGAGGTCAGGTTATCATCAACTGAGAGTGCGGGAGAAAGATATACCTAAAATAGCTTTTCAAACGCGATATAGTCATTTTAAGTTTTTAGTTATGTCATTTAGGCTAACTAATGCACCAGCAGGCTTCATGGATTTGATGAATAGAGTGTTTAATCCATTCTTGGATTTATTTGTTATCGCATTTATAGATGATATTCTGGTGTATTCAATATCGGAAGAAGACCATCCTAATCATTTGTGATAGGCGTTACAAATCCTTTGCAATCGTAAGTTGTATGCAAAGTTCTCGAAATGTGAGTTTTGATTAAAATCAGTAGAATTCTTGGGTCATATTGTATCCAATGAAGGAATAAGAGTTGATTCTCAAAAGATAGTGGCAGTGAAAAACTAGCAAAGACCCATGATGCCTACGGAGGTTTGTAGTTTCCTAGGCTTGGCAGGTTATTATAGAAGGTTCGTTGAGGGTTTTTCTTCTATTTCTGCACATTTAACAAAGTTAACACACAAAGAAGCTAAGTTTCAATGGTATGAAACGTGTGAAATAATTTTTCAAGATTTGAAGAATAAGTTTACTACTACACCCATATTGGTACTTCCGGATGGCAGGGAAGGCTATGCGGTATATTGTGATACTTCAGGAGTTGGCTTAGGATATGTTTTGATACAACATGGTAAAGTAATATCTTATGACTCAAGATAATTGCGGCCACATGAGAAGAATTATCCAACACATGATCTTGAGCTAACAGTAGTTATATTTTCTTTACAAATATGGCACCACTATTTGTATAGGGTATATATTGATATATACCAACCACAAGAGTTTGCAGTACCTATTTAACCAGAGGGACCTAAATTTGAGGCAGTGAAGATGGCTTGAGTTGTTAAAAGATTATGATGTTGATATCTTATATCATCCAGGCAAAGAAAATGTGGTAGCCGATGCACTAAGTCATAAGGCGATGACAATTAATTATACGAAGCCCATGGAAAGGCAAGGGATAGCTAGGGATCTACACCAATTAGCTAGCTTGGGGGTTCGCCTTATTGAATCTTTAGACAAAGGTGTTATTGTACAAAATGCAGCAGAATCCTTATTAGTAGCCAAACTTAAAGAGAAACAATACATAGATCCTATTCTTTTACAACTTAAGAAAAATGTACAACAAGGTGTGACAAAGGCATTTGATCTTACAGAAGAGGGAATACTTCGATGCCAAATTCGATTATGTGTACCTAATGTAGATGGGCTAAGAAAGCGGACTATGATGGAGGCACATAATTCAAGATATTCTATCTATCCTGGTTTAACGAAAATGTATCATGACTTTAAAGAGGTGTATTGGTGGGGCGACATGAAGAAGAACATTGCAAAATTTGTACCTGAATGTCCAAATTGTCAACTAGTCAAAGTAGAGTACGAAAAGCCAGGAGGTTATATGCAGCTTATTGAGCTCCCAACTTGGAAGTGGGATATGATCAATATAGATTTCATTACTGGTCTACCTCGCTCATCTCGAAAGTTTAATTCTATATGGGTAATAGTTGATAGACTCACCAAATCAGCACAATTTCTACTGGTTAAGACTACGTACACAGCTAAAAAGTATGCAAAATTATATATTAGATAGATAGTTTGGCTGCATGGAGTCCTAATCTCTATTATATAAGATAGGGGAGCTCAATTTACTGCATATTTTTGGAGGTCATTCTAGAAGAGTTTGGGAATACAAGTGAGTTTAAGCACAGCTTTTCATCCTCAAATGGATGGCCTAGCAGAACGTACAATCCAAATACTAGAGGATATGTTGCATGCTTGTGTATTAGATTTCAAAGGTAGTTGGGATGATCATTTTCCAATAATTGAGTTTTCATACAACAATAGTTATCACTCAAGTATCAAAATGGTGCCTTATGAAGTTTTATATAGTAGAAAGTGTAGATCACCAATTGGGTGGTTTGAAGTGGGTGAAACTACCTTATTTGGACCAGATCTTGTTCATCAAGCTATAGAAAAAGTGAAGGTGATACAACAACGATTAGAAACAACTCAAAGCCAACATAAATTATATGTGGAAACTCAAAAAAGAGGTTTAGAGTTTGTTATAGGAGATGGGGTGTTCTTGAAGATGTCTCCAATGAAAAGGGTAATGAGGTTTGGTAAAAAGGGAAAACTAAGTCCCCGCTACATAGGGCCATGTAAAATTATTCAAAGATTTGTCCAAGTGGCATATGAGTTAGACCTACCCCAAGAACTTTCAATGGTGCATTCGGTATTTCATGTCTCAATACTCCGCAAGTGCATAAGAGATCCATCTTATATTACTCCTACTAAAGATGTACAGGTTATAGAAGAACTCACCTCTAAAAAAGTGCCTACTGCTATACTAGATCGGCAAGTTAAGAAGTTAAGAAATAAAGAAGTAGCTTTAGTAAAAGTGCTTTGGAGGAGCCCGCAAGTAGAAGAAATCACATGGGAAGCAGAAGAAGCAGTGAAGTAAAACTACCCTCATTTATTTAAATCTAAAACTTGGTCCAAGGATGCTTATTTGGGGCATAAACAAGTAAGTATAACTACACAAGTGTTTTTTTGCATATAAACGAGTTGAAACATAGCCTTATATTCATTTAGGCTGGCTAGTTATACTAGCATTCGAGGGCGAATGTTTATAAGGGGGTAGGATGTAACACCCTATATTCCGTATGTACTAGTTCTAATCATGTGGCATTTGATATGGACTTATGGGGTAGGTTATGGACTCGGGTATCCTATGTGATAAGTTGTGGTAAGATAGGTTTGAAGGAATTCTCACATATATTAAAACATGGTGTGATTAAGTTGCCATCGATGAGAGTATCTAAACTTGGACCTTAAGTAGGTATTTGAATCTAAATGATGAAGTGACCAAGTGTACATAAGTTTTAAGTTTAACTATAAGCATTTTGATCTTAAGATAGAATAAAATATTGAGGTGCTTGCTTGACTTATTTAAGCTAGTAGGTGAATCACCTACTTTGACTTTTTGACCAACCTAAGAACTAAGTAGTTGCATCACATATTAAGGCTCCCTTGACCAGCTTATTGGGCCAAATACACTACCACCTACTTAAGTTAGTTGTGGCCAAAATTAAGGAATAGAAAAGGAGGAGAATGGGCAGCTAAGGCACAATAGTTTTTAATCCACAAAGGCCCAATATAATGGGAAACTAGGTTCATCACCTACTTGATAAATTATGGCCCAAAAATAACCAAGAAAGTTGGCCAAGAGAAGCTCTTTTTAAAGGGATTAAAACCAGCACTTATAGTTCATTTTAACTAGCCAAAAAAATAGCTTTTAAGATTTTCTCTCTTGTTCTCTCTTACCTATGCAGCAACCCTAAAATTCCACTAGGGTTCTTGGGAAAATTTCCTTCCATGTTAAAGGTAAGCGATCAAATCATGAGCACATCTTAAGAATACTATAAGAATTATGTTCTCCATGATTAAACTATAAGATATCCCTTTTTAAGTTTAGTAGTCCCTTTATCCTTGATTATTAAGAGATTTTTCTCTTCATTTTTGGTTTGTGAGTAAAGGGATCAAGCTATTGAAGAGATATACATTAAGGGAATAACTACCTCCGAAATTAAGGTATGGATACTGTCCATTTTTGCCCTTTTCCTATATACGTGTGTTGGTTGAGGATTGTGTATACATTGTTGTTAAGAACTCAAGGGATGGTGAGTTCAATTTTGGTTGCCAGATTAAGGGATATTTGAGGCTATTTTGGATCTTTTTTAGGTATGTATATTGAGGGATGCTTGGTTGACATTGGGGGAAGGTGTGAATTATTTTTATTGAAAGGTAGAAGAAGGGTATAATAGTACACCACGGAATTGAATGTCGCATAAGTTTACTGCCCACATCACTTGATATACTGTTTTAAGAGTACAATAAAGATGAAACTTTTAAGGGGATCTTATAAGAAGTTACATTGTGTGTGAATGTAATTAGAGAAGAACGAAGTTAAGAGAACACCCTTGGATTAGTTGATTGAGGGTTACTACCCGATTACTTTTTTAGTAATTTTAAATGGCGTGAATATTTTAATTAGCTACTAATACTAGTCTTATACTATTGTAGATTAGTAATCTAAAAGGAAAGACGTTGAATAAAAGTGTGATCAGTTGTGCAGTAAGGTATGTATAGTTCATTGATCCTATACTCTTTGGCATGAATCTAACTCCATTATTACAAAGTAAGCTTCCTAAGCGTTCTTCCTTTCAAGTTATACATAACTGTAGCGTACAACCTCCAAGGTGGCTAATAACCTTAATCTAACTTGTTAGGTTGTTAAAGCATCTAAAGATGTGTTTGTTACTAGATCTGTCATTTTCCCTTCTAAATACTAGTATGATATGGGTGCTTTCAGAAATAAGACTTACGAATTATTCTCCTAGTCAACATAGCCCATGGTGTTAGTTAAGCTACTATGTGTTATATTTCTATTATTGTGTTATTCTACCTCATTGCTACTGTATCTAGTGCATATTTGAATACCTTTTGCTACTGGTCCAAAGTTCCAAATTTAATACATGGCCACAAAAAAAACAACTTTAAAGATGAAAAGAATAATCTGAAGTGATTCTATATATATTTTTGGGTGGTATACCACAGGTGGAAGAAATACCTAGCGTGGGTCGATCCCAACATTATGGGTGGTATCCTAGGGGAAAAAGGAAAGCCTAGCATGGGTCGATCCTGATTTATGTGCTTATGAGTAATGTATCCTAGGGGTTAAAATTCCTAGCATGGGTCATCCTCTTTTACCACTGATCAGGTGGCCAATTGTATTATGCTTTATAATCTTATAAAGTAAAGTAGAATAAAGAAAACTAAAGGATGTAATGTACATAATCCCATAAGTAAAAGAAAAGTTGGTATTCTATCCTTATCTTTAAAGTTATTTATTGATAAATGGTTTTGTTTTATAGTCACTTCATGCCGTACATACTCAGTACAGTCTTCATATTGACACCCCTCATGGGGGACACTAAGTTTTATGCCGCAGGGTCTGCTACTCCAGCTAGTAGACCACCCCAGTAGGAGCACAGGACATCCACCTGCTGTGGGTGAGCTCCAAGTTGATTCAGAGCTTTTCGAGTCTATTATATGTATTTTGGTATTGTATAGTAGTTATGAGCAAGGCGGGGGTTTTCCCAGACCTTAACTAAGTCCATGTGTCTTTTTGAGGCTTTTGATTCTAATGTGAAGTTAAGTATGGTAGTATTGTGTTCTTTTAACATTGTGACCCCAATGACCATGTTTTGTATATGTAGGTTTGGACTTAATGATGTGGGTTGTTTTATCAATCCATCATATCCATACTAGCAGAACCTTTGAATGACATAGTTACATGCATGAAAAGTATATGGTTACAAGTTAGTTCTCCCAAAATGGGTGCCTTTCCGTTCCAACGAAATTTGGGGCGTGACAGTAAAGTTATGGTAGATTCTTGCCTTTAGATGTGATGGATCAACCGACCAAGTTTTGTATATATAGGTTTGTTCTTTCCTATGTAATTTTTCTCATCAATATATAATATCATATTTTTCTGAATCTTTGGTTGTCATAGTTACATGCATGGGAAGTACAAGGTTATGAATTGGTTTTCTCAGGCCTTTACAGCTATGGGTGCTTGCCTCCCTAATAGGATTTGAGGTGTAGCATTCATTCAACAATACATGATAATAAGTAAATAACACATGTAATTAATTGCCCAATAATGAATGCATAAAAATCCAAAGTCTCCGAGTGAATGCGAAACCAAAGCTCCAAGAACATAATCTCAATAATCAAATTATGCTATGAGTATCAAAAGTAGTGTAAAAGTGCATTCAAAGTGCTTAACCTAATAAAGGATTATCCCTAAGGTATTTATAGTATCTTAAAATAATAAAAATATCCTAATAAAAACAGAATAGGAAAATTAAATTGGCAATCATTATGACTCATAAGGACTCTTTACAAGTCGTATGTTTGCTAGTCATTAGCATTCTAGTGTAATTTCATCTTCTTAGTTTCAAGCTTCTGTTTTCATTATGATTGATCACCATGAGTCGTAGCCAGTCCTTAAGACTCGTGGTCTTCACTTTTTATCACTTGTTTCTTAAACTTTACGACTTTGAACACTGGTCTCTTTATAATTGCTCACTACGAGTCATAGGAAGACCTTACGACTCATAGTTTTTTATGATCTGGACTTCTACATAGCTCATTGTTCTCTTTACGGCTGCAAGCTATGACTCGTATTCACTCTTTATGAGTTGTTAACATCTGATACATAGCTCCTCTAGCTTAGCCTTATCCACTGCTATCTTTATTAGTTGGGCTACTGGTCGTATGATGTTTTAATGACTCGTAGCCTGGCCAGTATTTTATTTTTTTAGACTTTTCTTCAATATCTTCAACTCAAGCCACTTTCTACCTGATTTCCCTGCAACCATGCAACACTAACCTAAGTGAAAGCATAAATTCCTTGGATCTTTTGCATTTCCTCAGGAAAAACAACTTTGCTACCCTCAACACACGATGCTTAACTGTGAAAATTTTAGCGACATATGCCGTGATTAATTTATCAATTAGCACAACATATTTTACCCCCCTCCCCCAATGTCATTTTTGTAAGGTGTTATGCATATTATTACTTGGTACAATAGTAACAGAATAATCCAATGATGGCATTACATTAGCATTAAACAACTAGGCCTATGTAATATACAATACCCAGATAGATGCATAACCTAGCATTGTAACCCGTGCACCCTCACAGTAAAAAAAGTACCTATCACTCAATTTAATTTAGACTATTATTTTAGGGATATTCTAGAGATTCTCACACTCATAAATAAATTCCATGCATTGTACACAGAATTCCATGGGCTTGCCCTTACGCTATTTACCTAAATTTTCATACTATCATACTAGGATCAATATAGGACTCTGTTAGGCATGTAGTATAGTCTTGGGTTTGGTCATGGTATTTTTGGAATCTTTTATGTTACTCAACATCCTTGGCACTATTCTTTCTTTGGGCTCCACTTTTTCTACCATTATTTTATTTAATCCGCCCTTATCTCTCCCATTTATTTTTTTCTTTTTCTTGTTTTTTTTTCTTTTATTTTTACCAGACCTCCCCCCCCGCCAATTCATTTTTCTACCTACACCTTTTTCTTTATATTTATTTTCCATATGTACCCCTATAATATCCACCCTCAACTTAGGAAATTTGCTTGAGTTGTGGTGCGTAGTGTCCAAGGAGGACCAAGGACAAAACAGGTTCATTGTAGTTAAATGGGAATGTGAAATTGGTCTAAGCAACAAAAATCGTCAATTAGTCTCAACTTAGGGATCAAGGGATTAATATTTATTTGGTTCGGCATTTTAGGCTCGAGTGGACTATTCACAAAAAATGGCCTAAGATCGTCTCCTAATCGACCATCCTATAGCCTAGGCTAAAGTAACGGGCAAATTATGAACTCTACACACACTGGGAACTAAGTAATACCTCACACTCATGTTATACAAGGTCACGTTGTCAGTCACTACCTATCTAGTTTGTGCACCTACATTTCATAGTTATCTCAACTCTAATTCTAATTCCATTAAGGGATTTCCAATAATCGCATGAACACACAAATCATGAAGTTTATCAAAAAAACTATTTCATGGGGTATCAATAGACTATATCCAAAACATAAGTTATGCACCTATTTTCTCAGTTATACACTAAACAACAACAAAACATGCCGGTTCATCATTGAAATTGTGGCCAATGAGTTTTGAAACATGGAAACCATAACTCGTGGCGACTGTAGTACACCCCATACCCCTAACTAAATCCTATTCATTCAAGTTCATGTAGCAATGTGAAATAGGGATTGAGGACATACTTGGGTTCCCTAGGTGAAAACTCATATGAGATCATCATGGGGACCCTCAAATCAGGCCCACACTCTTCTTAATAGTAGTCTCATCAACTATTAGGATATCCTAGGCAATTATAGCTCCGATTGTGGTCGGTGCACTCAGTAGTGGATCAGGTGTGGCACTGAATCAATTCCTCAATGAGAAACATTAGTAGCCCTTAAGCTACTGGTCTCACCACCATCTCTTAGACTTTTATTTCCCAGTCCTTCTCAATCTGCAAACATGTTCTTTTTTCTGCTTCAATACTTTCTTCTTCTTCAGCACTCAATATCTTACTTTTCTTTTTTTTCTTTCTTCCTTTGTCTTTAATTTTGACATCCTAGATATTTTCAATCTCTTTCTCTGTCTGAATCTCCATAATGGCATGGGGCAAACTGGCCGCTCATGTAGCTTATCAACCAACTTCCATAGCTATGCTATCATGATCTTTACCCCTACAATATTAGTGGGCTAAACACCTTAATGATATTGGGTGATTCTCAGCTCAAAACCATCCACCCATGTCTATATCATCCTACTCTGTTCTTTAGTTCTTTTCTAAACCTAGGGTTTTACTCTCGTTTCTATCAACCTCACCTTCATTTCCATAGTGCTAAATATTTTCATCACCTCATTCCACATAGCTTGTTTAATGACCACATAGCCTACCAAAATTTATTTGGACATGATGGATATGGTGATACAGTCTGTGGAGGAGTAGAATGATACAAGCATAAAGAGCACAAAAGAATACAAGGCATGGTCAAAGGCTCAAGCTTCGGAATTGGCAAGTGTTTGGAGCCCTTTAAAGTCTTGTCAAGTTGAAGGAGGATAATAAATCAATACACTCAAGTGGCGCCTCAATTGAAGGGCAAGAAGGACTTTTCACTTCATAATCCAACACTCAAGGGGTGCCCCTTTTCTTTAAATCATTAAGGGTAGTTTTGTTATTTGGCATGTAATAGTATAAATAGATAATTTCTACTCTTTTCACTAGCTTTGATAAATATTGAAAGGATTACTCTTTAGATTATAGTTTTTATTCTTCTCCTAGTGAGACAAACTAAATTTAGGGTTTACACTAAGTGATGGATTTCACTTGTGTTGACAAATTGGCAAGAAAGGTTGGTGCTTGAGGAAGGTGACCCCCTTTGTGTCCACCTAAGAGAGTGGTTTGAACTTTCATTTGTGTGGTGTAATTGGAAATTTTATATATCTCCTTTTGTTAATCATCTAGTGGAAGTAAGGGTCAATCTACTATCTTTACATTTATGCAATCTTTCATCTTCATCTCCTTTCTAAGTGTTGTTTTCTCTTTGTGTGCTTGCTGATTTTTGCATATCTAGTGTCAATTTCATGTTTTATCCTTTATTTACGTTATTATTTGGTATCAAAGCCTTGGTTAGGGTTGTTCCAACATTCCTAAATCTTGGTTTTAGTAATCTTATTTAGAAAATCTCAACAAAAAAGACTCAAAAAATCAGAAAATACAAAAATAAAAATGGTGTCTATTGTTGTCTTGTGTTAGATCCGAATTTAGAACTTAGATCTACAAGTTTTTACTTTGTATTTGATGTTTCTTTCACTAAATCCTTGCTCTCTAGTGCCTAGGGAGTCTATATCTACTTTTAGAGTGAAGTTTGGTTGGTTTTGACTAGATCCACCATTGTTGTGGATTGTTTGAAGCTTATTGGAGAAGGTGACATTTTGGTTTTGTGTTGGTGACTTGATTTGTGGCTTATTTTTAGTGGGTTGAGTTTGTTTTAGCATAAGGAACCTAGATCTTCAAAAAAAGTCAGATTTGGAGTCCATTTGTTTGTTGGTCAAACTTGGTCAACACTTGAATATTCATCTTGTTCATCCTTGATCTTCATATCTTAGTGACGAAGAATATTCAAAGGTGTTGTTTGATCCAAAAGAGGGAAGAAAGAGAGTGAAAAATTTATTGGTCCCAAATCATATTCAAAGAATATTCTATTCTTCCAAAAGAAAGGGGGGACCAAAGGACCAATCAAGTACAATTGCATTTATTAGGGGGGGACCACTGCATTTCATTTTAATTTGAGACTTGAAAGGACTCTAAATTGCCTTCTTACCCCCTCCAAATCTGAAAACTCTTCTTCCCCAAAGTGGTGTTTGGCTGAAACAAGTTTTTGGGAGATTTGAAATTTTGAAAAGTGACAACCAACTCCGTAGTGCCACATCATCACTTGTGATCAACCAAAATTTCTCTCCAAAATTAGATTTCCTAGTTTCTAATTTTTGCTTCTAGTTTCTTTTAAGTTAATTCTACCACTAATTAGCAAACTAGTAAGTACATACTAGGTTGGTAATTAGTCTAGAGTTTATTTATTTCGTTTCTTCATTTTTTTGTGTGCTTTTCTCATTTTTTATGTCGTAGTATTTGGTTGGTTCAAGTCTGCGCATCACTTTATTTGAGTCATTTCAAACAAAGATCAATTCCATACCAATGCTTCTCACCTTTCGATTTACTTTCCAAGTATTACCGATTCTCCAACACTTGTGAGACCAAGTGTGAGGTGAGGTTGAGCATAAGTGAAGTGAGGCTTTTGAACTAACTTGTTTGTTAGTTTTGTAGGTTTTGTTACTTGCTTTCTTTTTGTTCTTTTAAGACATTTTCCATGTAATCTAGAGTTAATACTTCCCAACCTTTGCAAAACAATGCTATTGGAGTTTTGATGGCTCGGTTTGAGGCCTTTGCCCAAAAAGTAGAGAAAGTATGATTCTTTAAGGAGGGAAATGAAGAGTGATATAGATGCTATGCAGGGTGAAATTTCCACTTTTAGTGGAAGGCTTGATTGTGTTGAAAGTAGGAGGAACTCACGACATTCTACTCCTAATCCCTACCATGCATCCTGTAGTGTCCAATCCAAAAATTCGTCCATGACTATAACACACCCAAAACCCTCCACCAAATGTTTAACCCTCCAAGAGTTCAACAAAACCGGCCACTGAACCAATCCCAAACCTCTCTTAACAGGACCCTCCAAAGGCCATTACATTACCAAATGAACCAAGACCAACAAGAGGGACTTGGAAATCAAACTCCACCATCAAATCCCAACCAAATACCTCCACAAAATACCACTTACCAAATGCCAAATCCCATGGACAAAAGACCTTACCATCCACCACCTTCAATACCACAAGTTCAAGTATGGCATAACCAAAGACTAAACCCACTTCCCCAAAGGCCTCAAATCCAACCATCCAAATTGATGATTATGGTAAAGGGGAGAAAGAAGGTTATCATGTTCCTAATGATGACTGTTGGTTTGAAGAAGAAATGAGGGCAAGACATAATCAAAGAGGGCATTATGGAAGATTCTGAGGGCATGAGGCAAGACAAGGCCATATTGAACAATCAAGAATATGAGACATTAGCATTCATTCAATCAAGGTTGGCATTCCAATTTTCAAAGGTAAGAGTGTTCCAAAAGTGTACTTAGCTTGGGAATCCGCTTGTGAAAAGATTTTTCAAGTGAATGACCTTTCCAAATGAAAAAAAAGTTGCTATGCTATTGCTCACTTTGAAGGATATGCAAAAACTTGGTGGGATTACACGAAAAGATATGATAACGTGTTGATTAATGGCCAACCACCTTCTTAAGAGATGTTAAAGAGAGTTATGAGAGAAAGATATGTACCGGAGCATTATAGGCATGAGTTTTTTTGCCAAGCTTTACAATCTAAAGCAAGTAAGTAAGAGTTTCATGGCCTATTATGATAAATTTCAGCAACTTGTCTTGAAACTTGACCATAGAGGTGAACAAGTGCAACATGATGTTATCCACTTCAAGGTTGGGTTGAATAAGGACATATCCTCCTATTTGAATCTTCACAAGTTTGGAATCGTGGTTGAAGTTTTCTAAGCTGCCATGGAAATTGAGAAAGAGAACAAGGAAAGGTACAAGCCAAAGGCTCCCTACACCTCCTCAGATTGGTCCAAAGAAAAGGGCATGGTTTCGGTATCTATGGATACTCCTCAAGCCATTTCCAAGGCTGCCCAACATCATCCTCCAAATCTTAAAGGTAAACAAACTTCTACTTCTCACTCGAAGGGTCTACAATGTTTCAAGTATCAAGTAACGTGATCCTAAAATTGGGGACTTTGTACTATCTTAGTGAAGAAGTTGAGTTGGAAACCGAGGGGAATGATGGAAGCTCTCAAGATGGAGAGTGCATAAAACCCGAAACTCAAGAAGAAGAAAGTGAGAAAGACGTGTTGCCTTGTGAAGGAGAATGTGATGTGCCTAGTTATGTTATAAGGATGATCATAGATAGTGGGAGTTGTTTGAATATTGCCAGTGTCACCTTGGTTGACCACTTGAAACTATCCACTATCCCTCACCCAAATCCATACAAGCTTCAAAGGTTAAACAAGTGTGGTGAATTGAAGGTCAAACGACAATGTGTGATTAGATTCAAGATAGGGAATTATCATGATAAAGTTTTATGTGATGTAATCCCTATGCAAGCATGTCACCTATTGTTGGGAAGGCCTTGGCAATTTTATAGGCGCACTATACATGATGTAAGATCTAATAGGTACACCTTTGTACATGGTGGCCAAAATTTCACTCTTATCTCTCTTCCTCCCTATGGTGTGACTGAAATCCAAGAGAAAACCAAGAAATTGGGTGTGAAAAAAAGAAAGAAAAAGGATGGAGAGATCATGGATTGTGAAATTGGAAGGGGAAAAGCAAATTTGATTGTGGGACTTGCCCACAAGTGTACCTTGTCATTCCCTAACTCAAAGTCTCGCATTTTCCTAGATTTTATCTTTATTATTTGCAGGTTCAAGCTCATAAGTTGCCAAAGAAGGATCAACAAGGGGTTTTACATGAAAGTAATCTCAAGACACCCTTGGCCGAGAGCATCAAAATAGTTGAATGTTCTATTTCAAACCGAGGTGATCATGCTACACCTTACCTTTTATTGAGCTTAAATTATTGCCATGTGATTCCTTGTGAAGTGGTCTCAGGTTCTCTTGATATAAATGTGCATATTTCCTCCCTTGTTAGTTCTCTTGACGTGTTTAATGAACCATGTGCTCCTAAGGTTAGGTCACTACTTGAACATAAGAAGAGTGTGAATAAAAACTTTCAA
Source organism: Capsicum annuum (assembly GCF_002878395.1). Lineage (NCBI taxonomy): Eukaryota > Viridiplantae > Streptophyta > Magnoliopsida > Solanales > Solanaceae > Capsicum > Capsicum annuum. The sequence continues at coordinate 87,541,454 of NC_061121.1, forward strand.
GTTAGTGTAGATGCTTACAATATAGATCTTGATGATGAATATGATCCTTTGATTTTGTTTGAAGAAGACCTTGATAGTAGAATGCTTCATAGTGATCATGTTCATAGAGATGTGGAGAGTGATAGGATTGGTGTTGTTTAGGGAACTTTCTTAAGCCATAGATGTTAAATTTTGAAATTTTGTCTTCCCTTGAAAATAAGTGGTATTTGTGTTAGTTTCAGATTGTATCCTTCACTCATTTATGCTTGCTTTATGTGTGTCCTTTGTTATGTTAGTGGTCAGATTTTCTTACTCCTCATAAAGGATTGTTGGTTGTATTCTAAGAGTGTACCCCCTTGGCATGTTTACCTCACTAATGGTACTAATGCTAACCCTCCTATCATGAGGATTGTGTGTTTGTTTTCCCTCCTTTTTGTTTTTTCAAGGTGAAAATTTAAGGAAAAATTCCTTTTAAGATGGAGATGATGATACAAGCATGAAGAGCACAAAAGAATACAAGGCATGGTCAAAGGCTCAAGCTTTAGAATTGGCAAGTGTTTGGAGCCTTTTAAGGTCTTGTCAAGTTGAAGGAGCAGAATGGAATCAATACACTTAAGAGGAACCTTACTTGAAGGGCAAGAAGTATTTTTCACTTTATAATCCAACACTCAAGGGGCGCCTCTTTTCTTTAAATCATTAAGGGTAGTTTTGTCATTTGGCATGTAATAGTATAAATAGATAGTTTCTTCACTCTTTTCATTAGCTTTGATGAATATTGAAAGTAATACTCTTTAGATTGTATTTTTTCTTCTTGTCCTAATGAGAGAAACTGAAATTAGGGATTACACTAAGTGATGGATTTCACTTGTGTTGACAAATTGGCAAGAAAGGTTGGTGCTTGTGGAAGGTGAATCCCTTTGTGTCTACCTAAGAGTGGTTTGAACTTTTATTTGTGAGGTGTGATTAGAGATTTGATACATCTCCTTTTGTTAATCATCTAGTGGAAGTAAGGGTCACTCTACTATCTTTACATTTATGCAATTCTTCTTCTTCATCTCCTTTCTAAGTGTTGTTTTCTCTTTGTGTGCTTGCTGATTTTTGCATATCTAGTGTCAATTTCATGTTTTAGACTTTCTTTAGGTTATCATAGGAGCACTAGATGTTCCAATTGCATCAGAAGGTTAGGTCTCAAAGGGCCCACCCTCTGCTGAAGTGTTATCTACCTCCGTAAATCCAGGAGTAGTGGTACTCCAGGTATCGCTTTTACTTAGTATCTTAGCTTACATCATTGCTCCTTCTTTTGCCTACCTATTCATGGGGTTAGTTAGATCCCAAATGAACCCTAAGTTAGTGGTGTTATTCGTCTTAATATACTGATCTACTTCTGGAAGTACTGGCCCCCTCGCCTCCAAGAATATCTAAATCAACAAGCCTGGAAATGCCAAAATCATATCAATACCCACTGCTCAGCCACATATTTCTACGGCAATAAATTATGCAACTTTGAACTCATACCTAGCGATGTGTCCAGCTATTATTGTTGCGCGAACTAGACTGAGAACATTGTCCCCAGTTTTGGGACCCAATCTATATTGGGTAAGAGTCTACCATGCCTTTGCCTTGAAGTTCAACATGTTCTTGGTAATCTGCTGGGAGGTTACTCTTGAAAAACCAACCACCCAACTTTTTTTCTTATTATTTTTAGCAATAATACTTGCTATTCACTAAAAATGCATCATCTTATTTTCCATACCCATTTTTTTCCTTTTTATTTTGCGTATTTCATCTATGCGGTACTCAATTTTAGTCGTATTCACCAGTGATTGGAAATCAGGTCTGTGTATCAATCTCAAAATAGTTCGTAGGGAGATGTTCACCCAAACTCTGTGAATAGTCAATGAGGTTATTGGATCACCACTTTTCCGTAAGTTTCCATATCGGTATTGCCTCTTCAACTCCCCTTTGTAGGCTGATACAAGCCAAATAGCTATTTATGCTTTTGAAGACATCATTGGAGGCAAATTCATGAGTACTAAAGACTTGGTAACCTATAGGACACAAGAACATGCATGGAGGCCCATTTTGAGCATGACATAAACCAAACCCATATGTACAACATTGTGTGGGGCCTTACCTTTGATGCCAACCCGAGTCCATAAGTGTTGAAGCATGACCCCTTGGTTTTAGAGCATTTAAGAAACACCCTTCATTAAGGGTATTTTGGGGATTACACTTATTGGAAAGACATCCATGACCATCCCTTTCATTAAGGGTATTTTGGCCATGTTGATATGTAATAAGCTAGCCTATAAATAGTCTTCTATTAGATCATTTGCTCTTTAGTTGATTATGGATATTTAAAAGACATTGAAAGTCTTCTTCTTCTCTCTTTGAGAGTGTAGTGTAGGGCTTAGAAAAGCAATTATTAATCTTTGCTTAGAAACAGTGGTTGTAAGGCGGAGTTGATTCCCTTAACGGTCACCATAAGAGTTTGGTGTTATTATTGCAGGTCTTAGGGGTCTTATCATTTTCTACACGGTTTGGTTCCTTTTTTTGTAATCTCGTATTTCAAGATATCTATCTTACTTTATTGCATTTGTTTGTTATCTAGTTTCTCTTAGTCTTCATCTCTTTAGGTCATTCTTCTATCATTTGGTATCAAAAGCATGGTTTGATTTTGTTCCAACAAAATCAATCTTGGGATTGTTATCTTTAAAAAAAAGTAAAAAGGAAGGGAAAAAAAAGAAAAAAGATACTGTTAAGATTTTTAGGGTTTTTCATTTTTTGGGACTTGATTTTTGTGTGTTTTCTGTGTTTTTAGTGTTAGTTACTTGTTCCTAACACTAGAAGAAGTGTGGAAAATTGAAAATCTCACAAAAAAAGTTTTTAATCCTATTTTTTGTGTTTGGGCAGATTTTGGAACTTAGATCTCACAAAAGGAATAATCAAGTATAAGAACAAGTACAATTGAAAGTACAGGGGGGAACCATTTTAATTCAAATTCATTTCAAACTTGAAAAAGGTTCCAAACCTAGTGTTTTTTCCTCCAAAAACAAAATTACACTCCCTTGGTTGAAGATTTACCAAAACACAACTTGAAAACAAAAACAAAATTGCAAAATTAACGTCCAACCACAAACTGCCACGTTACCACTTTGGGACAACCAAATTTTGAGCTCAAATCTTGATTTCTTGGTTTCTATTTTTGATCCTTAGTTGCATTTTTGTTAATTCTAGTACTAATTGACAAACTAGCAATTGTCTACTAGGTTCTGAGTTAGTTTTGAGTCTTTTTCTTTCGTATTTTCTTTTTTTGTGTGTTTTTCTCATTTTTAATTCGTCTTAACTTTTTGTTTTAAGTTCGTAGGTAGAATTTTCTTTTTTGTGTCTTGAGTCCATCAAATAAGAATCTATTTCGGCCGCTAAGTAGTGATTCACACCTTATTGACTATCGGAGTATAAGCAACTTTCAATATTCGCCGCTTCAATTGGAGGATCAGAAAGGTGAGTGTATACGAGTGTTGGTGATGAGCTTTTACTACTAATCTTGTTTGTTTATTTTATAGGTACAAGGTGATATAAGGGGAACATATCTTGGTAGCCTTGGACTATTGTGACTACAACATGGGAGACTATGATTATAGTGAGGTGATTTTATAGCTACAATGATGTTGGAGATTATGGGGGCTATGAATATATCCATGATCAAGATATGGGAAGAATTGAGAGTTATGGTTTTGAGGGAGAAAATAAGATGAATAAAGTTCCTAGTGCTTATGGTGAATATGGAGATGATGTAGGGTGTTGTGATGGTTCTTATGATGAAGTTGGTGCATGTGAGGAGTCGTACACTTCCCACTCCAAAACTAGAATTGGTGTAAGGTATAATCCCTTCCTTCGCAAAGCTTATAAGATCAATGGTGAGAGTGCACGTGTGGAACATGAAGATTCATATTCTTCACCTTGTAGTACATCTTATCAAGGCCGAAGTGGTGTGAATGGGTATACTAGCTATAGTGTAGGTTGTCCCATGAGAAGAAGAAAGAATACATCTTCAAGGCCGAAGGGTACTCATGTGCCCAAGGGCTGTCCTAAACTCTACAATGTTGATCCTAGGAGAAGTGTTGACTTTAGAAAGGTAGGAATTTATAGGGTACCGGGCTTCCTCCTTGTGCTTGATGGTTGGAGCCATAAGAACTACATCATGCCACCCATGGTTGACTATTTGGGGTTATTTCTAGAACCTCTACTTGTTCTATATTCCTTTGACGGGTATAAGGTTACAGAGAGAGTGAGAATTGTCTTTACCTAATTTAAATACTATAAGGAGGTGTAGTGCGATATCTTCCCCTTAACACCAGGTTATGTATGCTTAGGTGTCGATTGGTTTGCACAACATAGAGTTCCAAATGTGCTAAATTGGCCCGAGGTTGTAGTGGACCATTGGGAAAATTATCTCTTTACCTCAATTCTTCCCAAACCACAAAGAGATGCGCTTACTTCAAGAAAAATGATTATGAGAGACAAAATATTGAGAGGAGTAAGGGTACGCAAGGTGGCAATCTAAGAAAAAAAAAAGGAGAGGTTGTGTGGAGTGAAGTGACGGGATTGCCACCAAACTGTGCAAACTATGTGTGTCCTTTTTCTAAGGACATTTATGTAGGTACTAACATGGAAAGTGGAGGAGCACAAGGCTAAGGAGAGGTTGCTACCGAAACATGTGGGAAATCTTCACACCACGACAAAGAAGAATCTACTCAAGAACCTCTAGATAAAATAGCTAACTCTTATACTTTGTGCATGTGAATTATAATTGTATGGGTAGTAGCCCATTAAGTGTGAGTATTAGCTTATCTATTTGTGAGTCTATTGATCCTTACCTCTTGTTGATGATGTACTTATTGTGAGTGTGGATACACTAGTTGATCCTATTGATGACCGAATTGACTCTTCTTGTAAGATCAATTTAAGTCCACCTAGTGTTGAAGCCATTGTGTTGAATGATAATACATCATTTATTGATTCTTTTCACCTTGATAATTATGTACATATTATAAATGTGGATATACTTGTTGATCATACTGGTAACCGAATTGACTTTTCTTGTAAGATCAATTTATGTCCACCTAGTGTTAAAGACAATATGTTGAATGATAGTACATCATCTGGTGGGAATTTTGTTGATGAACTTATGTGCAAAATTTGTTTACCACTTGAGGATGTGTTTAATGGATCTCAATTGAGTGATGATATTGAAAATGTTGATCAAACAAATAGGAGTGACCCCTTTAGAATGACCTCTATTGAATGCTCTACTCTCAATTTTGCTCATAGGGATAATCATGCGCTTGAAACGTCTTTGATACTTGATAATGATCTTCTATAGAATGGATTTGCATGTTCTATATCCTCTTCATGGATAGATGCTTCTCTATCTAAGGATAATATCTTGTTTGAATATGATAAGTTCACTCCTAATGAACCTACTGGTGAGAATAAAGTTGAAGGTAGCTTGTCTTAAAGCTGTAGCCTATATGCCAACCCACTATGGTGTGACAACATTCCTCCTAAATATGGAAATCTCTTCTTGGAAGATGAGACTACTCTTAACGGAATAAAATGTGAGCTCTTGGAAAGGAATGATCAATTGGGTGATGATAATTTTAACTTTGTTGAATTTTTAAGAAACCCAATAACTGATTGTTCCTTGAAAATTGATTGTGGTTGTGATCTTTTATATGGCACCCCACCCATGTTTAGTGACTATGAGGGTGAATTGCTTGCTTCTTGTGAAGACTTAAGTAATCCTTGGACTTTGGTGGTGGTATGTGTCTACTTGAGGGTACTTCCATAGAAAGGAAATGTGTCCATTGTTTGGAAATTACTTCTTCTACTATGTGTGACCTTATTGTTGAGAGTACTCATGGTGATGATATTGAAACCAGTAGTGAGTACATACATGAGGACACCTTAGTTGAAGTTAACTTGCGTGATAACTTTCTCCACTCTCTATTTTCTTTTAATGATATATATGCTATTGTAGAGAGTATATCTTGTAGTTTGGGTGAAGCCTATGGGGAAAGGGAATGTTGTCTAGACCCGTGTCTATGGCTACTCTTTCCATTTGACCCCAATGCCAAAAATGGAAATGGTGATGTTGGTGCACCCAACTTGTTTCTTGGTCTACATGACAAGCAAATTGTTAATCTTGAAAACCCGAGAGCAAAAGTGTCAATGTCTCCTTGGGGTAATGCTTCTAAATGTGCATCCTTGCTTGACACACTTGTTCTTAAGTTGTATGAATCCCAACATGTGGATACCAAGTTGTCTATTTGTTTGTAGGAAAGAGCGTGTATGTGCTTAAATGCTTTGTCTTCACCCGCACACGTCTTTATACTTGATTCTTTCCTATACTACCTCTTAGCCTGTGATGACATCCATGCTAGTTTTGAGTTTGCATTAAGTAGAGGTAGCGGTCTTATTGGTTGGTCCACTTATTTGATTGATAAGGCTACGTAGGATTGGTGGACTTTGAGACCAATAGTGGCACCACGTTTGATGAGGCCACTTGAAGAGGTAATGAAACAATTGTGCTTTATGGTTTCTAAGACAAGGATAGCCTTACCTTTTTGACTTAGTTTTACCATTAAGACCTTTGTAGTTTGTTTATCTCTTGATACTTTTCATAGTTATTTCCTTTGTAACATTCTTACTAAGCTTTTCATAACTAAGACAAAGGATTCATGGTTATATCTCAAGTATATACCACCTTGGCGTGATGAAGTTATTTGTTGTACTAACACTAACCCTCGTTCCATGAGGAAGTTGTGCTTGTTTGTCCTTTCTTTAGTTTTACAAGTTATGGATTCGAGGTCGAATCCTTTTTAAGAAGGGGAAGATGATACAAGCCCAATGGCCATCTTGTTTTTTAAGACATCATTGGAGGCCAAAGCATAAACACTCAAGACTTGGTCACCTCAAGGACATAAGAACATGCATGGATGACCCATTTTGAGCATGACATAAAGCAAACCTATGTGTGGAAGATTACGTGGGGGCTTACCTCCGATACTAACCCGAGTTTACAAGTGTTGAAGCACCACCCCTTGGTTTTGGATCATTGAAGAAACACCTTTCATTAAGGGTATTTCGGGGATTATACTTATTGGAAAGACGCGTCATGACTACCCTTTTCATTAGGGGTATTTTGGCCATTTTGATATGTAATAATCTAGCCTATAAATAGTCTTCTATTAGGTCATTTTCTCTTTAGTTGATTATGAATATTTGAAAGACATTAAAAGTATTCTGCTTCTCTCTTTCAGAGTTTAGTGTAGGGCTTGGAAAAGCCATTATTGATCTTTGCTTAGAAACGGTGGTTGTAAGGCAAATTTGATTCCCTTAGCGGTCACCGTAAGAATTTGATGTTGCTATTGCGGGTCTTAGGGGTCTTATCGTTTGATACACGATTTGGTTCCTTTTTCTTGTAATATCAGATCTCAAGCTATCTATCTTACTTTATTGCATTTGTTTGTTATCTTGTTTCTCTTAGTCTTCATCAATTTAGGTCATTCTTCTATCATAGCATAGAAGTCCCTCACTAGAGCGGGAGTGAATTTCCTTAGAGCACTAGTCATCCATTAAAAACGATATTGTTGGAATCGGGCTTAAAACTTAGGCATCTCAGACATGCCTATCACAATTAACCTTCTCTCCAGATATATTCCTCTTCTTATTTTTCTTATGGATGGGTTTATTTCTATTCTCTTATTATATGTTTGATGTATCTCAACGTACTCCCATGATTCAATGATGGGCACCAGAGTAGGTTCGTTGGATAATAGAATTTATGGTGGGGGTGTGGTTGAATGTCAATCAAAGTCAGATGCTCCTCACATCATTCTAATCAATTTTTTCTTCATAACTAGAGTCAACCTCCTCGTTATTATCACCCTCTTCTTTACCCTTACCATCTTCTTCAAAATTAAATTCCACCTTTTTACTTTCATTATTGCTGTCCTCTTCAGACTAGGATAGTGAATATGGTGGTGAGGTGCAGGGATTTTTCCTTATTGTCCTTTTGGGAGATGTGTCTTCCTCCATAGCTCATTTCTTTCCCCGAGGTAGTTGTTTTCTAGGATTAACCTATCCGTTTATTAGATATTCTTGTAGATCACCTCTTGACTCGTCGGTGTCCTCGTTTACAAATTTTTAATCAAAATTTGGGGCAGGTTTCTTCATGTTATTCTTTTTGGTATTTTTTTAATCATAAATCACCCTTTAGATCCATGAGTACCTATTTGCATAAGATTAATTAGTGAATTCCAAGAAGAATAAAGATAAATAAGAAATTTTGGTGTCAGTGTATATGTACTGGACTCCTTATGACTCAGCGGTATAGGTAATAACAACTAGGTACGACTTATTTAGGATCAGTCATAATGTAGACAGAGGCCGGGTTAGTTGTTCCTGATCAGATTGTGAGTCCTCCTAACGAGTCCTAATGTTAGAGCACAACTCATTACCAACACTCGTAAAATGACTAGAAATATTTCATATACTGCATAAATATCCCCATATATTACAACTCCTTACTACAAGTCGTAGGGATTGATTACGACTTGTTCAAGTGAGTTGTAGTGATACCAAAACCTACACTCTTCTAATCCTTCATGTTGTCAGTGGTTACGAGTCTCATAATGACTCATTTAATATGTTTAAGAGTCGTTAGGAGTCCCATATCCATTGCAACATGGGGGTTTAGACAGTTTATTTCAATTCTAAATCCCATAATAACAATATGCATTACAACACAACTCAGTACTTCCTATATTCACCCCTACGCACAATTTTAAAGCATAAAGCCTATTTACACACTCATTACCACAATATATAGCATAATTTTCAAGAGTAGGGTTTGATTACCTATGTATGAACATATTTGAATCAAGAAATCCAAGAATCCTATATCATTTTTAAGAATTAACTTAAGAAATAGAGCTTTTAAGCATGAACACTTACTTGTTTGAATATTTCTTGACTACAAACAACTTTAGGCCCTATTCTTGATGAAATTTTTGAATTGTGGGAGGAATTGACATGGTTGATTTTGTTTTTTAGAGTGAATACAGAGTGCTTTAGAGTTTTTCAAGCCAAGAACAATGGAGGGAGTTCAAAAATTAAAAGGTCGGGTGCCCATTTTGGTTACCCCTTTTATTTAAATTGTGAATTAGACCGGGTCGACCCGTGATGACTATACTGTCAAACTTGGTTAAGAGTCTTGATTACAACTCGTAACCATTGCTTACAAGTTTCAGACTCCCTCCGTAAAGACTAGAATCTTACCTGGGTCACTAGTCATTACGACTCAATGTGATGTATTGTAGTCACAGACTATGACTCATTTTGAAAGTCATAATGACTCCAGAGACCAATTAACTGAAAGTGTTCTAAGTTTCAGGCCCTTACGACTCCTACTTAAGAGTTGTAATATCTGGTTACGACTCGTAAAGAGCCCTGCATGGCCTGATTTTAGCAATTTTCTGATTGGCTCCTACAATATCCATTCCTGCACACTAAACACATATGTTACCCAATAACTTAATAAGTACAAAATATGGGTTGCCTCCTATAAAGCACTTGATTTGATGTTGTGGGATGATGTGGCTAGGTTGGATACTCAGAATTCAACAACAAGACCCATGGTCTGCCTCTCATGCAGTGCTTGATTTAACATCATAGCACGACTTAGTTGCCTTGGTTACTTAGACTTACCAAGTCTCAAATCCTCAGTTACCTTAACTTCTTCAGTGTTACCCATATTGTGCTTTACCCTTTGCCCATTTACTTTAAATAGGGCTTCACCATCATTCTTCAATTCTAAAGCACCATATGGAAACACTCTCACCATAGTAAATGGTCCAAACCCACTATACTTCAACTAGCCTAGAAATAAGCAAAGTCTCAATTAATACAATAAAACCTGATCATCTAGCTTAAATACTTTTTTCTCAATTTTTTGATCATGATGCAGGTTTATCTTCTCCTTGTATAGTGCAGAACTCTCATAAACCCGGAGCTGGAATTCATCCAACACATTCATGTTACTAATTCTTACCTTTGCTATATCATGCCACTCAAATTTCAACCTCTTCAACGCCTGCAGTGCTTTGAGCTCAAGTTCAACAGGCAAGTGACATATGTTACCAAACACCAACTGATATGGAGAAGAACCTATGGGGGTTTAGAAATTTGTTTTGTACGCCCAAAATGCATCATTAAGCTTTCTAACCAATTAGTTCTATTGGCATTAATAGTCTTCACTAAAATGGACTTTATCTCTCTCTATTGGACACTTCAACCTATTCGCTAGTCTGAGGGTGATAAGGTGTTCCACCTTCTTCTTTACACCATACTTCTCTAGAAAATTTTTAAACAGGCAATTACAGAAGTATGACTCACCATCACTGATAATTGCACATGGCAGGCCAAATTAAGCAAAACTGTATTTCTTTAGAAAGGTGGTGACACTCCTTCCTTCATTATTAGGGAGCGAAATTGCTTCCACCTATTTAGACATATATTCCACCACCACAAGAATGTACTTCACACTAATGAAGCTCACAAATAAACCCATGAAGGCGGTCCCCCATACATCAAATAATTCTAACTCTAGAATGGGTGTCATGGGGAGTTCATAGCATCTAAAGATATTGCCTTAACACTAGCATTAGTCATAGGCTGAAGCATGACAACCCTAAAGAATGCTCATTATTTCAACTTCAGGAATGTATCTACGAATAACCCCATCCATACAGATCTGGAATAAGTAAGGTTTATCCCAAAAAAACTTCCTTACCTTATGCATAAATATCTTTCTCTGCTGGAAGGATAGATCTTTTGGGATGATATCACTAGCTACGAAATTTGGAAATTTAGCAAACCAGGGAATTAGGTCTAGTGATGCTGCCAAAACTTGCTCGTTTGGAAAAGTATCATCGATTTTAAGCGCATTCCCTACTTTTGACATTGCTTCATCCTTAAGTATAGACAAATAATAAGTAACTTGATTCTCTGTACCCTTTTGATCTTTTACCTCTAAATTGAAATCGTGCAGTAAGAGAACCCAACGTATCTATCTAGGATTTGCATCTTTCTTCGCCATTAAGTATCTTAAGGCTTCATGATCTGTTTTTACAACAAACTTAGTGCCAATAAGATAAGACCGAAATTTCTCAAAGGCAAAAATCACTACTTATAGATCTTGTTCAGTCACAGTATAATTCTTTTAGCAGGGTTTAATGCCTTGGTGGCATAATAGATAGGGTGAAAAATCTTCTCTCACCTTTGGCCTAGGAAAACACCTAGCACCATACCACTTTTATCACATATGATCTCAAATGGCATAGACCAGGTAGGAGACACAGTCATAGGAGTAGACACAAGTTGCTCCTTTAAGCAATCAAAAGCTTCCAGACATACTTCATCAAAATAAAACTTTTCCTCTTTCTCAAGAAGTTTGCGTAAAGGATTTGTAATCTTCAAGAAATCCTTGATGGATGGAGCTTAATTCAAAAAACATAGATGGATGGAGTTATTGAAGGATTATACACATCTATTCTATACCATTCGAGTAGGGGAATATGGTAATGAATGCCTAGAGTTATAAGGCAGTGAGTATGGGTAGCTTAGCTTCTATTTAAATTTCTTAGCAATTGTTAGTGTAGGACATCGAGTACTTAGACAAATCGATTGCTCGGTTTGATATTTTAGACTCCAAGAGAATATTTTCTAGTGTTGAGGTTAGGTCTACTTTATTTGAGTAGATTTAGAGTTGTCAGTTTGAGGATAGTAGACTTTATGGCATCCGTGTTCAGGTTATGAAGGGTGAGTCCTAGAGGGCAACCTTAGATCCCAAGGGTATTTTGAGATATAATGGTTGCATTTATGTTTTGAAGGGTTGGAGACTTGATTTAGTTGATGTTGGAAAAGTCTCACAACTATAAATACACTATCCTTCCAAGTATAGGTAAGATGTATAGAGATTTGAGGTAGTTCTACCGGTAGAGTGGTATGAAGAGAGATATAGTAGACTTTGTAGCTCATTTGCCTACGTTTTCATAAGGTGAAGGTCGAGCATCAGAGGCATGGTGTCATTATTCATAGATTACTCATTTCTGAGCGGAAGTGTGATCAAATCACCATATACTTTATTAGTGGTTTTCCTTATACCTCCCATGGTTCTGATGGAATTAAGGTTAATATAGTTCGATTAACCAAATAGAGATATTTTTTTCTATTCATATGTCTTCAATTTCGAGAGTACCCAAATCGATTATTTCGAATAGTGGCTTAATAATCACTTTTGGCTTTTGGAGGACTTTTTAGTAAGAGCTGGATACCCAAATAGTCCTTAGCATTAGCTGACATCCTTAAATTGATGTGCATTCGGAGCAAACTATTTTGGTTCTTAAGGATATTCTTTTGGCTTATGTTATAGACTTAGGAAGTCACTGGGAACACCGCTTTGCATTGGTAAAGTTCAACTACAATAATAGATACTATTTGAGCATTGAGATGGCACTATTTGAGGCATTGTATGGTACGCGTTGCGATCTCTGATAGGGTTTTTTGAGACCTCCGAGGTTAGGTCTTATGGTATGTACTTACTTTAGAAGTCATTGGATAAAGTTTGGGTGATCAGGACAGGCTAAGTGTAGTTAGAGCAGGCAGAAGGTTTATACAGATTGTAGACTTCGTCCCTTGAGGTTTGGAGTTAGAGACCAAGTGTTCCTTCAAGTATCACCCATGAAGGGCATGGTGAGGATAGGGAGGAAGGTTAAGCTAAAACCCAAATATATTAGGCCTTTTGAGATACTTTTCATAGCTGGGGCAGGGCTTATGAGCTGTACTTGTCCCCAAATTTGGTCATTGTTCATCTAGTTTTTCATGTTTCTATGTTGTGGCGTTATATCTATTGTGAGTCACATGTGCTTTTCTGGGACTCAGTTCATTTGGATGAGAGATTGACTTTTGTGGAGTAGCTCCTTTTAATATTAATTAGAGATCTCATACGGTTACATTTTAGGAAGATTATTGTGGTTAAGGATCAATGGAGACACTACCTAGTAGAGGAGGATACATGGGAGATCGAGAGTGATATGTGTGCCCAATATCCCCACCTATTTGAGCCTTCAAGTATATCTTAGCCCTTTACTTTCACAAATAAAAGTTTTTTTAGTAGTTATAAATTGTTGGAGCTGACAATTTAGTTATCAGGAAGTTTTTTGGTTTTCTAAGACAATTTCTTATTTTGAAGTTTTCATTATTAAGGATTGGCTATCAGGCATAAATGTTAGGTTAATGATCTTTTTTCCCAATACCAATAGTCCCATCATCTTTGGATCATCAATTTTTGGCTAGGGGACCTTTTTTTCAGGTCCTAAGGCTTTACAGCTCATTTCGGGATATTAAGTGGATTTTGATAAAAGTTGCCTTTGGGTGTGGGGAGCCATACTTCATCGAAACAATTACAAATCGAAATTTTAGTAGCATAGTTCATTTCCATTCATGGGATTCCACATGAACATCGAAGGGTTGATGGAAACTTGGAAAAACCCAAGTTTCAGCTGGTGCAACTGCTTAAGCGAACCTTTGGTCTCTTAAGTGGTAGTTGCTTTAGCGGCTAAGCTAGGTTCCTGTCTAATAGCTTTAGGGGATACTAAACTACTTAATGTACGTTATTTAAATGACTTATTGTCCACTTTAGCAGATATCAATTGGTGTATGGGTCGCTTAAGCGACCATCTGTCGCTCAAGCACGATTTCTTAAGACAACGAATGGATGCTCAAGCGGTAAAAAAAGGGGAAGTATTTCACCCTTCACCCATTTTTCTCTCATTTCCTTCAAGCCCTAAAAGCCATTAAACCCTAGAGAGCTTGGAAAAATAATTGATCCTTAAGTGATCGTGGGGTGTTAATAAGCTCGGGAAAGTCATTTCCTCATCATAATCCTTATAAGTTTCCATTAAATTCTTTATTTAGTTCTTTGATTTAGTTTTAAATTCCTAGTTTCTTTATGTATTGATTTTGGTGTCATTTGATCTCAAAATTTACTCATTCTTGAGGATAAATAATCCTTAAGCATAGAAGGACGTGTTTATAGTTTCAAAATTATGATTTGTCGAGCAGACCCCACATAGGATTTTGTCTTAATTTTGAACTTGAATCATTAAAATACATTGTGGGTATCATTGTTCTTGTATTAATGTGTATCTCTGTAGTTCGATAGTGTGGCACATGCGGAAGCTTCTCTAAAGTAAAAAAATTCTAATTTAGCAGACTTTATTGGTTATTTTTGGACTCTAGATAGGCTAGGCTTACTCTCTTCATAGATTGAGCTTTATTATGGTATTGGTATGATATTATGATAGTCTTGGGTCTGGAGTGAACAACTTTATTGTATATTTAGAGAAATTTTGATTATTTAGCCGGTTAGCGAGCCCTATTTAGGCGGATTTGACCTAACTATCCATTCATTGGGTGGAATTTCTACCTTAAGACTTAATGAGACTTATCTATCACCTAGTAGTCTAACTTGATAACCTTAGTCTAGATTGGGGTAGAAATTTCCTTAGAATGGAATTTTGGGGTTAGAAGCAGGCCCATCCAACCCTCTTTAGGCCACTTTGATAATTAGCTCCTTGTAGACCTAAGAGGCCTTCTTTCATCACCCAATTTATATTTTTGAGGCAGAGGAGGATCTAGACATTTTCTAACTTTAGACTAGACTTGTACCTTTGATTTTTTTAAAGTCCAATTCGAGTCCCACAATTATGATACTAAGACCGATTTAAGTCTGGCATCTGTGATACTAATTCCGGTTCGAGTATGGTATTTAAGATACTATTTTTAATTTGAGTTCAGCATTGAGGGGTTACTTATGATGATTAAGGAATCGATTCAATTTTCGTGTTTATGTTATAGGAGGATCTACAGTTACGGTTACAAGGTTTGGATACTTTGGGATTATTACAGTTGGTATTTATTTACTGGTTGTATCCATTGAACTTATAGGGCATGAATTGGATTATCTACTCTTGTTTGCTCCTTCTAGGCTTATGGAGGCCTAGTTAGGCTATAGTTAGTTACATTCTCTTTGATATTATTTATTCTGGTATTTATTTTCAATATTTAGAGCATTATTCTTAGTTTGCCCTTTTTTTTAACTTTAGTTTACTATCTGACATCTTATTATACTTTTATTATGACCTAGCTCAGTCGAATGATGATGCCTACGGAGTACCTATTGTTTGGTACACATGCTACACTTTTGCATATTTTCTGATACAGATTCGCGTACTAGTTGCCACCATTGATGCCTGTACTAGTGATGGTTTAAGTTTATAGATAGGGTGTGCTTTGGAGCTATTGGTCTTTCTTTTTAAGACTATAGCATATTTGATAGTACTAGTACTCTTATTTTTTTGCTAGAGTCTCTTGTGTCAACCTTACTAGGTCATGGGATACTTTTACTCTTTTTCTTATTTTTCTCTAGTTGTATTTTCGTTCTTATATATCATTGCTTGTGATCTAATTATCTGGATAATTTTGATATTTACTTAACTTTTTGCCAACTAACACATTAATTATCATTTTTGGCTATGATTTGGATTAGCTACTGGTGGGTTAAAGTAGGTGACTCATGATTTATAAAATTAGGTCGTGACATCTGGCATAGGTCGATCTAATATTATAAGTGGTATCTTAGGGCTGAAAGAAAATCCTAGCATAGGTCAATTCCAATTAGTGTATTAATGAGGAATGTATTCCAGGGGTATAATGGCTAGCATGGATCATGCTATTATACTGCTGACCAGTTGGTCATATGTATCACATGGCTTATAAAGATTATAATGATAAGAAGAGTATACAAAGGAATGTAATGCACATAATTCCACAAGTATAAGTAAAGGTGGTCTTTCATCCTTGATTATATGTTTATGCATTGACACCTAATTTCATTGATTTGTTTACATATGGTTACCTTATGCCTTACATATTTAGTACATTTCTTTGTACTAATGTTCCTCATAGGGGACCTATATTCCATGCTACAGGTATATGTAATCAACTAGTAGATCACCCTAATAGAAGCATAGTATAGTCAACGGTGATTGTTGAGCCCCAAATTGATTCAGGACTTTGTCAATGCTTTAGCCTATATTTTATAGTCATGAATTCCATTAGAGCCTTTGCATACGTTGTAGATTTTCATATGTATTTGTAGTTTTATTTGTCATAGGTGTTTGTTTGATTAGTTGGTTGGTTTATATATATGTGTTGTTTCTCCTCAACAATTCTAAATACAAAACATTGTATTTTCTTATTATAGGTTATTCTTAAAGCATGTGTTCATATAGTACTTATCCACCTCACTCAAGGTTGGGGCATCATAATTGACTTCTTTCACTTTACAAATCTTAATAATATGCTTAACCTTGATTTTAGGAAGACTTATTGGAGTGCATGAGTTAAGAGCTTTCATTATATTGAGTTCTGGTATAGATCCACATGATCAACCTTCAACTCTTGGAAGTAGCATCTTGCTAACCAGTTCAAAAAATTTGGAATATAGGCTTCACTTTTGATACAAGCATAAGGTGCACAAAATTGTACAAGGCATTATCAAAGGTTCAAACATAAGAATTGGCAAGTGTTTGGAGAATTTTAAAGCCTTGTCAATTTGAAGGAGGTGAAGGGAACTATTACACTCAAGAGGCGCCTCACTTGAAGGACAAATTGAACTTTGCACACTATGATTTGACACTCAAGAGGCACCCCACTTTAGAGCTATTGTTGTCTTTTAAGACTCCCCTTTTACACTCCAAAGGAGCACCTTCATTAAGGGTATTTTTGTCCTTGTTTGTAATAAGTATAAATAGGCCCTTTAGCTCTTATTTTTCCTTAGTTTTGACATAATGAATTGAGTGAATTTTTAGATTTTAATATTAGTGTTAGCTTGTCGTATTCTCCTTCTCCTTAAGAGAGAGAAACCGAATTAGGGTTAGCATAACTGATGGATTTCACTTGTGTTGACAAATTGGCAAGATAGGTGGGTTTTGAGGATTGTGAATTTCCTTGGTCCACCTAAGAGGAAGGTTGGAGCTTCTATTGGTGAGATGTGATTGTTGGTTCGATACACCATATTTTGTTAATCACTTGGTAGAAGTAAGGGTCTTTCTATCTATCCTTTAATTTCAAGCATTCTTCTTCTTCATCCCCTTTCTTTGTGTTGTTTTTCACTTTGTGTGTTTGCGGGTTTTTGCATTGTTAGTGTCAATTTCGTTTTTTCTAGTGTTTTCTTGTATCAACTTTAGTTTTAGTAATCCAAAGCTCCCTATAGTCTCTTTGATTTGGTAATATTGTGAAGTAAGTTCTCTGAGGTATACTTGTCGTTTATGATGTCTAACCCAAAATTAGGCACACCAAGAATCTCTCTAAGTATTGAGTTTGTTAAGAGTAAATTTGATTTAATTTATAGTGGCATCAAGTGATAGCTCTTTTTCTTTGAACTTTAAATCATTATAAAAATTCTTTAATCTTAGTGACATATGTAATACATGTGGTGTCGAACAAATGTAGTCATTCTTGAGCATCAACAAGAGCAATGAGGGAACTCATTCCAAACTTGGTTGGAACTATAAGACTAAATACTCATCAAAAGAGCATTGTCTAACTACGAATGGCATAATCTTTTTTCCATGGAATAAAAAAGTACTACTTCCCAACCTTTGGGAAATGATGCTATTGGAGTTTTGATGGCTCGGTTGGAGGCCTTTACTCGAAAAATGGAGGATAATAATGATGCTTTGAAGAGAGGTATGAAGGGTGATATGGATGCAATGAGCGGTCCATTATTAGAATTAAAGCAAGGGTTGATAGACTATGTCCACCAAAATCTCCATAAAATTCAAACAACTAAGATCCGAACTCACTTGACCAAAGGCTACCTTCACAAGTCTAAACACCTCAAGTCCAAACACCAATACTTCACAAAATCCAATGAATCCTCTCCACGAGTTATAAACCAAAGAGAGTGAGGACAAGCCTCAAGATGGAGAGAAAATGAATGGTGAGGTACAAGAAAAATATGAAGAAAGAAGGAAAAAGGAAAGGAAAACCATGGGTAGTGAAGTTGGAAGGGGAAAAAAATTCTTGATTATGGATCTTGTCTACAAAGGACCCTTGTTATTCACTAACCCAAATTCTATCACTTTGCCTAGTATTGATTCTTCTCATTTGCAGGTTCAAGACCATAGAAATCCCGAGAAGAATCCTAAGGAAGTTCCCTTCAAGACCTTGGCCGAAAGTCCAAATTTTAGGATAAGTGATGAAGAAGTTAGTCCAAAGGGAAACCTTGACATAATCCCTTGTAATGTAGAGCATGAAGGCTGCCATAATGCAAAACCAAGTGAAGAACACACTTCCCATGATCTACAAGGTAACAAAGCTATCTTCTACACTCCTAGAAACTTAAATTCTTGTGATGTGGCTAGTAGTGGACAAAGTGGTGTAGTTTCAGATTTTCTTAGTGAAGGAGTGTGTGAATATTCCTTTTGTGATACTCTTGGTGTTGTTGGGTTGCATAAGGACAAAACTCTTGTTGTGAGTATGCAAGAACTCGTTGATTCTTTAGATGACAAAATCAATTCTTTTTGTAAGAATGATTTTTGTCCATCTAGTGCTAGCAGTTATAACTTGAATAAGGTTCCATTACCAAAGGACAAGAGTATTCACATACTAGTGGGCTTCCCTAGTACAACCCAAGGTAACTTGGGTACATTCTACACTCCTTTGAGTTTAAAAAAATGTGATGTGATTTTGGGTACATCTAGTGTAGAAGTACATGCTTCCTTATTTGATAATGCTTTGGGTAAGTGTGATACCCTAGTAAATGGTATGAGTAGCCTCATTTTATTCCCTTGGCCACTTCACCCATTTGATCCCGGTGTACTAGTGCGGTGGGGAAGGGATTTTTTCAGCTTGAGCTTATTGTCCCTTGATGTTTACCTTATCCATATCCTTTGTGATGAATATACTAAATGTTTCATGGACAAAATAAGGGATTTCTGGTTGTATTTTAAAAGTTTACCCCCTCGGCATGATGTCTTCACACTTGATTCCATTCTATACTACCTCTCTACCTATGATAATAACCATGCTAATTTTGAATTTGTATTGTGTAGAGGTAGGAAGTTTGGTGACTAGTTTCCTTGTTTGAATTATAGTGATATATGGGTGAGGTGGGACCTTGAGATTAATAGTGGCATCATATTTGATGAGGCCCTTTGTTGAGGTAATGAAATAAATGTATCTTATGGTTCTTAAACCAAAGGTAGTCTTACCTTTTGGGTATAGTAAAACCATTAAGACCATTGTAGTTTCCTTATCTCTTGATATTTGACAAAACCACCACCTTTATGCCATTCATGCTAATCTTTTCATGTCACACACAAAGGACCCGTGGTTGTATTTCAAAAGTGAAAAACCTTGGCGTGTTGAAATATGTGATGATTTTGGGTTGCACTCTCCTCTCTTTGATGCATATGTTAGTCATGTCCTTTATATTGCTTGTAGTAAGTATTTCATGATTATTACAGAGAATTGTTGGCTATATTCTAAGAGTATGCCCCCTTGGTGTGTTTATATAATTTGACACTAATGCTAACTGTCCTACCAAGAGAATTGTGTGCTTGTTTTTCTTCTCTCTTTGGTTTTCCAAGATCTGAATTTGAGGACAAATTCTTTAAAGATGGAGAGTATGATACAAGCATGAGGTGAATAAAATTGTACAAAGCATTGTCAAAGGTTCAAACATTGGAATTGGCAAGTGTTTGGAGCAATTTAAAGCCTTGTCAAGTTGAAGGAGGAGAAGGGAACTATTACACTCAAGAGGCGCCTCACTTGAAGGACAAAATAAACTTTTCACACTATGATTTGACACAAAAGAGGTGCCCTATTTTAGGGATATTTTTTTCTTTTAAGACTCCCTTTTTACACTCCAAAGGAGCACCTTCATTAAGTATATTTTTGTCCTTGTTTGTAATAAGTATAAATAGGTACCTTAGCTCTTATTTTTCCTTAGTTTCGACATAATGAATTGAGTGAATTTTCATATTGTAATATTAGTTTTAGCTTGTAGTATTCTCCTTCTTTAAGAGAGATAAATTGAATTAGGGTTAGCATAATTGATGGATTTCACTTATGTTGACAAATTGGTAAGAAAGGTGGGTTTTGAGGAGTGTGAATTCCCTTGGTCCACCTAAGAGGAAGGTTTGATCTTCTATTGGTGATGTGTGATTGATGGTTTGATACACCATCTTTTGTTCAGCACTTGGTAGAAGTAAGGGTCTTTCTATCTATCCTTTAATTTCAAGCATTCTTCTTCTTTATCCCCTTTCTTTGTGTTGTTTTTAACTTTGTGTGTTTGCTGGTTTTTGTATTCTTAGTGTCAATTTCATTTTTCATAGTGTTTTCTTGTATCAACTTTAGTTTGAGTAATCCAAAGATCCCTATAGTCACTTTGATTTGGTAATATTATGAATTAAGTTCTCTGAGGTGTACTTGTCATTCATGGGGTCTAACCCAAAACTAGGCACACCAAGAATCTCTCTACGTAGTGAGTTTATTAAGAGTAAATTTTATTTAATTTATTGTGGCATCAAGTGATGACTCTTTTTCTTTGAACTTCAAATTATTATAAAAATTCTCTAACCTCAGTGACATATGTAATACATGTGGTGTCGAACAAATGCAGTCATTCTTGAGCATCAACAAGAGCAATGAGGGAACTCATTCCAAACTTGGTTGGAACTATAAGACTAAATATTCATCAAAAGAGCATTGTCTAACTATGAATGGCATAATCTCTTTCTTCAATTTTAGACTCTTAACACTTTTTTTAAATAAAAAGACTAACTCTGGGGTGATTGCACCTTTTTTTCTTTGTTTTTGACATAACCTCCCCTTGATTCTTCTTTGAAGATTATGATAACTTTCTCATCAGGGGATTGATCTACTCTTTCATTAAAAACTATCCCAAACCTCCACTATTGACTTAAAATCCCTTGTTTTTCTTTCCTTTAAGCCTAATAAGTACTTACATTAAGTGAGCAAGTAGCACCGAAGGTCAACCCCTTCTTTTATCAAAGATATCCTTAAGGAACTCAGTTAGCAACATTTCATCACTATCTAGGATTTTTTAGTGTAGCTCTCATGAGCTTGTTTATGGACCTTTTTTTACTTCCTTAGACAAATTTTGACCTCTTTTGACCAGTAAAGAGACCTGGTCTTTTAATGAGTTTCATAGAATCACTCGTTGTAGATGGTGTTACCCTTTCTAGATTTTGTGGTAGTCTTAGTGATGTCTCTGATGAGTAGACTTCTAACAGAATCATTACTCCTTTATGATAAGATGATATTTATAGTCATTCTCCATCTTTACTATTTTGATACCACCTCTTATTTATTCACGTATTATTTTACATACTAGAATAAGGTTGAAGTCATATCATACATTGATAGAAAAGATAATGTTTCATATCTAGCTTAGCATTTAAAGATGTGAGATGACAAGGAATCAGTTTTAGTGTGAGATGACAAGGAATTAGTTTCAGCTATAAGGCATCATTACAGGATTTTGTAGCAAACTTAGGTGAGACATGGAGGTAAAGTTCCTTCCCATGGTAAGAAGAGAGAGAAAAAGATCTTATTTGAGATAACTCAAGGAAAAGGTTTTCAGAGAGTGGTTTAAGTCATCAAGTTTGTTTTAGAAGAAAAGTAAAAAAAAGATTAAGGAAAGAGTATAGGCACAGGAAGGAACAAAAAGGTGGATGGACAATGGTCATTTGTTTGTTAGGAAAAAGTTTTCATGTGTCCTTTAATTTTGAAGACAATTTAAGGATGAGCAAAAAGATGACTACAAATTATAGTCTTGAAAAGATGTTCTAACATAGGTGCATAGTTAATAGTCATTATGTAGTGATAAGAACACTGATATGTGCAGAAGATCATGTCTCTGTATTTGAATGATTTAGGTGATTCATGTTCCATCCTTATTCAAGTATGAATCCTCTATGAATGCATACTTGTAAGAATAAAAGATTGATTTATATCTCCCTTCATCTTCTTTCAAACATTATGAAGAGTTAGAAGCTCAAGAATACTTTTACTTGATAAAAATCCAAAAATATCCTCTTCAAATTAAATATTATTTAGTCCAATAAGCTATCTCTGAAGGATATCAAGCTTACATTCAACCTCAATTGTTGATTTTTTTCTCACAGCCAAAAACATACGCTACTAAGACCTTGAGTAGTCTTTAGAAGTTATAATCATATGCCTTTTTCCTTAGTGAGCTTTTCTATTTGACAATTCACGTACACTATAAGTCCTTGATACTCATAAATTTTATCTAAAAGAAGCTAATGATATTAAGTCTCCTATCCAACATCCTTTTTTTTAGTAATCAACATATTCATTCTCTTCTAATTTTAGAAGATATGTTATCTTCATGACCGCGTTAATGAGAGAATATTTACATTTTTGCTAATCTCATGCTTAGAGAAACTATTAACCATGTACCTTCTTTGTCCTATTTGGAAACTTTCTCTCATTCCAACTTTTCACTAAGTGAAATTTTGATTTTGGGAACCTAAATAAGCTTGGGTCCCCTCACATTAAAAAGAGTATGAATGAGATTTCTTCTTGTCCAAGATAGTAGTGTGAGCTTTTTCTCTAAGGAACCTGGTCCCTTGAGTTTTTGATGGCTCAACATAATTTTTATTTCTTTCTTTATCATTGACATGGGATTGTTACTGATTCTTGTAATGGTCATTTTGACCATTGTAAGTGCATAGGCAATCTTTAGGGACCGATACATACTTTCTACGAGAATTGTAAGGATTCTTATTTTTTAGAGAAACAAAACCCTCACTAGAGTTCAATATTATATTATTCATCATATCAAGAATTTTTTATGAAGCAATCCAATGGAGAGGCTTTTCAAGATCTTCCTTTATTTCAATTATCTCCTTTTCATGATGCTTGTTATGATTTAGTGAGTCTTTAAGATCAATACTTATTTTACCAAGCTTAATCTCAAGATACCTTAAACCTTGTCGTTTTCCCCCTTTCCTTATAGATAATCTTTTGAACAACTTGATAGCTTGGTATTCAATTCATCATTACCATACCATGGTATATATTTATTAACATTTTGGTTAAGTATCTCAATTCCCTATAGGAATATGTTTTCAAATTTTGTTAAACACCAAGAAAACTTGCTCCATCCTTCTTTTTGTTGTCGGAGTTAGCTATAAGAGCAAACAAGAAATCAAACCTTGTCAGTTTCATATCCACCTAATGTGCCTTCCCATGAATCTAAGGATTGCTTATATATTTTATCAACAACTTTTCTTCTTCTAAATTTGTTAGGGACCTGGTCCCTTCTTTAAGTTCTCTATGGATTACATTTGATGTACTCCTTATATTCCCCCATTTGGATAGTACATTCCTTGATGAAGTTACCTGGTTTCCCATAATTGAAACAATAATCATTTCCTCTAAATCTCTTACTTTATTTTCCTCTATTTTAAAACTCCCACTTCTCAACATTCTTTGAAATATTCAAGTGAGATAAGCCATGTTTTATTTCTCTTGAATTGAGTCATCTTGCTAATCTTTAAAACCATATTCCTCTCCTTTATAGGTTGATCTCTATTAAAATCTTAGTATCATATATGCCCATATGTCTTTAAATTTCCAATGAGTTTGTAAATCATCATTGTGGGAAGATCCTTTGCCTCTAAGATTGCTTTTACTTTACTTTCCTAATACGAGCCAAATGAACATCATAGCTTTCGATGCCATCATTCAAGGCCAACACGTGGAGAATCTGATTTCAAACACATTGAAGGGGCAAGAGTATGCATGGGGAAGTGATACGAGTCAAGGAGGCATCTTTACATTTGATGAAATGATTGGAAGCCAATACATAAAGACTCGAGCTTAGGGGGATAACCAACTAAGAGAACAAGCTTTGAAGTGTGAAGAAAGCTTTGTAACACTCCAAAGTCGCCCCTTGTGATGGGCTCATTAAGGACCTTTTGGTTATTTTGTGTAATAAGTTTAACCTAGACTATAGATAGAACCTTTTAGGTCATTTTTCCATAACTTTGATGATATCTTGAGAATACTCGTAAGAGTATCTTGCAAATGTGGATTTCACTTGTGATAAGTGTAGACATCACTTGTATTGGTAACTAGTTTAGAAATGATGGTTTCTTACTAATTTCTGTTCCTTTGAGGTCTCCATAAGAACTTGGTGTTGATTGTAAGAATCTTTGGGTCTTAATGTTTGATTCACATTTTGTCTGTTAGATTTGTGCATTTGTATGTCAACTTATCTCTCTATCTTTATGTTATTGTTGTTTGTCTATCTTTTTCATGATTTGTGTTGAATCCATAACTTAGTGTTCCTCATGTTGTTGTGCATTTTGTTGGCTGATTTTTATCATTTGGTATCAGAGCTAATTCTGATTTTGTTCCCATAAGATCAATCTTGGTCTTGGCTAGTTGAAAAATAAAAAAAAAAGTGTTTTTGAGTTTGGTGATCTTGGACGAGAAGTGTGTTCTTGTTATTGTTTTCTTGGCCGAAATTTTGAGTCTAGATCTAGGTGTGTTTTACTTGTTTTGATTATTTCTTGCATTACCTTTTTGTCTTCACCAACACTCTTGAGTCTAGATCCAAGTTAACCTTGAACTTTTGTGGTCGTATTGTTGTTGCGGGTTTAAGAGCTTGAATGTTGTTGGTGTTATTGTTGTGGATCCAAAATCTTGAAGGTGTTGGTTTGAACTTGTGTTGTTAATATTGTGTTGTGGGTTTTATGTTTATAAAGGTGTTGTTAATTCTTGGAGGTTCAACGTGAGGTTTGGTTCAAACTTCTATTGAAGATTCTTGTTGTTCTTGACTAATCTTAATGTCTAGTTGCAAGAAGACTCTTTAATAGTGTTGTTTGATCCAAAAGTCAAGAGAAGGAAGTAAAGTCTTTGTGTTTGTCTTGAAACTAGTCCCAAAGATCTACTAAAGAGGAAGGGGACAAAAATATCTACCAAAAGTTTAGTTTCCAAAAGAGATAAAGACCACTTTCCTAGGTGTACAAAAGAGGAAAAGTCCACCAACCCCTCAAAAAGTGTCTTGCCCAAAAAGTGAAAGATAAATCAAACCTTTTTGAAAAGGGAAAAGGGCTCCAATATTGTTGTTTTCATCCCCAAATGAAGTTATACCACTTCAAGAACCAAAAATTGAATAAAAATTTCAAAGTTGGAAAAAATAAAAACCTTTCAAAAACTGCAACCAATCCTAGACCGCCATCTCACCAATTTCCATACAATACCAAAATCTTAGGCTCAAAATTTAGATTCTAAGTTTCATTTTCTTGTTCCTTAGTTTCATTTATTGATTCTAATACTAATTGATAAGCTAGTACTCATCAACTAGATTATAAATTAATTTTTGCATCTGTTGTTTGTGTATGCGTTTCATTGTGTGCTTTTATTTTTTTTTTTGTAACTCATTGTAGTTTATTGACTCAAGTCTATATATATTTTTTTTTAGTCATTTCAAAAGAGAATCTATGTTGTCCTCGAGATACAATTGGAACCAAGTAACCTCATTGGAGTATAAATAGGATACCACCACTTATGAGGCCAATTGAGTGATACTTCAAAGGTGTGAGCTTGAGAGTTCTGAGGCTGATTTTTGCTAGCCTGAACTTGTTGTTATTTGTGTTTTGCTTAGAATTTCTTTGTTAGGCACCATAGATTTGGGTAAAGGTAGTCCAAGAACTATGGGAGAGGTAAACATGGATACTTTATTGGTAGCCATAATGGGTGTTAGTGGCCGAATGGAGAGAATAAAGGGGAAAATAGAGGGAAGGATGGAAGGGATAGAAGGTTCCTTATCAAGTAGAATGGATACCTTAGAAGTTTGTGTAGATTCAAACCATTCAAGTCCTAAAAATTACCATGCCTCATCTAGTGGCCATGCTACCAATGCCTCCCCTACTATAACTCCGGATACACTTTACTAAATGTTTAATCCACATAGACAAGTCCATGAACCCATCAACCAAGTCCCTACTTATCCAAAAAAATAAAACCAAGTCCATCAAGAAGCTCCCCAAATCCGAGAACCCTTTGAAATATCGAGAGCACCACCAAACCAAAACTAAGCAATCCAAATTGATGATGTAGAAGGTGAGGATCCTTACGTAGGTGAGGAGTTAGATGAATTGGTTCTCTTTGTGGAATTTCTGAGGAATAGGAAAAAAACTAGTAGAGAAGGGTATAAGGGTTGAGGGGGAAAGTTTGGTTTCGATCCTCATGGTAGAGGAAACGTGGGACACCGTCCTCATGTTCAAGAAGGTCTAGAGGATCAAGTAGGACATATGGGTGGAGACACGGGCTCAACTTTATCAAGATCACTCTTCCTACTTTCAAAGGAACTAGTGATCCATCTATCTTGATTGGGAGCTACACTGCAATTGAATTTTCCAACTATGAGTTAACTCATATAAGAAACACACGCATGCCATTGCTCAACTTGAAGGATATGTATCTACTTGGTGGGAGACAAAAAGATTGCAAACGACAAAAAATGGCAATCTTGACCTTCTAGATTAGGTTAAAATAAAGAACTTATGAGAGAGCGATATGTCATAGAAAGTTTCAAGCAAGAGCAACTAACAAGGATCTACAATTTAAGGAAAAGAAATAGGAGTGTGGAAGACTACTACAAGGAGTTTCAAAAATTAATTCTTCGTCTTGATATTGTTGAACCCCCAAATCTTTCCATAACTCAGTTCAAAGATGGCTTAGATTATGAAATTGTCTCTCAACTAGTGGTTCACAAGTTTGACCGAATTGAAGTTCTTGTTAAAGTGGCCATTGAGGTTGAAAGGAACAATAATTCCAAGAAGACCTTCGGATGGAACAAGAACAAGGATGCCTATAAATTCTTTGAGAAGAAACCCATTGGTAGGGAAATCCAAAGGTATCCACCATGGCTTGAAGGTAACACATCTTCTACTCCTAATCTGAAGGGTATTATTTGCTTTAAATGTCAAGGTTGGGGTCATAAGGCTAGTGAATGCCCCAACTAAAGGAACATTGTGTTGGTGGAAGATGATCCTTACTTTGTTGGGGGTAAAGTGACCCTAAATGATGGTAGTGAGGAAATCCATCTAGAGGATGATGACAATGATGGTAAAGTAAAATTGGTAGCAGAAGAAGGAGATGTCTTTGTACCTTGTGGGTTAATGATGAAAGCTCCTAATGAGGATGTTTGTCCTGAAGAAGGAGAGGTCTTAAATTTTAACCTTTTGATGAAGAAGAACCCAAATGGTGTACTTACAGAGTTTCGGGTTCAAGAAGAAGGACTTGGTGTCCAAACCAAGAACTTGTTGTTCACCACATTTGGTACTATCATTGTGCCAAGTTCCATGCCGAGAGTGAGTTTAAGTCTTTTCTCCAAAGGTATGTTCCTACCCCCTCTTATTTCTTGTTACACTTATGTGGATAAATAAGTTATTTTTTTAAGGTGTTTGGGTTTTTGTGATTGAAAAGGTATCCTACTCCCTAATACACCATAAAATGTGAAGTGTGTGCACCCATTGTTTGATACTATGGTTGATTGTGCTAACATTAACCCTCAATCCATGAGTAATATGTGTTTTCTTGTGTTCTCTATTGTTTTGCAAGGTTCGGATTCAAGATCCAATCCTTTCAAGAAAGGGAGAATGATACGAGTCAAGGAGGCATGTTAGCTTTCAAGGACATGATTGGAAGACAATATTTAAAGACTAGAGCTTTAGGGCTGCCCAACCAAGAGAAAAATCTTTGGATTTTGAAGGAAGCCTTCTAACACTCCAAAGCCGTCCAAGGGCCACACTCAAAAGTTGCCCCGTGTGATGGGCTCATTAAGGACCTTTTGGTTATTTTATGTAATGTGTTTAACTAGACTATGAATAGAACCATTTAGGCTATTTATCCATAAATTTGATGATATTTTGAGACTACTCTTGAGACTATCTTGCAAGTGTGGGTTTCACTTGTGACAAGGGTGGACATCACTTGTGTTGGTAACTAATTTAGAAATGATGGCTGCTTGGGGATTCCAGTTCCCTTGAGGTCTCCATAAGAACTTGGTGTTGATTCTAATAATCTTTGGGTCTTAATGTTTGATACATATTTTGGTTCTTAGATTTGTGCATTTGTAAGTAAGGTTATCTATCAATCTTTTCATTATTGTTGTTTGTCTATCTTGTTCACGGTTTGTGTTGAATCCGTAGCTTAGTTTTCTTCGTGTTGTTGGTTGATTTGTATCATTTGGTATCATGAACTCATTTTTAAAACTCAATAAAGCAATTTTGTGTGTGTAAGGTTGCTTGGAGGCTTGCCTTGATGACTACCCTAGGCTCCAAATAATTGCAAGTGTTGAAGTATGAAGAAAGAGTCCTTACACTCTTTGATTACCCCTTATTAAGGGTGTTTTGGTCTTTTTGTGACTTTTCTTTACACTCCAAATGAGCCCCTTTTCATTGTGGGTATTTTGGTATTTTATTTAATAAGCTATAAATAGACTCTTTAGGCTTATTTTCTCATTAGTTGATTTTGGATATTGAAAATTGAAAGATATTTATCTTGAGAGGGAGTGTTTGTAGTGTAGGACTTGTAAAAGTCACTTAAAACTAGGGCAATACATACTGTGGATTCACTTCTGTTGCATTTTTTTCTTAGAAACGTGGGTACTTGAGTATGTTGAGTTCCTCTTGTGTCTACGTAAGATCCTAGTGTTGCTCCAATGAACCATAGGGGTCTTTAGATTTGATACATATTTTGGTTCTTATGGTTTGTATGTTCTTATGTCAAGATATCTATCTTTTACATTTTATGCAAGTTGTTTGTATTTTGCTTCTTGACTCCATGTGTTGTTTGCTTCTTTAGTATAGTCTTTATCTCTTTTTCTTCATTTTGGTTTGGATCTATATCATTTGATATTAGAGCCGTATTTTAGAATTTTTCCTACAATTCTAAGTCTTGGATTGTTGTTACCTTGAGAAAATCAACACAACAGAGTGTCCAAAATATGGAAAAAAAAATTGTTGTTCACACTTTTGTACTTTGGTAGATTTTTGAGACTTAGATCTAGGTAATTTTTATGTGTTTTGTTAGTTTCTACTGCTAGATCCTTGTTCCCTAGCACTAATAGAGTCTAGATCTAAGATTTGATCTAAAACCAAGTTGTTTTGAGCTATCCACCATTGTTGAACTTGAGCTTAAAGAAACTTGAGGTGGATCTCGATTCGGGCAAGAGTGTTTGTGGCTTTATGTGTTTGAAATTGTGATATTTGTGCTTAGTTTGTCAAAGTGACCTTGGATCTTAAAGAATCATCAATTTGGAGGTCATTTGCTTGAGGGTCAACTTTGATCAAACCGTGAATGTTCTTGGTGTTCTTCATATCTTGAGGGTGTAGTACTTGTTTGCTCAAGGAATATTCCAAGCATCTTCCAAGTCTTCCTAAGGAAGAAAACAACAAAAGGAATAGTCAAATAAAAAGGGAAGTATGAAGGGGGGACCATTTCAAATTTAAACCATTTTGAACTTGAAAAAGGCTCCAATTCTTGCATTCCCCCCCCCCCCCCCCTTTCAAAACCAAAATACACCCCTTTAGTGAAGATTGATCAAAAATTCAAAGTTGAAACACAAAAAATTTTCAAAAACAAATTGTCCAACCATAAGTTTCTGTGTCATCACTTTTCAAAACTGACCCTATGCTCAAATTTTTGGATTCTTAGTTTCAATTCATTATTTCCTTAGTTTCATTTTATTGATTCTAGTACCAATTGAAAAACTAGTAATCGCCTACTAGGTTGCTAGTTAGTTTTGAATCCCTTTTCTTTGTGTTTATGTTCTTTTTGTGTTTTTATCTTTTGTGATTCACTATAGTTCTTGGTTCAAGTTCGAACAAGGTTTATTTGAGTCATTTCAAATGAAAACCTATTTTGGAAAGGAGTATACTCATCCCTCAATTGCTCACGAATTACAAGCCGACTTTCAACACTTGTGAAGCCAAGTGTGGGGTAAACAAAAGTGTGAGAGTGTGGTGAGGATACTTTTTAAGCTAACGTGTTTGTGTTGTTTTGTTGATAATTTTTATAGGTACCATGGATAATAATACTTTCAAGGACCCTTTTGAGGAATTCAAATGGAACCTTGAAAGGCTACGCCAAATATTTATTTCCTCGAATCCAATTTCTCCATTTAGTCCTACTGACTTGGCTCATCTTGAAGCTATCACATATGACATTAATAGACTATAAAGAGAGTGGGTGCCATGCAAATAAGTTGGAAACCAAATACCCTTCTCATATGAGTTATAATATAAAAATGCTATCTCTTACACTCCTACAAATGTAGAATATTGTGATGTGGCTAGTAGTAACCAAGTGGATGTAGTTGGTGGTTTGATTTTAGGAGAATTGCATGACTCTTCGTTTTGTGATACTCATGGTATTTCTAGATTGCATAAAGATTAAATTCTTGTTGTAAGTAAGCAAGCACTAATTGATCCTATAGATGACAAAATTTATTCTTATCGTAAGAATGATTTGTGTCCACCTAGTGCTAGCACTCGTAACTTGAATGAGGTCCTATTGCCAAGTAATAAGAGTATTCACACACTAGATGATCCATGTGAAAACCAAGGTGAGTCTATGTTGGTATGTGAGTTGCCAACAACTAGTAAAGTTATGTAAAATGATCAACTTACTTATGAATGTAGTCCACTACATGAGCATGTGTATGGTGTGCTTAATGAGTCTTAAGTTAGTGATGATGTTGATAGATTTGATCATGAGAATGGATATAATTCTTTAATCATATTGGGTGATGAACACCTTAATGATAGGTTTGCTCAAGGATGTCATATGGATGGAAATGTTGTGAAGCATTACATATGTTTTTATGAGAGTAAACTTATATGCTTAAACTTGTTACCTTTGGATAGTGAACCTTTCTCAAAGAAAGATGTCTTATGTAAAAATAGTAAGGTCCCTCCTTACAGGACACCTAGTAGAGTGGAAGATGATGTGATTAAAAGAAAGGGTGGTATTCTTAAGATTCACATATTATCCTATTCCTTGAAATCCATTAAGAATATAGGATTAAGTAAGATTATTCTAATCATCCCATTCTTAATAGTGATCTCTTACCATTGGAAAAGAATGATCAATTGGGTTATGATGACTTTGACTTGTTTGAATGTTTAAGAAACCCAATTAGTGATTGTTCTTTAGACAATGATTTTGATTGTGATCCTTTGTATGAAACCCCCACCCTTGCTTGATAAATTTGGCAATGAATTATTTGACCCATGTGATAATATGAGTTGTGATCTATTTGATGTTAATGGTTATTTGTATCTACTATAGGAACACTCCTTTCAAAGAGAAGGTGGTGTTTATTTAGAAATTCTATCTACTTCTTCCTTGTGTGTTTTCTATGTTGAGCATACTCATGGAAATGATTATGAACATATTAGTAAGTACATTCATAAGGACACCATACTTGAAGTTAACTTGTGTGACACCTTCCTTTACCCTTATTTTGCTCATAATATTGCCAATGATATAGAGGATATGCCTAATTTTGGGAATGACACCATAGCGAAAAGTGAGTGTAGCCGTGATCCAAGTCCTTGGCTACTTCTACCATTTAACCCCAGTGCTCTATTGGGGTGTGGAAATTTCTTCATATCTAATTTGATGCTTGGTCAAAATGACAAGAAAAGTTTGATTATGAATGTAGGTATCCTTCCCTATGATGAAAAGTCTTTCTTGTGGATTTACAACCCACTTGATAGGCCTAAGTTTTGCATAGAGGGAATTTCCAACAATATTAAGTGTTCATTAAAGAAGGTGAGTACTAAAAGGAACCAAGAGAGTTCACCCATGAGTGTTTCCATTCTTGACTAAGGTATCACTACTTGTAGGTCAAGAAGAGAATTGCCCCTTGAAAACACTTTAGATGAATTCCATTCATGTAATACCCTTCTTTGTGACCTTGTAGTGATGAGATACCCCTTTCTCAAAGGTGGTTTCATGATTGAGAACCGTAAGGCAATTGGTTCTTGACTTTTTGGGGGTATTATCCATGAACTTGCATCCATACTTGACACATTTGAGATTAATTTATGAGGATCACAACTTGTGGATACCGATTTGAATTATTATTGGTGCAAGAGTCTAAGGATGTTAAAGGCTTCATGTCACCTTCGTAGGGTTGGACAAGTTAAAGTATCTTTTGGGACTCTTGGGAGCATGCTTAACATCATTACCAGAGGGAAACCAAGTTCTTAGGAAAACTAGTTGTCTTGGATTGGTTTGTTTCATGGTATTTTCCTTATTCTCCTTAATTATATGGCTCCATTGATGAAATTGCTTCCCTCGAGAAGTTGGTTGAAAGGGAGAGGTCTTATGTACTTACCATATCTCATTCCCTCTTTTTGTTTTCCTATTTGTGAATACATCTTTGATGAGGATAGTGTCTTTAGTACCTTTCTTTATTACCTGTATGCATATGATGTTATTCATAATCTTGTTGAATCTACATCGTATGTCGGCATGAATTGCCTAAGAGAAAGAACTTATATGTGCTTAGATGCTTTGATTTCATCCTTGTGTACATCACGTGCTAAGTCTTTTGAGCCAATCAGCATTCTCAAAGATGGTAGCACCTTGGATGATACCTTTACATTTAATTCCTTTCTATACTACCTCTTTTCTTATGAGGACATCCATGATAGTTTTGGATTGGCTTTATGTAGAGGTAGGATATTTGTTGGTTGGTCCACTTGTTTGAGTGACATTGCTATATGTTTTTTGTGGACTTTAA
Source organism: Capsicum annuum (assembly GCF_002878395.1). Lineage (NCBI taxonomy): Eukaryota > Viridiplantae > Streptophyta > Magnoliopsida > Solanales > Solanaceae > Capsicum > Capsicum annuum. The sequence continues at coordinate 87,574,449 of NC_061121.1, forward strand.
TTTCAATTGAGGCACCACGCTTGATGTGGTCTTTTAAAGAAGTGATGAAGAAATTATTTCTTATGGTTCCTAAGGTAAAGGTATTATTACTTTTGGTGTCTAGTGATACCATTATGACCATTGTAGCTTCCTTACATCTTGGTGATCCTCTTAGCCAACTCCTCTGTGACATTTTTACTATGTTTTTTTTATTAAAACAAAGGATGTGTGGTTATATTTCAAGTATGTACCACCTTGGCATGATGATGTTATTTATTGTACTAACCCTAACTCTCATGCCATTAGGATTTTGTTCTTATTTGTCCTTTCTTTGATCTTGCAAGGTGTAGATTTGAGGTTGAATCCTTTTCAAGAAAAGAAGGATGATACGAGCCAAATGGCCATCATAGCTTTTGATTCCACCATTTGAGGCAAACAAATGGACAATCCAATTTTTGACACATTGAAGGCCCGAGAGTATGCATTGGGAAGTCTTTTCGGACACCCAATAAAGCAATTCCAAGTGTGGAAGGTTTCTTGGAGGCTTGCCTTGATGACTACCCGAGGCTCTAGAGGATTATAAGTATTGAAGTGTGAAGAAGGAGTCCTTACACTCCATGACTGCCCCTCATTAAGGTTGTTTTGGTCTTTTTGTGACTTTTTTTTTCACTCTATAGGAGCCCCTTTTCATTAAAGGTATTTTGGTATTTTATGTAATAAGCTATAAATTAGACTCTTTAGGCTTATTTTCTTATTAGTTGATTTTGGATATTGAAATCTAAGGACATTTCTCTTGAGATGGAGTGTTTGTAGTGTAGGTCTTGGAAAAGCCACTTGAAAGTAGGGTAATACATAGTGTGGATTTACTTGTGTTGCATTTTTTCTTAGAAACGTGGGTGCTTGAGGAGGTTGAGTTCCTCTTATGTCTACGTAAGATCTTGGTGTTGCTCATATGAATCATAGGGGTCTTTACATTTGATACATATTTTGGTTCTTATGGTTTGTATGTTCTTATATCAAGATATCTATCCTTTACATTTTATGCAAGTTGTTTGTGTTTTGCTGCTTTAATCCATGTGTGATTTTCTTCTTTAGTATAGTCTTCATCTTTTTTCCTTGTTTTTAGTTTGGATCTGTATCATTTCCTATGAAGAAGGTAATATGTTCAATATTTTCCAAACTAATTTGTACATCTTAATTTTTTCCTCTAGTACACATGAGTTCATTTATAGTAGATGTGATTCGAGTATACATTTCATGAATGGAGTACCTTTCACTCAAGTAAGTAGTAAGAATATCAATCTTTAATTAATTCACTTGACTCATTGCCTCATAAGCATCCTGCAATGCTTCCCATATTTCCTTAGAAAATTCACTAGCAGATGGCAATTTTACTCCTTGAGTCCTGGCCCATATACAAGAATTTTCTTTGCTTTATAATTCCTCGGAATCCTCTTTTGACCAGATTTAGTAATCTCCATACTTTAGGTATAGATTGAGAAGTATCTCTTTCTTTAGTGCTTTAATTGGGATATAGTTGCTTCAATTAGGGCATAGCGACCATCATAGATAACATCTCACAATTCACTAGTCTCTGTCATGATAAAATCATATATTCTACTCGTCTACCAATTATAAAATTACCAATTAACCTTTGGGGTTGAGTAGTTGATTGTCCTTCCTCAAGACTTGGTGGAGTGATGTCGCCCAAAACTAACTTCCAAAGAAGTATGATGCGGTCAATGTCAAATATAGTAACCCAGATAAGGTTGGGGTCAAACCCACAGGGAAAATGTTGAATAGTATGTCAAACTTGAAAAAATTCACCAGAAAGGTAGAAAAGTAAATGGGGGGATTTGAAGTCTAAAGTAACAAGTAATAGAACTTGAATGCTTGAGTGTGTAAACAATAGAAGATGAACACTAGGACTGTGTTCCCCCTGTTTTCTCAATTACATAAGATTCTTGTACTCAATCCACCTATCCTCCTACTCTGCATGTAAAGTTGACAAGTTATGTACAATCAATCGTCTTGTGAACGTACTGATAGATTTTACTCTTTACCTTGTGAGTCTCAGGGTGTTGTCTCTTGTTTTTAACCTCAGTACAACTCTCACCTTTTGATTCTTGACTTAATTAGACGAGGGTTAGTAGCCTCAAATCACTATTATAATCTCCTTTTCCCAATCATGAAATCTCTTATGAGGACAATATTCAATACAGGTAGTCCCCAAGTGTAACACCCTATAATCTACGTGTACTAGTTCTACTTATGTGACAGTTGATATGGACTTATGGGGTAGGTAATGGGCTCGGATATCCTATGTGATTATTGACTGTAAGATAGGTTTCGAGGAATTACCACATGTATTGAAACGTGGTAGATTGAGTTACCATTGATGAGAGTATCTAAACTTTGGCCCTTAAGTAGGTATTTGAATCTAAAGGATGAAGTCACCAAATTTTAAGTTTAACTATAAGCATTTTGATCTTAAAACAGAATAAAATATTAAGGAGCTTGCTTGACTAATTTTAAGCTAGTAGGTGAACCACCTACTTTGACCTTTTGACCAACCTAAAAACTAAGTAGGTGCATCACCTATTAAGGCTCCCTTGACCAGCTTATTGGGCCAGATACACTACCACCTACTTAAGTTAATTCTGGCCCAAATTAGAGAAGAGAAAAGGGGGAGAATGGGCAGCCAAGGCCCAATAATTTTAATCCACAAAGGCCCAATATAATGGGCAAGTAGGTGCATCACCTACTTGATAAATTGTGGCACCAAAATGACCAAGAAAGTAGGCCAAGAGCAGCACTTTTTAAAGGGATTAAAACCATCCCTTATATCTCATTTTAACTAGCCAAAAAAACAGCTTTCAAGTGTTTCTCTCTTGTTCTCTCTTAGCTATGTAGTTGCCCTAAAATTCCACTATAGTTCTTTGGAAACCTTTCTTCCAAGTTAAAGGTAAGTGAACAAATCAAGAGCACATCTTAAGAATACTATAAGGATTATGTTCTCTATGATTAAAAGTATAAGATATCCATTTTTAAGTTTGGTAGTCCCTTTATCCTTGATTATTATGTTATTTTTCTTTTCACTTTTGGTTTGTGAGTAAAGGGATCAAGCTATTCAAGAGATATACATTAAGGGAATAAACTACCACCGAAATTAAGGTATGGCTACTATCTATTTTTTCCCTTTTCCTATATACGTGTGTTGGTTGAGGATTGTGTATATATTGTTGTCAAGTACTCAAGGGATGGTGAGTTCAATTTTTGGTTTCCATATTAAGGGATATTTGAGGCTATTTTGGATCTGTTTTATGCATGTATGTTGGAGGATTTTTGGTTGACGTTGGGGGGAAGGTGTGAATAATTTCCATTGAAAGGTAGAAGAAGGGTATAATAGTACACCACCGAATTAAATGTCGTATAAGTTTACTACCCACAACACTTGATATACTATTTTGAGAGTATAATAAAGACGAAACTGTTAAGGGGAACTTATAAGAAGTTGCATCGCGTGTGAATGTAATTGGAGAAAAACGAGGTTAAGAGAACACCCTTGGATTAGTTAATTGTGGGTTACTACCCGATTACTATTTTAGTAAGTTTAAATGGCGTGAATATGTTAATTAGCTACTAATATTAGTCTTATGCTAGTGTAGATTAGTAATCTAAAAGGGAAGACGTTAAGTGAAAGTGTGATCGGTTTTGCAGCATGGTATGTATGGTTTATCGATCCTATACTCTTTGGCATGAATCTAACTCCTTTGTTACAAAGTAAGCTTCCTAAGCGTTCTTCCTTTAAAGTTATACATAACTACAACGTATAACCCCCAAGGTGGTTAACAACCTTATTCTAACTTGTTAGGTTGTTAAAGCACCTAAAGATGTATTTGCTACTAGATCTGTCCATTTTCCTTTCTAAATACTAGTATGATATGGTTGTTTTCATAAATAAGCCTCACGAGTTGTTCTCTTAGTAAACATAACCCATGGTGTTAGTTAAGCTCCTATGTGTTATATTTCTATTATTGTTGTATTGTACCTCATTACTACTGCATCTAGTGGATATTTGCATGCCTTTTGCTACTTGTCCTAAGTTCCAAATCTAATATATGACTACCAGAACAACAACTTTAAAGACGAAACCAATTATCTGAAGTGATTCCATATATATTTTGGGTGGTATCCTAGGGGCGAAAAGAAATCCTAGCATTGGTCGATCCCGATTTGTGTACTTATGAGGAAAGTATCCCAGGGGTTAAAATGCCTAGCATGGGTCATCCTCTTTTACCACTGATCAGATGGTCATTTGTATTATGACTTATAATCTTATAAAGTAAAGAATAAAGCAAATTAAAGGATGTAATGTACATGATCCCATAAGCACAAGCAAAGTTGGTATCCTATCCTTATCTTTATAGTTATGTATTGATAACTGATTTTTTTGAGCTCTTGTCTTATTTATAGTCACATCATGACGTACATACTTAGTAATCTCTTTGTATTGACACCCTTTAGGTGGGACACTATGTTTTATGCCTCAGGTACAGGTACTCCAGCTAGTAGACCACCCCAGTAGGAGCACAAAATATCTTGCTACTATTGGTGAGCCCCAAGTTGATTCTAAGCTTTTTGAGTCTGTTATATATATTTTGGTATTGTATAGTAGTTATGAGCAAGGCGAGGGCTTTTCCCAACCTTAAGTAAGTCCATGTGTCTTTTAGAAACATTGCAGTCTAATGTGAAGTTATGGGTGGTAGTATTGTGTTCTTTAAATGTTGTGGCCCCAATGGCCAAGTGTTGTTTATGTAGGTTTGGACTTACTTACGTGGTTTGTTTTATCAATGCATTATATCAATACTAGCAGAACCTTTGAATGCCATAGTTACATACATGAAAAGTACATGGTTACAAGTTAGTTCTCCCAAAATGGGTGCCTATCCACCCCAACAGACTTTGGGGAATGACAAAAGTAGTATTAGAGCAGGTCATCCTAGGGAGTTGTCTACAAAGCCGTGTCTATATAGAGTCTTGCTTATGGGTGTGTTGTTCACCACATCTCTAAGTAGGAGGCTACGAGGCATTTAGGAGTTATTTCTTTTTCTTCATTCCTTAGACTGTGCGATGGAGCCAATAATGTAGGTTGACTTGTATTTAATCGTAAATATGTTTTTTTTTTCAATATAGTAATGATGCCAATTATAAGAAGGAGTAAAAGTAAGATGAGTAAGCAAGTAGATGTGGTTGCCGAAGAAGGGACAAGCAAATCACCACCTAGATATGCTGATCAAAGTGAGGCCCAAGATAAGTTTGCATCACGAACTTCTTCTACTCCTCCATCTCTAGAAGAGCTAAGGAGGTGGGGAGTATTCCCCAGAGTCACCTATTAATGCTACTAAGCAATATTTGAGGAATGCAGTTCAATTATTAAGACGTATAGTTTCTGGACAAGGTCAAGGACAAGCTGATCCAACTATGGGTTCTAGTAGTGTGGATAGGGAAGCCAGTCTACGAGCCCAGGATTTACTTAAATTAAACCCTCCTTAATTTACTGGGTCAGATCTTAATGAAAATCCACAAGACTTTATTGATTAGATTCAAAGGTCTATAGATGTTATGCATGTATCTGGTAAAGAGATAGTGGAGTTAGCAGCATATCAATTAAAGAAGGTGGCTATATTATGGTATGAAGCTTGCAAAAAATCAAGGGGTATAGGTGCACCTTTAGCTGGTTGGGAAGAATTCAAAACAACATTTCTTGATCATTATCTTCCATTCAAGTTTTGGGACACCCGTGCAGATCAGTTTTTAAATATTCGCCAAGGGAATATGAGCGTGAGGGAATACAGTCTTCAATTTAATTCTTTGGCTAGGTATGCTCCTAATATAGTGGATACTATGGAGGATAGAGTTCATGGATATGTGGATTGATTGGACCCATATTTAGTTAGAAATTGTACTATTTCCATCTTGAATAAAGACATGGATATAGCGAGAATACAAGCTTTTGCTCAAACAAATGGAGGATCAAAAGCAAAGAAGGACACAAGAGCTGGAAAAAAGGCACTCCAAGAGGGCTAGATGTATAGGATAATTTTCTCTATCTCAAAGTGATTTCAGGCCTTGATTTTTTGATAGACCCCCTAGACCATCACCTTTCTACTCTACATCAGGTGATCCTCCTCGATTCTAGGAGGTTTAAAAGAAATCAATTCGGGCAAAGAAGTGAAAGTCAAGTTTCACAAGTAGTAGGGTATCGAGAGCAAGGAGGTGCAAGCCAATCAAGACCTCCTAGACATCTTTGAAAGTATTGTGGAAGAAATCATATAGGTGCATATTGGTTTAGGATAAATTCTTGTTATTGGTGTGGCACACCGGGACACATAATGAGAGATTGCCCACAAAGGGGCATGGCTGATATGGCACGACCTACTGGATCAACTGTTACATCATCATCCTCAATTCCTTCTTTTGGTAGGGGTCAGCAGATACCTATTGGTCATAGTAGGGGTGTTAAGGGATCTAGTTCTAGTGGTGTTCAGAATCGTACATATGCTCTAGTAGGTCGACAAAATTTAGAGGCTTATCCTGATGTGATTATAGGTACATTGTCCATCTTTTCACGTAAGGTATATGCATTAATTGATCCACGATCTACATTATCATATGTCACTCTATTAATTGTTGGAGAGTTCAAAAGAACACCAGAATCGCTAGCTAATCCATTTATAAGTATCTACACTAATTGGTGAAACTATTATAGCTAGAAGAGTTTAACATAATTATATAGTAACTATTTGTAGTTGTGATACATTGGCTGACCTTGTGGAGCTTGAAATGGTGGATTTTGAGGTTATAATAGGTATGGATTGGCTATCTTCTTGTTATGCCACAGTGCATTGCCAAGCTAATAAGGTGTATTTCCATTTTCCAAAGAAAGCAGTCCTTGAGTGGAGGGGTAATATTGGGGCACCAAGGGGTAAGTTTATTTCTTATATTAAGGCAAGGAAGATTATGTCCAAAGGATACATATGCCATCTAGTAAGGGTGAAAGATATAGAGGTGGGGTCACTAACTCTTCAATCCATCTCAGTGGTAAATAAATTTCTTAACGTATTTCCTGATGAGCTTTCGGGTTTACCTCTAGAAAGAGAAGTAGAGTTTTGTATTGATGTGATCCCATGTACTCAACCGATTTGTATTCCCCCTTATAGAATGGACCCTGCAGAATTACGTGAATTAAAAGAACAATTAAAAGATATGTTGGAAAAGGGTTTCATAAGGTCTAGTATTTTCCTTGGAGGGCACCCATGGTATTTGTACATAAGAAAGATGGCAGGTTGAGAATGTGTATTGATTATCAATAATTGAATCAGGTGACAATTAAGAAAAAATATCCCCTGCCTATAATTGATGATTTGTTTGATCAGTTACAAGGTGCTAAGTGTTTCTCAAAGACGACTTAAAGTTAAGTTTTCACCAGCTGAGGGTGAAGGAGAAAGATATACCTAAAATGGTTTTGTTCTTTTAGGTACATTTGACATGGAATCCTAGATCTTTTGGCATAAGGAACCTAGATCTCAGATAAAAATCAGATGTGGAGCTCATTTGCTTGGTGGTCAAACTTGGTCAACACTTCATATTGTTCATCCATGATCTTCATATCTTAGTGAAGAAGAATATTCAAGGGTGTTGTTTGATCCAAAAAGAGGAAGAAAGAGAGTAAAAAAGTTGTTAGTCCAAAAGCATATTCAAAGAATATTCCATTCTTCCAAAAGAATGAGGGGACAAGGGGACAAACAAGTACACTTCAAAGTACAGGGGGGGGGGGCCCAACTCATTTTGAATTCATTTGAAGCTCCAAAAAGGCTTCAAAAACCTCCATTTTTCCTCTAAAACCGAAATCCTTTCATCCCTAAAGGAGTTCTTGTCCAAAACAAAGAATTGGTAAAATATAAAATTTGAAAAGTGACAACCAACCACGTAGTGCCACGTCATCACTTGTGATTAACCAAATTCATCTCTAAAAACTAGATTTCTTAGTTTCACGTTTTTTATTCCAATTTCTTTTATGCTATTTCTATCACTAATTAGCAAACTACTAAATACCTACTAAATTGGTAATTAGTCTAGAGTTCATTTATTTCGTGTCTTCGGTTTTTGTGTGCTTTTCTCGTTTTTAGGTCATAGTATTTTGTTGGTTCAAGTGCGTGCATCCCTTTATTTGAGCTGTTTCAAACAAAAATCAATTCCGGGCCAAAGCTTCTCACATCTCAAGTAACTTTCCAAGTATTGCTGATTCTCCAACACTTGTGAGGCCAAATATGAGGTGAGGTTGAGTGTGAGTGAAGTGAAGCTTTTGAACTAACTTGTTTGCTCATTTTGTAGGTTGTTTTGGTTGCTGTTTTTTTTGTTCTTTTAGGTACATTTGACATGGAATCCGAAGGAACTACTTCCCAACCTTTGGGAAATGATGTTATTGGAGCCTTGATGGCTCAGATTTGATACAAGATCTAAACCTACTACATGAAATTAAGGACACCAGATGCAAAAATCAGAAACCACAAGACAAAGAAAACAACACAATAAGAAAGGGGATGAAGAAGAGATGCATAAAAGTAAAGATAGGTAATGAGACCCTAACTATCACCAATAATTAGCACAATAAAGTGTATAAAACCTTCAAACATACCTCATCAATGGTATTTTAAACCCCGGTCTTAGGTGGACCAAAGGAATTCACACTCCTCAATCACACCTTTCTTGCCAATTGATTAACACAAGTGAAATCCATAAAATGTATTAATCTCTCAAGTTTGGATGTCTTTTCCAAAACCTATACTAAGATGGATTTTCCAATCCCTACACTAAGGAAAGAAACTTCATGAAGACTAATACTCAATTTCAATTCATCAAAGTCTAATGAAAAATAAAAGCTAAGGGTCTATTTATACTATTACAAGACAATGTCTAAAATACCCTTAATGAAGGGTGCTCCTTTGGAGTGTAGAAAGGAAGTCTCAAAAGACCATAATATCCCTAAGTTGAGGCCCCTTTAGATTGTATTCAAGGCTGCCTTGGAGTGTTTTAAAATTTCTTATTCACATTTTAGCAAATACACTCCCTTAGTTGAAGGCATCATGCTCTCACAAGGCTCCAAAAGGGTCTTTAATCCGAAGCTTGAACCTTTGATAATGCCTTGTACTCATTTTTTATCTTTATGCTTTTATCATCCTATACATCTTGAAAGGAATTTATCCTCAAATTCACATCTAGAAACACCAAAGAAAGAAGAAAACAAGCACGTAATCCTCATGGTAGGAGGGTTAGCATTAGTACCACAAATGATATAACCATTCAAAGGGGGTAAACTCTTGGAATATAGCCAATAATCCTTTGTTATGATCATAAAATACTTAATACAAGCATCATAAAGACCTTTTATAATATAAACATCAATGAAAGAGGAGTGCAACTTGAGACCATCACATATATCAACAAGCTAAGGTTGATAACATTTGAAATACATCCATGGGTCCTTTATTGTGACATGAAGAGCTTAGCATGAATGGCACAAATGAGGAGGCTTTGGAAATATCAAGAGATAAGGAAACTACAATGGTCTTAATGGCTTCACTATACCCAAAAGGTAAGACTACCTTTGGCTTAGGAACCATAAGATATATTTGTTTCATTACCTCTACAAAGGACCTTATCAAATATGGTGACACTAGTGATCCTAAGATACACCCCACCCATATATGATCATCACTCAAACAAGGAAACCAGAAACCAAACTTACTACCTCTACGTAATACCAATTAAAAATTAACAAGGTTATCATCATAGGTAAAGAGGTAGTATAGGAAGGAATCAAGTGTGAAGACATTTTGCCGAAGGAGTACACTTTTAAAATACAATAGAAATCATTTGTTTTGACCATGAAACACTTAGTATGATAAATAAAAAAGATAAGGCTAAGGTAATTATCAAGGAAAAATAAAGACACACCAATACAATCCCTTCCCTACCCTACTAGTGCACCGGAATCAAATGGATAAAGTAGCCAAGGATATAAGCCGGGGTTACTCATTCCTTTTACTAGGGAATCATACTCAAAATCACTAAAATCATTTTATTTTAAGGGAAGATTAACATTAAATAATGAGGATCTACAGCCTAGAAAACTTTCCTCAACAAGATGCATTCCATCCTTTACATCTTCACTAGTTGTTGGAAACTCACATACCAAAGTAGACTCACCATGGTTTTGCAAGGGTCAACTAGTGTGTGAATAATATTTTCACTCGGTAATAGAACCTTATTCAAGTTATAAGTGCTTGCACTAGATGGATACAAATCATTCTTACGAAAAAAATTGATTTCATCATCTAAAGGATCAACTAGTGCTTGCATACTCACAACAAGAGTTTGGTCCTTCTGCAACCTAACAACACCAATAGTATCACAAAAGGAATATTCACACACTTATTCACTAATAAAATCTAAAACTACACCACTTTGGCCACTACTAGCAACATCACAACAATTCAAGTTTCTAGAGGTGTAGAAGATAGCTTTATTACCTTGTACATCATGGGAAGTGTGTTCTTCACTTGGTTTTGAATCATGGAAGACCTTATGATCCACATTACAAGGGAATATATCATTTTTTCCCTTTATACTCACTTCTTCATCACTTATCCCAAAATTGGGATTTAGTGCACTAAGTATTTGGCTTATATCTTCAATAAAGCTATCCCAATGGGCATTGATGCGATCAAATGTGGCATCTAAATTATTGGCAGACTTGGTACCTAAAATAAATAAACAAACCTACAAAGTGAACAAACAAGTTATTCAAATATCCTCACCAACTCTCTCACTCTCGGATCTCACCTAACACTTGGTCTCATAAGTGTTGAATACTTGGGTAAACATGGCAAGATAATTGAGTGGTGAATATGCCTTGGCCCGAAGTCATTTTTTGTTTGATATGACTCAAATAAAATCATGTACGTACTTGAACCAACAATCTTCTATGAATTCAAAAATGAGAAAAGCACACAAAAATAAAAAATATAAAATAAACAGACTCTAATCTAATTACCAAACTAGTAGGTACTTACTAGTTTCTAATTAGTGATACAACAAACAAAATTAAGACTATAAACAACAATTAGAAACTAATAAAATCTAATTTTAGAGATAAATTTGGTTGATCACAAGTGATGACGTGACACTACATGGTTGGTTATCACTTTTTCAAATTTTCAATTTCCCAAATCTTTGTTTCGGCCAAATACTTGTTTAGAGATGAAAGGATTTCAGTTTTAGAGGGAAAAATTGAGGTTTTTAAGACTTTTTGGAGCTTCAAATTAATTCAAAATGAGTTGGTCCCCCCCCCCCTTGTACTTTCAAGTGTATTTGCTTGTCCCCTTGTGCCCTCTTCCTTTTTGAAAGACTTAGATATTCTTGGAATATGTTTTTGGACTAACAACTTTTTCACTCTCTTTCTTCCCTTTTTTGGATCAAGCAAACACCTTTAAATATTCTTCTTCACTAGGATATGAATATGATGGATGAACAAGATGAATATTCAAGTTTTGACCAAGTTTAACCAATAAGCAAATAGACTCTAAATTTGATCTTTTTTGTAGATCTAGGTTCCTTATGTCAAAACAAACTAAACCCACTAAAAATCATCCACAACACATGTATAAATATCAAGGGTAATTTTCAGATCTAGCTTAAAAGCATCAAAACTCCATAGCCATGGTCGATCTTAGCTCAAACTCTATCAATCTTCACTCTAAAAGTAGATATAGACTCCTTACGTGGTAGAGAGAAAGGATCTAGCAATATAAACCTTCAAAAAACAATAAAAAAATTGTAGATCTAACTTGGAAATTTCGGATCTACAACAAACACACAAGACAACACTTTTTTTTTGGATTTTTGAAATTTTGACTCTTTTTTGTTGAGATTTTCTAAATAAGAACACTAAAATCAAGATTTAGGGATGTTGGAACAACCCTAATCAAGGCTTTGATACTACATGATACAAGATCTAAACCTACTACGCGATATTAAGGAAACAAGATGCAAAAATCAGCAACCACAAGACAAAGAAATCAACATAATAAGAAAGGGGATGAAAAAGAGATGCATAAAAGTAAAGATAGGTAATGAGACCCTGACTATCACCAATATTACCACAAGAAAGTGTATCAAACCTTCAAACACACCTCAATAATGGTAGTTAAAACCTCACTCTTAGGTTGACCAAAGGAATTCATGCTCTTCAATCACACGTTTCTTGCCAATTGATCAACACAAGTAAAATCCATCAAATGTATTAATCTCTCAAGTTTGGATATCTTTTCCAATATCTACACTAAGATGGATTTTTCAAGCCCTACACTAAGGAAAGAAACTACACAAAGAGTAATACTCAATTTCAATTCATCAAAGTCTAATGAAAAATGGAAGTTAAGTGTCTATTTATACTATTACAAGACATTGTCTAAAATACCCTTAATGAAGGGTGCTCCTTTAGAGTGTAGAAAGGGAGTCCCAAAAGACCATAATATCCCTAATTTTAGGTGCCTTTATAGTGTATTCAAGGATACGTTGGAATGTATTAAAAGATCCTCTTAATGTTTTAGCAAATATACTCCCTTGGTTGAAGGCATCATGCTCTCATAAGCTCCCACATGCATGAACAAGGATTGAAAAGGCTCCAAAAGGGTCTTCAATCCAAAGCTTGAACCTTTGATAATGCCTTGTACTCTTTTTTACTCTTTATTCTTGTATCAGGATTGATGCCTTGCGCCAAGAAATAAAGAGTACTAGTGATGTCTTTGCCCGAAAAGTAGAAGATAGTCATTATGCTTTAAGGACTTATTTGGATGCTTTGAAGGGTGGTGTGGATTGATTTAAAGTGGTCGTTGATATACTATGTCCATGAAAACCTCCACAAGTCCAAATCCCTAAAAACCAAAGACCCCACACCCCATAAAATCCCATGCCACATATCTAAATCTATCAACAATTAAATCTAATACCCTCTCCCCAAGAATCACTAAATGAAAACCACCCAATTAAACTAAGAGAAGAGATGATGATAGAATCCGAGGGTGATAAGGTTGGGTCTAAAGATAGAGATAAATTTGAGGGTGAAATACAAGAAGAGTGTGAAGAAAAGAAGGCAAAGAAAAGAGAAGCCACGGGTAGTGAAATTGGAAGGGAAAAGAACCCTTGATATTCACTAACCCAAATACTAGAATTTTGCCTAGTATTTTCTCTTCTCATGTTCAGGTTCAAGACCCTAGAATCCCCAAGGAGGAGCCCAAGGAAATTCCCTTCAAGCCCTTCGCCGAAAGTACCAATTTTGGGATAACCGTTGAAGAAGTGAATCCAAAGGGAAACCTTGACATATTTATTTATAATGTGAAGCATTAGGGATTCCATGATGAAAAACCAAGTGAATAAAACACTCCACTTAATCTACAAGGTAACAAAGCTATTTTCTACACTCCTAAAAACTTAAATTATTGTGATGTGGCTAGTAGTAGCCAAAGTGGTGTAGTTTTGTATTGTATTAGTAAATAAGTGTACAAATCTCCCTTTTGTGATAATATTGGTGTTTACAGGTTTCATAAGGACCAAACTCTTGTTGTGAGTACTCAAGCAATAGTTGATCCTTTAGATGACAAAAGCAATTCTTTTCGTAAGAATGATTTGGGTCCATCTAGTGGTAGCACTTATAACTTTAATAAAGTTCCATTATCATGTGACAGGAGTATTCATACACTACATGACCCTCTTATAGATGATAGCACCTTAGGTGATGTCTTCACACTTGATTCCTTCCTATACGACCTCTTTGCCTATGATGATAACCATGTTTATTTTTAATTGGTATTATGTAGAGAGAGTAATTTTGGTGTCTATTTTCCTTGATTTAATGATGATTATTGTGAGTTAGGTAGCCTAGTGAGAGGAGTGGGTCACCTCGGAGTAACCCTTTGTCTTCTACTCCCATTTGACCCCAGAATATTTTTGAGTTGTGGAAGGTGTAGTTTTGGTTCATGCTCAATTCCTTTTGATGTTTATGATCTCCACTTATTTATACCCATTTATTCAAATCTTTTCATGTCAAATTTTAAATATATGTAGGTGTATGTAGAGAGTGAACAACTAAGGATTGATGATATGAGTGTGGTACTAATGGTGATTCCTTGTGAAGTGATCTTAGTTTTTCTTGTTATAGATGTGCATGTAACTTCCATTATTAGGTCTGTTGATGTGTATAATGAATCAGGTGCTCTAAAGGATAGCTCACTACTTGATCATGAGGTTATTATGATTGAACACTTTCAAGTTAGTGTAGATGTTTATAAGTTGGGTCTTGATGATAATATTGTTGTTTGAATTTTTTGATGAATACCTTGCTATTAGTATGCTTCATAGTGATCATGTTCATATAAATATAGTGAGTGATAGGATATTTGTTGTTAAGGGAACCTGTCTAAGCTATAGATGTCTAATTTTGAGTATTTGCCTTCCCTTGAAAACAAGTGGCTTATGTGTTGATTTTGGATTGTATCCTCCACTCATTGATGTTTGCTTTAAGTGTATCCTTTATAATGTTAGTGGTCCGATTTTATTGCTCCTCACAAAGGATGGTTGATTTTATTCTAAGAGTATACCCCCTAGTCATGTTTACCTCACTTATGGTAATAATGATAACCCTCCTATCATGAGGATTGTGTGTTTGTTTCCCCTCTCTTTGGTTTTGGAAGGTGTGAATTTAAGGATAAATTCCTTTCAATATAGAGAGGATGATACAAGCATGAAGAGCGTAAAAGGATACAAGGCATGGTCAAAGGCTCAAGCTTTGGAATTGTCAAGTGTTTGGAGCCTTTTAAAGTCTTGTCAAGTTGAAGGAGGAGAAGGGAATCAATACACTCAAGAGGTGCCTCACTTGAAGGGATAAAAGGACTTTTCACCTTATATTTCAGCACCCAAGAGGCACCCTAAATTAGGGCTATTATGGTCCTTTAAGACATTATTTTTACACTCCAAAGGAGCACCCTTCATTAAGGGTATTTTAGTCATTGTTTGTAATAAGTATAAATATACAAATAGCCTTATATTTTCATTATTTTTGAGATAATGAATTGAGTGACTTTTAGATTGTAATATTAGTGTTTGATTGTAGTCTTTCTCTTCTCCTTAAGAGAGGGAATCCGAAACTTGAATCCTAATAGATTTGGAATTGGTTTTTCACTTATATTGGATTATTTGGCAAGAAAGGTGTGCTTGAGGAAGTGTGAGTCTTTTGGGTCACCTAAGAGGAAGGTTTGATCCTACATTGGTGGTGTATTTGAATGCTTGATACACCTTCTAGTGCTATTCATTGGTGGAAGTAAAGGTGTTTCTATCTCTGTTTACATTTATGCAATTCTTCTTCTTCATCATCCTCTTTCTTTGTCTTGTTTCTCCTTTTGTGTGCTTGCTGATTTCTACATCTTTGTCTCCATTTTTTGAATTCATAGTATTCTCTTGTATCAATCGGTGTAAATAAAAATAGGTATTATAAGGCACAAACATTGGGATCAAGGAACTCATATGTCATTCGGTTGGGAAATTTAGGAATGATTGGACTAATAACAAAAATGACCTATGATCATATCCTAATCGACCACTTTAGACCCTAGGCAAGAGAAATCAGGCAAGTTCTGGATTCCATACACATAGGAAACTAGGTAACGCCTCACACACATCGTACAGGGTCACATTTCTAGTTATTACTTATCCAATTATGAAATTATTTGACATAGTTGTTTTGTTCCTAATTCTAATTCCATTATCAGATTCATAATCGTCCCCTACGCATACACAATCACATAATTAGCAAAATATTAGGAGGTCTACCAATTTCCAAACATAGTTTCTGTAATTTTAGCACATTTATTCAAAAGATGTCTACCGCCGTAAGTAAAAATTTTCTTCCTACTTGAACGTCACACAACAAAACACGAAAACAACACAAACATTCAAGACATATCGGTTCACAATTTTTCATATTATGGCCTACGAGTTTTGAAATATGACAATCATAACCCGTGGCGACTATGGTACACCCCCACCCCAAACTAAAATCTATGCACTATCCCTAGTGCATTTAGCAATGAATTACAGGGATCAGGCACATACCTAGGTGCTCTAGGTGCTTGCTCAAACTGGATCATCATGGGGACCCTTAGATTGAGCCCCACTCTCGTTAACTGTAGTCCTATCAGTTGTTGAGACTATCTCTATAGTAGTGGCAACAATTATGGCTGGTGTGCTCAATGGTATATCAGGTATCGGGGTTGTGTGTAATACCCCGTACTTCTACCTAGCTTAAATTCATCCCAAAAATGTTAATGGCTTTATTTAAGAGATGAATCCACTTTTATATATGAGTAATTTTCAAGATTTTGACTTTTTTTGTGTGGAAAATTTAATAAGCTTTCCATCTATACCAAATTCTCCCAAATCTGACACCCAGGCAAAGAGTTAGAGCCTTTTTGGTGAGAGAGTGTATCACCTGAGACATCAATGCATCGTGGAGCAAGCCAAAATGACAATTGTCAAAATCCAGTAAGCCTCCGTGATTATGGCTCATTGCACCAAGGCTCAAATTTAGAATTGTCCTTTTTTTCAGTGAATCATCGCGATACCACCGCATCGCGGTAAGATTCCAGGTCCTATCAGTATTGCACTATGATTTCAACATGTTACGCCATTAACCTAGTTCCCAGTTGGAAGTTTGTAGTTTCATGACGTGATAGCGCCGCGTCGCGCCAGGTGCCCAAATCGGGTTTTCAGTGAAAAAAATTAAAACCTTCTAAGGGCAATTGGGTCTTTTTCCATGAAACAGATCATCCTTTAACCACAAAATTATACACTAAAAACCCTATTACATCACTTTTCCTCACTTTCTCTCAAGAACAAAATCCTTCTCTCTTAAGAACAAGAATCCTAGCTTTCAAATTCAAGGGTAAAATCACAAGAACTCTTCATCAATCCTTCCAAATTCATTAAATCAAGTATACATAGTGTTTATTCATTGATTCCTTTCGTCCATGAAGCCCAAGAATCAAGTTTTAACTCATGTATTATGAATATTATGTTGTGGGTTGATTATGTTTATGTGATTGTTGTTGTATGGTTCCTAAGTTGGAATCTCAATGTGTTTCTATGGAATTACATTAGTAGATGAGTTTAAATCCATGAATTGAGTGGTTTATAAGGTGTTAATTGATGATTATACCTATGCCCTAAGTGTTGCTTGTATGGTGTTTGATAAAATGCTTAGAAGATTAGAAATTATGTAACATAGCTCAATTATGACTTAAGTGATGGATTCATGTTTTACCCTTATGTTCAAATTACTCCCATGCTATTGATGTGCAATATAGATGTTTGTTAAAATGCTCATGATGTTAGAATATGGAATTATAACATTGATTATATACATTCCTTCTATGTACAAGATTATGATAACTATGTACTTCATGAAATCCCTAACTTATTATATTATGAATGGTTGATATTGGTCATGTGTTCAAGAAGTGTCAAGTCTTGTGAGTTTCATGCTATCGAGTCCTGGGGGTACTTGTACCCGACAATTTAGCTATGTGCCTAGAGACAGTGTCAGTTTTCATGATACTCTCAGTTAATTCATGATCAGTAGAATTCATCCAGTCATGTGACTCAGGAAAACTCAGTAAACTTAGTATCAGTCCAGTCCCATCAGTAATCTGAATAATTTCAGGAATCTTAGTGATCTCAGTCAGTCATAATATCTCAGTAGTATTCAGTTTGGACCTTAGTAAACTTAGTCAGCTAGTAGAACTCAGTAGCATTCTGTCAGTTAACAGAATTCATTAGTATTCCATCGGTCAACAGAAATCTAGTAAACTCAGTTCAATCTAGTTAATCAGTAAAATAAGTAACAGATCAGTCCAACCTAGTATGAACTAGGAAATCAATTTTCTATCTATTCAATTAGGAGTAAGATTCAGCACCGTGTAAACCTAGGGATGAGGATACACGCTATCAACCAGTAGAGGGTGTGATCCTTAGTAGCAATCCCAATATTCCCAAACTACGTAGCCAGCGTAGGTTGAGATGTACCCCTATGAGTCTAGGGATTATTATGTTATTTGAGTTTTCCTTACAGATGGGTTGACGGAAGAGCTCCCTATCAGAGAAGGTTTACTCACAGCTTGTCTTTACCCATGGCATGATACTGACACCCTTCTAGCTGGGGTTACAGATTTGACCTCACTAGTTCAGATTTGGGGCATGTCGGTTAGATGAATTCTCCCAGAGTTTCAGTTACAGAATTAGGACTATCAGATAAGTCACTCAGTACAGTACAGAACTCAGCTAGTTCTATCAAATTTCAGGACTTTCAGACACAGTCACCCAGTTAATAGAATATTAATTATACAAAATTCATATTACCAATATTCAGATTTTAGGACTGTTAAATACAGTCAATCAACCAAGTTCTTCAAAATTAAAACTGTCAGAAACACTCATTCCTTTATAAGTAATACGACATCAGTTCCTCAGCACTCAATAGACTTAGTCATTCAGTATCCCAGTATTAGTACTCAGATATCAAAAAATCCACGTTATCAGACTTCATGAGTTAGTGTTATCACGGTCTGACTCACAGTCACGTATTCATGCATGTATTCTCATATTTATGTTATTCTGCCAGTTAGTATTTTTCATGCATATGAACTATTACATTCAGCCACCTCACTTGCATACTAGTACAATGAACGTACTAATGTATTTGTGCTATGGTGTTTTATACCATAGGTTTATAAGCACGAGCTCCCAAGCATCCTTAGTAGATCAAACGTTCAGCAGCCAGACTAGCAGTAAGTCCTCATCATTTGATGTTAGTATGATTATTTTATAACTTTATTATTTCAGTAGTTCGGAGTCAGTTGGGGACATATCCCATAGACTCTATGGATTTCAGACAGTTTAGAGACTTTCAAACTATAACATGTTTCAGATAGTTTATTTTAATTTTAGGTATTGTTATACCTCATTACAGACATTGTTTTATATTCAGTATTAGTTTATTCTTGAACCTTATGGCCTTATAGCTTATACTCTACATATTTACAGTATATTATTCAGTTCTCAGTTACAGATATCAGTCATGGGTTAGCTTGTGGTCCTTCGTGGTCATGAACACCGTGTAACATTCTGGGTAACATATTTAGGGTGTTACACTATGTCATTGCCTCTCTCAATATTCGTGGCCAATCTCGAACTACCAACACCAGCAGCAATCTCTTTGACCCTAACCTACCGGTCCTTCTAACTCTGTATACTTGCTCTTTTTTCCTTCTTCACGTTTCTTATTCAGTACTTTAGTTTTTTTCTTGTCCTTCTTCTCTTTCTGCCTTCTTCTCTGACTATAACATTCCAAATGTTTTCAATTTGTACCTCGGGTTCGATCTCCATTATAACAGGTATTGGGATAGCCGGCCTTTCAAATAATTCATCAACTAGCTTTCATATATCAGTTACCTCAGCTTTTACCTTCGTAATGTCAGGGGGTTTGGCCATTTCCCAGCTGATGTTTGACTCTTTTCTCCAAACTATCTAATCTTCTCTGGATTTTCCTACTTTAATTTTCAAGTTTATTTTTAACCCATGGTTATACACCCTCCTCTAATAACTTTACGTTTGCCTCTATAGTTGTAAACCTCATATAACATCATTCTATATTATCTATAAGATGACAATAAAACCTGCTGAAGCTGATCTAGATGTGGATGGTCATGGTGGTACCAATGGTAAGGAAGTAAGGGAGGTGGATGTATCTGCTACATCGATGGATAGGGCTCAGACTACCCAGCTCAAATAGAGTGTTATTTATTTTATTTAACTCAGGAGCCTCAGAATTCACATACCTATTCCTGAGTATTCACCTAATATTGCAGCTCCTTGTTATGCTTTCCTGGTCATGGGGTTTACTGCATCTCCAATAAATCCCAAATCTGTGGTAGTCTTCGACTCAATGTATTGATCAATAACTGGGAGTTATTTCACTCTTGCCTCCAAGCAAATCTGGATCAATAAACATGAAAATGCCAAAATTACCTTTTCACCACCCACTACTCGGTTGCATATCTCTCTAGAGATGAACTATGCAACATTAAACTAATAACCTACCATGATCCTTGATATCAATGTTACACAGAATGGACTGAGCATATTTTCCCCAGTAGTAGGACACAATCAATGTCAAGCTAACATCCACCACGCCTTGGCCTCAAAATTCAAAGTCTGCTTTGCAATTTGCTGCGAAGTCACTCCTGGGTCACCTACCACCTAATTTGCTTCTTCCCTATTTATAGCAATGAGATTAGATATCCATCTCAAGTGTATTATATTGTCTGCTGAACCCAATTTCTTTCTTGTAATCTTCCATATCATATCCATGTGGTACTCAATTTCAGCGTGTTCACTGGAGGTTGAAAATCAGGTTCATATAAAAATTGAGAAATAGTTCTCGGGGAAATAATCACCTAAACTCTATGAATGGTCAATGATATGATTGGATCAACTCATAGGATCTCGATTCTTCTATCCCCATTTCATCATCATGTTTTTTTTCTTCTTCATCATCATTGTCCCCAGAAGATGATGGATATAATGGTGAATTCAGTGGGGAAGTTCTTGGATATTTTATTCTTGGCCCCTTTGGAGGTGTGTCCTCTTCTATGACTACTTTCTTTCCCTGAGGTCGCTTCTCCATTGGGTCTTCCTTCCCCTTTAGTGTTGTTCTTTAGGGTTTTCTTAAATGACGAGTCACCTTTAAAAGCCATGAGTACCCTCTTGCATCAAAATAATTAGCGAGTTCTTATGAAAAGTAAAGAAAAATAAAAAACTTTGATCATATCCTCCAAAGAAGTATCCCCAACTATGATGCCAAAATTTGATATCAGTTTACATGTATTGGACTGCTAGCGACTAGAAGGTATAAGTCATGACCATTGGGTATGACCCGTATAAATGAGTTATAAGGTAAACAATAGATAAGTTCATATTTGTTGGTCAGGTTATGAGTCCACCTTATGAGTCGTAATGTTAGTTTATGACTCGTTACAAACACTCGTAAGATGACTAGTAATATGTCAAGCTATGCATAAGTCTCCCCGATTATCACGAATCCTGCTTATGAATTGTAGGGTTTGATTATGGCTCATTCAAGTGAGTCATAGAATTACCAGAATCCCCACTCTTCTAGACGAACATGTTATCAGTAATTACGAGTTACATAACGACTCATTTGGTTTCCTTACGAGTTGTAACAAAGCCTGTAATCACTGTAACTTGAAGGTTTAGACTAGTTAGTTATAACTATTAATCCCAACATTTATATAAATAATACACTTCAGTACCCCCTACATTCATCCAAAAACATATATTTAAATCACAAAGTCTAAGTTTACTCCCATTATCACATTATGAAGCCAAATTTTCAAGAAATAGGGTTTGTTTACTCATTTATATACATATTCCACTTAAGAAAACCAAAAACCTCAAACCATTTTCTAATTTAACTTAATACATAAAGCTTTTAAGCATAACAACTTACTTGATTTATTGAGGTTTTGGATTTCTTGAGTTCGAACAATTTTTGGCCCTATTCTTGATGAATTTTCAAATTTTGGGAGGAATAACTTGTTTGATTTGATGCTTTAAAGTGAATTTGGAGTTCTTAGAGCTTGAAAATCAATAAAAATAGAGAGATTATTCATTAAGAAATGTCGAGTGCCTGATTTAGGTGCTCCTCTTTTGTTTAAAAGTTGATCTAGACCGGGTTGACACGTGCCCCCTGAGGTGTCAATCTTGGTTATGAGTAAAGCATATATATTGTAAACAATTATCATGGGTCTCATACTCCCTCAGTAAAGACTTAGAACCTTACCTGTGTCTGGAGTCATTATGATTCGAGGTGATGAGTCATAACCAAAGGTTACAACTCGTTCTGAGAGTCGTAAGGACTTCAGTTACTAATTACCTGAATATGATCTAAGTTTCAGGTCCTTATGACTCCTGCTCATGACTCCTTATGTTTGGTTACGACTTATGAAGAGTCTGTATGACCTGATTTTTGCAATTCTTGGCTAAGTACACCAATTTTCAATCCTACACACTAAACACACATATTACCACTTGAGTTAACATTGCAGCACGACGAGGCTAAGTTGGATACTCAGACTTCACCAACTATCCTATGGGTTGCCTCCCATAGAGCACTTGATTTAATATCGCGGCACTACAAAATTGCCTTGGTGACTTAGACTTCACCGAGGTCCATCTCAAAAATCACTTTAAATTCTTCAGTGTTACCCATGTAGGGCTTACCCTTTTCCCATTTATATTGAATGGGGCTTATCCATCACGCTTTAATTCTAAAGTACCATATGGAAACATCTTACCATAGTAAATGGACCATACCACCTAGACTTCAACTTACCTTGAAATAAGTGAAATCTTGAGTTATATAGCAATACCTGGTCACCATTGCTCAATATTCTTTACTTGATTTAGCGATCATGATGCAACTTCATCTTCTCTTTATTAGGGGCAGAACTCTCATAAGCCCAAAGTCGGAATTCATCTAACTCATTCTCCTTATTCATTTTTGTCTCATAAGCACAACCGCTTTGACCCATTTCGACACATAATCCATCACCACCAAAATGTACTTTATGTCAAAGGAGCTCACAAAGGGTCCCATAAAGTCTACATCCGTACGTCAAACAAATCTAATTCTAAAATAGGGGTTATTAGAATTTCATGGCACCAAGAGATACTGTATTGATGCTAGAATTACTCAAAGGCTAAAGCAAAGTCATGAGCGTCCTTATATATTATAGGCCAGTAGTACCCACATTTCAATATTTTATGGGCTGTGCCAGTTCGTCCATGGTAACCCCCAACTGGTGAAGCATGACAAGCCTCAAGTATACTCCTCATTGCCACCTCAGGGATACATCTACGGATCACACCATCCGAACAAATTCTGAATAAGTAAGGATCAACCCAGAAAAACTTCCATACCTCATGCATAAACTTTTTTAGTTGTTGGAAGGTCACATGTTCTTGGATAAGATCACTTGCAAGATAATTTGCATAGTCAGTAAAACATAGAATTAGATCTTGACAAGCAGCCAATACCCGCTTGTCTTAAAAACTATTATCAATTTTGAGCCCATCTTTAAATTTCTACATGGCTTTCTCCTCAAGTCTAGAAAAGTGTTCTACAACTTGATTCTCAGTTCTTTTTTTGTCCTTGACCTAAAGTCAAACTCTTGTAGTAAAAAAATCACCTAATCAAATGATACTTTGCATTTTTTTTTGACACCAAGCAACTCAATGTTGCATGATCAATGTGTACTATTACCATTATCCCAACCAGATAAGACCAAAATTTCTCAAAGGCAAAAACCACTGCCAATAATTCCTACTCAGTGATTGTGTAGTTCTTTTGAGCAGGGTTTAATGCCTTAATAGCATAGTAGATGGGATTAAGAATCTTTTTTCTTCATTGGCCTAGGACAGCACCTAAGGACACTCTGGTTGCATCACACATGATATTAAAAAGCAAGGACCAATTAGGGGACACGATGATATGAGCCATCATCAACTTATCTTTTAGACATTCAAAATCCTTCAAGTATAGTTCGTCGATATCAAATTTCACCTATTTCTCAAGAAGCTTACAAAGAGGGTTGTCAATCTTTGAGAAATACTCGTTTAATTTCTTGTAAAAATCTGCATGTCCTAAGAAATTCTGAATGCCCTTCACCAAAATTGATGAAGGTAATTTTTTGCTCACTTCAATTTTAGCTCCATCTACCTCTATACCACTTTTAAAAATCTTATTACAGCTCATGTAGTCTATTCATAAGGTATCCTTATGAGTCATACGATGCTAATCGTGAGCATTCCAGTGACTAGTCTTCAGGACTTTAAGCTTCTATTGTCCTTACAATTCATCATCACAGGTCGTAGTTGGTCCTTACAACTTGTGGTCTTCACTCGTCATCACTTAAACCTTAGACTTTCAGGGTTTTGAAAACTTTTCTCTTTACAACTTCTCATTACGAGTCATAATTAGATCTTACAACTCGTGGTCTTTTATGACTTCAACTCTGAATGTTAGCTTTGGCTTCTAATCTCTTTATGACTGTTCATCACGACTTATAGTAAATCCTTATGAGTCATGATCATTCTTTAATTAGCTTTTTCAGCTTGACTTTTTCTATTATTTTGTTCATAAGTAGGACTACAAGTTGTATGATGACTTGACAACTTGTAGGCAGACTCGTAAGCTTATCAGACTTCAACATATCCAGATCTTTTTCTTTCTTTTTGCATTTTAAGCCACTTTTTTCCTAAATTCCCTGCACTCGAGTAACAACATATCATATCCCTCATAGTAACCCAAGTCCAATCCTAAATTCTTTATTTTACGCATCTAACATGTCATGTTTCCATGGCGCATTATGGAGCTTCTATCTGAAATAGAATCCTTCCTAAGTGTTAAACCTAGAGAAAGAACTACTCTAATATAATTGGATAGTTCAAAAGAGTCCAGCATTATACCTAAGACCTGATTTGATACCAGGTCCGTATATGAGGAAATTAATGATTAATCATTAATATAGTGAAATTTATAAAAAAAAAAATAACAAGATATGTTTACATGGAAACCTTCTTTCTCCAGAGAGTAAAATCACAACCTATCCCAATAGGATTTCACCAATAACCTTTACTAAACTCCAAGCAACCTTTGATTACAACCTAGGAATTAACCTCCTAATTCCTACCACCTTAAAGTAACTCTGTAGCAGCAAACCCTTACAATAACTCTACTATGAGAAATCCATTAGCTACCTCCAGCTAGAAAAGAAACTCAGATTTAAAGAAAAGCTAAACAATAAATACTCAATGGAATTTCTAGAATGAGACGTGAGTTTAAAATTGTAAAACCAAAATAAAAAATGCAATCAACCTTGTAATAAAACATGAATCATTAAGAGTAAAGAGTTTTTAAATTGTTGAGTCTTGCAATTCAGTTGATGTAAGTCCTTTGCTTGAGAGAATACTTTTTAAGAATTTGCAAAAGGTTGGGCTTTTCTCTTAAAGGATGATGAATATATATTATAAGCATTGGGGGAGAAGCCTCCTTAATGGTGAAATCTGGAAAGGTCCGCAAAAAATTTATCCTGCTAATATGCTAACACTGCCAGAGAGTACTGGACAATTGGCACATTAGACAAAAGCCTGGAACTGCATACTAGGACACCAATTGGCAGAATTGGTCCTTCAACTATATTTGTCAATCATCAAAACATGAACATAGTAGAATAGACCGAATCCCAACACGATTTTTCCTCTAGTTTTTTCTTTAAAATCCAAAGAGGGATCAAATCCTTCAATTAATGAATCATCGTATCATTTCAAGTCTTTATCATAGTCTTATAAATTTAAAGGGACCATTTATGAGTAAAATTAATAGAGAATAATTGTCAAACTTTGTTTTTGACTAAGTCAATTAGAAAATTACCAAATAATTTTTAAAAATTTATATCAATTTTCACTACTTATATCTTTTGAATGGTAAAGTCAAATATCATGACCAAATTATTTACTTCACAAGTTTTTTGAGCTTATTAACTTTTTTAGTTCAAATCAATTATTTGAAAAACACATAGGCATCTCTGACAACATTATAGTTATGGTAGTACTAGTGAATTTGACCACACTTCATGTTGTAACAAAATAATTAAATAATATTTTTCTAATATATAAATATCAAAAAGTTCGTATTCAAGTTCAAATTCCTTATTTTGAAGTTTTTATTTATTTTATTATTAACATCCTACTTTATAATCTTCTCTAATTTTGTCCACTTTTCAATTGTTAAGATGTGTAACTAAATTATATTTTCCTAATAAATAAATAGTAAAAATTTAGTATTCAAGTTCAAATATCTTATTTTAAGTTTTAATTTAATTTATTATTAACATATAAATGTATAATAAATTTTTACTATATATATATGTATATATATATATATATATATTTTAATGACCTTCTAGATCATTTATTATGTTTTTATGTTTTCTTGCATTTAGATTTCTTATAGTTTCCCTAAGTCATTTATGACACGTTGAGACTGA
Organism: Capsicum annuum; assembly: GCF_002878395.1. NCBI lineage: Eukaryota > Viridiplantae > Streptophyta > Magnoliopsida > Solanales > Solanaceae > Capsicum > Capsicum annuum. The sequence goes on from NC_061121.1 coordinate 87,600,731, forward strand.
AAGTTCGGTTATTGGGCAGTTTGTTTGATTTTTATAGCCACTTACTTTAGAGCTTTCGTAATTAAGAATATGGTATCGATCCTAATGGCCTCAGATGTCAATGCTAATAATCTCACTAGCTCTAAAATATTGATTTTAGGATATGACAAACTTTGGTACGAGTTTTGAGGCATTTTAACTTATTTTAGACTATTGCGTGGATTTTGTCTTTTGGAAGTATGCTAGTGGGAAAGGCCTAAGGTGGCTGATTGATTTGTTCAATTCTATTTTCATGACTGCAAAAATGCCTAAGTCTTGGAGATAGAGTACGATGGTTTCTTTGTATAAAAACAAGAGTGACATTCAGAGTTGCAATAATTATAGTCGAATTAAGCTGTTGAGTCACATTATAAAAATTTGGGAGAGCATGGTTGAACGGAGATTGAGGAGGGTCATGTTTATTTTAGAGAATCAGTTTGGTTTTATGCTTGGTCGCTCAATGATAGAGGCAATTCACCTGGTAAGAAGACTGGTAGAGCAGTATAAGAAAAGAAAGAGGGATTTACACATTATGTTCATCGATCTGGAGAAGGCATATAAAAGAGTCCCTAGGGAGGTTATTTTGAGATACTTGGAGGTGAGAGGAGTATAGGTGTCATACATCAGAGCTATTAAGGACATGTACGATAGAGGAAAGACTCGGGTGAGGACGGCGGGAGGAGACTCAGGGCATTTTTCTATAGAGATAGATTTGCACTAGGGATCGACTCTCAGCCCTTTCCTTTTTGCATTGGTGATGGACATTCTGATGCAGAGTATTCAAGGTGAGGTGTTGTGGTGTGTGTTATTTATAAATGATGTAGTGCTAATTGATGAGATGCAAGGGGGCATGAATGAGAAATTGGAGATTTGGAGGCAAACCCTATAATCTAAGGGGTTCAGGTTGAGTAGGTCCAAGACAGAGCATTTGGAATACAAGTTTAGTAAATCAAGTTAGGAGGATGGTGTGGTGGTGAGGTTGGACTCTCAGGATATTTGTAAGAAGGATAGTTTTAAGTATCTTGGGTCTATAATTCAGGGGGATAGAGAGATTGAGGAGGATGTCTCTAAGCATATTAGAGCAGGTTGGATGAAGTGGAAGCTCACCTCGAGAGTGTTATGTGATAGGAAGGTGCCCCTTAAGCTTAAAGGAAAATTCTATAGAGTGGCAGTCCGTCCGGCCATGCTGTATGGACCTGAATATTAGCCAGTTAAGAACTCCCATATCCAAAGATTGAAGGTGGTGTAAATAAGGATGTTTCATTGGATGTGTGGTCTCACTATAGGTGATAGAGTCAGGAATGAGATTATCTAAAAAAACGTGGGATGGCTTCGATGAAGGACAAGATAAGAAAAGGAAGGTTGAGATAGTTTGGTTATGTGATGAGAAGGAGCATGGATGCCCCTGTTCGGAGGTGTGAGAGACTAGCTTTGGATGGCTTCAAGAGGGGCAAAGGTAGGCCAAAGAAATACTAGAGGGAGGTGATTAGGGATAACATAGAACAACTGTAGCTTACTGAGGACACAACCCTAGACAGGAAGGTGTGAAGGTTGTGGATTAGGGTTAAAGTCTAGTGTGAGTATGTGGGTTGTGGCTAGGTGTTAGGAGAGTGTAGGGGTGGTAATCCTCTTAGGTCTGTGAGTGTATTGTTTACTACTAGGAGAGTATCCATTTTCCTATTTCTTATTTCGTATTGCTTGTACTTAACTTATTTTGTATTTGCTTGATATTTACTATTGTTATTTTATCGCTTATTTATGTTGTATTATACATCCTATTTCGAGTTGCATTATGACCTTGCTATACTATTCTCTCTCTTGAGCCGGGGATCTATCGAAAATAGCCTCTATACTTCTTCGGAGGTAGCGGTATGGACTACATACATTTCACCCTCCCCAGACCTCACTGTCTGGGAATATACTGGGTTGTTATTGTTGTTATGGGTGGATTTTGTCTAAAATGGATGAATAAATATGGGACCTACTTTTTATTAAAGCAACCTCATATGGGGATTTTGATGGCTCTAATGAATCCAAAATGTCAAATTTAGTAGGGTATCATTGTTTGGTTGCATTTGCGAGATTTTGAATGAATCTTGAGGGTCCGATCGAAATTATTCTAACTTTGTAATGTTACTGGTACATTAACACCTAGTGTAGGAAAAAATATTGCTTGCGCGATCATTAGGCATTGGTTGTATTACCAAGGGTCAATTTTTTTGACCTCCACATTCATAGGCCAGCCTTTGCATTTGTAAAGAGGAGGTCATCCAAGCCGATCTTGACTCTTTCTTTATGATTGCAGTGGACTGGATGCATTTACAATGGTCTCTCTAGGCCGGTACTCATATTTATGGAAAGGTCCCACATTCATGAAGAAAGGACCCCTAGAAGTATATAAATGCTTCTCCCTAGTTTTTCAACTATGTATTCTAAGTGTAAACACCATTATAAACCATTGCAAGCTCTAAAATTATGAGGGATCGAGTGTTTAGAGTTGGGATTAGCCTGGGGGTTGGTTCTCGCATATATTATCAGTGTTGTTCCTCTAAGTTTTAGTTAATTTATTATTTAGTCCTCTAATTTGGTTCTTAATTTTTTAGTTTTGGTGGGTTTATTAGGGGTCCAAATTGAGCTTGGATTTTTCCTAATTTTTGGGTAAAATAATCCTTGAGTTGAGGGGGATGTTGTGATAGTTTTAATTTTGTGATTTTGATAGGAAGTCTCTATGTGGGATCTTTTTAGGTTGATCGAAGGCTTCAAAAGTGGAAAGATTTAAAGAAGGATTCTTCAAGCATTCAGCAGTATCCAGGTACCTAGGATTACCTTGTTTATAAATTGTGCTTAATTATGGTATTAGTATAGTATTGTGCTATCTATGGGTGGGAATTTATGGCCTGATTTTTACTTTAACATTTTTTTCTTAATTTAGATGATTAGGTGACTTTTTAAATAGAATTTGAGCTTGCTTTCCCTTAGGTACATATACTTACATTCTTTTGGATTATACTTAGTGATTGAGTGTCTTGTAATGGGATTTAGAGGCCTTAGCCTAGGTTCTGGTATGTGCTTTCCTTAGGTTGTCTTATTGAGGTTTGGTAGTGGGCCCCACTAACTCTTTTTTGATAGAATGATAAAGATACTGCACCTTGTGACTTAAAAATCACTTGAGCTATTTCCTTAGGCCATTAGTGAGGTTTGGGGATTGACTTAGACATTATTCATTCTTTTTTAGATCAGTTACCTTAGTAGTGCAGTATTCAACTTACACCGCGCCTTTGGCCTAATTGATTAGAATCTTCTTAGTCTTAAGAGGTTTGATAACATAAAATTAGATTACAACTGGACTAAATTAGTTAAAACTTAGGTTATAACTATTGATCTTATGATCTACAGTGTCAGTTTGAGTCTGATGATTTCTATATTACTATCATGTATTAGTTTTAGTACGAGTCCAACACGTGCTCCACTATTTTCACTTATAAGTTGTAGTTCAATTTTGTATTTTTTTATATTGATTTTTATTCAGTACTTCTAATTTGAGTATGGCATTTATTCTCATCCTTATAACTTACTCTGGCTCAATGGACTTCGTAGGAGGTTTACCTCGCACTTCTCTTGGTTCTAATTGCATTTGGGTCACCATAGATTGATTCACCAAGTACACCATTTTATTCCTGTTCAAATTTCCTATAGTGTTGAGAGGTTGGTTCATATCTATGTTCGCGAGGTGGTTTGTCTTCATGGGGTGCCCATTTCTATTATTCAGATAGAGGATCTTATTTTATTTTTATCTTTTAGAGAGTATTTTAGTTGGAATTAGGTACTCAATCTGATCTTGGCATTGATTTTTATTCCCAGACCGATAGGCTATCGGAGCATACTATTCACGTTTGGATATATACTCTATGGTTATATTTGGGACTTTGGGGATTAGTAAGGAGTTTGTCTATAATAACAACTACCATCTAAGTATTCAGATGGCACTGTTAATCTCTAGTTGGTTGGTTTGAGACATTAGAGATTAGGCCCTATGGTGTTGAATTACTTTGTAAGTTATTAGATAGAGTTTGAGTGAGTTAGGATAGGCAACGGGTAGCTTAAAGTAGATAAAAGAGTTATGTTGATCATAGGCTTTGTGCCTTGAGATTTAGAGTTGGTGATTGAGTCTTTTTATCACCATGAATGGCGTGATAAGATTTGGGAAGAAGGGCAAGATCAACCACCAGTTTATTAAGCTATTTGAGATACTTCAGAAAGTTAAGGGGTAGCTTATGAGTTAACTTTGCCTCCAGCCTTTTTTGTCATCCATTTGGTTTTTATGTACCTATGCTACAGTGTTATATTCCAGATGTATTTCACATTCTTTGGTGGAACTCAGTTTAGATGGATGAGAGGTTGACCTTTATTGAAGAGTCAATCTCTATCTTGGCCATAGATATTAGACGGCTGTATCCCAGACACATTTTTATAGTTAAGATTTAATGGAGACACTATCCAATTGAGGAGGCTATAAGGATACTGAGCATGAGATGCAGGCCCAGTTTCCTTATATGTTCGAGTCCTCGGGTACTTCCTAATCTTTTACTTTAGCAAATGAAAGTATTTTTTTTAGTAGATGTTCTAGTGATCCTCTAGGTCAGTTATTGTATTTTAGTTCTTTTCTATGTTTAGAGATTTCCTATAGCTACTCCAAGTTATCTATGACTTGGTGAGACTAACATTTTGGTTATGGGTTAGTACGTTTTTCTTTAGAGCCATTTCTTTATTTTAGAGATTTTATAATTAAGAATAGGGTCTTGGGCCTAAACAATAGGTAAATAGCCTTGGATACAAATTTTTATAGTCTCATTAGCTCCAAAACATTAATTTTAGTCTAGTTCAACCTTTGGTCTAGTTTCTGAGACTTTCGTACTCATTTTGGGCTATTAGGTAAATTTTGGATAAAACAACCGTTTAGGTGTGGGATCCACTTTTTATTGAAAAAAATATGGGGGAATTTTTATTGCACCATTGAGTCTAGAATTTCAAATTTGGTATGGTATCATAGTTCGTTTGCATTTAATTTGGTATGTTATCATAGATCATTTGCATTTACAGGATTCTAAATAAATCTCGAGGTCTCAATTATAAAAATTGCAACATGGTAAAGTTGTTGGTGTATCAGCACCAGATGCAGGCTTGGCCTTCATATTAAGAGTCAAGTTTTTGACCTTCTCTTTCATGGTCCAGATTTTGTGTTTTCAAAATGAAGGTCATCCTATCTAGTCCATCCTTCTTATTTATGATTGTGGTGGACCGGCCACATTCACAAAGGTCTGTCTTGGCTAATACTTGCATTCGTGAAGAAGGATCCTTGACAGTATATAAATGCCCCTCTTTATTTTTTAGGCATTTATTCTATATTTAAATACAATTATAGACATTGTGAACTCTAAATTTATAAATGACGAGTGTTTGGAGCTAGGATTAGCTTTGTGGCGAGTTCTCAAACATATTATCATCGTTATTTTTATAAGTTCTGCTTAATTTCTAGTTTAATTCTCAGACTTAGTTCTTAATTTTCAAATGTTTGTGGGACTATTTAGGGACCTAATCGAGATCATATTTTGCCTAATTTTAGGAAAAAATAATCATTGAACTGGGAGGGATGTCGTGATAACTTCAATTATAAGATTTTGGAAGTGGGCCCTATGGGGGATCTTTTGTACACCTAGCATTTTGCATGTTCTGGTTCTATTCATATGGAACTTTGTATAGCCTTGTATACAGGCAATGGACGAGATTTGTTACATGAGAATTAATGGCGTAGATGGAATTCTAGATGATGCTTGTATGTTTTAATGTGACGCAACCAAGTTAACATAGATACAACTATTTAAACTTGGGATCATAATCTAGTATTTGAATCTAAATTTTGAAGTGACCAAGTGTATACAACCTTTAAGTTAGATTAAAGAGAGTAAGAACTAAAAATGGAGTAATTTGTTGAGGTGCTTTCTTGGCTTAATTAAGCTAGTAGGTGAGTCACCTACTTGAGGTATATGAGCCAAGTTAATGTACCAAGTCCATGGATCCAATTTGGGCCTTTATTAATATACTCATTTGGGCCCAAATTAAGTAAAAGAAGAAGGAAAATGGAGAAAAGGCCTAATGCTTAAGTTTGGCAAGGCCTAATTTAATTAATCCCAACTAAGAATTAAGCAAGTAGATGCATCACCTACTTTGACCTTTTGACCAGCTTGAACTCCTTAAGTAGGTACATCACCTACTTGGACCAATTTGACTAATTTTACAGTCCAAAATGCAGCTAAGGAGGTGGCCAAAATAGGGCCTTTATAAGGCAAAGTAGCTGGTCATTTTCCTTCATTTCTAAGTCACAAAAAGGATTATATTTCACAAATTTTCTCCATTCTCTCTAAAACAACAAGGAGCAGGCCTATTTTACTTTCTAAGGTTCTTGAAGAAACCCAATCCTTTGCAAGCCATGGTAAGTGAAAACACTTAAAGTTTATCTTAATTCTTTCACGGAAGATTAGGAAAACATGCTATACATGCCTAATTTTAAATATATGGTAGAATATAAAATAATCTACCTGCTCATTTTTCTTTGTTATTAAGAGACATCCCTTCTCTTCTTTGGTTTAAACTGTGAAGGAAAGTTAAAGTTCTTGAAGAGTTCAAATTAAAAGGACAAGTTGCAAAATATTAAGGTAAGGTGACTACTCCATTTTGTTCTCCTTATATATGAATTTGGGAAAGAATTATGGATGTGTTGTTATTGGTAACTCAGCGGATGATGAGTTCAATATTTGGTTGTTGTGACAAAGGTTAATTTAGGGCTATTTTGTAGACTATTTCGTGTGTATATGTTGGGGGCTTCCAGGTTGATGTTAGGGAAAGGTGTGGTGGTACAATACCAAATTAATTATTGTATACGTTTATTGCCCATTCTATTTTGAGCATTGTTTAGAGGGTGTAATGAAGCCAATGTTATTTTGGGGAATCGTATAAGAATAGTATGGTATGTTGATGTAATTGGAGGAGAAAAGGGTTAAAATAACACTCTTGATTAATAAACGAAAGGCTTACTGCCCGGCTACTATTTTTGTAAAGCTAAGTAGCCCAAATGTGTTGGTTGGTTACTAATACTAGTTTTACTATATACTTTATTATAGATAAGCAATCCTAAAGTTAGGAAGTTAATTGGGTTAACATTATATTTGTACAACCAGGTATGCAAGGCTACTCTATGTCATATATTTTGGCATGAAATCCCATATTTGTGGTACAAAGTAAGCTTCTAAAGCCATCCCATAATAGATGATACATAATGGCATCATATGATCTCTCATGTAGCTAACCACTTTTTTCCCACTCTCTAATATGTTAAAACACCTCACCACATGCTTATTATCAAGTCTGAATTTTTACATTCACTAGCAAGTCTCAAGAGTTCTCCTTTAAGTCAAATAAGACCCATATGTTATTTTTTGCTCCTAAAAATTTCATTCGTGTACAATCTGCCCCATACCTCTTTCACATTGCATTAAGTTTTTATTCATATATCTCTTATTGGTAGATTATTATTTAAAGGTACCATAATGTTATGACCACCAAGGTAACAATCTCAAAGGCAAAATAAACTAAGTAGTGCAAATCTATAAATTGGGTGGCAGCTCAGAGGCATAAGCCTACCATGGGATGATCTTGATACCATTATATATGGGTGGTAGCTCAAGGGAAAAATCATTGCATGGGTCGATCCCAATGTTCATATGTGAGTGGCGGCTCAGGGGCGTAAGACTAGCATGGGCCGATCCAGATTTGTGTAGTTTCCACTAATCAGTTGGTCATTTGCATTATATGGCTTTTAAATTTTAAGAAGTAAGAAGGGTAAAAATGAAGAAAAGAATATAATGTACCCAGTCCCACAAGTTTATATAAAGGTGGTCTACTAGCACGATTTATGCACTTGTACATGATTTGTATTGAGCTTTTGTATCATGCATAGTACCTTCATCCTTACATATTCAGTTTATATTTTTGCACTGATGTCCCTCATGGGGGACTTGTATTTCATATTACAGGCATAGGTACTTCCGCTCGTACACCTCCTAAGTAGGAGCAGGGATATCCAGTGACTATTAGTGAGCTCCAGTTTAATTTGGGGCTTTCCGATTTTGTTTTAGATATTTTGGTATTGTAAAGTAGTTAAGAGTAAGGCGGGGGTTTGTCCTGACCTTAACTAAGTATCTATGTATCTTTTAGAGGCTTTGTAGACCAATGTAAAGTTAAGCATGATAGCGTCTTATCTTTTAGATGTTATGGCCCCAATGGCCAAGTCTGTTATATATAGTTTTGGGTTTGTCATTTATTTCTCATCAATGCACTATATACATGTATGTCAAAACCTTTGGTTATTATAGTTACATGCATGAGAAGTACAAGGTTATGGGTTGGTTCTCTTGGGCCTTCACGGCTATAAGTATCTGTCTGCCCAGATAGATTTAAGGAGTGACATCTTTTTAGACTAATTTCTTACTCAGAGTATTAATATTTAATATGAGTATCATTATTATCATCTTGATAAATAGGCCATTATTTTTATAGTATGGAAAAAGGCGAGGGCTTCTTAGAAGGGGAAAGCTCTAGAGTAGAGAATTCTATGAGCATTTGATGATGTTTGAGTAGGCTAGGATTACTTTGCTTTAATATTGGGATTAATTATGATATTAGTATAGTATTTTACTAGCTATGGGTAGGTATTTATGGCTCGATTATTACTTTAGCATTTGGTGCTTTATCAGCTAGTTAAGGTCCCTTAGGTTAGTATTCTACCATTCTTTTGCATTAGAATTAGTGCTTTTAGTTCCTTAGGTTAGGATTTAGAAGCCTTAGCGAAGGTTTAGGTAGGTGCTTTCCTTAGGATCATGGTTTGCTAGTAGGCCTCATTGTCCGTTTCTGTTAAAATAATTAGTATAGTGCCCCTTATGACTTAACAATCACTTTTGCTATTTACTTAGGCCATTACTTGGTTTTGGGTGTTGAATTATACATTTTTTATGCTCTTTTGGCTCATTTACCTCGAGTCGTGCAGTATTCAACCTTAGACTGCATCTTTGGCCTAAGTAATTGGAATCTTCTTAGGCTTATAGGGTTTGACAACTTAAAATTGGATTATAATGACTTCATTGACTCAAAATAGGTTAAAAATCAAGTTATCACTATTGATATTATGCTACATGGTGCCAGTTTAAGTTTGGTAATTTCTATATTATTATCATGTATTAGTTTTAATTTGAGTTTGGTATGTGCTCAATTGTTTTCACTTATGAGTTCCACTTTGAGTATAACATTCATTATGATGATTATTATTTAATAGTTCTGGTTTGGTTCTGGCATTAATTATTATCCTTATTATTGATCTGGGATAGAAAAACTGGTAAAAAGTCGATAAAAAGGTGGGTATGATTGGGAAAGAAGCATCAGGAATGCATGGACTATATTCTGGACTATTTTATACACATTATTTCCATATTTTGTCTTTGCTTTACTTTATCCTTTGTTTGTACCCTCTGGACTTATAAGGGTTTGGTTGTGTTATTTCCTTCTTGTTTATTCCTTTTGGGCTTATGTAGGCTCGGTTAGGTTATATCTAGACTTTATTTCCACATTTTCACATTTACTTTGTCTTTATATTGTCGCTTGATATGTTCTACTCTTTCCATATTCCACTCCTTTATTATTGACTTTAGTTGCCTTCTCAAACTTTATTAATGTTTTAATTATTATTTTACTTAGTCGACTATGATTCATTTTGAGTACCCATTATTTATTGTACTCATACTACCTTCTGCATCTTCCTTGATGTATATCAAAGTACGAGTCACCTCCTATGACTTTATTCTCGGATTTGCTACTGATTTAAAGATATGGTGCACTTTTGTAATTTAGAGTTGATCCTTCTCCTTTTATTAATTTTGGCTAGTCTTTTGTAAATTCTAAGACTATGCTATATATTTGTCATTGTGTAGTACTCTATTTTTATCAGTGGCTTTTGTACCAACCTTACTAGGCTTAGGAGGGTTTTCTTTGTACATTTTGTCCTTTTCCCTCTCTTGTATAGTATTTTTTATATGGTTATCATTTTTTCTTCTGCTTATATTTATGTTATTATCAATTTTAATCTCATTTCCCTTTATCATCTTTCTGTTAGCCTATTACTTATCGTTCTGAGTTATGGCTTGGTTTAGCTAGTAATGGGTTAAAGTAGTTGCATCAAGACTTGAGAAATTGGATTATAACAGTTTGTTATCAGTGCCTAGGTTCACTGGTACTGTTGGTACAATAGAAAAATAGAGTCCTGTGAATTGGTATGAAGAATTTTGTTTCCTCTCTTCGAGAGGCTATGGGACATTCTTAGGAAAATTTCACATTTTTGTTTATTTTTGTGTTTAGGTCTTTAGTAGCTTCTATATGCCTATTTATTTCACTCTTTTGTAGATGGCTAGGATGCGGGCTATGACTGCTATAGATAGGGACCCGGGGCCTATAACTACGGCACCTGTTAGAGGCTGAGGAAGACCTAGAGGTCGAGGCCAGGCTAGAGATGTAGCACTAGCTAAGGGTCAAGACAATGAGCCTTCACCAGAACCTATTATTGGATTGAGCCTGAGATAACTCTACAGGTTCAGCCACCCAAGCAGTAGGTGGTTAGGGGCAGCCCAAGCTCTGCCATAGTTTATATCTTTCTCAGCTCTCAAAGATACTTTGGTTTATTTATTGGGATTAGTAGTTGGTCCTCCAATGAATGAGGGTAAAATAACAACCCAGGGTGGTATTGATTTAAGAGAAAAATGTATAGCTATAGCTCTTAGAGTAAAGGTTCGGTGAGCACTGATAGTTCCACACCATGACTGCAAATAAGAAGAGGTGCTAGGATGATTTCTAAGATTGAGTCCCCCCTGATTTGTAGGGGCCCCAGGTGAGGATGCCTTTTAGTTTTTGACTAGTTGTGAAGAGAGGCTCTATAATTTAGGGTTAATGGAGTAACATGGTATATATTATGCCATTTTTTAGTTTTGTCAGGAAGACAAACATTTTTGGAGGGAATATATGGATTCTAGGAAGTTAGATCTCTACTTATGACATGGACTATGTTCTATAATACTTTCTTGGAGAAGTATATGCCTCGCAGTCTATGGGAGTATATGAGGGATCAATTTATAGGTTTGGAGTTGGGCTTTATATTGGTTGCTGAGTATGAGGCAAGGTTTTATGAGTTGGCTAAGTATACGTATATGATCCTACTAACTGAGTATGAGCAGATTTGATGCTTTTTATAGGGACTAAGAGTTTCTCTTCACATGACTACTCATAGTTAAGTTGCTTCGGAAAGGTATTTTATAAATATTTTTAATTATTCCCAAACCATGGAGGAGATGCATAGCAATGTCCAACGGGACTACAATAAGAGACCATAACATTAGGCCAGTTATAGTGGGAACCAAATCAACTCACAGTTTAGAGGCCACAGATTTTAAGGTAGGTACCCCCAAAGCCAGTCTTAACAGCACCAGGGTTGCTGTAGTAGACCCTCTCAAGCAACACTTTAAATTTTCTATAGGGTCAGCCCAGTTGTAGTGACTATAATAATTAGAGTAGTTGCGGTCAGTTATTGAGGGGTGCGTTTTAGAGTTCTCAAGATGACGTAGCCATTCTGGATTAGTCAAACTTTCTTGATAGAGCAGAGTTCTTAGGGCATGTTATGATCATGGTATAGTAGGCTATTTTTCCAAAGAGTATCATTGATACAGGACGATTGAGCCAGCTATACAAAGTGCTTAGTGAATTAGATTAGTATCTCCTCTAGATAGGGGTGTTGTCGATATTTGAGGGTGGTCCTTAGGTAGGAAGGATAGGTAATCGCATAAACACCTAATATAGAGGTAGACGAGGTCACATATATACAATACCTAGTAAGCCAGAGGTTGAGGCTTTGGATATTTTTCTTATAGGTATAATATCAGTATGTCATCAATTAGCTTCCATTTTGTTTGATTTTGGCTCTACTTATTTATATATTTTTGCATATTGCGCATCGCAGCTAGGGTTTCCCTAAGAGCCATTATCTACTTTTTTATGTATAGCTACTCCTGTGGGTGATCTTTTAATAGTGGATTGGATATATTGATCATATTTACTGAATGTTTGAGACTATGACACTCAAGGTGAACTATTGAGCTAGACATAGTTGATTTTGATGTAATTTTATGCACTTACTAGTTATCCCCCATCATGTTGTCTTGGAATGCTTTTCTAAGACCATAACCTTATCCATGCCTGTCATACCCCCAGTTGTATTATAGGGTTCTTCTGTTATGCACCAACAGATATTATTTCTTATTTTTATGTTAGGAGACTGCTATCGAGGGGTTGTATGGCTTATTAAGCTTTCATTCTTGATGTTAGGGCTTAGAAACCTTTTTTTGACTCTGTTCCTATAGTCTGTGAGTTTCCTATTATTTTTCCTATAGACCTACCTAGCATTCCTCGTGAGTGTGATATAAAGTTTGCTAATGACCTCAAGCCAAGCACCCTACCTATTTTTATGTCATTATATTATATGGCTTATACAGAGCTAAATGATCTGAATGTTCAGCTTTAAGACCTTTTGGGTAAGGGTTTCATAAGACTGAGTGTATCACCTTAGGGTACTCTAATTTTATTTATGTAGAAGAAGGATGCTTCTATACATATGCGTATTAATTATAAATAGCTAAATAAGGTGATAGTGAAGAATAAGTATCCTATTCCTCATATCGACAATCTATTTGACAAACTTTAGGGTGTAGCTATGTTTTCTAAGATTGATTTGAGGTATGGTTACCATCATTTGAGGATTAGGGTTGAGGACATCCCTATGATAGCCTTTTAGACTCATAAAAAATCATTCTGAATTCTTAATGATGTCTTTTTGGTTGACCAATGTCGCCCCAGTAGCATTCATAGACTTGATAACCTGTATTTTTAGGCCTTATTTGGACTCCTTCATGATCATGTTTTGATACAAGCCTAAAGTGCTTATGGATTGCAACGACTTCTCAAAGGACCAACCTTCAGAATTGACTAATTGTAGGAGAATTTTGAAGTCTTGTTCAAGAGAAGAAAGTGAGGGGAACTTAGGCACTCAAGAGACACCTCAATTGAAGGGCAAGATGAACTTTGCACACTCCAATTTAACACTCAAGAGGCACCTCCTTTAAGCTCTCATTAAGGGCATTCTAGTCTTTTGTTATGTAATAGTATAATACATACTTTAGCCTTTATTCTCATTAGCTTTGATGAATATTGAAAGGATCTCTTTTAGATTGTAACTTAGTCTTCTAGTTTTAGTATAGAATCCAAAACTTAGAGTGCTTAATGTATTTGGAAGGTTTTTCACTTCTATTGAACATTTGACAAGAAAGAAGGAGTTAAGGGAGTGTGAATTCCCTTTGTTCACTGAAGAGTGAGGTTTTATCTTACATTGGTGTTATGTGTTTGAAGGTTTGATACACCTTCTAGTTCTATTCATTGGTGGAAGTGATGGTCTCTCTATTATCATTACTTTATGCATCTCTTGTTCATCTCTTTTCTTCTAAGTGTGTTGTTTTTCCTTTTATGTGCTTGCTGACTTTTGATATCTAGTGACATTTTGTGTATTGATAGTCTTTTAGGCTATCATGTTTATTGATTATATTCTTGTCTATTTGAGGAGTCGGGATTAGTACGAGTAGCATTTGAGGACTTTGCTTTATATTTTGAGAGATCATCGGCTTTATGTCAAATTCTTAAAGTGTGGGTTTTAGTTTGAGTTTATAGCTTTCTTAGGGCATGTGGGCTCTATGGTTGGGATTATATTATACGTAGTGAAGATTGAGGCTATTCTAATTAGGCTAAGTAAATATCTCTAGTATTCCATGCCTAAAGTGCTTATGGATTGCAAGGACTTCTCAAAGGACCAAGCTTTGGAATTGAATAAGTGTTGAAGCATTTTTAAGTCTTGTTCAAGAGAAAAAAAGGAGAGGAAGATAGAAACTCAAGAGACACCTCAATTGAAAGGCAAGATGGACTTTGCACACTCTAATTTAACCCTCAAGAGACGCCTCCTTTAAGATCTCATTAAGGGCATTCTAGTCTTTTGTTATATTATAGTATAAACAGATATTTTATCCTTTATTGTCATTAGATTTGATGAATATTGAAAGGATCTCCTTTAGTTTGTAACTAAGTATTCTAGGTTTAGTGTAGAATCCAAAACATTAAGTGTTTAATGCATTTGGAAGGTTTTTCACTTGTATTGAACATTTGGGTAGAAATAAGGAGTTAAGGGAGTGCGAATTCCCTTGGTTCGCCTAAGAGTGAGGTTTGATCTTACATTGGTGATGTGTGTTTAAAGGTTTGATAGATCCTCTAGTGCTATTCATTGGTGAAAGTGAAGGTTTCTCTACTATCTTTACTTTATGCATCTCTTCTTCATCTCTTTTCTTCTAGGTGTGTTGTTTTTCCTTTTGAGTGCTTACTGATTTTTGCTATCTAGTGCCATTTTGTGTGTTGATAGTCCTTTAGGCTATTATGTTTATTGATGATATTTTTGTCTATTTGAGGAGTCGGGATGAGTACTAGTAGCATTTGAGGACTTTGCTTCATATTTTGAGAGATCATCGGCTTTATGTCAAATTCTTAAAGTGTGGGTTTTAGTTTGAGTTTATAGCTTTCTTAGGGCATGTGGGCTCTATGGTTGGGATTATATTATACGTAGTGAAGATTGAGGCTATTCTAATTAGGCTAAGTAAATATCTCTAGTATTCCATGCCTAAAGTGCTTATGGATTGCAAGGACTTCTCAAAGGACCAAGCTTTGGAATTGAATAAGTGTTGAAGCATTTTTAAGTCTTGTTCAAGAGAAAAAAAGGAGAGGAAGATAGAAACTCAAGAGACACCTCAATTGAAAGGCAAGATGGACTTTGCACACTCTAATTTAACCCTCAAGAGACGCCTCCTTTAAGATCTCATTAAGGGCATTCTAGTCTTTTGTTATATAATAGTATAAACAGATATTTTATCCTTTATTGTCATTAGATTTGATGAATATTGAAAGGATCTCCTTTAGTTTGTAACTAAGTATTCTAGGTTTAGTGTAGAATCCAAAACATTAAGTGTTTAATGCATTTGGAAGGTTTTTCACTTGTATTGAACATTTGGGTAGAAATAAGGAGTTAAGGGAGTGCGAATTCCCTTGGTTCGCCTAAGAGTGAGGTTTGATCTTACATTGGTGATGTGTGTTTAAAGGTTTGATAGATCCTCTAGTGCTATTCATTGGTGAAAGTGAAGGTTTCTCTACTATCTTTACTTTATGCATCTCTTCTTCATCTCTTTTCTTCTAGGTGTGTTGTTTTTCCTTTTGAGTGCTTACTGATTTTTGCTATCTAGTGCCATTTTGTGTGTTGATAGTCCTTTAGGCTATTATGTTTATTGATGATATTTTTGTCTATTTGAGGAGTCGGGATGAGTACGAGTAGCATTTGAGGACTTTGCTTCATATTTTGAGAGATCATCGGCTTTATGTTAAATTCTCAAAGTGTGAGTTTTAGTTTGAGTTTATAGCTTTCTTAGGGCATGTGGGCTCTAAGGTTGGGATTATAGTATACGTAGGGAAGATTGAGGCTATTCTAATTAGGCTAAGCAAATATCTCTAGTAGAGGTTCATAGTTTTATTAGGTTGGCAAGCTAATATAAGCAGTTTGTCAAGAGTATTACTTTTATTGCAGCACTGACTAGATTAACTAGGAAGAAGTTTCCAATTTAATGGTCTGATTGTTTCTAATTCTCAATGATATGCTTTCTTCGGCTCCTATTCTGACTTTTCTAGTCAAGGGTGAGGAGTTTACTATCTATTATAATGCCTTTGGTATTGGTTCATGGTATATTTTGATTCAATAGGTCTAATTTATTGCATATGCTTTGAGATATATGAAGGTGCAAAAGAGTAACTACCCTACTCATGACTTGAAGTTGGCAGTGGTAGTTTTCGCGCTTAAGATTTAGAGCTATTATTTGTACGATATTCATTGTAGGATCTTCACTGATCACTATAGTCTTTAATATATTATAAATTAGAGGGACATACTAAAGGACTATAATCTCTCCATTCTTCAATTGGGTCAAGGTTAATGTGGTAGCGGATGCCTTGAATTGGAAGGTAGTGAGTATGGGTTTCTTGGCCTTTATTTTAGTTTTACAGTAGACATTTGCTTGCATATCAAGCCCTTATGCAACATAATGGTTTGACATGATATTTTAAACCCTTAGAGGATTTTTCCCAGTGTTGAGGCTAGATGTGAGGTCATCAGTTTAAGGATGGCGGGTTGCATGACATTTGAGATCAGGTGTTGAGGGGTGAGTCCAAAAGGGATACCTTAGATTTTGAAGTCATTTTGAGATTCAATGATCATGCTTGTGTTTTGAGGGTATGAGGTATGATTCAATTGATTCATTAAGAGGCTCATTGCTTGTATTACCATGTACTTCTACCTAGCTTCGATTCGCCACTAGAACATCAAAGATCTTGCTTCATAGATGAATACCTTTTTATTACTTATGGTATTTTCAAGATTTTAACTTTTTATCATGTGGGAAATTGAATAAGCTTTCCATCGACACCAAATTTGCCTAAATTCAACACTCGGCTGAAGAGTTAGAGACATTTTAGGTCGACAGTGAACCACCTAGTACTTTAGCGCATCGCGGAGCTAGCCAAATTGGCAATTGTCAATATCCAGTAAGCCTCCATTATTATAGCGCATCGCGATAAGGTTAAATTTTAGAGTTGTCAATTTCCAGTGCACCAATGCGATTCCACCGCGTCGCAGTTCCTTTTTAGTTCGCAACCAAGGTAGCAATGCGATTTCCACTGCATCGCGCCACCAACCATTTTCCTAGTTGTCTAGTTTCCAGTGAACTGATGCAATTTCCACTGCATCATGCCGGCATGAAAAATTGGGATTTTCAGATTCCATTTTTTAATTCCAAGGACCAATTGGTAATTTCCTAAAGCCCCTAATCATCCTATATACGGGATTTAAACTCTTAAAAGCCAAAAATTACTCATTATTTTCACTATTCTTCAAGAAAAAAAGCATTCTGTCTAAAAAAAAAGTAGAAAACCCTAGCCCCTAAGTTTCAAAAGCAATCTTAATAATCCCTCCAAGAGTCTTCAAGAACTTCAAGAATCTAGATTTCCAAGTATGTTAGATGTTAATTCTTGGGTTCTTTCTACCCAAGAAGTTCAAGAATCCCTTTTTAAATTATAAAGATTGTTATTCATGAGTTTTCATGATTTATGTGAATTGAGAATTGAAGTTTATGATGTTGTTGAGTTTTAATTCATGTTTTGGTTACAAAGTTCCAAACTTTGGTCCTAGTATGAGGTAAATTTCATGAGATTCATAATAAACCCTATAAGATGTGTGTAGATTGATGTAACCAAGTTAATTAGGTGTATTGAATATTTTATAACCAAAGTATGCTTCCCATATATTTGATAAAATGCTTGTGTGAAGGAAATAGGGTCATTATAGCATGTTGACAAGAAACCCCAATTATGTATAAGTTCATGCATGCCAAGTGTTTGTTGAAAAGCCTTAGTGAATGACTTTGATATGTTACATGCACTCCTATTCATATGTATTCCTTATTGAATGGTTTATTAGACCACAGCATACCTCTCTATACAATTACATGTTTAAGACCTCCAAGTGCTTAAAGAAGTCGCCTCATTGATTGTCTTGTGAATGATAGCCTATTGCTATGTTATGTACATGTTGTCCTATCTTGTATTATTTATGTTATCGAGTCCTAAGGGTATTTATACCTGATAATTTAGCTGATTGTCTAGAGCCAGTGTTAGTTTTTAAGATAATCTCAGTTGTGCCAATCAGTAGAACTCAGACAGTTATAAAACTTAGGAAATCTCAGTGATATCAGTATCAGGAGCATTCCAGCTTCAGTTAAGTAATCAATTCAAAACTCAGTAGTATTCTGTCAATCAACGAAACCAAGTGAACTTAGTTTAGCTCAGTTAACCAGTATGATCAGTAACAAATTTAGCTAATCCTAGTACAGTTTAAAAATTAGTTCACAGTGTTTCAGTTGGGAGTATAATTCAACACTGAGCGAGCCTAGGGATGGGGGCTCAGCTGTTAGATAGGACTAAGATCCCTAGAAGCAATCCCTAAGTTCCAAAACTACGTAGCCAGTGTAGGTATGAGATGTCACCTATTAGATAGTACTAACATACTCAGGGATCACCCGCTAGTACATGACTGAACTCAGGGGTCACCCGCTAGATTAGGACTGGCCCCATAGTAGTTGTCCATACCCATGGCACGGTACTGAAACCCTTCCAGCTAGGGTTATGAGTTGGACCCCACCAGTTCAGATTTAGGTCATGTCGGTTAGATGACTACCTCCCACAGTCTCTGTTTTAGTCTCAGTCTTCAGAATAGAACTTAGATCAGTATTATAGAAATTAGGACTATCAGATACATTCACTCAGCTCAGTAAAAAAATTAGATAGTTCCAAAGATTTAGATATCACCCGTTAGATAGGCTTGATCTCACGTTCAGTCAATCATATTCACTATTAGTAGATTCAGATATCACCCGCTAAATAGGCCTGATCTCAGATATAATCAAGTAGTATTAGTAACCTTATATATCAGTTATCAGTAGACCCAGTTATTTAATATCTCAGTATTAGTATACTCAGTAATCTGTGTTACTATGATTTTAGTTGTAGTTTATGCATTCATGCATGTATCCTCATTCAGCATACTTGTGCATTTAGTAAGTATTTTTTATGCATACGAACCCTTGCATTTAGCCTTACCTCATCTAGTGTACCAATACATTCAAAGTACTGACGCATACTTTTCTTTTGTGCTATGATGTCTTATACCATAAGTTCAAAAGCACGAGCTCCAGAGCTTCCTTAGCAGTTCGACTCATCCAGCAGCAGTAGACTTAGTAGTGAGTTCACATTATTTGAGGATGTTCCTTATTTTAGTATTGTATTGATTTAGTATTTCAATAGACGGAGTTAGTTTGGGGTTTGTCCCATCAAATCCATGTTCAGATAGTTTAGAGACTTTCAGGCTAGAAGTTCAGACAGTTATTTTAGTTTTGGTATTGATATATTTTATAAATTTATAATTCAGTTTGAACCTTATGGCAAGTTTTTCACTAGTTTTCCGCATTTTTATAGTATATTATTTAGTGCTCAGTTACAGATATCAGCATGGGTTAGCTTGTAGTCCTTTGGGGTCACAAGCATCATGTGGAATCCAGGGTTCAGAATCTGGGGTGTTACATTGCTCTAGGTATTCTACTTACCCCTAGAAAACTAAGATGTATAGGGATTTGAGGCAACACTATAGGTGGAGCGATATAAAGAGATAAGTAGGAAAGTTTTTGGCTCATTGTTTGTGTGGTCAACAGGTGATGGCCGAGTATTTCAGACCTAGTGGATCACTTTAGATACTATCCATTCTTGAGTAGAAACAGGAGTGGGTTACTATGGATTTCATAGGAGATATACCTCACACTTCTCGTGGGTCTGGCAATATTTAGGCCATCATAGATCTATTCACCAAGCGATTTCATCCTTACTTAGACTTTTCGTATCTATCTTTTAGGTGGTCCATATTCATGGTATACCATTTGATATTATTTTAGATAGAGTTTTTAGTTTAATTTTAGCTTCTCAGAGTATTTTGGGAGGAGTTAGATACTCAGGTTGATCTTAGCATTGATTTTCATCCTCAAATCGATAGGCAGTTTTAGTAGACTATTCAAATTATAGAGGATACACTCTATGCTTATGTTTTAGAATTTTGGTTTAGTGGGATCAATTTTTAACTTTAGTGGAGTTTGCTTATAATAAAAGATACCATTCGAGTATTTAGATAGCACCATTAAAGGCATTGTAAATCTCTAGTTGATTGGTTTGATAGTTCAGAGGTTAGGCCCTATGGTACTGATTTACTTTGTGTTTTTAGATAGAGTCCAGGTGATTTTGGATAGGCTATGGGTAGCTCAGAGCATAAAAAGAGCTATGCTAACCGTAGTCTTTTTCCCTTATGATTCAAAGTTAATGATCAATCTTTCTCTGAGTATAACCATGAAGGGAGTAATGAAGTTTGAGAGGAGGGGAAAGCTCAGCCCTAGGTACATTAGGCCATTTGAGATAATTCGAATTATTAGGGATGTATCCTATGAGTTAGATTTTCCTCTAGTCTTTTCAGCTATCTATCCAGTTTTTCATATATCAATGTTGTGGTATGAGTTTGACATGCTTCGATGAGAATCAATTTAGTTAGATATGAGATTATTGGTGAGACTCAGTTCATTTGGATGTGAAGTTGACCTTTGTGAAGGATCCAATATCTATCTTGGTCATAGATACTGGATGGTCACATTCCAAAGACATTTTTGTGGATAAGGTTAAGTGGAAATACTATCCAATTGATGAGGCTACCTAAAAGACCAAGCATGAGTTACAGACCTAGTATCCTTACCTATTTAATCCCTCGGGTACTTGTTAATCCATTACTTTAGCGAATGAAAGTCCTTTTTTGTAGTGAATATTGTAATGACCCTTTGTGTTAGTTATTATTTTTTGTGCTTTTTCAGTGTTTAGAGATTTCCTATAGTTGATCCAAGTCATTTATGACTAGTTGGTGTTGACAGTTTGGTTATCAAGCAGTTTGTTTGATTTTTAGAGTTATTTTTTTGTTTTAGAGCTTTTGTTGTTAAGAATAAGGTTCCAATCTTAACATTTAGGTAAATATCCTTAAATTCTAACAATCTCATTAGCTTCAAAACATTAATTTTAGGCTCTAGGAACCCTTGGTCTAGATCTCAAGGCTTCCAAACTTATTTTTAGTCTATTGGGTGGCTTTTGGCTAAAATGGCCCTTTGGGTGTGACACTTGCTTTTTATCAAAATGACCATGGGAAAGTTTTGATGGTGTCATTGATTACAAAATGCGAAATTTGATAGGGTAGCATAGCTCCTTTGAATTCATGACATTTCAACTGAATTTCGAGCTCCCAATAAGAGTAATTTCAACTTGTAAAGTTGTTGATGCATCAACACCTAGTGCAGGCTAGACTTGGCCTTTTCATCTTAAGGGTCAAGGTTTTTGACCTATGCATTCATGGTCAAGCCTTCGCATTTATGAAGATAACATTGGCTGGGCCGATCCCTGCCTTTTTTTTGCAATTGCAGTGGACCAGCCGCATTCATGAAGGTTTGTCTAGGCCAGCACCCACATTCGTAAATAAGGGCCCTTGAAAGTATATAAATACTTCTCTTTAATTTTCCAGCCATTGTCCTATGTGTAAAAACCATTATATATCATTGTGAGCTCTGAAATTGGGGCAGCTTCTCGAACATACTTTCATCATTATTGCCATAAGTTCTGCTTATTTTCTAGTTTAATTCTTCAGCTTAGTTCTTAATTTTCAAATGTTGGTGGGACTATTTGGGGTCTGTATTGAGCTTAGATTTTGCACAATTCTAGGGTAAAATCTTTAAGCTGAGAGGTGATGTGTCATTGTTTCATTGCACTTAACATGGAAATTACAAGGGTACTTTAGTCTTTTAGTTAGATGTCATGTGTTTTTATGGTGGTTTTGCAGGAAAACAGGTTGTGGATTAGAAGAGGAGAAAAAAATGATGGAATGTAGCAGAATGATACTTACGCCCCCGTAGGTGGGGTTGTAAGTAGCAAAAAAAATCTAAAAGTTAAAATTTGCTCTAGGACTTACGAAGGCCTACTTATGGGGGGTGTAAGTGGTACATTAGTCCCCCATAGGTACCCCTCGTAGGTTGGTTATCTAAAGCCTAGAGTTTCCACTAAGACCTACAAACCAACCTAGGGGCCATAAGTACTACCAATGGCCCGTAAGTGGGGTTGTAGGGAGGTGCTGACATGATTCTTATATTTTTTTAGATAGGATTTTTAGGGTTTCTGGTGTAGTTATAAATACCCCACTGAGGTTTTATTATTTTGTTACACATTTTTTATACTTACAACATTATATTGATTCTGAGATACACTTTTGATCTTGGAATTCTTGATCTTAACTTTTACGGTTTGAATGTAACTTGAGATTCTGGTTTTCATTTTTATTTTATTGTGAGATTATTCATATGCTTTCTATTATGAATTCCTATAGATGTTCTTTCATGAGTGGCTAAACCTCTTAACTAGGATTGTGAGAACCCTGATGGAATAACAAAGTACAGAAAGTGCAAATCTTTCTTGATCGATGTTTATGCATGCATTGTGGTTTTCTTCATATTGATTGCTTTCCTAGTGACTGCAGACACTAAGAACCCGCCTATATCCGATACTAACTCAAGAAAGAAGTTGAGATTAGGAAAAGAATATCATAACAGTAATTTAAAGCTACCAATCTACATCTAATTAACTTGAGACCAAGAGGATATAGTTAATCTGGGATCCAGTACACGGTTTAGTAATGCGACACTCTGAGACGGAGAGAAGATAAGTTAAATTCACTAAAGGGTGTCGACAAATGCTTGGTGGTACATAACTTGTTAAACTCTGCATGCAAGGCATCGAGATAGTTTGACAAGCATGATAAGTCTATAGAGTTAAGAAGTCAGGGGGAACACAGTCCTAATATTCATCTCATGTTGATTTCAACCTAAGGTGTCCAATCTTGGTTACTACTACTACGACTTTTTTCACAAAATCCCCCCATTTACTTTCTGCACATTTTGACTACATCAATAACTTCTTAACAGAGATTCGTCCTACTCCCTATGGGTTTGACCCCAACCTTTGTTGGGTTCTTTATTTGATAGTGACCGTATTATACTTTTTAGGAAGTGTAATTTAGGAAACATAACATTTTGGCATTGTTGCCAAGGAATACAGTTATGGATTGATTGATTGAAGTTTTTGAGGTTGTTGGTTTTTTATTTTTTATTGCTCATAAGGTGTACACCAGTGTACGCCAGTACTCGAAGTCAAGGAAATCTCTTGATCCTCCTTGTTATTGAGCTATATCAGACCTAATGATAGAACCATAAGTTGGAAGAACATGAGCATGGGGTTTAAGATGACCCAAATTTCTTGAATTTACAACCTCTTCATGATGTTTAAGAAACAACTGCAGAAACCACTTCATGGTTATTAGCTAAATAGAATGCATGGTTAGAAAATGGTCATCGTGAACGCAAAAGAAAAGAGTGAAATCGAGAAGAAGAGTGTTAAATAGTGCTCAATAGAGACAGACCTGGAAGAGATAGAGCTCAACCACCCTCAGCTTTTTCATACTTGGCAGTGTTTGATGATCCAAAGAAAGTTTTAGGGTATGTTGAGCCTATTGAGATAGGAGCTATCATTTCTCCTGAGTTGCCCCAATTGGTAAAGTTTTATATTACAAATACTATGATTCAGTCACTTAATTTGAAAGGTGTGTTTGCTAGTTTGTCAATGGATGATTCAAACATGCACATCATAAATTTCATTGGTATTTGTACTTTGTATAATCTACCTGGGGTGAGTCAGGATGATTTAAGACTCAGGCTATTCCCATTCTCTCTTACGAGTGAAGTGACGTTGTGGTTAGGGGAACTACCTCATTTTTCGATTACGTCTTTGAATGAGGTATGGGAATAATTCTTGGATAGATTCTTCCTGTAGGCAAATACATTCAGAGGCACTATATGACACATGATTGAGGTTCGAAGAGAAGTTGATGACTGTGCCTAATTACAAAATTTTAGCGAGGAATTAGCTCAAGATATTCTATAGATCCTTGAATGCAAACACAAAAGTTATTGCTGATACTATTACTGGTGGGGCTTTCATGAGCCTTTATTGGGAGTTAGCTGCAAAAATTTTAGATTAGGTCCCTAAAAACAATCAAGGGTGGCATACACGAGAGGCGAAAAGAGGAGTCGGTACTTATGCTATTGGTGCTTCCAGTGAGCAGAGAGTCCTACATGATATAGTGGCTCAAAAGGTGGCATATCGGAGGATGGAGATTTGGTTACTTACCAAGAAATTTGCAAATATAAATACTAAAAATGTAAGTATAGTGGATGCATAAAGTAAGTTTTTTAGCTATGATGAGTCTGACTTGAAGAAAAAGACAAAATACTTAGATAGAGAGATGACGGGTTTTCGAGCTAAGGGTAAAGGGTCCAATCCGGACACTTAGAACTCAAGGTAAGAGAATCAAGGTCAAAACTTTTATAGGGATAAATATAGGGACAAGAGTAGAGAAAGAGATAGTGAATGGAGGAAAAAGGATAATTATAAGGAAAAGAGTGGTGTGCATGTTCCATCGGGGAATCGTGATGCTGATTCAAGGATAGAAGTATTGCTTGCAAAGCTGGTTAAGGTTTTAGAGAGTCAAGAGAGTTTACTTAAGGAGATAAAAGAAGATATTATGGGATTGATCCAAAAAGTAGAATTGCATGCTACTGCAATTAAGTAGCTAGAGCAGCAGTTTTTTCAAATGTCAGCTACTTTAAATCAATGTCAAATAGGAACTCTTCTATGTAACATTATTCAGAATCTAAAGAATGACATTCATAATTTGGCCATAACTACTCAAGATGGTAAGGCTACTATTGGTCCTCTATTACCGATAGTTGATGAGGTAATAAGTGATACTATTGATCCTGATTATGCACTCAAATCTAAAACTAAGAAGTTGGTGACTAAAGCTGAGATGTCATAAAAATCAAAAAGTGTTGAAAAATGAGTTGATGCTATTAAAGAAATGGGTATGGAGGTTGAACTAGTCTTGAAGCCTATTTCACAACCTCCCCACTTTTTCCTTAAAGGTTGAAATAGAAAAAGTGAGAAGGAAAGTAAAAGAATTTTATTGATATGATGAAGGAGTTGTGTGTGAACATCCCTCTTCTCGAAGCTCTTGAGAAGATTCCTGGATATGCAAAATTAATGAAGGACTTGGTGTTGAAGAAGAGAACTATTAATCATGAGGATGTAGGTATCTTACATCATTACAGTATGATTGTATCTCGATCCCTTGTGCAGAAGAAAGGTGATCTCTAAGCTTTTACTATTCCTTATACTATTAGGACATCTAGATTTTCCAAGGCTTTGTGTGATTAAGGTGCACGTATTAACTTGATACCACTAGTAGTGTTCAAATAATTGGGCTTGAAAAACCTATGATGATGCGGTTATTAATGGCAGATCATATAATTAAGAAGCCTATTGGCATATCATTTGATACTTTGGTCAAAGTGGACAACTTTATTTTTTTGATCGATTTTATTATCTAGGATTGTGAGATTAATTCTGAGGTATTAGCCACGGGTAGATCACTGGTGGATATGGAAATAGGTGAGCTTAAGTTCAGGCTAAATAATGAGAAAGCCATGTTCTATGTGCATAGAGCTATGAAGCAGCCGACTAACATGAGGGTGGTTTTGGTAGTAAATAGTGTGATGACCCTAGAGGCCAACCCTATGGTTACCTTGATAAAGTCTGAGTAATAAAGGCCCCCATGTTGTGTTGCTATGTTAAATCAGGCGTTGCTTGGGAAGTAACCCAAGGTGTTTTGTTATTTTTGCATTTTTGATAATTCCTATTATTGTGTTTAACGTTAGATCATGCACCTAAGGTACCAAAGGTATGTTCCTAACTCTCTTAATTTATGGTGGCCTAATGTATTAGGGATAATGCATTCTTATTTGATGGGGTAGGGCTACTTGTGGGTCTAGATGTCCTCTTGGGGTTTTTATTATTAGGTTTTTTTCCCCAAAGAATGTTCATAGTGTAACTAGCATGTTTAGGTTTTATTTATGTTTAATTAGGAGAAAAATGAGGAACCTAAGTACAATTGACATTTTTTGTGGTGTGTTTTTAAGTGTTTGGAAAAATGATACTTCTCCAAAAGTTTTTGTGAACTGTGTGATGTAAATATAAGTGTGACTATTGTGAATCTTTTCATTGCATTAAGATTTGGTACAAAATAATTATAGCTTAGTATTACATGAACTAGATAGGTATTAGTTGGTGATATAACCATATACCATTTGTGTGTGAGGTACTTACCTAGTTTATTTTGTGCATTTAATCCATAACTTGTCCATTTTGTCTTGCCTATATTGTACGATATCTGGTTAAGAAATTATCATAGTCTATTTTTGACTTAGTTTGCTGTTATCCTAAATAATCGTTCAATAATGAATATGTATCCCTTGATCCATGATATGAGCCAACATTAAACTAAAATAAAAATAAAGTAAGGTTGAATGTGATAGAAGAGAGAGAGAGAGAGAGAGAGAAAATAAAAAAATAAACAACTTAAAATGAAAAGAGAATAAATGAAAAGCAAAAAAAGAAAACCACATGCAATCCCTAAAGAACTAATAAAGGATAAAAGGGAGAAATAAAAGAGAAATGGTTGAGAAATGGAGCTAAAATATATGTTTAGTATCAAAGAGGGTGAGTCACTACATATAAAATGTATCGTGCCTTCCCCCAAGCCTACATTACAAGTCGAGCAAAGTTATATAATGATCCTAGTCCAACTATTAGAAAAACTAAGGTATGGAAAATAAAGGCAAGCCCATGGTATTCTATGCCCATTGATTGTATCTTCTTTTTTGAGCATGAGTGTTTTAACATATTCCCTTAAATTGACATGATGATACTGTGAGAGCTGGGACTTCTTTTATATGAGGGTACATGGGTTGTGTTGTTAAAGGCTTATCTATCAGGTAGTGTAGATTCCGTATACGCTTGATTATTTGTTGCTAATGTAATTTCATTTCTTGATTTCTTTGTGTCATAATGTTGTGATACATGTATCTACACAATGGTTTTGAAAAGTTAGAAATAGGAAGGGTAAGAGTTTTTGAGAAAAAATTGAGTTGACTCCCATAGGTGCCTTAGGTTTATTTTAATTAAGCATCCTGTGTTCATTTTTATATGTTAGTTTCCTGTGGACATGCAAATGTTCTAAGTCAAGGGTATTGATGTTCCATGGTCATGGTACTTTTGACGCTTAAAGCATGGAAATTATGCATGAACTTTGGTCTTTTTATTAGATGTGATGTGATTTTATGGTGGTTGGGCAGGAAAACAGGTTGTGGAGCAGAAGAGAAGAAAAAAATGATGGAATATAGCAGAAAGATACTTATGCCCCTCATAAGTGGGGTCATAAGTAGCACTTATACCCCCCCCCCCCATAGGTAGGGTAATAAGTAGCAAAATAAATTTTTACTCTAGCGCCTGCGAAGGCCTACTTATGAGGCATAAATAGTACCTAAGACCCTTGTAAATACCTCTCATAGGTTGGTGATCTAATACCTGGAGTTTTCTCTGAGACTTATAAACCCACCTAGGGCCCGTAGGTACTACCTACGGCCTGTAAGTGTGGCCGTAGGTAGGTGCCGACATGATTTTCCTACTTTTGGGGATAGAATTTTTAAGGTTTCTGATGTAACTATAAATACCACATTGATGTTTTATACTATTGTTTCATACTTTTGATACCTACAACATTATATTGTTCTGAGATACACTTTTGATCTTGAAATTCTTGTTCTTGACTTTTACTGCATGAATTTAATTTGAGATTCTGATTTCTATTCTTAATTTATTGTGATGTTATTCATATGCTTTCTATTATGAATTCTATGGGTGTTCTTGCAAACATGAGTGGCTAAACCTCTTAACTAGGGTTGTGGGAATCTTGATCAAGTTTTATGCACGTATTGTGATTTGTTTGTATTAATTGCTTTCCTAGAGACTGCAAATTCTAACAACTCTTCTGTATTTGATACTAGCTTGAGTGAGAGGTTGAGATTAGGAAAAGAAGATCACAATAGTAATTTGAAGCTACCAACTTTATCTAATTAACTTGAGACTGAGATGAAGTAGTTATGTAACACCCCGCAAAATTCTCTCCTAGTCTGAGCCTTAGAGTGTGTTTTGTGAAGCAAAAATCTGGTCTCAAAAGTTTGAGAGGTATCTTACCAAGTGTGAAATACTTTGAACCATGCAGAATTTCCCTAATATTGACTTTTTTCATGTAGAGCATTGAATAAGCTTTCTTTCGATACCAAATTCGCCCAAATCCGACACTCAGGTGAAGAGTTAGAGCTATTTTAGTGAGACAGTGTGCCACCTGGCACTTTAGCACATTACGGAGCCAGCCAAAATGGCAATCATCAAAATCCAGTGAGCCTTTGCGATTATGGTGCATCGTGCCAAGGCTTAATTTTAGAATTGTCAATTTCCAGTGCACCAATATGATTCCACCGCGTCATGGTGCCTTTCCAGTTTGCAACAAAGGTGGCAACGCGATTGCCACCGCATCGCACCGTCATGCAGTTTCCCAATTCTCTAATTTCCAGTGAGCTGGTGCGATTATGGCGCGTCGCGCCAGCATGTAAAATCGGGATTTTTCAGTTTAATTCCAAGGGCTTTTTGGTCTTTCCCCCTTCTTGTTCATCCTCTTTATATATCTAATAAAAGGCTATCAGCCTCATTTCCCATCTTCAACATCAAAACTAGGGTTTTACAAAATCAAAACCCCTATTTTTTCTTCAAGAAAAATTAATAGAGATCAAGAGAAATCAAGAGGAATCAAGAATCTCTCCAAGAACTTTCAAGAAAAGAGTTTCCCCAAGGTATGTAGATGTTGATTCTTGGGTCCCTTTCATCTGATCTTGAAATTAAGAGGAATCAAGAATCTCTCTAAGAACTTTCAAGAAAAGAGTTTCCCCAAGGTATGTAGATGTTGATTCTTGGGTCCCTTTCATCCAAAAAGCTCAAGTACCCTTTTCTAAACCTCAAAGATTTTATATTTATGAGTTTTTTATGATTCATGTGAAATGAAATTGATATTCCAGCTATTATTGAGTTGTGATTCATGTTTGTTTACAAGGTTTTCAAGCTTTGGCCCTAGTATGTGAAATTTATGTGATGTTCATGATAAATCCTCTTCAAGTTGCTTGTTAGACGATGTGTTTATGCTAATTAAGTGTGGAAATGGTTGAATAAGTAAAGCATGCTCCCCATATGTTTGATAAAATGCTTATGTGAAGAATTAGGGTCATTATGGAATGTTGATTAGGAAACCCCAAATTGTGACAAGCCCATGCATGCCTAGTGTTTGATAAAATGCCTTAGTGAATGAAGCATGATATCATAGCATGAAATACCCAATTAGGTGTAAACCCATGCATGCCTAGTGTTTGTTGAAAGGCCTTAGTGAACAAGTTGAAACATGATAGTAGTAAATTCTCTAATTACGTGCTCTTTGATGCATGCTAAGCCTTTAATACATACCAAATGCTTGAAGAGTAAGTTGTGACATGATAGTATGATATTTTCCAAAATCATGTGCTATCCAATACATGCCAATACTAATATACGTGCGAAGTACTTGATGTAACACCTTGTTGAATAGAGTATGATCTAGTAACATGTTTCCCTTTCTCTATTATATGTCTATGATTCCTAACTTCTGGAAGTGATGCCTTAGTGATTGTAATGGTGAATATATGGTTGTGATTCCTAAATGCTTGAAGTGATACCTTAGTGATTGTGATGGAGAATATATGGTGGTGATTCCTAAATGCTTTATGTGATGCCTTAGTGATTGTGATGTGAATATGTGGTTATGAATGACCGTGGTTATAACTAGTCAAGAATGGTTATGTTTTACCTCTATGTTATCAAGTTCTGGGGATATTTATACTTGACAATTTAGTTGTTGTCTAGAGCCTGTGTCAGTTTTCACGATAATCCCAGTTGGGCCATGACTCTCAGAACTCAGTGACTTATAGAACTCTGTATCCTCAGAAAGATATAGAACTTAAGACATCTCAGTAATCTCAGTAATCTTCATAATACCCGTATCGCTAGTAATCTAGCCTTAGCGTTGTACTCATCTCAGATGTAGTTGTATTCAAGTGTTCAGTTCTGACCTCGGTAATGACCGAGTAATCTATTCAAACTCTTTATCATCAATTAGATACTATGATTCAGTAGTATTCCATCAGATATGGAACCATATAAATTCAGCTTAACTCAGTTAGATCATTTGAGAAACATGAACAGTATCAGATTTAGTTTAGTTTGTGTTCAATTGAGAATTTAGTTCAAAGTCTTTTAGTTGGAAGTAGGAGCTAGCATCGAGTGAATGAAGGGATGGAGGCTCCCCGTCAGAGAGAGTCCGAGTCATTAGGAGCAATCCCTAAACTCCAGAACTACATAGCCAGCATAGGATATAGGAGTCCCCGTTAGTAGAGGTTGTCACCGTTAGAGAGGTTTGACTATTATATTGCCTTAGGCTGACTTCCAGTGAGGGTCATCCATTAGAGAGGCTTGACTAGAGATTTGTTTACCCATGGCACAGTATTGACACCCTTCCAGCTGGGGTAATAGGTTGAACTCCACCTATGGGAGGTCGAGGCATGTCGGTTAAGTAACTACTTCCCATAGTTTTAGTTTCAATATCAATCTTCAAAAATTAGGACTGTGAAGTATAGTTGTCTATCTCAGTGAGAAACTCAGATAGTTATATTGATTCATGACCATCCGTCAGAAAGACTTGGTCTTATATACAGTTGATTATTATCATACCCAGAGATCTCCCGTTAGATAGGCTTGATCTCAGTCCCAGATTCAGTTGTATATTTTTGTTATCAGATCCAGAGATCTCTCGATAGATAGGCTTGATCTAAGTCTCAGATACAGTTGAGTATTCTTGTTATCAAATTCAGAGATCTCCTGATAGATAGGCTTGATCTCAGTCTCAGATTTAGTTGAGTATCCTTGTTATCATATCCAGAGATCTCCTGATAGATAGGCTTGATCTCAGTCTCAGATTTTGTTGAATATTCTTGTTGTCAAATTTGGATATGATCATTTTCTTATCACTGATAAAAGATTCTAGAGTCATCCATTAGAGAGAGGTTAATCTCTGATTCCGTCAGTCGAGAGCAGTGAGCTCAGAATATAGTCATTTATGTGAGTATATTCAGTTAATCAGTTAATAGTATCAGATGATTCAGTGATCCTATATCTCAGTGTTAGTAGTGAGTTCAGATGAGAGTAAATCACTATCTATGTTTTAGTATCTAGGGTTGTGATGATTGTGATTATGGTTTGTGCATTCCTGTATGTTTTCTTGTTCGGTACTCTCATGATTATTCAGTTATGGAACTATTCGTGCATGAGCCCTTGCATTTAGCCTTACCTCATCTGCATACTCGATAAATTCCCGTACTGACGCATTTGTGCTATGGTTTTTTATTTGACACCATAGGTCTAGAGGCACGTGATCTAGAGTTCCCTCAGCAATTCAGTCCTAGTCAGCAGTAGTAGATGTAGAAGTAAGTCCTCTTCATTTGAGGATGATCCTTGTATTATTATTTCATTAGACTTTGTTTATTTTCAGTTGACAGAGTTAGTTGGGGACATATCCCATCAAATCCACAGTTCAGACAGTTAGAGGCTTTTTGGACAGATATATCAGTATTCAATTTTCAATTTTTGAGTATTTTTAAATATTTTGAACCTTATGGCCAGTTTTCGCATTTATTATCTATATTATGCAATATTCAGGTACAGATATCAGTAGAGGGTTGGCTTGTGGTCCTTCAGGATAATGAGCATCGTGTGACGTTTCGGTTCCAGAAAATCAGGTCGTTACAATTAATCTGAGATCCAGGACAAGGGTTAGTAATGCGAAACTTTGAGACTGATAGCATATGAGTAAACTTTACCAAACGGTATCAAGAGACTTTTGGTGATACATAACTTGTTAGATTCTGCATGCAAGGCAATGAGATAGTGTGACGACCATGATAAGTCTGTGGAGTTATGAAGTCAGGAGAATAAAATCCTAGTATTTGTCTCATATTGATTTCAATCTAAAGTGTTCAAGCTTGGTTACTACTACTATTCTCCTGAAATCCCCCCATTTACTATCTGCACTTTCCAACTACATCAACAAGTTCTTGACAGAGATTCATCCTATTCCCTATGGGTTCAACCTCGACCTTTATTGGGTTTTTTATTTGATGGCGACCATGTAATACCTTTTATTAGGTGTAATTTAGGCTACATCAAGAGGGACGATGTGATAGTTTTAATTTTGTAATTTCATAAGCAGGCCCCGTAAGGGATCATTTTAGCCTAATTTTTGTCTTAGAGTGTTAATATGAAATATGGGTATATTCTTGACTTGATGCATAGACTATTATTTTTATAGTGTGGTAGCTGTCGGAGGCTTCTCAAATGGGAAAAGCTTCGAAGTCGAGGATTCTTTGAGTGTTTGGATGTGTCCAGGTAAGCTAGGCTTACCTTGCTTCTAGACTGTGCTTGGTTATGCTATTAGTGGAGTGTTGTCTAGCTATGGGTAGGTATTGGTAGCTCAGTTATTTCTTTAGCATTTGGTGCTTTATTTAGCTGGTTATGGGCCTCTTTTTGGTAGAATTTGGGCCCATTTTCCCTTAGGTTAGTATTCTATCATCCTTTTAAATTAGACTTAGTGCTTGTAGTGCTTTGGGTTGGGATTTAGAATCCTTAGCCTAGGTTAGGGTAGGTGTTTTCATTAAGTTGGGTTATCGAGGTTTAGTAGTGATCCCTACTATCTCTTTTTTTATAGAATGATTAGTATAGTGCCCATTGTGACTTGACAATAATTTTAGTCGTTTGCTTAGGCCATTACCAGGGTTCGTGGGTTGATTTAGGCATTGTTTATGCCTTTTATCTTTGTTACCTCCATAGCGCAGTATTTGAGTTCGGTAATTTCTATATTACTATCATGTATCATTTTTGGTTGGAGTCTAGTATGTGCTCTATTGTTTTCACTTATGAGTTTCAATTTGAGTTTGAAATTCATTATATTGATCATTATTCAACAGTTTTGGTTTGATTCCGGCATTTATTATCATCCTTATTATTGATCTGGGTCGAAAAACTAATAAAAGTCAATAAAAAGGTGGTTATGATTGGGAAAAGTTGTAACGCCCCAAAAATGGGTCCTGAGACATCACACGGTGCTTAGGGTCACAAGTAACCCCAATTTAACCCTTCTACAGGCATACTTACAAGCAACTAAACTAAATACTTAAATATGAACAATTCAGTGGAAAACAATAAAAATTCTCCAAACTTGATCAATACAACATCTGAGTTTACAAGATTACAACTCAGCTTTTACGAATAAAATAGAAGTAAAATACATCGACACTACTGACTGTCTATGCAGCCTCTACTAGTACTGACTATAGATAGCTGGGTCATGACTCCCAACTATCCTAACTCAATACGACTGAATAAAGAAAATCCAATACTTCTCAAATTGCATAACTGACTTGAGCCCTCAAAACAAAAGGATCCATCACTTACTGACTGGAAGCTGCGAACCTGACTGAATATAGTGTATGCGCTACAACTTGTACCTAAATTATGAGACAATGTAGCACACAGACATATATGTGGATCAGTACTTTTAGGATGTGCTGAGTATATGGGGGTGTATGCAATTAAATAATCAATATCATCAAACTTTAAAGAAACATGCATGCAATTATAGATGACTCACACAGCTGGAATAAAATTGAAATCTGAATCTCATAAATCATGAATAAATAAGCATGTAATATAAATCCCGTAAGACATTACACTATATTCTAAAATTTGTATTCTCAAAACTTGTAAGCTAAAGAAAACTTTAAACAATAACTTTCAAAACATATATCTTCATCTTAAGGAGGATAGGACTTTAGGGACTTAGAGAACTTGGACTTGGAGGACTTTGGAAATCTCAAAATCAAACTTTCAACAGATATATACTTTTATATTAATTTGAGTAGGGGACTGCTTTAGGAGTTTCTTCTAACCGACAAAAACCATGTGAGCCATATGGAGTACAACATCGTGCCCACGTTGGGGAGAGCTGCTCTACCCTTGCCATCAGAATATAACCTTAACTTTAGTGATTACTATCTCAGCCGCAGGCCTACAAATCTTAATTCTATAGTGGCACATAGTTCTGTGTATAAGACCTTGGAATCATACCCAACTCGGTGCTAAATACTACTCCCATACTTAGGCTCAAAAATTTTAGAAAATCCACCTTAAAATAACTCAGGGGTCTATAATGAAGACAAAGTTATGCTTCTCTTTTCTTTAATCATAAATACTGTGGATTCCTATCTTAGCTTAGGATCAAAATCAACATTTGCTTTTGAACGAACTTATCAAAACTTGTCATCAAAACTTGAGATCATAATCTTCTTATAAACTCATCATTTGAACTTAGGACTCAAAATATAAAGCTTTAACGCATCAAAATCATATTTAAATTTCATGCTCAAAAATCATGTTAAAAATCTTTCAATCATCTCAATCATGATATTGGAAAATAACTCTTAATATGAATCTCATGATTTCAACATCTAAAAGTTCATGCCTGAAAACAAAAAATTCATAATCATCTTAAAATCTGGAAATTTCAGCTATATATACCAAAATATAAACATACTCATGTAATTCAACTTCAAAAATAATGAAAATCTAATAATCTCATGAATAGAAACATAGGGTATAAACCCAACTTTAATTTTATAGGAAAACATGTAAAATTAACTAACTTTTGTAATAAAATCAAGTTTTTGGCACAAGGACGAAAGATTTATCCTTGTTCAAACCTCACATACCTAAAACTATGAATTTGGATGAACTCTTTCTTTCGGAACTCTATTCGTACAATTGATGGGTGCTTCTTGTTGCTCTCGCAAAGGGGATTCTAAATTTTGAATCAATTTCGAAAAACGACAGTTGAATTTGGAGGGATCTTGATTTTTAGTTTGAGACTATGGGGTTTGGTTCTTGAGGGAATTGGAGAAAATGACCATATTTTGGTCAATTGAGATCTTAATACCGTATTTATGGTTGAATAAGGGTGGGATAAATGACTAAAATTCCCCTAAGTAAACAAACAAAGTCTCAGTTGTCCCTCAATTGATAGGCTGATAGGCTGAAGTAAATTGGGAATAAGTCTTTACTCCGATATTAGATTTTGATAAATTTATTTAATTGGTAAGAATACTCAAATATCTTTCATTTGATATATAGTATCCCTCCAAGTTTGTTATATAAAGAAAGTTATGATGGTTGGAAGTTGGCCCTAAAATTGTGGCCTGAAACGTGCCCGAGATGCTGGAGCATTTCAAAGGCATCTCAAACTAGTGTGTTATGCCCCTGAAAGGCTCCTAAGATGTGCCCAAGATGCTGGATCATTTCAAAGACATATAAAATTAGTTTGTTTTGCCCTTGAAATGCACCCAAGATGAGCCCAAGATGCTGGAGCATTTCGAAGGCATGTCAAACTAGTTTGGACGGAAAATACTCCACTTTGCAAAGTCATAACTTTTAGCTCGGGTATCGGATTTAGTCAAAATTGGTATCGTTGGAAATATAATTCAATTATATATAATTTTTTGGGTATTGATATGAAAAATTCCATGTATATAAAGAGTTATATATGTTTGAAGTAGACCCTTGTAGAATCGAATATTGAATTTTGGACGAATCAAATAATCTTAGTTCAACTTGGTTCTAAATGATTTCTATGAACATTTTTAACCTCGAAATCAAATAAAAGATGAGGATAAAGATCATAAACTCTTATTCACATGAGAATCTCTTGGATTATAGCTTAAACGTTTAGGAACGACGGTTAGAATTCTAGCATGAAAATAGGAGGTATTACATTATCTCCCCTTGGGAACATTCATTCTCGAATGTTGATAGAAACTTGTTTAATCCATAAAGGTATGGAATAACATCAGTATGATATGTTTTCTGAGAAAGGATATAACTGAGATGAAACATTTAAACTTCCATCATGAAATAGAAACTGATTCATGCTGAGAGTTTAGGATTCACTTGAAGTGTTCATGATCCAATCATACATATTGAATTTAGAGGTGATAACTGATGAAAGTATGAATCATAAGACAATAAAACTTAGATTGTACAAGGGTCTTACACTTTCTCAGCTAAAATACTTGAAAAAATTGAGATTATGCACTGAACACTTATGAACTGGGTCATGACTAAATAGCTGAAACTGATACTGATGCACGAACTTAACTAAATTTGCAATTTACATGGATGCAAACTCATTACCTTTTGGAACGTACATACGCAGGACACTGTGGATAGTAAGACTAGGTGAAAAGTTGGAAATCTATAGGAGCATATCTGCTTGCTTGCTAAACGAGATGGCAAGCTATATGGACTAAATCATACTGACTGACCATACTCAAATCTATGAAATTCTACTAACATTAGGGAGTAAAGAATTTTGGGCATGATTTGAGTGAGATATCTGAAGAAAGAATTCTCAGTATAGTTATAACTTTGTAACATGGAACATAGGCTTCTTAAACATAAACTAGTTTAGAATTTCTAGGCCTTAGGCAATGCAACTGCTAGTTTTTGAATCTTAGAAATACTTCTAAAATATTATTTTCAACTTACTTTCTCCCCTTTAATACCATGCTCACACAAGTTCATATAACTTCATATACTAATATCTGATCTGAACTAAATTCTTT
Source organism: Capsicum annuum (assembly GCF_002878395.1). Taxonomy (NCBI): domain Eukaryota; kingdom Viridiplantae; phylum Streptophyta; class Magnoliopsida; order Solanales; family Solanaceae; genus Capsicum; species Capsicum annuum. Next base: position 87,637,462 of record NC_061121.1, read on the forward strand.
CACCATGTTTAAGCCTGACTTGAATCACAGCTTACTACAAATAACATTATAACACTAGTATGAACCATAAATTCAATACCGCAAGTGATACGGGTATAGAAAGCTGTCCAACAAGTTGACGACCATTCACACATATCCAAGCTTGGGATTTATAAAAACCCCAAACCTTGTTCATGAAAATATCCATTTGTGAGTTGGTGATTGATCTACCTAATGGTCTAAATGTTTTTAAGTGTGAAGAGGGGCCTTGAAGTGTAATAAACTTACACTCCAAGTCCACCCTATGGAAAGGGAAATCTGGTCATTTTCTCCTTCATTTATGGTGTAATATAAAAAGACAATATTAGGGTTATTTGGCAGCTAGTTCTTTCATAACATTTTGAGACATAAACACTTGTAATATTAAGGAACTTCTCACTCTTCCATTGGAGAAGCCCCAAATCTAAAAACTCACAAGTAGAGTGATACTTGTGTTGTATCTTGGCTAGAAATAAGGTCTTAAGGTCATAGAGTTCCTGTTGGTCCAAGTAAGAACTTGGTGTTAATATTCTTTAGTCTTAGGGTCCTCTCTTGTTGTTAGGGTTCTTAGACTTGAATATTATATTTCAAGTTACTATCTTCTTGTAATCTTGTTCAGAATGTGTTTTGTAATCTTGAAGTCTAGTGAAGTTGTGTGGGGCTCTTTCAATTCAGTAGAACCTTGTTGACTTGCTGGTTCTTGTTTAAAATTTTATCATCTTGTTCTAAAAATGTTATTATTAAAGACTAGTGATGCAGTGTGTGGCCTATTTCGACTGACTAGCTCTTGTTGTTCAACTTGTTGTTTTTGGTGTTAGTTTATTCATCTTGTTGTTCTTGCTGGATTCTTACATTGTGGACTTGATACTATATTATTTGGTATCAAATAAAGTCTGGTTGTGTTCCTACACTACCAATCTTGGGCTCTCTTGGACGAAAATTCAAAAACAAAAAATTGTTGAAATCTGAAAGTTCCAGAAAAAAAAGAGAAATATGTCCATTTTGTTGTCTTGGCCAAGATTGGTGTTTGTATATTTAGATCTAGGTGTTATTTTACTTTTTTAGTGTGTTTCTAGTGTTGGTTTCTTTCTCACCAACACTAAAAGTGTCTAGATCTAAAGTTGAGCATATAATATTGACCATTGTTGTGGCAACTTGAAGTGGGTTGTAGGTTGTACCTTGTTGATGACAATTGGTGGTTTTGTGTTGTGTTCTTGAAATAGTTAATATTGTGTTCTTGAAGGTTGTTGTGGTGTACATATTGTTCTTCATCTATTCTTAAAAATTAAGACAACAAAGGTGTAAAATAGATCCAAAAGGTTGTAAGACAAAAGTTATAAAGTTGTTGGTGAGAAGACTTGCACACATCACTCCCTAGACTTGACAACCACTTTTTATTAAATCAAGGGACCTTGTTTTGTGAGATTAGTATAGTAAAATCTCACCTTTTTGAGTTTTAAAAATTAAAAAGAGTACAAGACTTTTACTTTTCGTTCAAAACCAATTGTCATCGATTACAAGTTATGTGAATATTGAAATTTCAGATTTGTGACAAAAAAATTGTTGTGTTGGACCAAGGCTAATTACATGCTGCCACATCACCATTACTACTGCCACATCACCAATAAGCTCAAATTTGGATATTTCATAGTTTCTAATTGTTGATTCTTGGTTTCCTTACTTGGTTCTAGAAATAATTAACAAAGTAGTACATTCCTACTAGGTTGTCAATTAGTCCTTTGAATCCGTTTGTTCGTGTCAACGATTACTTCGGTGCTTTTATATTATAAGTTGCTACTTCTTGGTTCTATTACAATGAGAATTCTTTGAGTATTCAAAAAAAAATCCACTCCAGATAAGAGCTTACTCATACCTTAAAGATTTACGGGTTACTAGCCAATCAGCAACACTTGTGGAACTAATGTGTGAAGTGATCCAAAGACTTTAAGTGAGGAGAGGAATTTTTTTCACTAACTTGTTTGCTGATTTTGTAGGTAATACCTTGAAAATGGAAGGGACTACGTCCCAAAATATGGATACTAATGCTCTTGACTCTATGAGGGCCACTCTTGAGGCCGTTACCCGAACACTTGAAAGGTTGAATATGGAAGTTAGAGCTGTGAGAGGGGATTTGACAATAATAAAGGGAGATGTGTCAGCTATTACTGGGAGATTAGAACAAGTGGAGAGTCAAAGGAGCTCTCTCCCTTCTACTCCTCTACATATTTCTTCAAGTGGGCATGATAGAACTTCATCCGCAACTATCACTCCCAAAACAGTGCACCAAATGCTAAATCCACCCCAAGCTCCACTAAATGCCGCAAGCCAAACCACTCATTTCCCTCTAAACCGTGACCCCACTATACCAATACATTTCCAAACTCTCAAGTTCCACAAGATGGACTTGGACGTTAGGTACCACCGTTAAATTTGAACCCTCCCTTCCAAGCTCTATTAAACCAAAGACCACTACCTCCACAAAATCCAATTCCTCCAAATCAAGTTCAAAATATCCAAAACCATCCAGCCCACTTTGAGGAATATGGTATAGAGGGATATGAAGGATATGGAGCCTTTGAGGATGGTTACATAAGAGAGAAAGATATGAGAGGGGGTTGTGGAGATCAAAGGAGATATCGAGGGTATGGAGAAAGGGGAAACTGACACCAAGAGAGATATGTAGACATCAACTCTATCAAGTTGAGCCTACCAATATTTAAAGGTGAAAGTGACCCCGAGGTCTACTTAGCTTGGGAATCGGCTTGTGACAAAGTTTTCCAGGTTAATGATATCTTAGAAGGAAAGAAAAGTTGTTATGCCATAGCTCATTTTGAGGGTTATGCTAACACTTGGTAGGAGTACGTCAAGCGGTTTGGTAATGAATTAGTTGATGGGTAGCCACCACCTTGGTTTCAGCTGAGGTACTTGATGAGACAACAGTACCTTTCTGAGTGTTAACTCCATGAATTGCTTGCTAGATTATACAACTTGCGTCAAGGTAACAAAAGGGTGATGGAGTATATGATGAGTTTTAACAACTCATGTTGAAGCTTGATCATGGGGAACAAATCAGTTATGACATCATCCGGTTCAAGTGTGGTTTGAACAAAGAGATCTCCACTCATTTCACACTTCACAAGTTTAATACCGTTGAAGGTATTTTTCAAGCGGCTCTTGAGATTGAAAGGGAACTTAAAGAGAGGTCATTGTTCAAGGCAAGGGGAGAATCCACCTCGGGTTGGCCTAGAAGCAAGGAGATGGCTCAATTATCTTTGGGTTGGCCTAATAACAAGGACCGAACCACCACTACAAGGCTGCCCGAGCTCAAAAAAGTCTGCAAAATTCATCCAAACCAAAAAGTTCATAAGTATCCTAACCCAAAGGGATTCTAATGTTTCAGGTGCCAAGGTTAGAGACATAAAGCCAATAAATATCCAAACCGATGATGAAGATGATGTGTTGGTGAAGATTTTTATCCATAAGAAGAGGAGTGTATTATTCCAAACTTTGTAGTTAGGCGCATCATGATTAGTAAGGCAATAGATGACCCAAGTCAAAGGGAAAATCTATTCCATACTAAATGTCTTGTAAAGGTGAGTGTGTGCACTTTGGTGATCGATAGTGGTAGTTGTGCAAATTTTGTTAGTGTTGCTATGTTAAACTTTTTGAAGATGCCAAATACACCGCACACTAGTCCTTACAAGTTGCAAGGGTTGAATAAATGTGGTAATTAAAGGTCACCAGGAAATGTGTGATACGGTTTAAGGTGGGAAACTACCACGATGAAGAGCTTTGTGAAGTGATGCCAATGCAACTGTGTCACTTGTTGTTAGGTAGACCTTGGCAATATGATGGCCTACCAAACACGATGGGAGGTCTAATCAATATAACTTGATAAGGATGTCTAAAAGGTCATACTTTATCCTCTTTTGCCTTCCTAAGTAAATGAGTGGCATCAAAAGATGAAAGAATTGAAGGAAAAGGGAAAAATCTAAAAAGGAAGAAAAAAAAGGGAAACTCATAGGTGGGGCAGTATAGGTATCCGAGTCTGCCTCAATATCAAAGGGAAAGGAAAACATTGTTATGTTGGTTAGAAAGAAGGAACTCTTCGTGGATCATGATGAGGATACACCTATGCTACTTTTGGCTCATTATTTTAACACTAACCCCACTAATTCTTCCATTTCTCCTTTGATTTCTCGGGTGTTGCAGGATTATAAAGATGTATTTCCTGAAGAACTTCCGCAAGGATTGCCCCCACTTCGGGGAATTGAAGACCAAATTGCATTTGTGTCGGGCTCACAGTTGCCAAACAAGTCGGCTTATACAAGCAACCCTACGGATACCAAGGAATTGCAACGTCAAGTTGAGGAACTCCTCAACAAAGGGTACATCAAAAAGAGCATGAGTCTGTGTATGGTTCCGGTGCTACTAGTGCTTGAGAAAGATGGAACGTGGTATATGTGTGAGGAATGCCGAGCTATCAACAAGATTACGATAAATTATCTTTACCCTATCCCTAGATTAGATGATATGCTTGATGAATTGAATGGTTCACGTTTATTTTTCATGATTGATTTAAGGAGTAGCTATCACTAAACATGAATTCAACCCGGTAATGAATGGAAAACCGCCTTCAAGACCAAGTTTGGTATCTATGAATGGATGGTTATGCCATTCAAACTAACAAATGCTCCAAGTACTTTTATGAGGCTAATGAATCATGTGATGAAGCGATTTTTTGGAAAGTTTGTTCTTGTCTATTTTGATGATGTCTTGGTTTATAGCAAGTCTTTAGATAAGCATGTGATGCATTTACAATGTATGTTTGATATCCTTAGAAAGGAAAAATTGTACACAAATCTGGAAAAAATCTCCTTTAGTGTTAATGAATTTATTTTTTTGGGTTTTGTTGTTAGTTCAAGAGGGGTTGAAGTGGATGAATCCAAGATAAAACTATCAAAAATTGGCCAATCCCATAAACCGTTGGAGAAATAAAAAGCTTCTATGGGTTGGCTAGTTCTTATAGAAGGTTTGTCAAAGGATTTAGCACCATAGTCTCCCCCTTGACCGAGGTCATTTGGAAAGATCAACCCTTCAAGCGGGGTGACGATCAAGCTAAGGCTTTTGAAGCTTTGAAAGCCATGCTCATCTCTGCGCCTTTGTTACAATTGCCCAACTTTGATAAGACATTCAAAGTCGAGTACGATGCGAGTAAAGTAGGCTTAGGGGCTATTTTAATGCAAGATTTAAAACTCATTGCTTACTTTAGCAAAAAGCTCAAAGGAGCAACTCTAAACTACTCCACGTATGATTTAGAGTTATATGCCTTGATTAGAGCCTTGGCCACTTGGCAACACCACTTATGGCCTAATGAGTTTGTGATCCGAATGGACCATGAATCTTTAAAGCATCTTCAGACATAAGACAAGCTTAACAAATGGTATGCCAAATAGATTGAGTTTGTTGAGACCTTCCCCTATGTTATCTAATACAAGAAAGGTAAGGACAATTTAGTAGCTGATGCTTTGTATAGAAAACATGTTCTTATGCCCACTTTGTCATCAAAATCGATGGGTTTCGAGAGCTTAAGAGGATTGTACCCTAAGGACCCTCACTTTGCCCCTATTTTTAGGGAATACAAAGAATTGGGTAGGGACAAGTGGGATTTTGCTAGGGGTTCAAATCCCAATACCAAGTTTGATGGTTACTTATTTAAAAGTAGACGATTGTTTGTACCCTCTAGCTCTTGCAGACAGTTTCTTATGAGAGAAGTACATGATAGTGGTCTAATGGGTCATTTTAGGGTCGAAAAGACCCTCGAGATATTGGAGGAGCAATTCTATTGGCCAAAAATGCACAAGGATATGGTTAGGATTTATGGACAATGTGTAGAATGCAAAGGAGCCAAATCTCGGCTCCTACCTCATGGGTTGTACACCCCGCTGTCTACCCCTCTACGTCCTTAGCTTGATATATCTATGGATTTCATGTTGGGGCTGCCAAGGACTAGACGAGGCTAGGATAGTATCTTTGTTGTAGTTGATCGATTTTCTAAGATGGCGTACTTTATTCCTTGCTCTAAATGTGATGAAGCACCTAGCATGGACTCTTTATTTATTGATAATGTTTTCAAATTGCATGGCATTCCGAGGACCATTGTGAGTGATAGGGACTCTAAGTTCCTAAGTCACTTTTTGAAGTCCATGTGGGGTAGGCTTGGTACCAAGTTGTTGTTCTCTACGTCTTTCCACCCACAAAATGATGGCCAAATAAAAGTAGTAAATAGGACTTTGGGTGCTATGATACATTCCATAGTTAAGAGAAAAATTACTTCTTGGGAGGAGCACGTACCATTGATTGAGTTTACCTATAACCGTGTCATATACTCAAGTAAGGAAATGACTCCCTTTGAGTGTGTATACGGACTCAACCCCCTTACCCCTTTGGATTTAACACCTTTTCTAAGTGATATCATGGTTATCTTAGATGGAAGCGGGAAGATTCTATGTAGAAGTTCCATGAGAAAGTGCGGCTTCGACTTGAGAAGAAAAACCAAGAAATTGAAAGTAGGGCCAATAAGGGGAGAAAGAAACTCATTTTTGAACTGGGAGATTGGGTGTAGGTGCATCTTCAAAAGGATAAGTTCCATCTCAAATAAAGTCCAAATTGATGTCGAGGGGTGATGGTCCACTCCAAGTACTTGAGAAAATCAATGACAACGCCTACAAGATTGACCTTCCACCGGAATATCAAGTGCACAACACTTTCAAAATGTGTGATCTTTCTCTCATGGATACAATTTAAAATGACCAAATTCCAAATTTAAGGTAAAATTCCTCTTAAGATAGAGAGCATGATACGGGTGTAGCAAGCTGTCCCACAAGTTCATGACCATTCACATGTAGCCAAGCTCAGGAGTTACAAAAAATCCAATCCTTGTTCATGAAAAAGGCTGTTTGTGAGGTTGTGATTGATCCACCTAATGGTCTAAATGTTCTTAAGTGTTAATATGGTCCTTGAATTGTAATAAACTCACACTCCAAGGCGACCCCATGGAAAAGGCAATCTGGTCATTTTCTCCTTCATTTATGGTGTAATATAAATAGAGAATATTAGGGTTATTTGCCAGCTAGTTCTTTCATAATATTTTAATACATAAACACTTGTAATATTGAGGAACTTCTCACTCTTCCATTGGAGAAGCCCCAAATCAGAAAACTCACAAGTAGAGTGATACTTGTGTTGTATCTTGGCTAGAAACAAGGATCTTGAGGTCATAGAGTTCCTCTTGGTCCAAGTAAGAACTTGGTGTTAATATTCTTAAGTCTTATGGTCCTCTCTTATTGTTAGGGTTCTTAGACTCTTGAATATTACATGTCAAGTTACTATCTTCTTGTAATCTTGTTAAGATTGTGTTTTGTAATCTTGAAGTCTAGTAAAGTCGTGTGGGGCTCTTTCAATTCACTAGCACCTTGTTGACTTGCTGTTGCTCGTTGAAAACTTCACCATATTGTTCTAAAAACGTGATTCTTAAAGCCTAGTGAAGCCATTTGTGGCCTATTTCGATTCACTAGCACTTGTTGTTCAACTTGTTGTGTTTGGTGTTAGTTCATTTATCTTGTTGTTCTTGCTGGATTCTTGCATTGTGGACTTGGTATTGTATCACCAAGTATTTTCACAACTTTTCCTCTCTAAGATGATTCTTCTTATCACTTCAATGACTAACTTTAAACTCTTACTATGGATTCACTAAAGCATATTACATTCCTCCACTTACATCCCAACATGACATTCAAGCCTATCATTATAACCGCATATGAACTTCAAGGTAAACACTCATAAAGTCTTACTCCTCCTAGTCTCTAAACCTCTATCAACAACAACATTCTTGCACTATTTTTAAGAACATACATACAAAGCTTCAACTAACCACAACATATACTAAATACTTGGCCTCAATCTTACTTCACACTTAGCCTTAGCTAAAATGGGCATACGCTGATCTTTTCTCAACAACAAGCATTTACTCTCTCCTATCTAAACAACTATTCATCATCACTATCTTAACGTAGGAAGAGGTCATAAAAGGGCTAACACATCCTACCTGAAGCACGGAGGAATACTATACATAACTTTAACACTTAACTGAGGCCTGAGGAATAGAATGTTAAAGGTATAGATTCGTTAAAGAGATCAAAACTGAGGGTATACATGATATACACAAGATTTCACTAGGATCATGAGTTTCTAAGAACTAATATTACTCTGAAACATGAGTTCATACTTATCATGAGTGGTTCAACATAAGATTGGAGTTCATGGATATCTGAGGAATGACTCGAATCATAGACTGAAGATGTTACTTACTTACTAGAAACCAATAATGGACTTGAGTACACATGAAGTGTATAAGCATTGGCCTTTGTCATGGATCGATCACACATGAAATGAATCTGATGTGATAACGATTGAAATCCAATGAATACCCTAGAGGAAGAAAGGATCACTATCTCATCGCAACTTTTGTTGACATATAATGCAATCTAACTCTCAAAACTTGATTCGGTTCTTCACTCTACCATCTCCCCCTTAGATCAAAGATGACATTCTACGTTTATGAAACCCTTTACTAACTCTAATATAAACTACAATCCCTTTAATCTAGAGTCTAGGGCATAATAATACCCATAATTAATAAACTTGCCTTGAAAGACTACACCTTAAAGTGTAAAACTCACTGCTAATACTTTATTCTAAGATGCAGCTTTATCTTTCTGTGTCCTCAATATTCATCATCTAATAACTTGAACACTTACTTAGAATCTTTAGGAGTATCACCATACCATGAGTTCACACCAACTAGTTCTTCAATTCTACTTTCTATTATCTCAATCTTAAAAAACTCAACTTAGGTTCCAATACTTGACTCGGATATCTTCAACCCTTAATGAACCATACTACATCCGTCATAGCCTACCAATATCGAATATCCAAACTTATATCTCTAGATCATGAGAATTAAGATCCTAACAAAAGGCTCAACACTATTAATCAAAACTCCTTAACTTAGCTATTTAGAACATTATTACCATCTAAGTAGTCGTTCTCCACCAAAAAAAATCAATGGTACTACTGGCCACACACAACATGCCATAATGCTCAAAAATAATGCAGCCCCATATTACCTTGGGCATACTTCTACATCATTCATACAACATTGTACTTAATCTCAAATCAATAAACTTACATTCTTGCATTCACTGTTTCAAGCCTACTGGTTCACCTCCATACAACTAGCATCACTAATCAAAATCATTATTAACAACAAAACCTCATATACTAATCTCACTTGGAAACCATAAAACAAAACATCAAGAAACACTAGCCCACTATAATCTCATAACCACAATAATTGATCAATAATCGTATCGCCTATCTTATTTACAATCCATTATTACATCCTCCTTCTACACATCACTACTAATTACCTATCTATACACCTAATCTTCTTTTATAGTTTTATACTTTTCAACTAAAGTTCTTTTTGTAGTCCCAAGGGATACCTAAATTGGCAATACTAAGACACCCAATACTTTCATCAACAACCCATACTTTCTAACACAACAAATACCATCATTAACATTTTACAAACTTCAAGCAAATAATAATTCAACTTAACTAATAACTCTTTCTCTACCTTCCACTAAATTAACACACAAGGACATATCACTTCATTAATAACTCAATCTTATGCAAAAAGATTTAGCTATACATATATTCAATAAATCACCCTTACCACTTCTCTGGTCATTACGCCTCTAAACCCCTAGTTCTAACCGACACAAGAACAACAAGATGAAAAACAAGTTGCTAGTGAATCAAAATAGGCCCCACACGGCTTCACTAGACTTTGATTTTTGTGTTTTGAATAAGAAAATGAGATAAATAGCAAGGCAACTATTCTAGTAAATCAAAAGAGCTCACACAAGTTCACTAGACTTTTATTTTCAACAACACAATAATAACAAGATTACAAGAGATAGAAACTTGACGTATACTATTCAATGATCTAAGAATACATATCTTACTCTATCTTAACTGAAGAACTCATAAGAATGAGGGAATAACTTTAAACTTGAGGGGCTTATAACATACTAGAAGGCTCCTCTCAAGCCGCTTTGTAAGACTTCTAAAAGTTCTTGCTAACAAGTCTGAGAGCATTATCTGGGGAGGAACTAGAACTTGTTGATCATGCTATCTTAAGAATAATACATGGATAGGGAAGTATAGATTTACATTATGGATTCTGAGGAGGAATCTAAAAGCACAACTAACTTAGGCTTAGTGCACGATTTTCATAAACATGAATAAAACACTTCAATCTTCAGAAATTAAAAGCACTCATGGGATACTTTCTAACTCGCCTACAACCCATAACTATCTGTGAAGACTGTCTGAGAAAGTACTATCTTTAAATATTAAAGCTTGACTATTTCTTATATCCTGAAATGTTTCTTAGAGAACCTTTTTATAGCATGATCTGAGACTTAAAAGAAGGGGAACATTTCCTAAATACCCTATAGCCTCTCAAAGAAAAGTACAAACACCTCTGTACCATTCTACAAGACTCTACTAAACACGGCTTCACAAATACCCTAGGACACTTGAACTCTGTGCTCTGATACAATGTTTATAATGCCCCAAAAATGGGTCCCAAGACATCACACGGTACTTAGGATCACAAGTGATCCCAAGTTAATACTTCTACTAGCATACTAACAAGCAACTAAATTAAATACATAAATCTGAACAAAATCAGCAAAAAATAATAAAACTTCTCTAAAATTGATCAATACAACATCTGAGTATACAATATTACAACTCTTCTTTTACTAATAAAATGGAAGTAAAATACATCGACACTACTGACTGTCTATGAAGCCTCTACTAGTACTGGCAATAGATAGACGGGTCATGACTCCCAACTATCCTAACTCAATACGACTAAATAAAGAAATTGCAATATTTCTCAAACTGTATAACTGACTCGAGCCCTCAAAACAAAAGGACCCATCACTTACTGATTGGAAGCTACAAACCTAACTGAATATGGTGCATGTGCTACAACTTGTACCTACATTATAAGACAATGTAGAACACAGACATATATGTGGATCAATACATTGAGGATGTACTGAGTATATGGGGTGTATGAAATTAAATAATCCATATCGTCAAACTTTAAAGAAAATATGCATGCAATTATAGATAACTCACATAGCTGGAATAAATCTAAAATCTAAATCTCATAAATCATGAATAAAGAAGCATGTAATATAAATCCCGTGAGTCATTACACTTTATTCTAAAATTTGTATTCTTCTCTTATTCTCAAAATGTGTAGGCTAAAGAAAACTTTAAACAATAACTTTCAAAACATATGTTTCATCTTAAGAAGGATAGGACTTTTGGGACTTAGAGAACTTGGACTTGGGGGACTTTGGAAATATCAAAATCAAACTTTCAACATATATATACTTTTATCTTAATTATAGTAGGGGACGGATTTGGGAGTTTTTTCTAACTGACATAAACCATGTGAGGCACATGGAGTCAAACGTCTTGCCCACGTTGGGGAGAACTGCTCTACCCTTGCCATCGGAATAGAACCTTAACTTTAGTGATCACTATCTTGGACTCAGGCCCATAAATCTCAATCCTACGGTGGCACGTAGTTGTGGGGTATGAGTGCTTGGAATCATACCTAACTCAGTGCTAAATACTATTTCCATACTTAGATTCAAAAATTTTGGAAAATCCACCTTAAAATAACTCAAGGGTCTATAATAAAGACCAAATTATGCTTCACTTTGCTTTAATCATAAATAGTGTGGATTCATATCTTAGCTTAGGATCAAAATCAATCTTTGCTTTTGAAAGCACTTATCAAAACTTGTCAATAAAACTTAAGATCATAATCTTCTTATAAACTCATCATTTGTACTTAGGACTCAAAATATAAAACTTTAATACATCAAAATCATATTTAAACTTCATGCTCAATAATCATGTTAAAAAGCTTTCAATCATCTCAATCAATATATTAGATAATAACTCTTAATATAAATCTCATGATTTCAACATCTCAAAATTCATGCTCAAAAATAAAACATTCATAATCATCTTAAAATCTGGAAATTTCAGCTATATATACCAAAATATAAACATACTCATATAATTCAGCTTTAAAAATAATAAAAATCTCATTATCTCATGAATAGGAAAATAGGGTATAAACCCAACTTTAATTCCATAGAAAAACATGTAAAATCAACTAACTCTTGTAATAAAATCAAGTTTTAGGCACAAGGGCAAAAGATTTATCCTTGTTCAAATACCACATAACTCAAATTATGAATTTGAATGAACTCTTGCTTTCGAAACTCTATTCGTACAGTCGATGGGTGCTTCTTGTAGATCTTGCAAAGGGGATTCCGAATCTTGAATCAATTTCAAAAAATAATGGTTGAATTTGGAGGGATCTTGATTTTTAGTTTGAGACTAAGGGGTTTGGTTCTTGAGAGAATTCAAGAAAATGACCTTATTTTGGTCAATTTAGAGCTTAATCCAATGTTTATGTTTGAATAAGGGTGGGAGAAAAGACTAAAATACCCCTAAAGAAACAACCAAAGTCGCAGTTGTCCCTTAGTTGACAGGCTGATAGGCTGAAAGTAAATTGGGAATAAATCTTTTACTTCGATATTAGATTTTAATGAAATTTGTTGAATTGGAAATAATACCCAAAGAGCTTTCATTTAATATATAAAAGACGTCCCAGTTCATTATATACACCAAGTTATAATCGTTGGAAGTTGACCCTAAAATTATGGCCTAAAATATTCCCGAGATATTGGAGCATTTCAAAGGCATCTCAAACCAGTGTATTATGCCCCTGAAATGTGCCCAAGATGCTGGAGCATTTTAAAGTCATCTCAAACCAGTGTGTTATGACCCTGAAATGCACCCAAGATGCTCCCAAGATGCTGGATCATTTTAAAGGCATGTCAAACCAGTTTGGATGGAAAATACTCCACTTTCCAAAGTCATGATACAAATATGATGAGCACAAAGGAATACAAGGCAAGGTTAGAGGCTTAACCTTTGAGATTGGTAAGTGTTTGGAGCCTTTTAAAGTCTTGTCAAGTTCAAGGAGGAGAAGGGAATCAATACACTCAAGAGGCGCCTCACTTGAAGGGCAAGAAGGACTTTTCACTTTATATTCCAACACCCAAGAGGCGCCATAAGTTAGGGCTACTATGGTCCTTTAAGATTCTTCTTTTACACTCCAAAGGAGAACCCTTCATTAAGGGTATTTTAGTCATTGTAATATAATAGTATAAATAGACCTATTAACTTCTATTTTCCTTAGACTTAGATGAATAGAAATTGAGTACTACTCTTAGTGTAGTTTCTTTCCTTAGGGTAGGGCTTGGAAAATCCATCTTAGTTTAGTTCTTGGAAAAGACATCCAAACTTGAGAGATTAATACATTTGATGGATTTTACTTGTGTTGATCAATTGTCAAGAAAGGTGTGTTTGACAAAGTGTGAGTCCTTTGGGTCACCTAAGAGAGTGGTTTGAGCTTCCATTAGTAAGGTGTGATTGAATATTTGATACATCTTCTTCATCTCCTTCTAGTGTGGTCAAGTTTTCCCTTTATTTACTTGATGATTTTTGTATTCTAGTATCAATTTCATGTATTTTGTAGTATTTAGGGTATCATTTGGTATCAAATCCATGTTTTAGAGTTGTTCCGACAACTCTAAGTCTTGGATTATTGATTACCTTGAAGAAAATCAACAAAAAAGAGTGTAGAAAATCGAAAAGTCTCACAAAAAATATTGTTAACCTGTTTTTGTGTTTTGAGAGATTTTTAAATCTTAGATCTACATGTTTTTATGGTGTTTTTTTGGTTTCAAGTGCTATATTCTTGTTCCCTATCACCTAGGGAGTTTAGATCTACATTTGAAACAAGATGTGGTTGTTTTTTAGCTAGATCAACCATTGTTGTGCTTCGTTTGAAGCTTTTTTAAGGTGGAAATGTGTGGGTTGTGATAGTTGGAAATTTTTGTGGCTGATTTTTTGTTGATTGAGCCTTCCTTGTCCTAAGAAACCTAGATCCAAAAGAAAAATTGAATTCGGGGTTCATTTGCCTAGTGGTCAAACTTTGGTCAACTCTTGAATATTCATATTGTTCTTCCTCAGTCTTCATATCTTGTTGGAGAAGAATATTCAACAGTTCTTGTTTGATCTTGAAAAGAGAGGAAAGAGAGTGTACTAGTGGTTCAAGGCAATTTCCAAGAAGCTTCCTAGTCTTGCCAAAAGAAGAAAACAACAAAGACAAAAGGAATCTTCAAGTACAATTGCAAGTACAAGGGGGGACCAATTCATTTCTAATTCATTTTAAAGCTTGAAAAGGCTTCAAACTTGAATATTTTTCCCTCCAAATACAAGAATTTGAGAATTGAAAATTTTGAAAAATGACATCCAATTACAAGCTGCCATGTCATCACTATATAAATAACCAAATTTAGTTCTAAATTTAGATTTTCTTAGTTTCTAATTTTTTATTCTAGTTTCTTTTGAGTTAAGTCTATCACTAATTAGCAAACTAGTAAGTACCTACTAGGTTGGTAATTAGTCTAAAGTTTATTTAATTTGTGTCTTTGGTTTTTTGTGTGTTTTTCTCATTTTAAAGTCGTAGTGTTTTGTTGATTCAAGTTTGTACATCACTTTATTTGAGTCATTTCAAACAAATATTGATTCCAAACTAAAGTTTCTCATCACTCAAGTAACTTACCAAGTATTTCCAACTATCCAACACTTGAAAGGCCAAGTGTGAGGTGAGGTTGAGTGTGAATGAAGTGAGGTTTTTTGAACTAACTTGTTTGTTTGTTTTGTAGGTAAGCCTTTGTTGTGTTTTGCTCTTTTTAGGTATATTTGACCAGGGAACCCGAGGGTTCTTCATCCCAACCTTTGGGAAATGATATTGTGGAAGCATTGAAGGCTCACTTTGATGCCTTAAGCTGAGAGTCAAAAGGTGATATAGATGCTATGGGGAGACACATAAAAGGTGATATGGATGCTATGAGAAGTGAAATTACATCCTTGAAGGGTGGTGTGGCTAGAATGAAAGTGGGGGTTGATAGATTATGTGGTATACTATTTCTATCAAAAACTCCACAAGTCCAAATCCCTCAAAACCGAAGACCCCACACTCCACAAAATTCCATGCCATAGATCCAAGTCCATCACCAATCAAATCCAATGCCTCCTCCCTAAGATCCACTAAACAAAAACCACTCCATTCAACTAAGAGAAGAGATGGTGATAGAATCCATAGAGAATGAGGTCAATCCTCAATATGGAGAGAAACTTAGTGGTAGAATACAAAAAGAATGTGAAGTAAAGAGAGCAAGGAAAAGGGAAACCGTGGGTAGTAAAGTAGGAAAGGGAAAGAAATATGTGCTTGTGGGTCTAGTCCATGAAGAACCCTCATTACTCACTAACCCAATACTAGAATTTTACCTAGTATTTTCTCTTCTTATGTGTAGGTTCTAGGCCCTAGAAGTCCCAAGGAGGAGCCCAAGAACGTTCCATCTAAAGCCTTGGCCGAAAGTCCCCATTTGGGGACAAGTGATGACGAAGTGAGTCCAAAGGGAAAACTTGACCTATTCCCTTGTAATAAAGAGCATGAAGGCTTCCCTAATGCTAAACAAGATGGAAAATACACTTCTTATGATTCACAAGGTGACATTTCTACACTCTACACTTCCTTGAACTTGAATTGTTGTGATGTGGCTAGTAGTGGCAAAATTGTTATAGTTTCAGATTTTCTTAGTGTAGAAGTTTATGAATCTTCCTTTGGTGATACTATTGGTGTTTTTAGGTTGCATAAGGACCAAGCTCTTGTTGTCAGTGTGCAAGCACTAGTTTATTCTTTAGATGACAAAATCAATTCTTTTCGTAAGAATGATTTGTGTCCATCTAGTGCTAGCACTTTTATAACTTGAATATGGTTCCATTACCAAGTGACAAGAGTATTCACATACTAGATGGCCATTGTGAAAAATAAGTAGGCTACCCTAGTTCAAATAATGGTAAAACTGGTACACTCTACCCTCCCTTAAGCTTAAAATATTATGATGTGGCTATTAGAAGCCAAGGTGATATGAATTCAGGATTACATGGTGTAGAAATATGTTATTCTTTTCTTCGTAGTTCTCTTGTTGTGTATAATTATCAGTGTGCTCCTAAGAATAACTCACTACTTGTACATGTGAATGAGATATTGAAATTTCTCAAGTAGGTGTTGATGCTTGTGATGTTGGTTTTGTCAATGAGTATGGTCCTTTGAACTTGTGTGATGAAAGCCATAAAGTTAGTATTGTTCAACGTGGCCATATGTATGCCAAAATTGCGTGTAATGCCTTAGGAAGTTATGATTTTGATCCTCAAGTGAAAAGGGTAGGTAGTTACGGCCTTGTCCCATGTCTACTACTTTTCTTTTACCCCAAGGTACTTGTAAGGTGTTGGAAGTGTAGTTTTCATTCATGCTCATTATCTTTTACTATCGATTCTATTCACTTCTTTGGAATCCTTTATGCTAAACTTTTCATATCGAATACCAAGGATATGTGAGTATATGTCCAGTGTGAACCACCTTAGAGTGATGGACCTTGTGTTGCTAAGGGATGTTTTCTAAGCCGTATGTCCCCAATTTTGAATATTTGTTTTCCCTTGAAAACATGTACCAAATATGTTTGTTTCGGCTTGTGTTCCTAATTACTTGATGTTTACTTTAAGGGTGTCCTTTGTTATGTTAGTAGTGATTTTCTTACTCCTCACAAAGGATGGTTTGTTGTATTCTAAGAGTGTACCCCCATGGCATGTTTACCTTAATTATGTTACTAATGCTAACCCTCCTATCATGAGGATTGTGTGTTTTTTTTTCTTCCCTTTGGTTTTGCAAGGTATGAATTTGAGGACAAATTCCTTTCAAGGTGGAGAGGATGATACAAGAATGAAGATGGTCAAAGTCTCAAGCTTCAGAATTGGCAAGTGTTTGGAGCCTTTTAAAGTCTTGTCAAGTTTAAGGAGGAGAAGGGAATCAATACACTCAAGAGGCGCCTCACTTGAAGGGCAAGAAGGACTTTTCACTTTATATTCCAACACCCAAGAGGTGCCATAAGTTAGGGCTACTATGGTCCTTTAAGATTATTCTTTTACACTCCAAAGGAGAACCCTTCATTAAGGGTATTTTAGTCATTGTTATATAATAGTATAAATAGACCTATTAGCTTCTATTTTCCTTAGACTTGGATGAATAGAATTTGAGTACTACTCTTAGTGTAGTTTCTTTCCTTAGGGTAGGGCTTGGAAAATCCATCTTAGTTTAGGTCTTGGAAAAGACATCCAAACTTGAGAGATTAATACATTTGATGGATTTCACTTGTGTTGATCAATTGCCAAGAAAGGTGTGTTTGAGGAAGTGTGAGTCCTTTCGGTCACCTAAGAGAGTGGTTTGAGCTTCCATTAGTAAGGTGTGATTGAAGATTTGATACATCTTCTTTTGTTAATCACAGAGTAGAAGTAAGGGTCTCTCTACTATCTTTATATTTATGCAATTCTTCTTCTTCATCTCCTTCTAGTGTGGTCAAGTTTTTCCTTTGTTTACTTGCTGATTTTTGCATTCTAGTATCAAATTCGTGTATTTGGTAGTCTTTACGTTATCAAGTCATAACTTTTAGCTCGAGTATCGAATTTTGGCCAAATTGGTATTGTTTGAAATATAATTTAATTATCTACAATTTGGTGGGTCTTGATATGAAAAATTCCATGTATATAAAGAGTTATACATGTTTGAAGTAGATCCTTGTAGAATCGAATATCGAATTTTGGATGAATCAAATGATCTTAGCTCAACTTGGCTCTAAATAATTTCTATGAACATTTTTAACCTCAAAAGCAAATCAAACACGAGGATAAAGATCATAAACTTATATTCACATGAGAATCTCTTGGATTAGAGCTTAGATGCGTAGTAACGATGGTTAGAATTCTCACATGAAAATATGGGGTATTACAAAAGCACACCGGGTACCTATGGACTATATTCTAGATTATTTTAGACACGTTAATTCCATGTTTCATCATTACTTTACAATATCCTTAGTTTGTACCCTTTAGGTTTATAGGAGCTCAATTGAATTTTTTTTTGTTTGTGCCCTTTAAGCTTATAGGGGTTCCAATTAGGTTATAGCTAGATTTTATTTCCACATTTGCACAATTATTTTATTTTTGTATTTTATCGATCAATATGTTTTACTATTTCCATATTTTCCTCTTTTATTATTCACTTTAGTTGTCTTTTCGCACTTTATTTATCTTTTACTATAATTCTGCTCAATCGACCTATGATGTCTACTGAGTACCTATTGTTTTTGGTACACATATTTACTTCTACATCTTTTCTCTGATGTAGATCTGAGTACAAGTCACCGCTAATAATGTTATCCTTGGGCTTGCTGTTGATTCAGAGATAGGATGAGCTTTTGTAGCCTGGAGCTGATCCTTCTCCTTCTATTGATTTTGGATAGTACTTTGTACACTATGAGACTATGTTGTATATTTGTCACTATTAGTACTCTATTTTTGTTAGTGTCTCTTATACCAATGTAATACCCCTGGAATACACCCTGGATGCCACACGGTGTTACAGTCTCGAGAGACCACAAGCTAACCCCTGAGCTGGTACCTGCGGTGAGCACTGACTACTATACTGATAATGAACATATGAAGAAATAACTAAATATGTCATAAGGTTTCAATACTAAAAACAATACAACTGAAATCCACAAATCTGAGACATATGTGAAAATGCTAAAAAACTGACTGATAAAATTGATAACTGATTATTTGAAATATCCAAAAGTCTCTAAAATTGATTGAATGAGAGTTGATGGGACAGTCCCCAACTAACTCCAACTGACTACCGAACTGAAATACTAAAATAACATAATTGATCCTCAAACTATGAGGACTCACCACTGCTACTATTGCTGATGCGCTGGGAGGTTTAGGTGCGGTCGGGAACCTGAGCATCTGAACTATGATATGATACATCATAGCGCAAGAAATGAGTATGAGGTCAGTACTTTGAATGTACTGGTATGCTAAATGAGGTTAGGCTAATGTGCATGGGCTCATGTGCATGAATAATAATTGAATGAACGAATAGCATGAGATAACTGATACATGGAACGCATGAAAATTGTAAAATCTGAGGATGCATGACCAAGCATATAACATGATATTAGAATAGTCTGTAAACTGAAATGCTGAAATTTGAATACTGATTTAACTGATAAACTGTATTCTATGATCAAGCAAACCTGAACTGACTATTAAACTATGACTGGACTGAAACTATGGGAGTTATCATCTAACCGACATGCCCCAATATGAGCTAATTGGTTCTCACCTAGGACCCCAGTTGGAAGGATCTTTGTATCATGCCATGGGTACTAACATTGGCTATTTTGATCCACTAAAGTGAAGTCTCGAAGGACTAATGAATCTCCCTTTACTGGAAGGTGCTCTAGTGAGATATATGTCAACCCTCAACTGACAGGTTAACATCTCAACCTATGCTGGATACGTAGTTCTTGAATGCGGGGACTGCTACTAAAGATCATACCCTCAACTGGCAGATGAGCCCCCATCCCTGGGTTCGCTCAGTGCTAAATCCTACTCCCAACTGAACTAACTCGGATTACTAAACTAATTAAAATTTAACTGATTATGATAACTGACTGAATGAGTAATGCTCATACATATCTGAAATCATTCTGAAATATACTGAGACTAAGTAAACAGCTAAGTGTTTACTTAAGACAATGTGTTTATTAGTTATTCATTGTAATTTATAACGTAAAGATTATTTGACTACTGCATTTACAAATTTCTTATTTGTGCAAAATTGGATTATAAAGACATGAAAATGATAATCAATTTTAAATCAAGTCGAAGGCAAGCCAAATATACACTGATATCAAAGATTACATCTAAATGTTTAGAAGATTATGAAAATGTGAAACAAAAATAGTTTAAAACATTGAAGAGCAAATTTTTTTAACACTTTGAAACAAAACTTGGAAATGAAATGCTCGAGTAATTGATTTTCAAAGAATGACAATATTTGAAAACCTAATTTTAGGGAAGAAAATTTTAAAAAACCAAACATTATACGAATAAACTATGTGTACTTTTAGGGTGTGTTTGGTATGAAGGAAAATGTTTTTCAACAAGTTGATTTCTTACTTGTTTTCTTATGTTGGGTTGGTGGATTGAAAATATTTTTCGAAAAATATTTTCTAGTATTTTGTTGGTGAATGAAAAATATTTTTCAAAAAATACATTTTAGTGTTTAGCTAAAGCGTAAAATACATTTTAGAATCCTTTTTTAAAAATAAATTTAAAAAGATTAAATACTTTTTAAAAAAATTGAATTTTAGGGGTGGGGATAGGGGTAGAGAGTGGGGGTAAGGGTAGGGGTAGAGGGTGGGGTGGGGTAAGGGTAGTATCAGGGTAATAGGTTATTGAGGGTGGGCTGGGGAGATAGATGATTTTGAGAATTGTATGAATATTTCAACTTTAAAGTGAGGTTGAAAGAGTTTTGAAAATGTTTTCTTTACTTTTTGAAGGGAAGTCAATTTCCTTAAATTTAAGAAAAATAAGTTGGTTTGAAAAATATTTTCAAAAACATATAAGTCAACCAAACATGAGAAAACTTACCAAACACATAAATAGTGCTTTAATGTGTATTATTTTGCCTGTGATGTAACTTTCATATTTATTTAATTGAATTACAATTATAATTTCAATACACAGATTTTTATTATTACTCGTGGCATACAAAATATTGAGTATTTATAATCTATAATATATTAAAAGTGTGAAGGGCCTTAGAAATATTATTTTAACTTTTTGCCCTTCATTAAAAGCTTTTACTTTAGACAAAATCGTCTTTTCATTATTTTTTTCTAATATTTAAGAGTTGCAAATTAATTGAATATATTTAAGGTAAAATCTTTCTTTATTAGAAGTCATCAAAATTAATAACAACTAATACTTATTCCATTATTTTAAAAAATTTTAAATCAACTAAATTTGATTTTAAGAAGATTTGAAAAATCTAGAAATAAATAAAAATATTAGAACAAGAAAAAATTAATTTAATTATAGACAAAAAGAAAATAATCATACCACAGATATGGTTCAAATTGATGCGTATCTTTTAGTCTCTGACAGCAAGGGAAAGAGGTACTACATGGCAAATACAAAAGTGATGATCCATCAACCACTTGAAACTTCTGGTGGTAAAATATATATATGTACTTATACTAAAATATATGTTTAGGTTTACATTATTATATTAAAGTGTGAAGGATATTTGAAAAGTGATTTGAACTTTTAACACTTCATTAAAATCTCTGTAATAGATAAATTATTTAATTTTAAATAATCAAACGTCACATGTGCGAGGCACGTGCCTCGCACGTGTAGTTAAACTAGTATATCAAATAATGAAGGAAAGAAACAAAGCAATATATAGACAAAAAAAAAAGACATAAAATTACCACTAAACTTGTTAGCTCCACGAGTATTTATTTACCCTCCTTAACAGCTTTAAGTGAATAAATACAATCCTAAAAATATAATACCATTCTCACAATAGAAAGTGCAATATACTCTCGGCATATCATTGTCATGTCAGCGCCATATCATTGCCAAGTCAAAGCCATGTAAATAATTAATTTTAAAAAATAATCATATTATTATATATATAAGAAAAAGAAAACAGTATCCCTGCCCCATCACATTTCTTCTTCATACTCACCCACCCAAATCCACCATCTTCAACCCTCCCCCTCCCTTCGCCTTTATCCTTCTTCGAACCTCCATTAATGCCTTTTTAGTTATTCATTAGTTTCTCCATGTAATTTTTTTTTCCATTTTTTTCACAAATAACAAGCAACTTCATCTAGGGAAACATAATAATTACAAGTCAACCACAATTACTTCAAAGCCATCGAGACAAAGACTTAAACTGAAGGGAACTTCCAAGACACTCAAAATATGCAATCTCTTTGTCAATATTTTAGCATAAAATAATCCTAAAATATGTTTATATGTTTTATTTTCTTTTGGTCATAAATCTCAATTCTAATAAGAATAAAATTTTGATAATTTTACTAATTTTTATTGATAATTTTGCTCTCTTTAATTTATCAAAATATTTTAAAAAAAATAGAAAAGATAAAGAAAATAAAGGTACATAAGGCATGGATGGAATGGGGGCTAAAAAGAGAGGAGAGAATTGGGGGAGGAAAAAGAGAGAGGGGAAGGATTTGTAGACATAAAATAAGGAGTGGGGGTTTGAAGAAGGATGGGAGTGGGGTGGGAGAGATGTATTTTTTTTTCATTGTTTCAATTATATATATACTATTAGTGAGATTAGTTTTGTTTTTAAAATAATAGTATTACACATTTTATATTTTTATTTTTTATATCACCTCAGCTTTAGGGCTTTATATATTCATTTCAAAGTCGTTAAAGGGGGTAAATAAATATTTGTATAATTAAATATTTAGGAGTAATTTTATTTTTTTTTCTCCAAAAAGAACAGCAAAGGTTTACCTAATAAAGCTAGTCTATATGCTGAAAGAGAAGAGAAAAATTACCTGGCAGTAGATATTCAAGGTATCACCACATATCAGGTTAGGTGGAAGCACGTGTCCCTCCTCTACTTGCATCTTTTACTGCACAAGGGATAAAATAGTAAATACATCATAAAACTATATCGTTCAGCTAAAGTTGATCATATATTGCAATCATTGACAAAACAAATAGCGCGGTCAAAATTACATAAAATCCCTATAATCAAGAAAGCATGTTGACAGGGAGTAGGTTGCTTAGCTCCCAACTCCCTTTTATATAATAAGAGAATATTGCACAACTTATATTATTATTGTTATGAAATATAAAGTAGAAAAGAAGAAGAATAGAGAGAGGAGAGAGAGTAGTTCTTATTTCTCTTAAGGGATGAGAGATTAAGGATGATTTACAATGAATAAAACCCCTCTATATATATATGAGGAAATTCCACCTAATATCTCTCCAAAAGATAGACATTCCCTATCTTGATAAACATTTACAATATCTTGATAGATGCTCACTATATATAGATAGAACTTAATATACCTTGATAGATATTCAATATATCTTGATAGACATTTACTATAATGAAAACACATTTATAACGCTCCCCCTTGAATGTCTAATCGATAGATAATATGTCTTATTAAAATCTTACTAGAAAAAACCCAATGGAAAACAATCTAGTAAAGAAAAAAAGAGTACACATTTCTAATAATATGCATTTCGGTTGCCTCATTAAACACCTTACAAGAATAATTCAGTGGGACGAATATTGAAAAGGAAAAAGAGTACAACGCGTATAAGCTCCACCTTATGAAAACATTAATTCATAATCATGAATCTTTATATCCCAATATTGGGTGCCTTCTTCTCAAAGTTGTAGTTGGCAAAGACTTAATAATCATTCGTATTATCACGCGAATGAATTTGTTGCATGTTGATATCACCATTATTTTGAAGCTTATTTGTGTACAAAATCTTTTGGCTAAATGTGCTTCATTCTATCTTGTCTTATGAATGTCCCCTTTAGTTGAATGAGGCATGATTCTCGACTTGCTTAATAATAGCTATTATTTCAACATGATTAGACAATCATATAAAATAACCCTTCATGGTAGTGGATAATATGTTTGTATCAAACTCTTATGTTAATCATATTTATATCCTCTATTTTCAAAAATTTGACAATATTTGTTAGGATGAACACATTCATACAAGGGCTTTTATTACTATATGGAAGTGATCATCCTTCATTATCACCATATAGGAGTAAAACTATATCATGCTCATAGGCATAGCAAAATGTGTAGACATGTAATTTGTCCCTTCAAAAGTCAACTTTTCGACATTTACCCTCACCATACCATGTACCTCACCCCCGTGTGATGATCCTTCCACTAAAAATAAAATAACAATTTCTCAATAAAAATAAGAACTTGGTAACAAATTAACCACTTTATCCAATAAAGAATGGACACCTCACCCACCTCAGCTCATACCCCTACCCACGTGGGCCTCACCCCCTACTCAATTCATATTTTTATTTTTTTCTCAAAATAGAATAGATACCCATTATATACATATACACACACCGACCAAAATACATATAGAGAACAACATACACATACACACATATCACCCCATACATATACTCTCCTTTTTAATTCAACACAGATAGAAAAACTCACATATTTACTAGAACACACAGGAGACCTCTCTTTTTTAATACACACTAGCAAAAGATACTCCTTCTTTTCCATCAGGATACACACACAATAGGCAAAAACATAAAAAAGAGTGAGGGAGTAGGGAGAGTGATCGGAAACTAGAGAGAGATAGATAGGGAGAGAGTATACTGGAGAAAACGAAATTGATTGAAAACAAAAAGGAGAGATAAAAAAAGGGAGAGATTAAGCAAGAAAAAGGAGATTGAGCACGGAAAAGAGAGAGAATGAGAGAAAATAACGTAATAAAAAGGGATTTTTCTGAACTATCCAGTAAATTATCACCAGAACAACCACCGATCAGACCCTTCTTGAATCAGCTCGCCAAAAAATCCATAAGAACCCAGTGACCAAGCTGCTTACTGGAAATGACCCACTCACCCTTGAAATCTAAAATCCTATAGTATCATATGTTAAGTCGAGAATTGATAGGCAATATTAGGTCAGGTAGGCACTTTCTTGCCAAATTATCCAAAACAAGTGAAACCCTAATTTCAAATGTTCTTGGACCTTAGTTTCGGATTCTAAGACCTAAATCTAGAGATTAAAACTATAATATAAGAGTAATATCAAATGTCATCCAATTCTAATGAGAAAAGTGAAGAAATAGTCTATTTATACTATTACATGCCAAATGACAAAACTACCCTTAATGAGGGCTTAGATAGATGCGCCTATGGAGTGTTAATTTGAAGTGTCAAATATCTTCCTTTCCCGTCACTTGAGGCACCTATGGAATGCACAAGTTTCTCTCCTTCCTTCTCTTGATCAAGGGTTGAAAATACTCTAAAAAGTCCTTAATTGATTGCCAATTCCGAAGCCTCAACCCTTAGACCATACTTTGTGCTTTTGATACTCCTTGTACTTGTATCATCCTCTATATCTTGAAGGAATTTATCCTCAAATTTAGAGCTTGAAAAACCAAAGAGAGAGGAAAAACAAACACAAAATCCCCTTTGTAGGAGTGTTAGCATTAGTGCCACACTTATATCATCAACCCATGGTTGCTCACACTTAACATATATCCACATATCCTTGGTTTTTAACATAAAAAGCTTAGCATAAAGGGTACCAAAGAAATGAATAGCCTCAATATCATGAATAAGTCAGCATAACAAGCCACTATAACCTTCACATATCAAGAGTATTTTGGGGTCAAATGGGAGAAAATGATAAAGGTTTAAGTCTAGATGGCCCATTTCTTTCACTAGGTTACCAAGTTCACAATCATTCAAGACATTATCCACCACTAAGAGAAATACAAGGTCACTATGAACAAGACTAATATAATGGCTTTTATTACATAAGTTCAGTGGACCATGTTTAATATCAAGACCATCATTACAAAAATCAACACTAACTTGGAAGTTTCCAATCACACTATTCTCATGTTCGAGTAGTGGACTAATCTTAGGTGCGCATGGGTTACTATACATATCAAGAGAGCTAACTAGAGAAGAAACATTCACACCTACATCAAGGATTTCAAAAACCTCTACATAAGGAATCATATGACAATAATTTATGCTCAAGGAAACATAGGGAATAGCATCATTACCTCAGTTTGGACTAGGACAGTCCACTCTTTTGAAGCTCTCGACTTCTTGTTGATACTTCATTGGCAATTCATGATATTGAACCTGCAAATAAGGAGTATAAAGGCTAGGTAAAATGCCAGCCTTTGGGTTAGTGAGTATCGAGGGACCTTTGTGCGCAAGTCCCATAAACAAAGTTGTTTTCCCCTTTCCTTTCTCACAATCTAAAACTTCCCCTCCCTTTTTCTTCCTTCTTTTCTCATCCAACTTTATGGTTTTCTCTTAGATTCCATTCACACTAGATGGTGTAACAGTAAGAAGAGTGAATCTTTGACCACCATGCTCAAAGATGTACCTATTATAGCCCTTCCATCATGCATAGTGTGTCTATCAAATTGCCAAGACCTTTCTAACAAAATGTGAAATCTATGCCTAGGGATTACATATAATTCACTTCATCATGATAATTCTCTATTTTAAATCTAATCACACATTATCGTTTGACCTTCAATTACCACACTTGTTTAACCATTGAAGCTGGTATGGGTTCAGGTGAGGGATAGTGGGTAATTTCAAGTGATTAATCAAAGTGGCACTAACAATTTTCACACCACTTCCACTATCTAGAATCATGGAACTCACACTTTATTTAATAAGGCACTTGGTGTGAAAGAGGTTATCTCTTTGATCATCCAAGACCTTACTAAACAAAGTCCTCCAAACCACATAACTAGGGATATCACATTCCCCTTCATAAGGTAACACCTCTTCCTCACTTTCCTTTTAAGTTATGGGTTCTATGCACTCTCAATCTTCAGAGTTGTCATCATTCCCCTTGTTTTCTAATCTGACTTCTTCACCAAGGTAGTACAACCTACCTTCCCTTAGGATCTTATTTCTTTGAGTAGCACACTCACTTGCCCGATGACCCCAACCTTGACACTTGAAACATTGCAAGCCCTTAGATGAAGTAGAAAGGGCATTCGGCTTCACCTCCACTTTGAAGCTTGGTATGACATTTGTTTATTTGAGATTTTAGAAGAAGGAAAAGATGAAGAAAAATTTTTTTGTGCCAATTTGAAGTCAAAGGACTTGCCTCTTTATTTTTTGTCAAACCCGAACCTTGTTGGATTTTGAGCTTGTAAGACGACCTCTCTTTGTTCTCTTTTTCAATCTCCATGGCCGCTTAGAAGACTTCAACCACGGTTTCAAACTTGTGAATATTCAAACGGGAGGATATGTCCTTGTTCAGCCCAACCTTGAAGCGAATAGCATCATATTGCACTTGTTCACCTCTATGATCAGGCTTCAAAATTAGTTGCTGAAATTCATCATAATAGGCCATGACACTCTTGCTTCCTTGTCTCAAGTTATAAACTTTTGCAAATTCGTGCCTATAGTGTTCCAGCACATACCTCTCTCTCATTACTCTTTTCAAGTTTTCCAAAGGGGGTGGTTGGCCACCAATCAAGACATTCCCAAATCTCTTAGTTTAATCCCACCATGTATTTGCATAGCCTTCAAAGTGTGCAATGGAATAGAAACTTTTCTTCTCCTCCGTTAAGTCATTCACTTGCAACAACTTTTCACAAGAGGATTCCCAAGCTAAGTACACCTTGGGGTAAATTTCTCCCTTAAAGACTGGAATGCCAACCTTTATAGAATTGATGCCAATGTCTCAAATTCTTGGTTGATCACCTTGCCCCCGCCTTGCATCTTGCCCCCGAAATCTATCATAAGGCCCTCTTTGATTATGTATTGCCCTCATTTCTTCTTCAAACCAATAGTCATCATTAGGAACATCATAACCTTCTTGCTCCCCTGTACCATAATCCTCAATTTGGATGGGTAGGTTTCATATTTGAGGCCTTTGGGGAAGTGGGTTTGGTCTTTGGCTATATGGTACTTGAACTTGTGGCATTGGATGTGGTGGATAGTAAGATCTTTGGTACATGGGATTTGGCATTTGGTAAGTGGTATTTGTGGAGGTATTTGGTTCGGATTTGATGGTGGAGTTTGAGTTCCAATTCCCTCTTGTTGGACTTGGTTCATTTGGTGAGGTATTGGCCTTTGTAGGGTCCCGTTAGGAGAGGTTTGGGATTGGTTTAGTGGCTGGCTTTGTGGAGCTCTTGGAGGATTAAGCATTTGGTAGAGGGTTTCGGGTTTTATAGTCATGGAACAGTTATTGTCTTGGATACTAGAGAATGCATGGCAGGGATTAGGAGTAGAAGGTTGTGAGTTCCTCCTACTTTCAACACAATCAAGTCTTCCACTAAAAGTGGAAATTTCACCCTTCATAGTCACCATTTCACTCCTCATAGCATCCACATTACTTCTGAAGGCACTATGATTATCTTCCATTTCGGCCCAAGGCATCAATCCGGGCCATCAAAGCTCCAATAGCATCATTTCCTAAAGGTTGGGAAGTAGTTCCTTCAGATTCCGTGGAAAATGTACCTAAAAAGGAAAAAAAAGCAAGCAACAGCCTACAAGATGAACAAACAAGTTAGTTAAAAAAAACCCTCACTTCACTCACCCTCAAACTTACCTCACTCTTGGCTTCACAAGTGTTGGAGAATTGGCAATACTTGAAAAGTTACTTGAGAGGTGAAAAGCTTTGAATTGGAATTTATCTCTGATTGAAATGACTCAAATGATGTGATGCACGCACTTGAACCAACAAAATACTATGACTTAAAAATTAGAAAAGCACACAAAAAAATGAAGACACGAAATGAACTCACTCTGGACTAATTACCAACCTAGTAGGTACTTACTAGTTTGCTAATTAGTGATAGAATTTAGCCTAAAAGAAACTATAATCAAATATTAGAAACTAGGAAACCTAATTTTAGAGTCAAATTTTGGTTAAGCACAAGTGATGATGTGGTACTACGTGGTTGGTCATCACTTTTCAAAATTTCAAACTTTCCAAAACCTAATTTCGGCCTAACACCAGTTTGGAATTAGAGGGTTTCAGATTTTGGAAGGAGTAACTAGGAAATTTAGGGTTCTTTCAAGTCTCAAATGAAAATAGAATGGAATGGTCCCTCCTAGTAATTGCACTTGTACTTTGTTTGTCCCCTTGTCCCCTCCTCCTTTTGGAAGAATGGAATATTCTTTCAATATACTTTAGGACCAACAAATTTTTCACTCTCTTTCTCCCCTTTTTGGATCAAACAAGAACTTTGAATACTCTTCTTCACTAAGTTATGAAGGTCATGGATGAACAAGATGAATATTCAAGAGTTGACCAAGTTTGACCACCAAGCGAATGAGCCCCAAATCTGAAATTTTTTCTTATAGATACAGGTTCCTTATGCCGAGAAAACCCTAACCAAATAAAATTCATCCACCAAACACGCCGAAATCACCAAGAAAAAAATTGATCTAGCTCAAAAAGCTTCAAAACTCCATAGCCATGGTGGATCTAAGCTTAAACTCAACCAATCTTCGATCTAAAAGTAGATTTGGACTCTTTAAGTGTTAAAGAGCAAGAATCTAACTCTATAAACTATCAAAAGACAATAAAAACTTGTAGATCTAACTTGGAATCTTCAGATCTACAATAAACACACAAGACAACACACAATTTTTTTGGTATTATCTGATTTTTGACACTTTTTTAATGAGATTTTCTATATAAGAACACTAAAACCAAGATTTAGGGATGTTGGAACAGCCCTAACCAATTATTTGATACAAAATAATAGCCTAAAGGCAATGAAACTCATGAAACGGACTCACAAGATGCAAATTCCAGCAACTAACAAAGAGAAAACAACACATAGAATGGAGATGAAGAAGAGGAATACTTGAAATTTAAAGATAGATAGAAAGACTCTTACTCCTATTAAGTTATTAGCACTAGAAGATGTTTCAAAATCTTCAACATACCTAACAAATAAGAGTTCAAACCTTCCTCTTAGGTGACCCAAAGGAAACACTCTTCCTCAAAACAACTTTCTTACCAAATTATCCAAAACAAGTGAAACCCTAACTTCAAATGTTCTTGGACCTTAGTTTTAGATTCTAAGACCTAAATCTATAGAGTAAAACTATAATATAAGAGTAATATCAAATGTCATCCAAGTCTAATGAGAAAAGTGAAGAAATGGTCTATTTATACTATTACATGCCAAATGGCAAAACTACCCTTAATGAGGGCTTATATAGAGGCACATATGGAGTGTTAATTTGATGTGTCAAATTTTTTCCTTGTCCTTCACTTGAGCCGCCTATGGAATGCACAAGTTCCCCTCCTTCCTTCTCTTGATCAAGGCTTGAAAATACTCCAAAAAGTCATGGAATTGAGATTTCATCTAAGAGTTGTAGAGTTTGGATACAACCTTTATTTTTAGACTTATCTCAATTTGAATTTCATTTATAGGTTGGATAAGATTGCTCTTTAGCTACCAATCTGGTGTTTTTTAGTTTTGAGGGATTGTGGTTGATACATGTTCAGATTGTAGCTCATTGGCACTTGATGGTGGTTTCTTCTGCTCTTGACCTTGAATTTTATTATTTTGGATTTTTGAAAGATCTACTTAATAGGAGTAGTGTACTCAGGTTGGGCTTAGCTTGTCTTCATCCTCAATTTATGGGAAATCCTAGAAAGGATCATTTGATGGTGAGAATTTATGTTTTGGGCTCTTGAATGTCCATTTTGAGGGTCATTCAGACTAGTTGTAGCATTGGTAGTGAGTTGTAAACATTGTTCATCTCTAATAGTGACCCAGATAGCACCATATAGCTTTATTCTCATGCTTGACATTATGGATTTCTGGTGTATCATCTTTTGTTATCTAATAATAGTGTGATGGGGTTGCATGGGCAAGACTCATATGACCATCTGCTTGGTTTAGAGCATATGGTAGGTTTGGAAAGGCAAAATAATGCCATATTTAGGTATTAAGCCTGTTGCATGGTTCATGCCTTGGATTTCTTTTGTCTTGGTTTAGTTTTTGCTAAGTTGTGCTGGTATCAGTATGTTGTGGTTTGAATTTGCGTGTATCAGCTATTCTCAATTCAATTGAAGGCCAGTTAGTGGTTGAGGATGAGTATTAGTTACTTGAGAAGTGGAGAAAAGAAGTTGGTTTATAAAAGGATACATATAGCTAAATCCCTTAGAAATAATATTTCTTCTTAGAGGTTATTTGAGAGTCTTGCTCAAGGCATGCGGGCCCAGTACCTCATTATTTCAAGCTTTCATGATCTTTTTATTCATTGACGTTTGCATATTAAAGTCCTTTTAATAGTGTTTATTATGATGAATTTCTAGGTTATTTCCTTGATTTGTATGTATTTTTTTAATTTTGAGAATCCCGGCTACAAGCATTTATGACTTGTTGGAATAATCAGTTTAGTTATCAAATAGTTTAATCAGGTTTTAGGATCATTTCCCTATTTTGGAGTTTTCACTATTTAGGATTTGGACTTGTACCAAAGCTCCTAGTCGATGAACTCAAACGATAATTCTGACATAGGCATCAACTTCAAAACATTGATTCTATTCTGGGGGACCCTTAGTTCACGTCTCGATATTTCCAAACTTATTTTGGACTATTGGGTGGATTGTATGAAAATGAAACTCTAGGTGTGGGCCCTATATTCAGTTAAAACAATCTCAAATGAAAGTCTTTATGGTCCTACTGAGTCTGAAGCATCGAATTTGGTATGGTAGCATAGTTCATTTGCATGCATGGGCTTTCTAATGAATCTTGAACACCCGAACAAGTCCATTGTTTGGACTTTGGAAAATCTTATATCTGGTATCGGATATGATAGCTTAAGTGACCATTGATCCATTTTAGCGCCCATGGTATGCTTAAGAAACTTTGGCCATATAGTTAATGGGCTATTTTAGCAGCAAGAGGACTGCATAAGTAGCCTGCTGTAGCACAAGGGTGACCACTTAGCAGTACCCGAGTTTAGTATACCATATTGCTTAATCGGTTGAGATTCTTCTTTAGTGGCAGGCTCTTTATCCAAGGTGACGGGTTTAGTTGCACCTGACGGATTTTAAATCCCCTTTCTTTCCCTAATTTCCCACCATTTTCACACTTTTTGGGGAGATTAAAGAGAGCAAAAAGTGGGGAGTCATCCATTGAAGTTAAGATAAGATAACCTAACACTCTATGGCCATTTCGCATTAAATTTCCCATCCATCCTATTTCATGGTGAATTCTTAGAAATTAGGATTTAAAATCCCTAAACTAATAATTTGGGCTCTAGTTCTTGCGCCATTTGTGCTCAACCTTTGAGTACATATTCTTTGTTCTTCGAGAGACCTCATGATGGATTGAATTTTGGATTTCATTTACAGGACTTGTGGGTTCGTTATGGGATCTAGCTCTTGCACCATTTGTGCTCAACATTTGAGTACATATTCCTTGTTCTTTGAGGGACCACATAACAGATTGAATTTTGGATTTCATTTATAGGACTTATGGGTCCATTCTTACCAACCCATTGTATAGTAATATGGGTCTAAATTTAATCCTTATGATGTGTAGATTACTATTTTATTAGTATGGAGCCATTTCAAGCTCGCAGAGCAAAGACGGATGATTTATGAGTGATTCAAGGAGTTACGATTAGTCATCGAGGTAGGCTTATGTCTACTGTTCTTTATGAGATAGAGTATTATATATTTCATATTAGGTAAGAATGTTAGGGTATGATTATAGGTAGATTACCATGACTTAGCCTAAATTATGACATTGGAGAATAGAATGGTGAATCAACCCTTAAGATGAAATACTTATTATGCTTCTAGAATCCTATTACCCTAAGTTACTAGAAAGTTAGATATAGTCAAGTATAATAACCCTTTTAGTATAAGATTTACTACTTGACTTGGTGGATTATCATGGTTTGTCTGATTATGGTATTGTAATTATGTTATATATATATATATATATATATATATATATTATTGGGACGATGGTTGTGATACAATATTAGTTGGACTCCTGGTGCGTGATTTATCCTTGTAAAAGATGTGGTCGTAGTCTATGGACATTTTAGATGCTTATTATTGTATTGTTTGGATACAGGTGATAGGATGCATAGATTCAATACATTCATGCTTACTTAAAGGTACGATTCCAACTAAAACATGTTTTTTCTCTTATTTTCCTAAAAAGGAAATTATTCCCATTTTTCACTTTAAAAATGGACTTCTTTAAAAATGGGAACCATACCACCTTAATTGATGATTTATGAGCTTTGAACTAAAAATGATGTTTTAGAGATTTAACCGAGATAGATTCTGGTTCATAGTTTTATCACTACTATTTACTCAAATCGGGAGAGATTCCAATCCTCTCTATACTATTAGGATAATTTAGTC
Source organism: Capsicum annuum (assembly GCF_002878395.1). Classification (NCBI taxonomy): domain Eukaryota; kingdom Viridiplantae; phylum Streptophyta; class Magnoliopsida; order Solanales; family Solanaceae; genus Capsicum; species Capsicum annuum. The sequence continues at coordinate 87,670,878 of NC_061121.1, forward strand.
CCGGAGTTGTACCCGAATAATGGATTTACAAACTTATACCTTTTTAGCCACAATCCAAGTTCATGCATTTATTATATATACATCTCTCTGGTATGGGATGGAGTAGATTAATGATGATGATTGGAAATCTTATACCAGGACTAGGTGTATACGGGAACTCCCAAACCCCCTAGGGTCCCCTTCGTCTGTGACTAGTTACGACGGAGAAGAGAGATCATCGTAGGTCTTTCCTTTTTGAGTTGTCGAGCTAGAGGAGGTGTATACACTGGGTTTCTTTATGTCATTTGGATTGGTAATGGTATTATGGATTTACATTTCATTTATTCTTGCATGTGCATTGTCTATCACTAGTATGATGTTTGATACCTATATTTATCAGCTTTCTAGGGGGTTGTATAGGTATGGGCTATGAGTGTTGCTTGTTGTGCGTTGTGTACTGATTGAGCTTTCGGGTTATGGGGCCTAGTTTAAGTATTTTTTTTGTCCGGACTAGCCAGTTACTTTATTGTTATGATTATGGTTAGTTTGTGGCAGTTTGGTGATGGACTGATATTGAGATTGAGGTATGATTCTGATTCCGTTCTCTTATGGTTATTTTACTATGGATAATCATCTCATGTTTAAATGTTTGGATTGGGAGCCCTGATTATGCCTATACTAGTTCCTATATTTATCTGGCTATAGTATTACTGCATATCCCCTTCTTTCTTCGTTTATTCATATTGTACACCCATCCCTTGACCTTGTATACTATTATATATCCTTTTCCTACTCTTTATTTATATAATGGACAATGATATACAGTATAATAGTTTAGCTCCTGAGTATGGCTAGTATAAGGTAGTTCATCCTTAGTATCTCCTTAGTTTTATTATGTTAGTTTCTTGGATATTTGGTTATAGTTTACATTTTTTTTGCATGTTATCTATATTTTCATTATCTTTGGAGCTCAGTCGGTAGTTAGATTCGAGTATGGGTTATCACCATTATTGTGTGCACCTGTGGAGTAGCTATGGATTGGGGTTTTAGGGTAAGCTCCTGGTATTTTGAGTATTACTATTCTCCATCTTATATATTAGACTGGTCTCTTTGGTATATTCAGAGATAGGTTATACCAGTATATTTATTTAGTATTTCATTTTGTGCTCTTGATATATTAGAAGCTCTTATACTGATTCCACCAAGTTTTTGGGACTGTCCTATATATGTATTAGTCATATATTATATTAATTCCACATTTCTTCTTTCATTTCTCTTGGTGGTCGATTACTAGAAGTTTTGGACTATGGGTTGGCTTACCTACTTATGGGTTATAGCAGGGGCCATCATGACCTGAGAAATTGGGTCGTGACACTAGTAATAATCCCTATTGAATAATTTAAAACACTTAGGGGTGGGGGAGATCGTTATCTATACTAGAGATTGTTGCTATCGCTACTTTCCATTTTCTAGGAAGAGCACTTAGAAGGCTTGCTTGTAACACAAGTATTAGATTCATGCCAAAGAAGATTGAACCAAATAGCCTTGCATACCTTATCTTCCGACCAATGTGACTACAATGATTCAGCCTTTTCTTTAACTTTTACTCTATAATATAAGTACATAATGAAGCTAATATTAGAAGTTTATGACATTATAGGCTTGCAAAACTGTAGGTTAACACTTCGTGGGAAATTAGATCATCTATTTCCTAAATATGGTGTGTCACTGCACCTTTCTTTTGTACTTCAATACAATTCCATTCAACCGACCTATAAGGTGACTCACTGCCTCACAACAATAATACATATGAACAACCCATAAATAGTCAGAAAATCCATACACTGTCAGAATAACCCCCTAAGTTCACACTCTTTATTTACACCTCAATACAACTACACATAATTATTCTATAAGGTTACCCAACTGCCTCCCCACAAACATACACATAAATAGCCCAAAATAGTTTCAAAATTCATTTCTTCATAATAGGAATATTGAACTCTAGAATTCCAATCATTGCCCAAGAATTCTTAACAATAATACTTATAAAGTTCTCCATCTAGACCCATACATAAAGAGGGACAAAATTGGGTCAGTAACCTTACCTTTATTTATACAATATTCCCTCTTAAATTATACCACATCAAGACTTTAAGATACCTTACAAGTTGAACCAAATGCCACTGGAGATCTCTTAGAAGTTAAATAGAAGTGGACAACCAAACTTGGAAAAAAGGAGTTGTCCTACACTTTAAGAAAAAAGAAAATAATTCTATGACCCTCCATATGAGAATCAAGCTAAGATCATAAACAAATATACTTACCTTTGACTTCTAAAGGGAGGGAATCCCAAAAATCCAAATAGGAAATTCAAAGTTGCTACATAAAGCTTTGAGATAAGGAAAGAGATAGCTTGAGAGAAATGTATTTTTTGTCAAGAGGATGATGTAAAAAATGAGATATTGGACCTTAAAAGGAACTTGCTAAAACCTCCTTTTTTTTTTGTCTATTTTAGCAACATTTGGTCAAAAATAGTCCAAGTAGGTGATGCACCTACTTGGCTCATTAAGCTGCTCAAAAAGTTCAAGTAGGTGATGGATGTACTTGATTTATTTCTAATTGGATCACATCATATTGAGCCTTAGAAAAATTTAGGTATTGAGGTTGATCATCCTTCCCTTTTCTTTTACTTAATTTGGGCCTCAAATGGCTCCATTAATATAAGCCTCAGTTTGGTCCAATAGTTTGAGTAGGTGATGCACCTACTTGTTACCTACTGGCTTAATTAAGTCAAAGCAAACACCTCACTCATTTTATCCTATTTTTCCAAAATCTTAATCCCTCTACTAATCTTAGCACTTAACTTTTTATTCAAATACCTCCTTACTATCTCAAGTTTAAATGCATTCATTAATGGTAAATTAGTTCAAAAATTTATGGGGTGTTACATCAATCATGGTCTGGGCTATTGATTTCTCCTCACAAAAGTTTTTGATCACTTTGGGATAAAATCATGAGTTGGCTAAAGGAAAGGTTCACACTCACTACCCTTGTAGAGTGTGATTGTGCTATAAAAAAAAAGAGGAGTTGATCCTATGTCTACAGTATCAAATATTGTTGTTGCTCAGGAGGTGAGTAATTTGAAGATAAATAAGTTGTCAACCTGGTCGTGCACCAGGTGTCTCAAATCAAGCTAAGTTTGAAATTACTTGGATAAAGAAGGAGAATGTATAGCTCAAGGATGAGAACATAGGGTTGAAAATCAAGAATAAATTATTGATTGATGATAATCGCATTGCTATGAAATATTTTGATAACCTTTTTTGTAGTTGTCTCTCTTCTTCCAATCCTATTTGATTTCTCCTGTCCTTCCATCATTTTTTTAACTCCAGTGAATGATTAATTTTGTTTTGTGGAAAATGAATACTTATGTGTCTAATGAATGTGTCTAATAATTTTGAATGCTTGTTTTCATATGAATATCTTCTTATTCTTATACTTGTTGTGATCTTTTTTTTTTTATGCACAATGCCTATTTGATTTTGTGATTTCTTTTTAATGATGCCAAAAGGGGTAAGATTAGGAAAACTGATTGGAACTAATTTGCTCAAGATATTTGATTTTGTTGTCAAAAAGAGGTAGGTAGTTAAAATTGATATAAATTTTAAAAAAATTATTTGGTATGTTTCTGACAGATTTACTCAAAAATGGAGTTTGATAATTATTCTCTATTATTTTTACTTATTAATGGATCACTTAAAATTTATGACACGACCCTACCTCAGGCTTTGTCGTAATGGACAACCCAAGTCCAACCAGGATCATGGACCACCCCTTGTTACCCAACCTAACCACCTATATCCAACCTTAGATGGCCTGAATTTCGAACATATAATAAGATAGTGTTATTATTCTCATTAAGACTCAGGGTTAGGGTCACAAGCGTGACCTACCCAACAAAGTCCAACCGTACCTCACCAACCGATTAACCATACTAAATCAAACCATAGACCATACACCAAAGAGGATACCAAAACATAATATAAAAATCAATCCCAAAATGTAATATGATGGAACAACCAATAATATCATCTAATGATGTCATCCCATTGGCTTATTCCAATTCTAAGGGCAACACCAATACCGATCCTACCCATACTAACCCCCAGAAGTACCACAAAGCCTCTACACAAAAGGTAAACAAATCCGGTTGGGACATGCCCCCAACCATGGCCAAAAATAGTATCCAAATTAAAAGAAAAGTGTCTAAAGAAAAACCATAACATAAAATGATGCCTTACGAAAGGATGAAAATTCACCACTATAATCCAAATGCTGATACTGAATCCACGTGCTAAACAAGAGGAGTAGAATGGCTGGTTCCTGCATAGCGTAGGTATACAGCCGCCAGTAGGCGGGGTTAGCGAATGACTGCTAGCATGAATCTCAGGAAAAAGATAAAATAATGCTAGTCATAAATTCATGTAAAACCATCAACAATGCATACAACCATACATATATAAGTGCCGATAAAAGAGACTGGTTTTAGTATACACTTTAAACCATTACATGGGTTGTGTAGCTTAATGTCCTAACCACCCACGGGCGATATGGGTTTAGCTCCCATACTGAAAGGGCCCCAGTGCGTGTAGCCGCCCGATTAGGGAATATCCCATAGGATGACTAGTACATCTCTCTGATATAAAATGGGACACTCATACGTGGTCATCAAAACCCTTCATACAGACAAATATGAGTTTTTGGTTTTGGTCCTCCCGGGACCGCCACCTTCCACGGCTTAGCTACATACCCTGCCATTAATTCCTAATTAAAACCATGTCCAAACAATCTATTTACCATTTATTAACTAAGGCCAATATTAATGGTATCGTCATACCACCCTTTACTTGCAAGTAATATCCATAGCCATACCACTTAGGTCAAGGGGATCTTAGGTGCCCTTCCAATTACCATATTAAATCTACTTGGGTGACTTCTATGTTCTCCACAAGCTTAACAATTTAGCTTTTATCCTTTAAAAACCATTTAAACCATGCATAAATCCTTTGTCCCCTTTAAAACATGCAAGAGTTCCTTTTAAAAGAAGTCAATACATTGAATATATCTTTATAAGTATTTTATCAAATACCTTGGGGGCATAATATAACCAAAATCAATTCCAAAGACCATTAAATCATTACCATGCAATCCAATTGTCCAAAACCACCATTAATGCATATAAAAACATAATTAAAACCATAGGAAAGAATAACCAAGTATTCAATATCAAAACCCCCAATAATAGTTGAAAAACCATAATCATGAAATAGTAAAACTATGAAATCTATCATATAAACCATGCCTTTAGTTGAAATTACAATGAGGGAAGAGAATCATGCCTTATACTAAAGAACTAATGGAATGAAATCACTAAAGCAAGCCCCAAAGCAAGCCCTTAGTTGAAACCCTAGCTTCCTTGCCCCAAAAGCTCTTGAGATAATAATGAGATGTTTTAGAATAGTTTCTATGTGTTAATAAATAGAATAATAGGGTAAATAACCTCCTAAGTGTATTAGAAGTCATGGGTCCTAATTAGGATAAGTAGATAAATGTCCAGAATACCCTTATTTAAACCCCTTAAAAGCCCATCATAGGGATACGACTGACCCATACGAGTCGCACCCTCCTATACAATTGGTATCTACCACTCATATCCAAGCCTCAACCCTTAGATCAAATGTTTTCTAGTACATAACTCATCCAACCAAGTCATAACCATCGTATACAATCTATACCCATTACCCGTGTCCCTGGCAGAATGAAATACCAGGAGGATCAAACACTGCCCACCATATGAGTCCTTGATATTACTTGTACCAATCCTTTATGACTCATAACTCTAAGTTGTACCCCATTCCAATGACTAAAACCATCCCACCAACTAACACTGGTCAGCATATGGCAGGACCATATTACTCGTACCTCAGCATATGGATCGTACCATGAGTCGTATTAGGTCCAGAGAATGGATTTTAGGAAATTTTCTAAGGGTCAAAACCCAGGATGTTTTGGTCTCCCCTACTAGGAACATTCATCCCCGAATGAAGGATAACGTAGAGGTAACCACTCACAAAGTCATTTGCATTTTCAAACATCCCTTTAATAAAGTTTGGAAACAAAGAGGTAAAGATGTTTATCTTTCCTTTAACAAACTCAGAAAATAAAGAAGTGTTCAAGACATATACATTCTGCACGAATCCCAGGAGAACAAAATAGTTGCGGATACTTGGACTTCATATCCTCTTCCGCTTCCCAAGTAGTTTTTTCCACCTTATGGTTCCACCATAGAACCTTAACCGAAGCCACATCCTTGGTCCACAACCGATGAACTTGCCTATATAATATATCAACTGGGATATTTTCATAAGACAGAGAATCCAAATTGTCCAATCCTTCCAATGGAACATCCAAAGAAAGATCACCAAGACACTTCCTCAACATAGAAACATGAAAGACCGGATGAGCCAAACTTAAGCTAGATAGCAAATCCAACTCATAAGCAACATTGCCAACTCTCCATAAAATCACATAAGGACCAATGAACAGAGGACTGAGTTTCCCCTTTTTGCCAAACCACACTACTCCCTTCATGGAATATACCTTGAGGAACACCCTATCTCCGACCTCAAACTCCAAGCTCCTACTATACAATGCCTTGAAAGGAGCCATACCAAATCAGGACCAAATAAGTCCGCTTCTCCAAGCTCGAACCACCCAATAGGAGATCTACACCTCCTACTATACAATGCCTTGAAAGAAGCCATACCAATACTCGAATGATAGCTATTATTGTAAGCAAACTCCACCAAAGGTAGATGCTCAACCCAATTGTAACCACAGTCAATCACACATGCCCGAAGCATATCTTTCAATGTCTGAATAGTTCACTTCGCTTGCCCATCCAACTGTGGATGAAAAATAGTACTCAGACTAACCTTAGTCCCCAATACTTTCTGAAAAGACCACCAAAAATGGGACGTAAACTGCGTACCATGATCAAAATAATTGAAACAGGTACCCTATGCAGCTTCACAATATCCTGAAGATACAAACGCGCATAATCCTCTGCCGAAAAAGTAGTCTAGACTGGCAAAAAATATACAAACTTGGTCATCCTATCTATGGTGACCCAAATGAAATCATAGTGATTCCGAGATCGGGGAAGATCGGTAACGAAATCCATATTGATTATTCCCACTTCTATTCGGGAAAATCAGTTTCTTGATACAACCCTCCTGAACTCATGTGCTCAGGCTTAACCTATTGACACACCATGCACTTGGCCACGCAATTAGCCACATCCCTCTTTATGCCATTCCACCAGTAGATCTTCTTGACATCATAATACATCTTTGTCGAGTCGAGATGAACAACATAGAGCGACTCATGAACCTCATCCAAAACCCTTTGTCATAAACCATCAATATTAGGAACACACAACCTCCCTTGGTACCATAAAGTACCATCACCACTAATCTCAAACACCACTACCTTTTTCCAACCAACATCACTCTTGATTTTTATCAAGATAGGATCGAGCACTTACTTCTCTTTAATCTCCGCACCAAGAGATGATCAAACCACTTTTTGCACCATCATACAACCATCCTTAGAGTCTAAGAGACAAAATCTAGGATTATCCAAGTGGTGAATATCCTTTACCAATTCTCGTTCATCTTCCTCCATGTGAACCAAACTCCCGATGGATAATCTGCTAAAAGCATCAGTAATCACATTTGCCTTACCTGGATGGTAGTGAAGAGTTATGTCCAAATCCTTGAGAAGCTCATGCCACCTCTTCTGCCTGAGATTAAGATCTTTCTGAGTGAACACGTACTGAAGACTTTTGTGATAAAAAAAGACATCCACATAAACACCATAAGAATAATGCTACCATATTTTCAAAGAGAACACACCCGCCAATAACTTTAAATCATGAGTGAGATAATTTCTCTTATGTACCTTTAACTGCCTAGAAGCATAGGCAATAACCTTCCCATGCTGCATCAAAATACAACCAAGCCCTACCCGAGATGCATCACAATAAACCACAAACCCATCATTTCCTTCCGACAAGGTCAGGATTGGAGTTGAAGTCAACTTATCCTTCAAATTCTCAAAACTCCCTCCATAAGTATCCAACCAAGAAAACTTAACCTTTTTTTGAGTCAACTTAGTCAAAGGAGCAGTTATCAAAGAAAAGCTTTCCACAAACTGCCTATAATACCTGGCCAAATCCAAGAAGCTCCGTATATCGGATGGAGTCGTAGGCCTAGGCCACCTTTTCACTACAGCAACCTTCTGTGGATCCACCATGATTCCTTTACTAGAAATAACATAACCCAAGAAGCTCAAAGCGTTCAACTAAAACTTATACTTTGAGAACTTGGCATGTAAATATTATTTCTTTATGGTCTGCAACACCACAGGGAGGTAATTAGCCTGATCCACCTTACTCTTTGAATAAACCAGAATTTCACCAATAAATACAATTATGAAGAGATCCAAATACTACCTAAACACCCTATTCATCAAGTCCATAAATGCTACCGGAGAATTAGTCAACCCAAATAACATCATCAAGAACTCAAAATGCCCATACCAAGTACGAAAAGCTATCTTAGGGATATCTACCTCCCTAATCTTAAGTTTATGGTACCCCGACTGATTCACTAGGGATCTTAAAGATAACCTTATGGGTTCGATAATCCGTAGACCCATAACGAGAATACAACTAATCCATACCTAAGATTATATCAAAAGCTACCATATCCTACTCAAATGGATCTACTTGCCACCAACAGCTACCACACCCCCCTATAGACTCTCTTGCCAATAATCGAGTCACCTACCAGGGTAGAAATAGACAAAAGATTTGAGATAACTTTCATATTGAAACCAAAAGATATAACCACATATGGAGTCACATTAGAAAGAGTGGACCCCAAATCAAGAAAAATATATACGTCATGAAAGAAAATCTATAACATACCATTAACGATATCAAGTGAAGCCTTAGATTTCTATCGAGATGCCAAAGCATACAACCTATTCTGACCAACACTAGAATCAGGAGCAATATAAGAAGCAGATTCCACACCACCAAGTGTAAGAGTAGAAGATGAAGCCACAGGAATCTTATTCATCCCCATAGCAACTTTGTTGATAAAAAAATCCCGAAGTTGATGGCCTACCTGGCCATACTTGAAGCACTTATCCCTTTCTTCCTCACAATAACCCTGATGAGGATGACCACAAAATCAACAAGAAGATACAAAAAAACAGACTAACCTCCATTTACCTAAGATTAGGAAACTTGTGCTCGGGCATTGTCACCACCTTGATAACTCCTGTCTCCCAAGTGATAAGGAGCACTAGCAAAAAAGGATCCCGAACTCCCCCACTTCTTTTTTTTCCACTTGCCACTATCTCGACCTCCTTGAGAATATGCACCTCCCTAATTAAAATATCTGTTCTGTTTTCCCTACCTATCCTTAAACTTTGCCTTCTTTCTTTTCTCATCCTAAACCCACTGCATATGAACAATCAATCTCGAGATGTCCATATCTTTAATTAGCAAGGCAGTCTTCCTCTCCAGAATCAAATCTCTATTTAGCCTAAAAGCGAACTTCCTTATTCTCGACCTCATATCAGTTACCAAATCAGGAGCATACCTTGATAGCTGATGGAGCTTCAAGGAATATTTCTTTACAGACATCCTTCCCTGCCCGAGGTTTACAAACACATCCACCTTTTCTTCCTTAACTCTAGAGGAAAGAAACAATCCGTGAAGGCATTAAAAAAGGCCTCCCACAACCCTTCCTGATAAGCAACATCCTTGAGATGATAAGCCTATATTAGTAGCCTACAACACCTAAAAAATATTTTCTATCTCATCCAAAAACCCCTATGGATCCTTCTCCACCTTTACCCCAGTAAAAGTTGGATGATCTATCTTTATAAATTGACCAACACTTGTGGTCTCAGTAGATAAGCTGGAATAGGTGAAGCTCCAACACCATCAAGACTAGAACCATGAGATTGAAGATGTACTCCAGACGTAGGACGTACCCCTTCAGCATTATCCCCGGATGGGACAAAAGAATTTCCTTGTGTTCCAAATCTAGAGGGCATGATCTCAAGGAAAAATAAATAAGGATTAGAGGAGATTCCATGATTGAGAACTCAAGTAAGAAGATAGAATACAAAGAAAGTGAAATATTCCTAAATGTCTTATAGCCTCTCTCTTATGAGTGTAGCTTCACACCCCTAAAAAAGACTTTACTCGACACAACTTTGTGGACTTTCTATTTGACCATGAACCTAGGCTTTGATACCAACTTGACGCGACCCGACCCCAGGCCTTGTCGTAATGGACATTCTAAGTCTAACCAAGACTGGGGACCGCCCTTTGTTACCCAACCTAACCACCTATATCCAGTCTTAGATGGCCTAAATCTTGAACATATAATAAGATAACATTATTGTTATCATTTAGAATCTTGGAACTGAGTCCAACCGTACCTCATAAATCGATCAACAATACTAAACCAAACCATAGACCATAAACAAAATGGGATACCAAAATCTTAATATGAAAATCAATCCCTAAATGTAATAGGATGGAACAACCAACAATATCGTCCAATGATATCAGCCCAGCGACTTATTCCAATGCCAAGGACGACACGAATATCAATCCTGCCCATACCAACCCCAAGAAATACTACAAAGACTCTATCAAAAAGAGTAAACAAATGTGATTGGGACATACCCCAACCATGGACAAAACTAAAATCCAAAATAAAAAGAAAAGTGTCTAAAGAAAATCCATAAAATGAAATGATGTCTTTTGAAAGGATGAAAGCTTATTATTTCAGTCCAAATGCTGATACCAAATCTGCATGCTAAATAAGAGGAGTAGAATAGCCAGTTGCTGCTTAGCATGGGTATACAACCACCATTAGATGGGGTTAATGAATGACTGCTTGCATGAATCTCAGGAAAATGATAAGATAATATCAGTCATAAAATAAAGTAAAACCATCCACAATGCATACAACCATACATATATAAGTGCTGGGAAAAGGGACAGAGTTTAGAATACACTTAAAACCTTTACCTAGGTTGTGTAGCTTGGCCGTCCTAACTGCCCATGGGCGATATAGGCTCAACTCACCCCGCTGAAAAGGCCTTAGTTCTTGTAGTGGCACGACCAGGGAATATCCCATGGGATGAGTAGTACATCCATCCAATATAAGATGTTACACTCGCACATGGTCATCAAGACCCCTCATATTGGCAAATATGATTTTTTGATTTTCATCCCTCGGGACCACCACATTTCACAACTTAGCTACACACCTTGCCATTAATGCCCAATTAAAACTATGTCTAAATAATACATTTACCATTTATTAACCACGGCCAATAATAGTGGTATCATCATACTACCCCTTACTTATAAGTAATATCCATATCCATACCACTTAGGTTAAGAGGACCTTAGGTGCTCTTCCAATTACCATATTAAATCCACTTGGGAGACTTCCATGTTCTCCACAAGCATAACCATTTATCCTTTAGCCTTTCCAACCCATTTAAACCATGCATGAATTCTTTGTCTAGTTTAAAACATGCAAGAGTTCCTTTTAAAAGAAGTCAATGCAATAATCATATCTTTATAAGCATTTTATCAAATATCTTGGGGGCATAATATAACCAAAATCAATTCCAAAGACCATTAAACCATTAACATGCAATCCAATTGTCCAAAACCACCATTAATGCATATAAAAGCATAATTAAAATCATAGAAAACCATAACTAAGCATTCAATATCAAAACCCCCAATAATAGTTGAAACCATAATCATAAAATAGTAAAACTATGAAATCAATCATATAAACTGTGCCTTTAGTTGAAATTATAATGAGAAAAGAGAATCATGCCCTATACCAAAGAATTGATGTAAAAAAATCACCAAAGCTAGCCCAAAGCAATCCCTTAGTTGAAACCCTAGCTTCATTGCCCCAAAAGATCTTGAAAGAATTATGAGCTGCTTTGGTATAGTTTCAAAGTATTAATGAACAGACTAATAGGGTAAATAACCTCCTAAGAGTATTAGAAGTCGTGGGTCCTAATTAGGGTAAGTAGGAAAATATCTAGAATACCTTCACTTAAACCCATTAAAAACCCATCACAGGGATACAACTGACCCATACGAGTCATAGATTGGTATCCACCACTTATATCCAAGCCTCAACCCTTAGATCAAATGTTGTCCAGTATACGACTCATTCAACCAAGTTGTAACCACAGTATACAATCCGTACTCATTACCCGTATTCCTGGAAGAATGAAATACCAGGAGGATCAAATACTGCCCACCATATGAGTCCCTGATACGACTCATACCAATCCCTTATAACTCACACCTCTAAGTCATACCCATTCCAATGACCAAAACCATCCCACCAACTAACATTGATCAGCATACGATAAGACCATACCACCCATACCCCCGCATATGGCTCAAACCTATGAGTTGTATTGGGTTAGGAGAACGAATTTCCAAGAAATTTTTTAAGGGTCAAAACCCAAGATGTTTCAATTTATATGAGGCTATGATAGAAAATTAGCAAGATACGATGATCCATTAACTGAAAGATTTGATTCATTGGGATTTGGAAGAAAAAATAGGAGAAAAAAAAGGAATTAAATTAGGTATAAAAAAGGAATAGGAGAAAAATTATTACTATCTAATAAGAGGAAAGCAAGCAGGTGCTCGTCAACATGCCTGCTTGCCGAACCATTAGTTGTTTGCTGTGTGATTTTACTATATCACCACTAATTAATTATTATATGTTATTTACATACTAGAAAATTAATAATCTTTAATTAAAAGAATAAAAAAGCCATTTATGACAAATCTACTTCAGCTGCTTCAGTCGTAATTTTGCTATATCACTTGTAATTAATTATTATAAGTCATCTAACTATTAAAAAATTATTATTAAGACATCTAAGTATTCAAAAATTAATAATATTTAGTATGCGCAAAGTGCAATCAAATTCACTAGTAATATGATAATATCACAAAGACCAACCTCAAATAATAGTTAGTTAATCATTAAATTGCTATTCATCATAAATTCTAATTTCTAGCCAATTAAGAGCCCTGCACGAATGGGATTGGCTTATTATCCAAATGTCAAAAGTTAGAAATTTTAATTTTTAACCTTTAGCTTATTTTTATGTTCTATCCAAACACTACAAAATACTTTAAAAATATTTTTGACTTAAAAATAGTTAGGATCGGTATGAAAAGTCATTTGGTAATTAAAATTGTTGTAATTATAGGGTATAATTACACAACTTAGTAGTTACACAATATATTGTTCTTGAACAAGTGTAACTACAATATTAAATTAAATTTTAAAATAAAAGTTAATTATCAAAAATTAGAAGTAAATATGTGCCTTGTTAAAAATATTAAATTACGTATTTGAGATACACATTATTTCTTAGAAATATGATTTTATAATTATATTAAATTATGTATTTATGATACCTATTACTTTTTGAAAATATATTAATTAATAAATATATGGTTGTAACTAATATTGTAAGAATAATAGAAATTTATTTTTTAAATAAATAATTTTTAATTTAATTAGTTTAAGAATATAAGAGTACTTATTTTGTAACAACATCATGGACTGCATGTTTGACAAAAAAATTAACATTATGAACATAATCATTAAATTAACCAAATTTTTGACAAAAAGGAATCCAACCACTCTAAAAAAAATAAACGACACGGGATATGCAATAACAAATCAACACCACTAAAGCAAATAGAACAGAACAACAAATATCGCATAAATTCATTTGTTTTAAAAAAAATTACTATATTACTTTTATATCAAATTCTAACATAGCATAAAATATGTTCCAACATAACTTAAGTAAATATAATTTTAAAAAGGAAAACATAAGTCTAAATCTCGTTACATAATGAGATTCCACTTTATATCAAAAACTAGAGTAATAATGCAATTACGTTAAATGAAGAAAATAATAAAAAATGAAAAATATAAAAATATAATAAGAAGTAAAGATTGGGAAATGAAAGATAAATAATGAAAAATAAAAAAATATATTTTAAAAATTTAAAAAGTAAAAAAAAACAATAATGAACAAAAATAAACAAAAGAAAAGAAATTAAAAAGTGACCTTGTAGTTACAGCATACAATACACTCAATTCTCAAACCCTCTGATGAATTGGAGAGTACAAGACCTTATTTTTTTTGGACAATAAAATATAAATATTACCATACCAACAAAATTAGTACACCTAAAGAACACTTAGTTACTTAAACACCTTCTAGGAAGGGTGTTAGGCTAGCCAATGCCTTAAATAACTAGTTACACAACCTGTCCACATATGCCTAACACCTCTTAGAAATCTTTGAGCCTCAATAAATGCTAATTCTCTCCCTTACTACTACCTGAACCTATTAAACTAGGAAATCATCTATATTTATGTCCTCTAAAATTTTTTGTGTTCCTAGTTATCCAAATGTTATAGAAATATGCCCCATACTAAGCTATAATAACTTCTTGTTAAAACTTTTTCCACTGCTTCCTCTTGATATGCTGCACTATACTCTGGACATCTTTAAGTTATTGTTGTACTTCCAAAAAAAATAGTTATTTTGTTCCAAACTTTCTGAGACACCTCACATGCTTCAAATAGGTGATTTATTCTTTCATGAACCTTTTGATCATACAGCAAACACTAACATTATCACAAGGAATGCTCATTCTCTTCATTCTTTCTTTAGTAATCAGTTTCCCTTGCATAGCCAGCCAGAGTATAAACTCGTGCTTAGGCAAAAACACTTTACTCCAAACTAATTCAACACCACTACAGAGAGGTTTATAACCTAGCAAAGTGCAATAGCTCTTAGAAATAGAGTAATTACCTGTTGATGTAAGGTTGTATCTATCTTGACTGTACCATTGTTGCATGCCAATCTTAATTTTATACAGTTGGTCCTAGTACTGTTGCAATCTTTAGGAGGTTGGTGAGTCCCAATATCCTCTCTTTTCTTCATATAAACATTATGATCCCATTGAACCCATAATGGGTCTTTCCTCTTTGGATCCACCATACTAGTTTACCAACAGCTGCAATATTTTGAATCTTATAATTCCTAATATTTAACTCCGTCCAAGCTTTAGGGTACAAAATTTTGTATCATTTAACTAAATATAATCTTTTTTGTCTTCAGTTCCATCCCAAAAGAACCCTTTACACTTTGCCTCTGCCATCTTGATCACAATTTGAGGAGGAAAAAAGACAGACCCCCAGAAGTTGTTTAATGCAAATATCACAGAGTTAACTATCTACAATTTTCCAACATAAGAGAAATGCCTAGTTTTAGTTGCCTATTAATTTTCAATAATCTTGATGCTTAACTAATGATAATAAAGTTTAGACTATTTCTTGTTTGTTAAAGGTGGGACTAGGTATCTAATAGGTGGTACATTAGTATTGAATCATGTAACCTCTAGTTGCTTCCTTTTAACTTCATTAGTTATTCCAGCTAGGAATATGTCTGATTTATAATTGTTTGCAATCAAGTCAGGAGTTCCTGGGATGTAATTTACAGCCTTCATGATCCTAGTAGTTGATGCCTCATTCTTTTTATAGAAGATCATAATATCATTTGCAAAGGTCAAATGAGTAATCGGGTGTTTCTTGCACATTTGGTGAAACCTAAAGTCAGGAAATTGGCTTATTCTTATCAAGATCTAGAAATATACTCCATAACCAGGACAGAGAGCAAGGGGAAATACGATTCCCTTGTCTTAGTCCTCTCCTTCCTGTAAAGAATCCACACCCCTTCTTATTAACCTTAACAGAGAAGTTGTTAGTAGTCACACACACTATGATTAAGTGAATAATTTTAGAAGGAAATCATAGAAGCTATTAGTAGTCACACATACCATGATCAAGTGAATAATTTTAGCAGGAAATCTATACCCCTCAAACATTTCCTACACAAACTCCCATTTAAGCATGTCATAAGCCTTTCTAAAGTCAATTTTCACTAAGCACCTAGAAGTTGCTGTCCTATTATAGTGCCTTACATACTTAAGTATCTTTCTAAACTTTCAACCTTGCTGCCTTTCTTTTCTTTAAGCAATATTACTTTATCCCTAGGGCATGACTGGCTAAGTATATTTCATGAACTAATGTAACCCATAATTCTTATTCACTTACCTTATTATAACAACTCTATATACTTCTCTTTCTCTCATATCAAATCCTATTTCATGATAATCCCGCTCAATATTATACTAATATTTAACTATCGAGATTGTAGCAACTAAGACAATCAATAACATCAACAACTTTATAATAAAGGGCACAATAATATACATCACGTATATAACTATTATATACACATAAGAATAATATTTACACATAATATGGGATGTAACTTACACTATTCACATTTACTACAATCAAAATCACCATCATCAACATAACCGGTCAACTTAAGGAACCATAGTATCTTATTAAACACCCAATCCACACAAGGAACCAATACACCTAGGCAGATTCTTCAATAATTTTCACCAGAATATACAAATATATGTAAATGTCCATTCAAATGCATATGATGAATGTGCATATGCAGGAAGTGTATCATCTCTTTCTCTTCTTAGCCTCATATTAATCAATATTATTATCAACATCATAAATATCATGATCCAATATCGTCAACTCATTATCATCAATATCATCTTAATGTCATGAACATCATGATCTCAATATCATCATTAATATCATTACATCATCGTCAGTATTATTTCAACATCATGATCTCAGTAGCATCATCAATACCATTAGTGTAAATTCAAGATGCACTCAATAATTATAAGTAATGCCTAAAGGCGAATTACAAAAATCGAGAAAAATTAGATACAAGTTAGAGGGATCAAAACAGAACTTACAACTAATAAAAACCAAGTAAAGACAGATAATAATCATAAGGTCATCATTCCAAGTAATAATAAATATCCACTAAGAGAGAAAATCACAAGCATGCCTAAAGATTAATTCAGCACTTGCTCAATTGATCATCGTCAAACCAAATCATCATTCATGAATATGTCTGAAAACTAATCGATCAAGCACATTTCAGGAGTTCACCTTCCACATTTATTGAATACATACTCTAAATCATTTTTTCGTTTTATTCACCAATCTAACCCTCTTTTATCCACATTGATTGAATACACACTCTAAATCATTTTTTCGTTTTATTCACCAATCTAACCCTCTTTTATTCTTATTGGATTAAGTAAATTTAGTTACTAACTAGTAACCTATACATTCAATTCATCACTAAGTTTGAGGCATTAGTAATTTAGTCGATCATTCAACCAATAGTTTCTATTCAATGTACAATTCTATCTAGAATCATACACTTTTACACATATTACTTCCTTGTACTTAGACAAAGTTTGAATTTAGGTTCTTAAATTTTCATCACCTTTTATTATCATAATCAATCCTCCTAACCATCTTCTATCAAGAATATATCATGCTTGATCTATACACAATATAGAGTTCACCCTTTCCAATGTGTTAAAGACTAGTTCTATAGAATAGAAGATCACCTAATTCTTCTATTATTGCTCATATTTACATATTAAAAATAATCATCAAGTAAGTCATACAAACACAAAATCCCATCAAGGGATCCATATAAAATACAATAACAGACAATTATATCGTTATTACAATATTTTCATATTTTATCCATCCAAACTCCATGTTCGTAGGGTTAGACATGAAATATCCTATCAAATATAGTTATTAAAAGAAACTAATCCAAGTCTAATACATATTAAACAATAACCTACCTCAATAAAAGATCTTGGAACAAGCAAGACACACCAAGAATGCTCCTTCTCTTCCTTCAGGCCTTAGAATGCTTAATCATCTAAGAAACAAAGAGTTATAAGAGTAATTAATCAATTGCTCGAATACTTTGGAAATTCAAATCCACTAATTCTACCCTTATTCATGCTCTAAAACACTACCCAAAGATCAATTACCAATTAACAAGACCTATCATATTCAACTCATCTCCATTAATAGAGTTTCAAGGATAAAGATTTCATTTTTATAAAATTTAAGGTTTCCAACCATCAGTTTTCATGTTATAGGATCACTAATTTATGCTAAAAATTGTTAATTAATAGTTTAGAAGTGATTCTAGGTGATACTAACCCAACCCATAGTTTTTTCAAAAATCTCATGAACTTAGGATTCAAATCCCCAAGAGTTTCACCATTAAAGGTCATTCTAATGATCCTAAGATATTAAACAACTGAAAATAAAGTAGATAAAGAAAGAAACTTACATCAATAAAGAATTTTCACCCAAGAAGTAGGAGAATTGCCCCTCTAGGGCTTTGGGATAAAGCTTTTGAGTTAAAAGACCCAAAAATGTCAAGACTATTAATAAGTACTGCTTAATTACCACTAAAGTGATTAGATTACTGCTACAGTAGTACTGTTGCAGTAGTACTATTGTGGCGGTTAACTTCTCAGCTCAGATAGTGTTCAGTAAAATGGTCATATCATTTTACTCCAAAGGTATATTAACAAACGATTGGATGCATTAAAAAAGAAGACTCAATATTTTTTATTTGGTCAGTATTGAGCCCCATAAATTTATATATTCTAGGAGATATTGTTATTTAAATTTGATTCTAGTTTAAACTTAGCTTGAAACTCAATCAGTAAAACCACTTCCAACTTAAATTTGGGCTAGGGGTATTGTATAAACTTAGTACATATCTAATGTACTCCCATACTAAAGAATTATTCTATAACTTATGGTGAGAGAGGTTCTCATGATTTTAGCACAAATATTTTTAGTAATAATGGAATGAGTTGTCACATTAGATATAATTTTTAACCACCATTCTCTCTCAAACAATCAGTACTAAATGGAGGGTTTAGAACTCTTGGGTGTTGCACCACACAATAAGAGACCAGGTCCCTTAAAATCAATCACAGTCAAAGTGTACGAAAATAACCAAGAAGTAAGAGATTGTGTAGTAAGAGAAACAACACAAGAATTTTTATGTGAAAACCCAGGAAGGGAAAAACCATGACTTACCCTCACAAGAACCAAAGAAATCTACTGTAATAAACCTCCTAATTATACTCTAGATTTCAGCCTAACTCTAGGCTCCTTGCGTTAGCAGCAACTCTACTACCAGCTTATCTTGGTAACTGTACCAATGACTCTTTCTCTCTCTCTATTAATTAACTCTAATCAGTGTCAAACTTAGGTAACTCTACCTAAGAAACTCTGTCAATGAGAAAACTGGATATTACTCTTATAAGTTGAGTAATTCTTTTACAAATTAACACTCAAGAACACTAACCCACTCTTTAAGCATATGACGAAGATAATAACATGCGCAATGCTTAAGTTGTCTTGAAATGGAATTTTTTTCGCCTTTCTTTACTCCTTGATTTTTGCAAAAACTATTTAATAAAAAGACGTCTCTTTTCTTTTATAGCTGAGTGATGATTATGGATGAAAGATCATTAGACTAGCTGTCTATGTCAGTACAAAATAGCACCTGCAAGTTTATTACACAAGCAGACAAAACTATTCAGATGACGCATACCAGTTGTACTGTACTTTGCATATCCAGGGACCTGGTCCCTTGAAGTTTAGCTGCTTAACATCATAACTACATATAGCAATTTTCCCCATTTTTGATGATGATAAACCAAACCATAAAATTTGAACATCAGTGCATATTTATCATCTTTAATTAGTGTGATTACCACCTAAAGATGAATGTTCCCCTATCATCATGTATATTTTTTTACCATGCAATATAAGAACCTGGTCCCTTATTGTCATTTGCGGCAAAAACTCTTCTTTCACCTGTTCTATGTGTACCTTTATTTAGTGTATTTGCAAATTTCACACTCCTTGCACATGTACACTTCCCCTTGTTAGCATGCCATCTGCAACACAATTCACTTGGTATCTATGTAATGCCCTGAAAGTACACCCTGGGCGCCACACAGTGCTTACACTCTTGATAAGCCATAAGCTAACCCATGAGTTTGTACCTGCTGTGAGCACTGAGTAATATAATAACATATGCGGAAGAATAATAGATAAGCCATAAGGTTTTAAATAACAAAGCATTTCTATATAATTAATCTAGAAAAAAAAACTTTCTAAAAACATCTGCCTAAAACTGATAAAATAAAGATAAATGGACTGACTGTCTGAAATGTCCGAAAGCCTCTAAGACTGACTAAATATGAGTTGATGGGACAAGCCCCAACTAACTCCAACTAACTACTGAACTAAAAACATGAAAGTAAATATAGCCTGTCCTCAAAATATGAGGAATCACCACTACTACGGTTGATAATTCAGAATGTCTGCGTGATCCAGGAACTGAGCATTCGAATCTATAATATGATACATCATACCGCAAAAGAAAGTATGCGATTAGTACTTTAAATATACTAGTATGCTAAATGAGGTAGGCTCATATATATGGTTTTATGTGCATGAATAGTAACTGACTGAATAAATATCATAACTACTGAATAGAATGCATGAAATCTATAAATACTGAAGATGCATGGAATCTGTAAATATTAAGAATATGTGACCAAGCATAAACATGTTCAGATTATAATTTGTAAAATAAGGTACTGAAATCTAATAACTGAATTAATGATATCCGTATGCTATGGTCAAGCAACTGAAACTGAATTACTAAGCTCATTACTAGACTGAGACTGTAGGAGCTATCATCTAGCTAACATACCCCAATATGCAATTTGGGGCCCAACTTATGATGCAAGTTAGAAGGGTATCAGTACTGTGCCACGGGTACTAAGACTGGCTGTGTTGATCCACTAAAGTGCTGTCACAAAGGACTAAGGGTTACCCTTAACTAGCAGGTACCTGTATGAGACCAACCCTCAATTGGCAGGTTAACATCTCAACCTATACTGTCTACGTAGTTATAGAACGTAGGGACTGATACTAAGGTTGCGCCCTCCACTGGTAGGTAAACCCCCATCCCTTGGTTCGCTCGGTGCTAAATCCTACTTCTAACTGAACTGACTTGGAATACTGAACTGTGCTAAGATTAACTAAATTTGATAACTAACTGAACTGATAATGCCATAACATATTCTGAAACTATTCTAAAGATACTAAGACTAACTAAACAACTATAATTTTGGGTATTCATAACCCCCAGGACTCGATAGCATTAATAGTAAAATAGCACTAAGACTTTAAGGACATAACATAAAAACATTTATATCAATAATCCATTCTTGTAGGCATTTCATGAAACACTTTATGTTCATAGTTCAAGTTAAGCATGGGAATAGTTTAAAGATTGTAGAAATAGCATGATTTTAACATCACTACGTATGATTTATATCAGTGAATAACAACATTAAAATGTGCAGGGTTTGGTAAACAAAAATAATTTCATGTAAACATGGTATAGAATTACAATTTATGGGAGTTCATGGTTAAAATAATAATTTAAAATTATAATAATTTGTAAAGATCATAACATTGAATGTGAAATTGGATATTTGGGCTCCATGGGTGAAAGATACCATGAATAAACACTTAACATACCTGGGTTGATGAATACGTGAGAATTGATGGTGAATTCTTGAGTTTTGACCTTGAACTTTGAAGATTAGGGTTTTTGTTCTTGAAAGATAATTAATTTCTTGAAGAGGATTTGTGAGTAATGGGGCACATAATTCCCCTTTAGGGTGTTAATTACGTGTTTTGGACAAATTTGAGGCTTTGGGAATTGACCAAATAGTCCCTGGAAAATTAAGTCACAGACTAAAAATCTTGATTTTATATGCCGGCGCGACATGGTGCTTATCACTTCGGGCCACTGGAAAAGGAAAATCTCTATTTTTCCAATGGGATTACACGGTGCTATCGCGTTGCACCTACGGAAATAGATGATCCCCAACTGGAAGCTTGGCACGACGTAGTGCCAATCGTGGTGCCTCACTGGAAAAAGGAAAATTGCCAAATGGCCTTTTGGCATGATACAGTGGCACTCGTTGTGACACACTAGAAAAGGACGAATGTGATTTCGTTTATCACCGCGACGCGGCCATATCGCGTTGGGCTACTATTTTGCACTAAAACTGTCGTAACATCTCACCCGAGTATTGGATTTAGGCAAAATTAGTATCGTTGGAAATAAAATTCAATTTCCTACAGCTTGGTGGGTCTTGAGATGGAAAATTCTCTGTAGAGTAAAATATATGCTCATTTGAAGTTGATTAAAGTAATAGTCCTATCAAAAATTCAATCGGTAAGGAATATTTTGATTCATCTAACAATAAGGAGTTATTTGAGACCTTAATATACATCAAACTAACTCATAAAAGTATCAAACTACCATAATGTACTATGAATGAGCTTGAAATGTGACTCTAGCATTGGTTTGGATTTTTAGGGTATTACAATATCTCCCCCTTAAGAACATTTTTCCTTGAATGAGACTGGTTAAACTAAAAGCACGGAGGAACTTAGATTTGAATATACGTGATTATATGACTAAGTATGAAACATGATTCATGTCTGAACTGGTATTGTGAATGCATGAAAGACATGAGAATTATATGCAGCTGAAATTGAGCATAGAAAGAGGAATTCTAAGAAAATTGTTACCTTAAGCTGAATCTGAGTTTTGGGAGAAACGTTGAGGGTACTTGGTCCACATATCTTCTTCTGCTTCTCGAGTGGCTCCCTCAATTGATTGATTCTACCAAAAAAATTTGACTAGGGGAACTTCTTTGTTCGTTAGTCGATAAATTTGTCGATCAAGGATTTTGACTGGAATATTTTCGTAAGAAAGGATATTCTGTACATCTACCATTTCTAAGGGAACGACAACTGCTGGGTCTCCAATACACTTCTTTAGAAAGGACACATGAGACACTGGGTGCACTGAAGCTAAGTCTGTAGGTAACTCAAGCTCGTAAGCCACCTTTCTGAAATAACTCATAATTCTCTAAGGACTAACATATCAGGGACTAAGCTTCCCCTTCTTACAAAACCTCTTCACTCCCTTATGGGAGAGATCTTCAGATATACAAAATCACCAGTCTCAAACTCAAGATCTTTCTTTCTCGATTCTGGGTTACCTTAAGCCTCTCCCTAATCAACTGTACTTTCTCTAAAGAATCAAATACCAAGTCAGGCCCCACTACCACGGCCTCACCTATTTTAAACTAAATAATTGGAGATGTATATCTACTTCCATACAGAGCCTCAAATAGAGCCATCTAAACCATCCGGCAATGTCAAAATTGGGACTATAGTGAGTCGAGTCTTTAACTCCTGAAAACTCTTTTCACAAGAATTTGACCACTAAAACTTAACTTTCTTCTAAGTCAATCTGGACATGGAAGATGCAATAGATGAAAATCCTTCAATAAATTGTCCATAATAGCCAACCAAACCCAAGATACTCCTAATATCTGACAAAGAGATAGGTCTAGTCCAGTTTCTCACCGCCTCGATCTTATGATGATCAACTCTAATTCCATCACCAAAAATAATATGGCCAAGGAAAGCTATTGATCTTAGCCAAGATTTTCTCTTATTGAATTTAGAAAACAACTGTTGGACTTTAAGAGTCTGCAATATTATTCTGAGGTGGTCTGCATAATTATTTTCATTACGGGAGTAGACAAGAATGTCATCAATGAAGACTATTATGAACATGTTCAAGTACTGCTACTATTATGAACATGTTCAAGTACTGCTTGAACACTCAGCTTATCAAGTCCATGAAGACTGTTGGGGCATTCATGAGACCAAGGATATAACTACAATATCGAAGTGACCATACTAAGTTTTGAAAGCTATTTTTTAAATGTCACTATCTCTGACTCTGAGTTGATGATAGTCGGATTTGAGGTCTATCTTAGAAAAGTAACTAGCACCTGAAGTTAGTCAAACAAGTCATCAATTCTGGGAAGTGGATATTTTTTTCTTGATTGTAACTTTGTTCAACTGGCAGAAATCAATAAACATTCTGAGAGAACCGTCTTTCCTATGCACGAATAGGACTGGTGCACTCCATGGGGAAATCATGAGCCTGATGAATCCCTTATCCAGGAGATCCTTTTACTATTCTTTCAACTCTTTGAGCTCGGCTGGAGCCATTCTATATAGCGGAATAGAGATGGGATGAGTATCTGGAAGGTCTATTCTGGAGTCAATTTCCCTTTCGGGAGGAACTTTGAGAAGATTTTGGGAAACATATTTGGAAATTCCCTCACTACTGCAACTGACTCAAGATTTAGAGTCTCAGAATTAGAGTCTTTGACTTGGACAAGATGATAAATACACCCTTTGGATATAATTTTCCTCGCTCTAAGGTACTAAACAAGCTGACCGCTAGGAGTTGTAGTACTACCGCTCCATTCAAGGACTGGTTTATTTGGGAACTGAAAATGAACTATTTTATTTTTGTAATTAGCTGAAGCATAGCATGAGTGGAGCCAATCCATCACAAGAATAATGTTAAAATCCGTCATCTCTAACTTCACAAGATCAACTGAAGTGACTTTCTGAGATATTATGACCGAATAGTTCCTGTATACCTTCCTGGCTATAATAGAGACACCTATTGGGGTAGACACAGAAAATAGCTCGACTAAGATTTTGGGACTGACACTAAAGTTGACGGCTGTATATGGGGTTATAAAAGAAAGAGAAGATCCAGGGTCTAACAAAGAATAAGCATGTAAATAAAAGACTTAAAACATACCAGTAACTACATCAGGATAATTTACCTGATCTTGTCAGGACTAAAGGGCATACAATCCATTTGGATGCTACCACTGGTAGCACTAGTAGCGGAACCCTATTGAGTTAGGTGGCCGACTGGAATTG
Organism: Capsicum annuum; assembly: GCF_002878395.1. NCBI lineage: Eukaryota > Viridiplantae > Streptophyta > Magnoliopsida > Solanales > Solanaceae > Capsicum > Capsicum annuum. The sequence continues at coordinate 87,695,963 of NC_061121.1, forward strand.
GGGGACGACTGGACTGACCTAGCTGACCACTCTTTGGATAGTCTCTAACATTGTGGCCTAGATTTCCATACCCAAATCACACATCACTATCGGCTCTGCAAATACCCAGATGGTTTCTACCATATTTCTGGTAAAGAGGATTCGTACGACCACTGTTAACACTGCCTTGGGACTTAGAGCCTAGCACCGTATCCCAATTGTGATTTCTAAATTTTGGCATGGAAGTACTAGCTGAAGATGGAGCTAGTACTGAATATTTCTAACGAAACTAAGGACGGTTACTACCTTCTGACCTTGGCTGATTGAAATTAAAGCTACCCATCCTAGCCCTCTTGTTCTCTCTCTCCCTCTTCTTAGTCTTCAACTCTTTAATCTGTTGCGCATGGACTATAAGCCTTGACAAGTCTATCTCCTTAATCAACATTGCAGACCTACACTCCTTGACCACACTGTTAGATACCCCAGACCCAAACTTACTCATCTTAGACCTGCTATCAGCTACCACATGAGGAACATACCTAGATAACTAAGTAAACTTAGGCAAATACTCTTTCACACTCATGTTTCCCTGCCTCAAGTTAATAAACTCTAACACCTTGGATTTTCTCAACTCCAACAAAAATAACCTATCTAAGAATGTTGTAGCAAACTCTTCCTATTCTATAGACCCTGAATCTGCGCCTCTATCTATCTTGCACTGCTTAAACCACATATGACCTACATCTTACAACTGATAGGCAGCTAACTCAACACTCTCACTAGCAGTCACCCCCATAATGTCTTTTGTCTTTTGTACCATGTCTAAGAATTTCTATGGATCCTCTTCAGATTGGGATCCTAAAAATAGAGGAGGATTCATTTGTGTAAAGTCCCAAGATACGGCAGTATTGGCCACTGGGTTGGCCAAAATAATGATTGGCTGAGCATTCTGAGCCACTACAGAATAGGCTAGAGTAGTGAATACAGGTCTGAACTCTGCATTGGAAACATGCTCGTTCAGGGGATCTTCTTGAATGGGTGAAGGTGTTGGCTGGTTTATATTTCATTTTTTTTGTCTTTCTGGGAGGCATGTTCTATAAATAAAAGGGAAAATAGATTAGACAGAGAGTTTAACATGAGCATCATGCTCAGTCACATGACATGAGCACTGAAAAAAGCAAACTTTTCCTAAAATATCTCATAGCCTCTTGCCCATAAGGGTGGCATGCTTCACACCTATGCACAAGACTCTACTTGATGCGGCTTTTAGACTTCCTAGGACACTTTAAAACCTTAAGATCTGATACCAAGTTTGTAATGCCCTATGAGTACACCCTGGGCACCGCACGGTGCTTACAGTTCCTAGGGATCACAAGCTAACCCATGAGCTAGTACCTTCTGTGATTACTAAATAATATAATAATATATGTGGAAGAACAAATAATAAGCCATAAGGTTTTAAATAATAAAGCATTTGTGAATCATGAATCTAGAAAACAACAACTGTCTGAAAAACAACTGCCTGAAACTGATAAAATAAAGATAATTGACTGACTGTTTGAAGGGTCCGAAAACCTCTAAGACTAACTAAATATGAGTTGATGGGACAGGCCCCAACTAACTCCAACTAACTATTGAACTAAAAACATGAAAGTAAATATAGCCTATCCTCAAAATATGAGAACTCACTACTACTATGGCTGATAATCTAGAAGGTCTATGCGTGATCCGGGAACTAAGCATCTGAACCTATGATATGATATATCATAGCGCAAGAAAAGAGTATGCGATCAGTACTTTGAAAGTACTAGTATGCTAAATACGTTAGGCTAATATGCACGATTTTATGTGCATAAATAGTAACTTACTGAATAAATAGCATTACATACTGAATAGAACATATGTAATATGTAAATACTGAAGATGCATGAAATCTGTAAATACTAAGAATGCGTGACCAAGCATAAATATATTCAGACTATAATCTGTAAATTGAGGTACTAAAATCTGATAACTGAATTACTGATATCTGTATGTTATAGTCAAGCTGCTAAAATTGAATTACTGAGTTGATTACTGGACTGAGACTATGGGAGCTATCATCTAATTGGCATGTCCTAATGAGCAATTTGGGGTCCAACCTGTGACCCAAGTTGAAAGGGTGTTAGTACCAAGCCATGGGTACTAATATTGGTTATGTGAATCCACTAAAGTCTTGTCCCGAAGGACTAAGGTTTACCCTCAATTAGCAGGTACCCGTATGAGATCAACCCTCAACTGTCAAGTTAATATCTCAACCTATGCTGGCTAAGTAGTTATGGACTGCAGGGACTACTACTAAGGTTACACCCTCAACTGACAGGTGAGCCCCCACCCCTGGGTTTGCTCGGTGCTAAATCCTACTCCTAACTGAACTAACTCAAACTACTAAACTATTCTAAGATTAACTAATTTTGATAACTGACTGAATTGTTAATGCTCATAACATATTCTGAAACTATTTTAAAGATACTGAGACTAAGTAAACAACTATGGTTTTGGGTATTCATAACCCCGAGGACTCGATAGCACTAATAGTAAACTAGTACAAAACTGTAAGGACATAGCATGAAAACATTTATATCAAAAATCCATTCTTGTAGGCATTTCATGAAACACTTGATGTTCATAGTTCAAGTTAAGCATGGGAATAGTTTAACGTTTATAGAAATAACATGATTTCAACATCAACATCACTAAGTATGATTTAAATCAGTGAATTAAATGGGGTTTGATAAACAACAACAATTTCATGTAAACATGGTATAGTATTACAATTCATGGGAGTTCATGGTTAAAATCACAATTTAAAATCATAATAACTTGTAAAGTTCATAACTTTGAATGTAAAATTGAATACTTGGGCTCCGTGGGTGAAAATGACTTATGAATGAACACTTAACATACCTGGGATGATGAATTCGTGAGAATTGATGGCGAATTATTGGGTTTTTATCTTGAACTTTGAAGCCTAGGGTTTTTGTTCTTAAAAGAAAATTAATTTCTTGAAGAGGATTTGTGAGTAATAGGCCACATAATGCCCTTTTAGGGTGTTAATTATGTGTTTTTGATGGAATTAAGGCTTTGGGAATTGACCAAATGGTCCCTAGAAAAATTAAGTCACAGACTGGAAATCTCAATTTTTCATGCCGATGCGATATGGTGCTTAACGCGTCGGCCCACTAGAAATGGAAAATCCTTATTTTGTCCAATGAAACGACATAGTTCTATCGTGTTGCACCTCTGGAAATAGACGATGCCAAAATGAAAGCTCGATGCGATACGGTGCCAATCACTGTGCCCCACTTGAAAAGGGCGAACGTGATTTTGGCCATCACCGCTCTACGACCTTACTGTTTTGCTCTAAAAGTGCCATAAATTCTCACCCGTGTATCGAATTTAGCCGAAATTGGTATCGTTGGGAAGCTAGTTCAATTTCCTACATCTTGGTGGGTCTTGAGGTAGAAAATTCTTTGTAGATTAAAATATATGCTGATTTAAAGTTAACTAAAGTAACAATCCTATCGAAAATTCAATCGGTAAGGAATATTTTAATTCGTGTAACATCTGGGAGTTATTTGATAAATAAATATACATCAAAATAACTCATAAAACTATCAAAGAACCATAATGTAATATGCATGAGCTTCAAACATGACTCTATCATTGGTTTGGATTTTTGGGGTATTACAACCTAGTCCATACTACATGAACTCAGTATTTCCTCTTTTGGCATCATTGAAAAAGATAATAGTAAATGAAGAGTAAAGATAGTATAGATTAGTTAACTCATGGCCACTGGGGCAATACTATCATGCAGAACAACTTTAAAGTAAAGAAGACAAATGAGGTACACAAAATGAGACTCATCAATTCATAATAGACAGTACCAGTACAATAAGCTAAGATAATCACCATAAAAATAATAGTCTTTAAAAGCCATTGTGAGATCCAAGATATGAAACTGACACAAGGTTGAGAGGGAATGATGATAACTAGGTTCAAGTAGAAGGAGGGTTGGGTGAAAGGACTTAAGAAGTATATCCATTTTTGCATTTTCAGCAATATGAGCATCCAATGACTGTTTGGTGTGGACCTTCACTTCAACATTAAGTCCTTGAATTTCACAAGACAGTTCTACCACTTCCATTTTGATCTCTAGGGACTCTTGCTCATTTTTCAACCATAAATACTTTTTTTTGGGACTAGGTCCCTCAGAGTCTTTCTTTTTCTTTATAGTTGTGTGTTTCTACCTATATCAGACTTTCCTCTGCAACCGTAGCAATTTTTGAATTCATGTCTGCGCCTCTTTCAACTTCCAAAACTTCAATATTTTCTTTTTCCTCTACTACAGTAGTTTTCATGAGCCTTTTTATTTTCATGGTTGAATTCTTGTTCCCCTTCATGGCATCTTCCATTATTTTCTTTTTAGAACCTCTTGTAGAATTGGTTTTAGTCACTTTCAACTTAGAGTCATCATTTTCTTCTTTTCTCTACTCTCCTTTAGTTTCTTCACAGTCCATTTTAAAGGCACTTCATCCTCATCCTTTTCATTCTTCTTATGCGGTGGTAATAATATATCTTCTCCTTCATTTGCTTCATCATTAACACCTACTCTCTGTTAAATTGGTTACCCAAATCCTCAATTTGAGTCCTCTATCTTGATTAAGTAAGCACAGATTTCTGGGTTGAGGAAGGTTCAAACCGAAACTGACTCATTTAGAGGTTTTAAATTTTTTAACAATGATTCGGTGGGTGAAAGATTTAATAGGAATAGTTGCTTTGGAGAGGAAAGTTAATTTTGGACAATAGGTCAAATTTGCTAAAGAAGAATGAGTAAAGATCTAATATGGTAGTTTAGTGCAGTGTTAGTTGTTAATAAAATAGTTCACTTTTGAAATGACATGTCTGAACTTACTAGATGTGACCCTAAATTTTGTAAAAAAGAACTGACTATTTTTGTAGAGGAGGAACTATACATGGCCTATTTAGATAGCATTTTATTATTGTTATTAGAGCATCCTATATAGACACTAACCTGAGAGATAGGACCAGGTCCCTCTTCTTTGAGTGAATCTTCAAGTTCGTGCTTGTCACATTTGTCCACTTCCTAAGTTGTTCCCATGGGTGCATACCTACAAGGGTATAGTACTGATTTAGACCAAAATGAACCTACCTTATCAAGGATACATGACACGACCCGAAACAGGGCCAAGTCTTATTAGGTATCTCAAGTCCAACCAAGACCGGTGACATGACGAAAACTAGGGCCTTGTCGTTATAGGCATCCCAAATCCAACAAGGATTGGGGACCACCCCCATTACCCAACCCAACCTCTTATAGAAGATAGAGTTTATTACAATTCCAGACTCTAGGAAAGGTCCATGACCGTGACCAACCCAAACAAGTCCAACAATCCATTATCAAACCACTAACAAAAACCCAAACAAAACCACAAACCAATCCATACAACCGATACCAAATGAGTTCCATAATATATATATATATATATAAATAAATAAAATCCCAAAACATAATAGGATGGAACAATCATAAATACAGCAAAATGGTATTAGCCCCTATACCAATGCTAATACTAAGGCTGACACCACTGTCGACACCATTCATACCGATCCATAGTAGTTCCACAAATACTCTAACAAAAAATAAATCAATATTTGGTTGGGACATGTCCCCAACCATATCCAAAACCAATGTCAATGAAATAACCGAAATATGTAAAAACATTCATGACATGAAATGGAGCCTTCCGAAACATAGAAGCTCACCACTTCAATACAATTGAGCTAATCTTGAATCCGATCACTAAGTAGGAGGAGTAGAATGGCAACTTGCTGAATTGCGTGGGGATACAGCTGCCGAAGATGGGTTAGCAGGTAAATGCTAGCATACATTCAGGATAAGGATAAAATAATTGCCACCTTTAAAAGCAAGTAAACCAACCATATGAATTCACAACCATACACATATGTATAATGTGTTGGGAAAGGGAATCAGGTTTAGTATGTATTTAAAACCATTAATGTGGATATGTGTAGCATAGCCGTCTAAGAAACACCCACGGGCTAAATGGGTCCAGTGTAACCCCTTGAACGGGCCCTGATATGTTAAGCTGTACGAACCCGAGATACCATAGGAGTAGGGGACTCCTGAATACCCTTCACTCTCTATGATACATATGTACTTAGGGGATTCCCATTTACCCTGTAAGTATCATATGTGGCCGTTATGATGAATCCTCAAGTCGGCAAACATGAGTTTCTAGTGTCCATCTGTTGGACTCACACCTTCACGGTTAGCTATCACACCTTATTGCCCAATTAAAACCATTACGACACAACCAAACTAACAATTCCACTTATTATTAATCAAGGCTATAAGTAGTGGTATCGTCATACCGACTACATCTTGCAATCATTGTCCTTAGCCAACCTTTTAAGGATAAGGGATTCCCATGTACCCATAGGTAACATTATTAGGTTGACTTTGGGGAATCCCATGTACCCCACAAGTGATCATTATTATGCTTTCTTGGGGATTCCCTTGTACCCCGTAAGGCTTTCAATTAGACCAACCATCACCACTAAAACCTTAACATTTAACCTTTCCAAACCATTTAAACTATTTATACCACTTCGGGTTCTATTACCAAGTTATACCATGCAATAATTTAATGAAAGTCCAATAATTTAACCAAAAACATTCTCATAGGCATTTTATCAAACATGTTGGGGTATAGTATTTCCAAACCCAAAACCAAGTACCAATTAACCATTCCCATGCAACCAAATATTCAAACTACCATAATAATATAAAACCCATAATTAAAAGACATGGGAAAACCATAACCAACGATTGTAACCAAAACCCACAACATATATTTGAAAACCCAAAGCCATGAAAATCGGTCATAAAATATGCCTTTAGTTGGAACTAACAACAAGGGAGAAGTAACATGCATTAGATTATGAATATGATGGAGAGAAATCACCCTTGTAAGCCCCAATTTACTCGTATTGATGAAACCCTAGACTTCCCTAACCCAAAAGCCTTAGAGAGAATTTGAAAGTGTTTTAAGAGAGTTTAAGTGATTGTAAATAGGTTAATGAAGCCTTAACAAGGTGTTTTATGTTGTGGGGTCATAATAGGTTAAGAGGGGAAATGTCCAGATTACCTCTAACTTAACTGTATAAAATCCCACAAGAGGGTACGACTCCACCTTATCACCCATAACCTATGATACGAGTGGTACCCATAAATCTTACCATAGGCATCCCTTTGACCCCTAACATTGACCAATTTATGATAACTAAGCACCAATCGTACCCAAGCATACGACTAGTACCCATAACCCGTACCTTAGCCAGAATCAAGAGGGGTGAACACGGTCTAACATATGAGTTGGACTATACCACTCGTACACTATCTCACGACACATGGTGAGCCATTCATACTCAGATCCAATTTAAGTTACTAAGCTTCAGATTAAGTAAAGGGAAAACCAAACCTACAACCCATCACCCATCATACGACTCCTACCCACCCAAGTCGTACCCATTCCAAAAACTCGACCACCCAAGATAGGACAAAAACTGACAGGGTCAACTTACCTATGCCCTTACCACATGACTGGTATGGTGAGTCGTATAATGTCCAGAATCTCCAAGACACATGAAATTTTCTAAGGACCAAAAACCCAGGGTGTTCAGTCTCCCCCACTAGGATCATTCATCCCCGAATGATGGACAAGGTAGTACAAGCACTAGTTACACCCCAATATAAACATTCCAACCTTTAACTAAGTTAAAAAACAAAGATGTAAGGAAATCAACCTTTCTTTCACCAAGTAAGAAAACAAAGATGTGATAAAGAACACATACCTTCGACATGAATATTCAGAGTATAAAGCAAATGTGGTTACATGGACTTCATATCTTTTTTTATTTCCTAAGTAGATTCTTCCACCTTGTGGTTCCATAATAGAACCTTAACCGAAGCTACATCCTAGGTCCACAATCGACGAACCAGTCGATCCAAGAACAACCGATGAAGGATCACCTACACACTTTCTCAACATAGAGACATGGAATACTGGATAAAAGGTGCTCAAACTAGAAGGTAACTCTGATTCATACTTAACATTACCAACACTCCTCGAAACCACACAAGGACCAACATACCAGGGACTGTGTTTCCCTTTTTTTTCCAAACTGCATTACTTTCTTCATGGGAGACACCTTTAGGAACACCTTATCCCCAACCTCAAACTCCAAGTCCCTATGCCTTACATCTGCATAGGACTTTTGGCAATTTTGGGCATCCTTAAGCCTATCCCAAATCACCTTCACCTTTTGCATAGCCTGATAAACAAAATTTGGGGCCGAAAATATTTGCCTCACCAAGCTCAAACTACCTAATAGAAGATCTACAACTCCTACAATACAATTCCTCAAAAGGGGCCATCCCAATGCTAGAATGATAGATATTGTTATAAGCAAACTCTACAAGAGGTAGATACTCAACTCAATTACCACCATAATCAATCACACGTGCATGAAGTATATTTGCTAATGTTTGAATAGTTCTCTCTGCTTGCCTATCCATCTGCGGATGGAAAGCAGTACTTAGACTAACCTTAGTACCCAATTCCTTCTGAAATGACCACTAAAAGTGAGCTAAAAATGTAATACCACAATCAAGAGATAATCAAAACTGATACCCCATACATCTTCACAATCTCATAAAGATACAACCTTGTATAATCCTCAGCCAAAAAGTTAGTCCTCACTGGAAAGACGTGATTCAACTTTGTCATCCTATCCGCAATTATCCAAATCAAATCAAATTAGTTCTAATCCCAAGGAAGACTGGCAACAAAATCCATAATGATCACCTTCCATTTCCATTCAGGCAATTCAATCTCATGATACAAACCCCCAAGCCTCATGTGCTCAACTTTCACTTGTTCACACACTAAATACTTGGCCATGAAATTAGCCACATCCTTCTTCATACCTCTCCACCAATACATATCCTTGAGATCATGATACATTTTTGTCAAATCGAGATGAACAATATAGAGCGATTCATATGCCTCAGGCAATACCCTTTCTCACAAACCATTGATGTCAGGAACACATAACATTTCTTGTTACCGCAAGGTACCATCACTACAAATCTCAAATACCTTTACCTTTTGCCCACCTACATCACCCTTGATTTTCATCACAACAGGATCTAGAATTTGCTTTTCCTTGATCTCTACACCAAGAGACAATCGAACTACTTCCTGTACCAATACATCACCATTCTCGGAGTCTAAAAGGAAAAGTCTAAGATTAGCTTAGTAGTGAATTTCCTTTACCAACTCCCGCCTCTCCTTATCCATATGAGCTAAACTCTTCATAGACAACCTGTTAAGAGCATCAACAACAACATTAGCCTTACCTGGATTGTAGTAAAGACTCATGTCATAGTCTTTGAGAAGCTCAAGCCATCTCCTCTGTCTAAGGTTAAGCTCTTTCTGAGTGAATATATACTGTAGACTTTTATGATCCGAGAAGATATCCATGTGCACTCTATAAAAATAGTGCCACTAGATTTTCAATGTAAATACCACCGCTAAAAGCTCCAAATCATGAGTAGGATAGTTCCTCTCATGTACTTTATACTGCCTAGAAGTATAGGTAATCACCTTACCATGTTGTATCAGATGCAACCAAGTCCCACCCGAGATGCATCATAATAAACCAGAAACCCCTTATTTCCTTTAGGCAAAGTCAAAACTAGAGCCAAAGTTAGATTATCCTTCAGCTTCTCAAAACAATCCTCACAAGCATATGACCAAGAGAACTTTACCTTTTTCTAAGTCAACTTAGTCAATGCGGTAGCTATTATAAAAAAACTCTCCACAGACCTTCTATAATACCTAGCAAAACCCAAGATACTCTGAATATCGATTGGAGTCATGGGTCTAGGGTACCCCTTAACCACCGCACCTTTTGTGGATCCACCATGATCCCCTTATTAGAAATAATAAGACCCATAAAAGGGACATCGTTCAATCAAAACTCATATTTTGAAAATTTAGTGTATTACAGGTGCTCTTTTAAGATTGGCAATACCACATGAAGGTGATTGGTATGATCTACCTCATTCTTAGAGTACACCAAAATGTCATCAACGAACAAAATGACAAATAAATCTAGAAACTGATGAAATACCCGATTTATGAAATCCATGAATGCCATCAGGGCATTGGTTAAACTAAATGACATAACCAAGAACTTAAAGTTCCCATATCGGGTATGGAAAGTTAGCTTAGGTATATCTACCTCCTTAATCTTAAGATAATAATACCCAGATCGAAGATCTATCTTTGAATAGAATTTGAAACCTTATAATTGATCAAATAAGTCATCTATCCTTGGAAAAGGATACTTGTTCTTAATTGTCACCTTATTTAACTGCTGATTGTCAATACACATTCAAAGAGAACCATCATTTTTATGAACGAATAACACCAGTGCACCCAATGGGACACACTGGGATGGATGAAATCCTTATCCAAAAGATCCTTAAGTGGCTTCTTGAGTTCACTCAACTCAACCAGAGCCATTATATAAGGAGGAATATATATTAGACGAGTTTCCAAAACCAAATCAATCCCAAACTCAATCTCCCTACTTAGAGGAACACCAGGAAGATCATCTGAAAAGATCTGAAGAAACTCATTCACCACCAGAACTGAATGCAAAGAAGGATCTTCTAAGTTAGAGTCTTTAACCCGGACCAAATGATATAGACACTCTTTTGAGACTAACCTCTGAGCTTTAATATATGATATAAACCTCCCCTTAGGGACTAGGGAACCACCATCCCACTCAATAACTGGTTTACTAGGGAACCTATAGACAACCTTACGGGTCCAACAATCTAAGGACGTGTAGCATAAATGTAACTAATCCATCCCTAAAATAACCTCAAATTTAACCATATCTAATTTAAACAAATCCACCAAACTCTCCTTACTACCAATAGATACCACACACCTCCTATAGGATCTTTTAGCAACCACAAAGTCACCTAAAGTGGCAGAAATAGAAAAAAGATCCAAAATAACCTTGGGATTAAAATAAAAATACATAGACATAAACAAGGTCACATAGTAGAGAGTGGACCCCAGATCAAGTAAACAATACACATCACGAGAAAAGATTTGTAACATACCAGTCACAATATTATGTGATGCCTCAAACTCCTATAGGGAAGCAAGAGCATATAACCTATTCCGGCCTATGTCGATACATGGAGCAGAAACGGATGCAGAAGCAAAACCCTTTGGTGCAGGAGTAGATGAAGAGGCAATCAAAACCTTGTTCACTCCCCAAGAAACCTTACCAATCGGGAAATTTCTGAGCATATGTCTTGGCCAACCATATTTAAAGTACTTGTCCCTCTCCTTATCATAGAAGCCCCAATGCAACTAACCACAGAACCTATAAGAAGGACATAATGAGGTCGACTGAGCCCCACTAGACTAATATTGGGCACCCTAGGCCTTGAAGTTATCACCACTCTTCTTACGCCTATCACCTAATTATTTTGGGTAAGGAGCACTAGTCGTGGAGAAAGAACCAGGACTACTCCACTTCTTCTTTATCCACTTACCACTATGTCGACCATTTTGTTAACCACCCTACTTATAGACCCTAAACTTCTTACCCTACCTCTCCTCTATTTTAGTCTACTTCCTTTTTTCTACCTCCACCTATTGCCTATGAACAACCAAACTAGAGATATCCATGTCCTTGATCAGTAAGACAGTTTCTATTTAAGGATCAATTCATGAGACAGTCCTGAAGAAAACTTTCTTATCCTGGACCTTATATTAGACAACAATTCAGGAGCATACCTAGACAACTGGTGAAATTTTAAGGCATATTCCTTGACCGACATCTTTCCTTATTTCAGATAAGCAAATTCCTATGCCTTCACTTCCCATAACTTTTGAGGAAATAAGCAATCCAGAAAAGCATTAGAGAAAGTTAACTACAGAGATGGCTCATCAACCTTACCCCTTGCCTAATCCCATTCCTCATACTATTGGTACACCACATCCTTTAGCCGATAGGCAACAAAATTACCCCTTCCACATTTGTGGCCTGCATGACCCTGAAGATCTTTTCCATTAATCTAGAGAACCCTAAGGATCTTGCACTATCATAACACCAGTAAGAGTTAGAGAATTCAACCTAATGAAGTGTCTAAAATTTATGGCCTTAGAAGATGCCATACCATATGCACCACACTCAGCCTAAGAAGCTACTAATTAAGCAATCACATGAATCGATTGACAAAACTCTGCAATTGTCATGTATGTATGAGAAGGACTAAAAGGAACCAATGGAACTCTTTAGGAATCAGGGATTGGATACCTAGAATGAGTATGGATCCCCTGAGTACAGCATGTCCCATCAACATTTTCCTCAGTTGGGAAAGAAAATTTCCATAAATATCAGATCATTGAGGCATGATCTGAAAAGCAAAAAAATAGAATTAGAAAAAATTCCAGGACTTAGACTCCAAGCTTGAAAATAGAACACAAAGAAGAGAAACATTTTCTAAATGCCTTATAGCTCTGTCTTCTGAGTATGGTGCGCTACACACCCTTAAAAGAGACTCAACTCGACACGGCTTTATGGACTCCCATCTGATGATGAACCTAAAACTCTGATACCAACTTGACACGACCCAAATTAGGGCCTTATCGTAAGAGTAATGTTCAATATCATCAAAAGTCTAATGAAAATAGAGGCTAAAATATCTATTTATATTATTACATAATAAAAGACTCTAATGTCCTTAATGAAGCCACAAAAGAGACGCCTCTTGAGTGTAACTTAAGAGTGCAAAAAGTCCACAATACCCCTCTTTTTAGGCGCCCATGATATGTAAGAAAGTAGTTCTTTCAAAGCTCTTCTTCACAGACCATCAAGTACCCTCCCTTAGTTCGATGCATCACACTCTCACACGCCTTTAAGTGTACAAAACGTGATTGGAATTATTGAAGTTTCTTAGCTTGACTTCGAGTGAAAGACTTTGGATTGACACTTGTATCATTCTCTCCATCTTGAAGAGATTTTGTCCTCAAACTTGCAGCTTCATCAACATTAAGAATGTCCACGGGTGAAAGATCATAAATATTGAAAGTGGAACGTAATTGATAATTGGAGGGTAGATCAATTTGGTAGGCATTATCGTTGATTCTTTTAAGCACTTAGAAGGGTCCGTCTCCTTAAAGCATAAGCTTGGCCTTCTTTTAATTCAAAAACTACTCCTTTCTCAAGTGTACCCTTACCCAATCTCTGGGTTCAAGCACAAGCCTTCTTCGACCCTTGTTCACCCTCCTTTCAACCAATTGGTTTTTCTTTTTAAGATTTAGCCGCACCTTTTTATGTATTCTCTTTATTGCCTCAGCTCTTTTATTGCTATCTAAGCTATTCACAAGTTCACTAGGCAAAGAAGTTAAATACCGAGAGGTATTGGGGTTCATGCCAGACACACTCAAAGGGAGTCATTCCCATACTTGAGTGAACCACCATGTTATTTGAAAATTACACCAAAGGTAGGTGGTCCTCCCATGAAGTCATTTTTCCTTTAACCATAGTACAAATCTTAGAACCCAAGGTCCTAATCACTACATCATTTGGCCATTGTTTTGTGAGTGGCAAGAGATTGAGAAAAGAAACTTCGTACCAAGCCTACCCCATACGAACTTCCAAAAAAGACTTAGGAACTTTGAGTCTCTATGACTCACTATTGTCTTTGGGATCTCATGAAGCTTTACAACATGTTCCAAAAATAAAGAAGCTACACTAGGGGCATCCTCGGTTTTGGCACAAGGAATGAAGTGAGCCATTTTGGAGAATCTATCAACCACAACAAAAATGCTATCTTGACCCTTTTTAGTACTTGGCATCCCCCAAAAAAATGTCCATGGAGATATATAACCAAGGGCTAAGGGGAGTGGGAAGTGGGAAGTGGGGTGTACAATCCTTGAGATAGGAGGAGAGATTTTGCACTCCGGCATTCCATACATTAGACACAAATCTTAGCAACATCTTTGTGCATTTTTGGCTGATAGAATTGCTTCTCTAAGATGCTGAGGGTTTTATCAACCCCAAAATGCCCCATGAGACCACCATCATGTGCCTCCCTCACAAATAATTCCCTCTATGAATTAGAAGGAACACACAATCTCCTCCCTTTGAACAAATGACCATCAAACCAAAAGTAGCAGGAATTGCCATTCTCTTTGAGCCATTGGTCCCTTCCCCACTCTTCGCATTCCCTATAAATAGGAGCAAAGATAGGATCCTCAGGATAAAATATCCGTAAGCTCTTAAACCCCATCAACTCGAACACAAAGTAGCAACAAGCATATGCTTTCTAGACAACGCATGAACTACTATATTTTCCTTCCCCCTTTTCTAATGGATTACATAGGGGAAAGTCTCAATGAATTCAATCCACTTAGCATAACGTCTATTCAACTTGTCTTGGCTCTTAAGATGTTTCAACAATTAATGATCCACTCATATCACAAACTCCTTAGGCCATAAATAATGTTGCCAATTACCCAAGGCTCTAAGAAGGGCATACAACTCCAAATTATATGTCGAATAATTAAGAGTTTCCCCTTTGAGTTTTTCACTAAAATAAGCAATGGGATTGTCTTCTTGCATCAAAAAAGCCCCAATACCAACTTTACTTGCATCACATTCAACCTCAAATGTCTTATCAGAATTGGGAAATTGCAACAAGGGAGCTGAAATGAGCGAAGCTGTCAAGGCCTCAAAAGCCTTAGGTTGCTCTTCACCCCACTTAAAGGGGTGGTCCATTATAATAACATAGGTTAAGGGGGCTACTATAGAGCTAAAACCCTTGACAAACCTCCTCTAAAAGCTCTCTAACCCAGGAAAACTTTGGATTTTTCCAATAGTCTTAGGGGTTAGCCAACACGTATAGAGTCTATCTTAGATTCGTCCACTTCAACACCCCTTGAACTCATAACAAAACCAAAGAAGACCACTTTATCAATTCCAAAAGAATACTTCTCCATGTTGGCATACTACTTCTCCCTTCGGAGCACATCAAACACACATCTCAAATGATTCACATGTTCATTAATAGACTTACTATATACCAACACATCATCAAAGTAGACAACCACAAACTTTCCAATATAAATCTTCATAATATGATCTATTTACCTTATAAAGGTTCTAGGATAATTTGTAAGGCCAAAGAGCATGACCAGCCACTCATATAGACCAAATTTGGTCTTGAATGCGGTGTTCCACTCAGCATCGGGTTGCATGCAAATCTGGTGGTAGCCACTCCTAAGATTGAATTTATAAAACACACAAGCACCATCGATTTCATATAACATATCATCTAGCCTAGGGATAGGATGACGATACCTTATAGTGATTTTGTTGATGGCTCTACAATTAATGCACATGCACCAAGTTTCATCCTTCTTTGGTACCAAAAGCATCGGGACAACTCACGGACTTAAGCTTTATTTAATGTAGCCTTTGCTGAGAAGCTCCTACACTTTTCTTTCCAGCTCCTTAGTGTCCGTGGGATTGCTCCTATAAGCTGGTTTGTTTGGAATTTATGAACTCGACACCAAATTAATTTAGTGCTCAATTCCTCATATTGGGGGCAACCCATGCGACAATTCTCGAGGCAATACATCATCAAACTCCTTCAAAACAAGTGAAATAGATGGGAGAAAAGAAGAAGAAAAAGAAGAAAAAGAAGAAAAAGAAAAAGGAGAAAAGTTAGTATTAAGAGCATGAGCTAGGAGGAGCATAGGAGTGTCCATGTCTTGATCCTTGAACAAATACTTCATCCTATCCAACATAACCATGGATCCTTGACCCTTTTGATCCTTAGAATCAGAAACTTCCCCATTAGAAGAGGTAGAACCCGAAACCTCCCCTTTTTGCCTCTTTTTGGGTTCTTGCCTTTTGCTTCCCTTTTCATTCAACTCTCTTAATTTTTGATGCAACTCATTCAATTAGGATGGTGAAAGTGGGTGTAATGTGAACTTATTCCCACCATGCATAAGTGAATACGTGTTTAACCTTCCATCATTCTTGGTAGATTTGTCATATTTCCATGGTCTACCAAGTAGCAAATGGCATGCTTACATCGGAAAGACATCACAACAAACTTCATCTCGGTAGTTTCCTACCATGAAATTGATCATGCATTGTCGTGTCACCTTTAACTCACCAAATTTATTGAACCATTTTAGTTTGAATGGATTAGCATGAGGGGTGGTGGGGAGTTTTAATAAGTCCAACATTGTAGAACTAGCAACGTTTGTGCAACTTCAACTATGAATCACCATAGTACACACCCGTCCCTTGACCAAGCACTTAGTGTTGAAAAAATTCTCTGTTTGGCTCGGATCTTCAAGTTCTTCACTCACCATACCCCTCCTCACTACATAATTAGGAACTTGACACTCTCCATCTTGTGGCCAACTGTCTTCTTCCTCACAATCATCACAAGTGGCCTCGGGTTCACCACCACAAGGCTTTTCATCTTATAAACCAAACTCTTCAACCTTGGGTTCAGGCTCAACTTCCTCACCTAGGTAATACAACTACCTTTTCTTAGGATCACATTTCTATGAGTAGCACATTCACTTGCCCGATTACCCCATCCTTGACACTTGAAACATTAAAGACCTTTCGGATTAGGAGTAGAAAGTTTGTTACCTTCGGTTCTTGCGGGGTATCTTTGAACTTGTTTGACCTCGGATTGCTTGACAAAATTTGAGGGTTCCTTTCCTTTACCTAAACCTAAAGCTTGCTGATTTGTACCTTTGGAATGGATCCAACCTGAATTGGGTGTTTGAGGTCTTGGCATGTACCTTTCTTTGTTCTCTTTTTCAATTTCCAAGGCCGCTTGAAAGACCTCAACCACGGTTTCAAACTTAATAAGAGTCATTCAAGAAGAGACGTCTTTGTTCAACCCCACTTTGAAACTAATGATGCCATGCATGACTTCTTCACCTCTATGATCAAGCTTCAAAATGAGTTGCTGAAATTTGTCATAGTACGCCATGACACTCTTGCTTCCTTTCCTCAAGTTGTAGAGCTTGTCAAGGAGCTCATGTCTATAATATTCCGGTACATACCTCTCTCTCATTACTCTTTTCAAGTCTTCCCAAGGAGGTTGTTGGCCACCAATTAAGACATTCCTGAACCTCTTAGTTTAATCCCACCAAGTGTTGGAATATCCTTCAAAGTATGCAATGGCATGACAACTTTTCTTCTCCTTGGTTAAGTTATTCACTTGGAACAAATTTTCAAAAGAAGATTCCCAAGCTAAGTACACCTCAGGATCACTTTCTCCCTTGAAGATCGGAATGCCAACCTTGATTGAATTAATGCCAATGTCTCGGATTCTTGGTTGATCACCATGCCCATGCCTTGCATCTTGCCCTTAGAATCTACCATAAGGTCCCATTTGTGTATATCTTCCCCTCTCTCTATCCTCAAACAAATAATCTCGTAAGGAACTTCATAGCCTTCTTGCTCCCCTCTACCATAATCCTCAATTTTTATGGGTGGGTTTTGGATTTAAGGCCTTTGGGGAAGTGGTTTTGGTCTTTGATTATGTGGTATTGGAGGTGCTGGATGGTAAGGTCTTTGGTCCATGGGATTTGGCATTTGGTAAGTTGTATTTTGTGGAGGTATTTGGTTCAAATTTGGTGGTGGAGTTTGAGTTCCAAGTTCCTCTTGTTGGACTTGGTTCATTTGGTGATGTTGTGGCCTTTGTAGGGTCCGGTTTGGAGAGGTTTGGGATTGGTTTAATGGCTGGTTTTCTGCAACTCTTGGACGGTTAAGCCTTTGGTGGAGGGTTTTGGGTGTTATAGTCATGGAGGAGTTATTGGCTTGGACACTACAGGATGCATTGTAGGGATTAGGAGTAGAAGGTAGTGAGTTCCTCCTACTTTCAACACAATCAAGTCTTCCACTAAAAGTGGAAATTTCACCCTTCATAGTCACCATTTCATTCCTCAAGGCATCATTATCACTCTTCAACTCTCTCCTCATAGTATCCATTTCACCCTTCATATCCCAGGCAAAGGCCTCAAAATTAGCCTTCAAGGCCCCCATAATATCATTTCCCAAGGGTTGGGGTGAATAACCCTCGTCTTCCATGGTAAAATGTACCTAAAAAGAGAGAAAGACAGCAAACAAAACAACCTACACAACGAACAAACAAGTTAGTTCAAAAGCCTCACTTCACTCACACTCAACCTCACCTCACACTTGGCCTCACAAGTGTTGGAGAATCGACAATACTTGGCAAGTTACTTGAGAGGTGAGAATCTTTGGTTTGGACTCGATCTTCATTTGAAATTACTCAAATAAAGTGATGCACGTACTTGAACCAACAAAATACTACGACCTAAAAATGATAAAAGCACACAAAATAATCGAAGACACGAAACAAACGGATCCAAGAAAATTATCAACCTAGTAGGTAGTTACTAGTTTTCTAATTAGTGATAGAGTTTAATACAAAAGAAACTAGAATCAAGAATTACAAACTACGAAAAATCTAATTTTAGAGATGAATTTGGTTGATCACAAGTGATGATGTGGCACTACGTGGTTGGTTGTCACTTTTTTGAATTTTCAATTTTCCAATCCCATGTTTCTAAATAAGAAAACTAAAACCAAGATTTAGGGATGTTGGAACAACCCTAACCAAGGCTTTGATACCAAATGATAGCCTATAGACTACCAAACACACTGACACTAGAATGCAAAAATCAGCAAGTAAACAAAGGGAAAATCAGCACGCTAGAAGGAGATGAAGAAGAAGAATTGCATAAACATAGAGATAGTAGAGAGACTCTTACTGCTACTATGTGATTAACAAAAGAAGATATATGAAATTTTCAATCACCCCTCACTAATGGAAGCTCAAACCACTCTCTTAGGTGACCCAAAGGACTCACACTTCCTAAGCACATCTTTCTTGCCAAATAACCCAGTACAAGTGAAAAACCAACTCCAAATGTCGTAAGGTCCAAATTTTGGATTCAAGCTACCAACTAGAAACTAAAAACTACAAGTTAAGAGTAATGTTAAATATCATCAAAATTCTAATGAAAATAGAGTCTAAAATGTCTATTTATACAATTATATAATAAAAGACTCTAATGCCCTTAATGAAGCCTCAAAAGAGGCACCTCTTGAGTGTAACTTAAGAGTGCAAAAAGTCCACAATACCCCTCTTTTTAGGCGCCCATGAGAAGTAAGAAAGTAGTTCTTTCAAAGTTCTTCTTCACCAACCATGAAGTAGTCTCCCTTAGTCGGATGCATCACACTCTCACACGTCTTTAAGTGCATAAACAATGATTGAAATTGTTGAAGTTCCTTAGCTTGACTTCGGGTGAAAGGCCTTTGCTTGGCACTTATATCAATGCTGCATGCATTTAAGATAAGAATTAAATAATGCCAACCTTTAAATCCAAGTAAACTAACCATATCCATTCACAACCATACACACACACACACACACACACACACATATATATATATATATATAACTGTGCTAGGAAAGGGAACCGAGTTTAGTATGCATTTAAAACCATTAACCTGGGTATGTGTAGCTTAATTATCTTAGAACCACCTATGAGCTATATAGGTCCAGTGTAACCCCCTGAACAGACTTTGATGCGTGTAGCCGCATGAACCAGAGATACCATAGGAGTAGGGGATTCCCGAGTACCCTTCGCTCTCCATGATAAATATATACATGTGTACTTAGTGGATTCCTGTGTACCTTATAAGTATCATATGTGGTCATCATGACCAATCCACATATCGGCAAACATAAGTTTCCAGTGTCCGTCCATTGGACTCACACCTTCACTGTTAGCTATCACACCCCTCCATTATGGCTCAACTAAAACTATAACACCACAACCAAACCACCAATTACATTTATTATTAACCAAGGCTCTAAGTAGTGATATCATCATACCGACTATAGCTTGAAAGAAATGTCCTTAGTTAACCTTTTAAAGATAAGGGATTCCTATGTACCCATATGTTATATTATTAAGTTGACTTGAGGATATCCACTTGGGGATTCCCTTATAACCCACAAGGATTTCAATTAGACCAACCATAACAACCAAAACATTACCATTTAACCATTCCAAACTATTTAAACCATTTATACCACTTAGTCTTCCATTACCAAGTTATTCCATGCAATAGTTTAATAAAGTCCAATAAATTAACCAAAAACATTCTTATAGGCATTTTATCAAACATGTTGGGGGCATAGTATTTCCAAAGTACTAATTAACCATTCCCATGTAACCAAATGTTCAAATCACCATGATAATATATAAATCATAAGTAAAGACATAAGAAAATCATAACCGACCATTATAACCAAAACCCCCAACATATATTTGAAAACACAAAATTATACAACATTTATGCAATGAAAACAAGTAGAAAAGTATACCTTTAGTTAGAACTAACAATGAGGGTGTACTAACATGCCTTATATTAAGAAGATGATGAGAGATATCACCCTTGTAAGCCCCAATTTACTCCTATTGATGAAACCCTAGCCTTCCTTAACACAAAAGCCTTAGAAAAAATTTGAGAGTGTTTTAGAGAGTTTGAGTTATTGAAAATAGGTTAATGAAGCCCCAAAAAGGTACTTTATGTCATTGGGTCATAATAGGTTAAGAGGGGAAATGTCCAGATTACCCCCAACTTAACTGTATAAAATTCCTATAGGAGGGTACGACTCTACCTTACCACCCGTACCCTATCATACGAGTGGTACCCACCACTCATACCCTAGGCATCCGTTGGACCCCAACACTGACCAATATGCGACAACCAAGCGGCAATTGTACCCAAGAATATGGCAAGTTCCCTTAACCTGTACCTTAGGCAGAATCAAGAGGGGTTGACACTGTCCAACATACGAGTTAGACTATACTACTTATACCCTATCTTACTACTCATGGTGAGCTACTCGTACTCAAATGTAAGTTAAGTTATTAAACTTTAGATTAAGTGAAGGGAAACCCAAACTAGGACCTATAACCCACCATACAACTCATACCCACCGAAGTCATACCTATTTCAAAAACTCAACCATCCAACATAGGACAATATGCGACTGGGTCACCTGACCTGTACCCTCACCATAAGACTGGTATGATGAGTTGTATGATATCCAAAAAGTTTAAAACCTAGGGAATTTTCTAAAGACCAAAACCAAGGGTGTTTTAATTGGAGACCACCTAGAATACCTAATCCAACTAACCAATATAATAAGATAGGGTATTAAAATTTCAATAACATTGTGATAAGTTTAAAACTGAGACCACCCAACCAAGTCACACTGTCCAAACCAATCCAAACAACCATTATATACCTAAGTCTGCAATTGTCCATACAAAGCCTCTAAAAATGACCAAGAATATCTAGTCGGGACATGCCCCCGACCATAGCTAAAAACAAATCTCAAGAGAATAGTAAAAGTATAAGGTAAACCATATTATGCAATGGGCCTGCCGAAGAAGGGAAGCTCACCACTTCAATCTAACTAAAAGATGTCCCTGAATCAAGTCATTGTGTAGGAGGAATGGTAGTACGAATAGTTCTTGCATCATGTAGGGATACAACACCCGAAGATGGTTAGCACGATTAACGCTAGCATGTATCTTAGGAATAAGGATAAAATAATGCCATTATTCAAACCCAAAGTATGTAAACATATGCAATCACATACATATATACTTATTTGCCATCTTGGGAAAGGGAATCGAGTTTAGCATGCATTTAAAACCTTAACTTGCATTTTTTAGCTTTACCATCATAATCTACCCATAGGCTATATGGGTCCAGTGTTACTCCCTGAATGAGCCCCAGTATGTATGGCAGTACGAACTGCACATCCCATAGGTAGAGGGGAATTCCCTTGTATACTTCACCCTCTATGATACATATGTATGTGTATATATTTTGGGTATTCCTTTGTACCCCACAAGTACGTGGTCATCAATACCAATCCTCATATCGGCAAATATGAGTTTCCAGTGTCAACCTTTTAGACTCACACCTTTATGGCTAGCTATCACAATCCGTCATTATTGCCTAATTAATATCATTAACACATAACCAAACCACTAATTCTAGGATTCAATTATTATATCATTATAAAGTGGTATCATTATACCGACTATAGCTTGCAAGCAATGTCATTAGCAATACTTAAGGGATTTTGATGTACCCCGCAGACCCTATTATAAAAATCACTTGGGGGATTTCCATATACCCAACAAGGTTTTCAATTAAACCAAAGCCATGGACACTAAGGCCTTTCCACACCATTTTAAATCAACCAAACCAATTTAAGTTCCATTACCATATCATGCAAAACAAAGATTTCAAGAATAGTCAAACTATGTGACAATTTCATTCTCATTGGCATTTCATCAAACATGTTGAAGGCATGTAAATTTCAAAAATTAAAACCAAGAACCAAATAACAATTCCTATGAAACCATATGCTCAAACAAACATTATAACATGAAAAACCATAAATAGAACATAGAAAACATTATCCAATCATTAGTAACCAAAACTCCCAACATATATTTCAAAACAAACACAAATCCACAATAATGCCATAAAAACCATTCATTAAAACATGATTTTCGTAACCTAACAATAAGGGAGGAGTAACATTCCTGAGTTACAAAGATTCATGAAGAGATTTTGATCCTTAAGCCTCTAGATGAACATCTTGAAGAAACCCCAGCCTAATCTTCTTATGAGCCTTTAGAGAGAAATTTGAAAGTATTTTTTATCTTCTAAAGTGAGTAATGAGAGGCCAAAAGGTGTTATAGGATATGAGATCTTAAGGGTTTGAGGTGGGAAATATCTAAAACACCCTTAGCTTAAAAACTGTAAAAATAATGCAGGTCGGTATAGTTTGGACCCCTCACCCATATCCAATCATACAAGTGGTACCCCCCCTAACTCGTACCCTAGGCAAAAAGTTGGACTACAATACTTTCTAACACAGGACTTCATGGCCTAACTCGATCAACATCATATGATTGGTACCCTATAGTCATACCTTAGGCAGTACATGACCAAGAAAGCATATTTTTTAACATACAATTAGCCCTACTTTCTCGGACCATATATATATGACTCGTATGGAGTCTTGTCATACCTTGGACAGAAAATGATCTAGAACACACTGTTTATCATACGACTTAGGCTCCTAAGTTGTTAGCAAAACATATGGCTAGTATGCTTGAGTCGTATGGTTCCCAGAGAGTTCAAAATCTCATGAAATTTCTAAGGATCAAAACATAGTGTATTTTAATTTTCCCCCACTTATATAATTCATCCTTGAATGATGGAACAAGGCATGACTAGCACGATTTAAATTCCAAACACCCCTACTCTGACATTTAACCAGGTTAGAAAACAAGGATATAAGGAAATAAATCTTTCCTTTAACTAAGTTAAAGAACAAAGATGTGATGAACAACACCTATTTTAAGAATGATCATCCGAAATGAAGAGCAAAAATGGGTAGCCAGACTCCATATCCCCTCTAACTCCCCACAAAGCTCCTTTTTCTCTGACCAATGCACCGAATATCTCTTAAATACATCTTCACTCTCCACCACGCTTTCAACTATAAAGAAAACAACCCTTCATTTCAACCTCTTAACTCCCTCCCCACGAACACATAACTACGAGGGCATGTGTATAGTTGAATATCCATCCCAGGTTAAAGACAACCTTTGAGTTAAAGCTGCTAGTGAAAGTTATAGAACCCTATGCTTTACACTGCCCTAACAATACTACCCCGTCTATTATTATAATCAAAGAGCTATAGTCACATAACATAATGGTTGGGTATCTATCAATCACCATGCTCCAACGTTTCTTTAATACACCTACTGTATGGATTTCCTCTCCAAAACTAACACCTTTAATCACTATCGCAAAGGTTTTCATCACGCCTCCCCTCCGTAACTATTTCATATGACAACATTCATCTCATTCTTTCATCTACACTCATAACCTTAGTGCTAGAAGTCAAGCTAGGATTTCACATCAAAGGACATCTATTCTCTTGTCCAACATATCACTACACTTCCAAGGGTACAACATCCTAACATAAAAAGGGTCAATAGGGAACTAGAGCATAAACATCTAGAAGAAAGGGGGTTACTTCCAAATTACAACTTCTATCTATCGTACTACCCAAGGCCAGACCTACGAAATAAGACATGGTACATAGGCACAAGGTACTCCAAAGTAACCACGTAGGTTATAAATAAAGGATTACTCTGAAATAAACACACCATAGTATGAGTCCTTAGGACTAGACACCAGAAGAAACATGACTGCATACATCATAGGTTGTGTAATGTAAAGCTGAGATTTATATTCAGGGAACAAAGCAAGTATTGTCACTTGAAACTACTATTTCTTAGAACCAGGCATGACGTGAGACATGAATATACGGGTCATGAGTATCATGGCTTAGAGCTTAAACACTTGAAAGCTCAAATTTCTGAGGACCACTACTGCCTTTGATTCAGGGGCTAATATATGGACATACACAACATATAAAATGTGGACCTTAGGCATAAGCACTATTAGAATGCGTGCAAAACTAGTAGAGCTCCCTCTTAGTCAAAATAAGAGAAAATTGCTAGAATAGGCGTAAATTCACCCCGACTTTTCCTTAAAGTCCACTGCTAGAAGAAAATATAAGATTAGCTCTTAGATCTCCATCTTACTACACGTACAAGTACAATACTCCACTCTTAGGAGTATCACCACAGACATGTACTAGGAATACTTGGTTCTTTTATACTTAAAACCTCATCTATCCAAATTCTATGTGCGGTCTAGAATAGCCTTAAAACCCCCATGCCCTAACCCATTCATTGAATTAGACCCAATCCATCAGTTCAACCTAGACCTCCGGCCTTTGTATAACAACTTTCCCTACCCCTGTATTCCCTAAGTCATCAACCTCATTCTTTCGCATGCCTTATCAAGCCTACCAATCTACCCCCATAAATTTTGCATTACTATTCTCGAGCTAACATACTCCCTTAACCTAAATCAACATCTAAGGTTCAAACTTAGTATGTATCAACCATCATGCACTACTAATTGAGTACCCTACCACAAAATATATATATAGAGTCCACCCTATGAGGAGGTCACCCTAAATTCCTTATTCACACGCTAGTAACCTATAAATACGTGGAGAAAACATCCCATTTATGCACAAAAGAATAAAAACATCCTACAGGGACATACTACGATGGATGAAACCCTTATCTAAAGATCCTTTAGTTTCTCCTTAAGCTTCTTCAACTCAGTTGGGGCCATTTTATATGGGGGAGTAGAAATAGGACAAGTATCCAGAAAAAGATCAATCCCAAACTCAGTCTCCCTATCGAGAGGGATACCAGGAAGGTCATTAGGGAATACCTCAAGAGATTCATTCGCCATTGGGATGGAATACAAAGAAGGACCCTCCGAGTTAGAATCTTTGACCCAGAATAGGTGATAGACACACCTCTTTGACATTAATCTTTGAGCTCTAAGATATGATATAAATATCCCCTTAAGAGATAGGAACCACTCTCTTACTCAGTAATCATCTTATTTAAGAATTTAAAGAAAACCTTGCAAGCCTGATCGTCTAGAGATGCATAGCATGATTGCAACCAAGCTCTCCATAATATGACATGGAAATCCACCATATCTAATTTAAACAGATCCACCAAAGTTTCTTTGGTACCAACAAATACCACATACACCCTATAAACTCTTCTAGCAATGACAGAGTCACCTACTGGGGTAGACATAGAGACAAGATTAGAAATACACTGAACACCAAAATCAAAATGCAAAACTATAAATTGGGTCGTATAATAATTAATGGACCCCATATTAAGTAAACAATACATATCACAATAAAAGAGTTACAATATACCAGTAACGACATCATGTGATACCTCAGATTTCTATCAGGTAGTGAGATCATAAGGATGGTCCTGACCAATGCCTAAGCCAAAAGTAGCATATCTTGGTACAAGAGCTAGGAAGATGGCAACCAAGATCCTATTTGGCCCAGTGGCAATCCTTGTGGGATACTCCCGCTTTCTATGATCGAACTAACCATAGCTAAAATATTGATTCCTCTCCTTATAGCAATAACCATGGTGTAATAGACCATAAAATTAGCAGGGAGGACAGAGTGTGGATGACTAAGCTCCACCATCCCAAAAATGATAATCACCAAAAAACTAAGGATAAGGGACACTGATAACCACCTAGGAACGTCCTGGATTCCCTTGATTAGACCACTATCCACCACCTTTACCACTATTTCTCTGACCCCTTCCCCAGGCTGAATATTAGGACTTCATGCTCTGCCTATTTCTTGACCTTGCCTTCTTATTTCTCATACTAATAGGACCAAACTATCATGAAAAAAATGTCACTATCTAGGTCAATAGTTGAATAGAACATTGAAACTCAACATTGGTAACATATCCTTAGGGTAACTAAGCATGAGTGTCACCTTTCAAAGTTGAGTCAGTAAAGACCGGTGAAACTCCTTGGGGAAAATCAAAAGAAATGACCCCTAACCGGGTCTATACCCCATGAGTTGGATGAGATCCATCCATATCATCCTCAAGTGGGATAGGTTTGTTTCCATAAGCTTTAGATTGTCGGAAGGGTATGATTTGACAAGCAAACAAAAAGAGATTTAGGGTAGTTCAAGACCCTAGACTCTGTAGCTCAAAAGTAGAATAACAAGAAAACAAACATTCCTAGATAACTTGTAGCCTCTCTCTTTTAAGTGTGGTGAGGTACACACCCATAAAAAAGACTCTACTCGACAAGACTTTATGGACACCCCATGACTCCGAAACCGAGGCTCTGATATGAATATGAAACAACCCAAACTAGGGCCTAATCGTGTTGGACATCTCAAGACTAACCAGGACCAGACACCCCTCCCCAAATACCCAATCTAACTAACCAATATACAACCCATGTTGGATGAATTCAAAATATATAACAAGATAGAGTATTACAATTTTAATGACTTTGGGATAAGTCTAAAACTGAGACCACCCAACTAAGTCATAACATCCAAACCAATCCAAACAACCATAATATACCCAAGTCCACAGTTGTCCATATAAAGCCTCAAAATAATAACTAAGAATATCTAATTGGGACATGCCCCCGACTATAGCCAAAAATAACTATTAAGAGAATAGTAAAAGCATAAGGTAAACCATATTATAAAATGGACCTTCTAAAGAATGTAATCTCACCGCTTTAGTCTGACTCAAAGCTATCCCCAATCTAAGTTACTAAGCAGGAGAAATGGTAGTGTGGTCGGTTCCTATATCATATGGGGATACAATGCCCGAAGATAGTTAGAATAATGAACACTAGCATGTAACTCATGAATAAGGATAAAATAATTCTATTATTCAAACATAAAGTATGTAAACATATGCAATTATATATATGTATACTTATATACCATGCCGGGAAATAGAATTAGGTTTAGCATGCATTTAAAACCTTAACCTGGGTTGTGTTGCTTTACTGTCATAATCCACTTATAGGCTATATGGGTCCAGTGTTACCACCTGAATGGGCCCCAGTGCATGTAGCCACATGAACTGGAGATACCATAGGTGGCTAGGGATTCCCTAGTACCCTTCCCCCTTTATGATACATATGTTTGAGTATATACTTGGATAATTCCCTTGTACCATAAAATTACATGGTCATCAAGAACGATTCTGATATTGGCTAACATGAGTTTCCAATGTCACCCTTTCAGGCTCACACCTTCAAGACTAGTTGTAACACCTCATACCTTCCAACATACATATGATTAGTAAATTTGACAAAAATTATTTAAACTTGAGATAGTAATGTAAGACCCGTATTCTGCGTACACTAGTTCTAGTCATATGGAACTGGATGTAACATCTTATGTAGTCTATGTATCAAGTCTCTTAAAAGACTAGTAATGGTTTAAACTAGATTAGGAGGTTACTACAATGACCATACATTTTAGCATATGTTTGGCAAAGTTAACTCGATAGAAATATTTAAGTATGAGATAAAAAGGTGGTCTTCTATTTTAAGGTTTATTGTGTCCAAGTATATATATAAGAGTGAAGTTAAAAAGAAAATGGGCTAAGATATAAAATAAGGACTAAAATAAGTGAGTTGCTTTCTTGACTTTAATTGAGCTACTAAGTGACAAGTAGGTGAATCACCTACTTTGACTTATTGACCAACCTAAGAACCAAGTAGGTGCATCACCTACTAATACTATTTTGATAAGTGTGCGGACAAAAGTACCACCATCACCTACTTGACAAATCTGGACCAAATAAGAATGAAGAAAATGGGCACCCCAAAACTCCCAATTTACAAGGCCCAATATTATTAATCCCAACCAGGCTAAAGTCCATTAAGAGGCATAAATTAAGGCCAAGTAGGTGTGTCACCTACTTTGGCATTTGACCAGCTTAAAAATGGCTAAGTAGGTGCATCACCTACTTGATAAAAATGTTGCTGAAATTGAAAAAAAAAAGGCAGTTAAGTAACCCTTTTTTAAGGTCAAAGACCAACACTTTCTCTTCATTTTTCTCTTATAAAATTTCATATTCTATTATTTCTCTCTCAAACTCTCTCTTAGCTTCATATAGCAGCCCTAAAATCCTTTAGGGTTCCTAGGAAGTCATTCTCTTTTAACGCCAAGTGTAGGATAGATTCTTTTCCTCCAAGATGGTTTCCTACTCTCTTCAACTCTCCAATGTATTTTATCTTACTTTCTTGGTCCAAGTTTGAAGGAAAAGATTATGTTCTTGAAGGAGTAAAAGTTAAAATCATAAATTTCAAATTAAAGGTAAAGTTACTGCCCATTCTTTGCCTTTCCTTATATATAAATTTGGTGGAGAATTTTGTAGGTTTTTTTTCATGAACTTTTGGGCTGGTTATTGAAATCCCTGAATTCAATGTATTCTTGTTATGTTATCGTATATTTTGGGCTATTTAGGAGCTACTTTAGATGTGTATATTGGGGGATAGTTTGGTTTACTTTAAAAAGTGACATTGGTAGTTATATGTAAGTATGGAAGAAGTGGAGGTGATACACCACATAATTGGGGTTTATGGGAGATTGTTTCCTATAGCATTTTTCTATACTATTTGTATGTGTTTTGAAGCCCAAGAAGTATAGGGGGATCTTTTACAAAGATCATATAGTATATAGATGTGATTAGAGGAGAAGAGGGTGGAAGAGCATACTTGATTTAAGGAATTAAGGAATTCTACCCGATTAGTATTTAAGTGAGATCAAATAGTTCCTAATTGATTGATTAACAACTAATATTTTTTTTACCACTCATTTCATTGTAGATTAATAATCTGAAGGGGAGAAGGTTAAGTCGTAATATTTGTGTTTTACAACAACGTATGTAAGGTTTTTTGATTCAATATTCTTTGGCGTGAAATCTTATTCTTTTGTTATTGCCAATGAGGTGAGCTTCTAAGTGATACTCATGGTAAGAGATACATATTTATGATGTACAATCTCAATGTAGTTAATTATCTTCTTCCTACTACCCATGGTTTCACAAATATGTCAAAGTACTTCTATATGTCTTCATTATCCTATATCGGTGTGTTTGTGCTTCTAAGTACTAGTACATTAAAGGTACTCTAAGCGGCAAGTTCCACGATTCATCCTCTATGTAAAATGAGGTTCATTGAGTCTATACGACCCTACATTATATATGTTATGAGTATTTATATGTTGGAGGCGTATTCAGTCCAAGATATATTTTACATATGTCCTTAAATAGAATGTGCACTTGTCCCTAATATGGATCTGCCATGGTCTCACAATTATGTTTTTTAAGTCCATATGTATTTATTTCTATATTCGACCTAATTATACTTTCAAGTATTGGTATGACAAAGTTATTCTAAATAGGAAGTTCTATGTGCTACCCTAGGTCAAATGAGGTTCATCTTGTCAGATGAGTTCTTAAATTGTTCTATTGAATAGTTTAGATATCCTAACTTATGATGTATATTATACCTATGTTAAATCTATACATGCGCTTTATTGGTTCCCATGTTCATGTTAGCCCTTTTATTTGATATCGTCTACTAGGTATTTTACCATCACATCATTGAATTAAGTCCATATCTTGTGGCTTCATAAGTGAAATGTCTCCACTTGATATGTGTTTCAGTTTGATCTATCAAATGCTTATTGCGTCACATAAACTCCTAAGTATTATGTCGGTGTTACTGTTGATTTCCATGTCATTGTTACTACCTTAAGTCCAAAATCACATGCCTCCTACTATGGTTGGTTGTCCCAAAGCTAACACTATGACCACCAAAATAACAATCTAAAAGATTAAAGAACTGACATAAAGTAAATATACTTATATGTGGGTGGTCACTCAGGGGCAAAATCCTAGCATGGCCCAATCCTAATTCATGGATTTATGGGTGGTATCCCAGGGGTAGAAAAAACACCTAGCATGGGTCGATCCCATTATTGGGTGGTATCCTAGGGGTGAAGTAAAAGCCTACCATGGGTCAATCCTGATTTGTGTATTAATGAGAAATGTATCCCAGGGGCATAATGCCTAGCATGGGTTATCCTCTTTCATCACTGATCATCTGGTCAGTTGTATCACATATTAACAAAGTTAATTAAGCAAAGCAGACCAAGTAAAGAAATAAATGTAATATACGTGACTCCATAAGTATAAGCGTAGGTGGTTTTCTATCATTATCTATACATTTGAACCTAATTTTTCATTTGAGCTCATGTTTTACATATAGTTATTTTATTCCTTACATATTCAATACATTCTCTCATATTGATGTCCCTAATGGGGAACACTATAGTTTATGTTGCAGGTATAGGTATTCCAGTTATAATAGATCTCCCCATTAAAAGTGCAGGATATTCAGCAGCTTGTAGTGAGCTCCAGGTTAATTCAGAGCTTTTCCTAGTCTGTAGCATGCATTTTTGTTTTGTATTAGTTAAGTGTACGATGGGGTGCTATCCCGACCAAAGCTAAGCTATCCATATCTTAGAGGCTTCGTAGACTAATGTTAAAGTAAAGTGCAGTGGGGACTTTTTTTGGTATTAGAGGGTTGCTTGTCCAAGTCAGGCATGCCTATTTTATGCCTATGTATGCTAGTATTTTATTCGAGCATTTTTCTTATACTTGTCACGGTCTTAGTACTAACACAGTTACATGAACTATAAGAATAGGTACTAAGTTTGTTCTCTCGATCCGTTAGGGAATTGATTGCATGTTTGTCTCATTAGTTTTGAGGCATGGTAGAAGTGGTATCAGAGCAGGTCATCCTAGGGAGTCTACAAAGTCGTGTCTAGTAGAGCCTTACTTATGAATGTTTTGCGCGCCACATTTACTTCAGTAAATGTATAATGATGATTATTATGTATTCAACCAAGCCATGCTTTTTTCGTTTCCTTCTATCGAGTCCTGGGGGTACTTGTTTTTGAAACGTTAGCTGTGGGCCTAGAGCCATGTTATTTTTTCACGATACTCTCAGTCAAGCTATGAATTCTTAGATTTCAGAAAGTCTTATGACTCAGGAAAATCTCAATGATCTTATGAACTCAGTTAGTTGTCAGATATTAGTAGTATTCTATCAGTCAATGAAATTTAGTAATTCAGCTAATGTTTAGTTCAGTAAATCATGTTCAGTGTCCATTCAGATGGGAGTAGAAATTAGCATCGAGTAAACCCAAGGATAGGAACACACACTATAAGATAAGGGTGTAAGCCTTAGCAGTCATCCTTACATTCCAATACTATGTAGCTAGCATAGGTTGAAACATCAACAGTATCGATGAGGGTTGATGAGGTGGATAAGCACTGAAAGATAAGGGCCCCACCGTTCTCGTATAGGGGACACTATCAGATGAGGGTCACCCACAACTTGTCCTTACCAGTGGCGCGATATTGACACCCTTCTAATTGGGGTTATAGATTGGACCCCTACTTAGCCACAATGGTGTATCAGGGGCATGTCGGTTAGAGAACTACTTCCCAAAGTTTTATGTTACAGAATCAGGACTGTCAGATACAGTTAATCAATCTCAGTAATAGAAATCAGAAAGTTCTTTAGAATTTAGGATTGTCAGATACAGTCAACTCAGATACAGTTCAAAACTCAGATAGTTCCATCAGATTCAGGACTGTTAGATACAGTCACTCATGTTATTAGTCATATCATTTACTAAAATGTTAGGTTATCAGTATACAAACTCAGTAATCATATTATTATGTTTTCAGTTATAGTTATGTATTTGTGCATGCATTCTCACATTTATGTTAGACAGTCAGTTAGCAATAATCATGCATGTAAATCCTTGCATATTGCCTACCTCACATGTATACTACATACATTCCATTGTAGTAACGCATTTGTGCTATGGTGATTTCTTTTCATGTTACACCATAGGTTCAGGGAAACAAGTTCCAGATCAGCAGTAGATTCTAGTTTCAACAGTCAGAGTCCGTAGTGAGTCCTCATCCTTTGAGGGCATGGTTATTTCTTTACTATCTTATTGATTAGCTTATTTGTTAGAGTTAGTTGGGGGCATGTCCCATCAACTCCTTATTTAGATTATTCAGACATTAGAGGCTTTCAAATTAGATACAGACTATCATATTTCAATTTTCAGTATTTTCAGTTTTATTTTGGATATTCTATTACCCCACTCATATATTTTATTATTCAGCTTTTGTTCAGTATTGAACTTTATGGCCTTTTAGTGCATGTTTCCTCATTATCATATTATATTATGTAGTGTACAGGTACAGATATCAGCCATTGGTTAGCTTGTGGTCCTTCAGAGTTATGAGCATCGTGTAGCATTCTGGGCACCAGGTTCGGGGTGTTACGAACTTGGTATAGAGCCAGGTTCAATAGAGTCCTAGGAAATCTGAAAGCCACATCTTGTAGAGTCTTGTACATACCCATGTGTTGCATGCCATATTTATGTACAAGAGGTTATATGATGTTTTAAGAACAGTTTCCCTTCTTTCAATATTCATGACGTGCCAGTGAGCATAATCTCAAGTCAATCTCTCAGTCTAATCCATTTCTCCCTTTCTTTTACAAAATATGCCTCCTAAAAAAGAACTGGAAATCAGTTAGCCCTTCAGGTTGAAGAACCTTTGGGCAATCATGTTTTTCATGCAGAATTCAGGGCCGCTTTAACCACTCTCGCTCAATCAGTCACTGCTTAGAATGAACGGCTAATAGTTATTCTGGCCAATCCAGTGGTCAACTCAGCCGCATCTAGAATTCAGGACTTCACCCGAATAAATCCTCCAACCTTCCTATGGTCTAAAGTATATAAAGATCCTCAGGAATTCATTGATCAGGTTCAGAAGGTGATAGACATCATGGGGTGGCTACTGTTGAGAATGCTGAGCTAGCTGCATATCAGTTGTAGGATGTGGCTCATGCTTGGTTCAAATAGTGGAAGTCAAAGAGGTTAGATAATGTAGGTCCTATAGAGTGGAAGGAGTTTTTCACTATATTCTTAGATAGATTTTTTTTTCCAAGAGATTAGAGTTGCTAAGGTGCTAGAATTCATCAACCTCAGGTAGGGAAGTATGACCATAACAGAGTATTCTCTAAAGTTTACTCAATTAGCCAGATATGCCCCTCATGTGGTTGCAGACAGTAGGGCAAGGATGAGTAATTTCGCTTTAGGGGTAAATGATAGTATGTTAAACGAGTACATATCTGCCATGATAAATAGTTACATGACTTTAGCTAGGCTTATGACCCATGATCAGCAGATAGAGGAGGAGAAGATTAAGTAGAGGGAAAAATAGAGTAAGAAAGCTAGGACAGGTAGCTTTAATTTTAACCAGCCTAAGTCCGAAGGAGGTAATAGTTCTCAATTTCAACCTAAGTCATCAGTTCCAGCTCCTTCTTTAGCCATTGCTCCAATTCCTATGTTCAAGAAGGGTAACAGAGATAGAGCACCAGGATCTAGGTCTCAGAATAGTGTTAGCAGGGTACCACCACTAGTATTACTACTGGCAATGCCCATGCCTTTATGCTCTTCAGACTTGACAAGATCAGGAAGATTCTCCTGATGTAGTTACCGGTAAATTACAGATCTTTCATGTACATGTTTACACTTTGCTATCAAAGATCCTCCTTGTCTTTTTTTACTCCTTATATAACAGTTGATTTCAAAATCAGTACCAAAATTCTATATGAGCCCTTTTCAGTATCTACCCTAGTGGGTAAGACCATCATAGCTCGACGGGTATATCGAAACTTCCCGGTTATTATATTTTAGAAATTCACTTCAGTAGACTTAGTCAAATTAAAGATGACTAATTTGGTGTCATTCTCGGTATAGATTGGTTTAATTCCTATTATGTCACAGTCAACTGCAGAAACAGAATAGTTAAGTTTCACTTTCCAAATTAACATATCCTAGAGTGGAAGGGTAGTACTTTACCTTTCAGAGGTCAGCTTGTTTTCTACCTTCGAGCAAGGAAATAGATATCTAAGGAATGTGTCTATCATCTTGTTTATGTTAAGGATTCCAGTTCCGAAACTCCCAGTCTTGAATCAGTTCTAGTTATAAACGAATATTCAGATATTTTTCCCAAAGATCTTCCAGGAATTCTTCCCGAAAAGGAAATAAACTTCGGCATTGATGTCTTTCTAGATACTCAGCCCATGTCTATTTCACCATATAGAATGGCACTAATAGAACTCAGAGAACTGAAAGAACAGTTAAAGGATCTCTTAGATAAGGGATTCATCAGACCCAGCATTTCCCCATGGGGTGCTCCAGTATTATTTGTGCGCAAGAAAGACGGTTCTCTCAAAATGTGCATTGATTACCTTCAACTTAACAAGGTCACAGTCAAAAACAAGTATCCTCTTCCCAGAATCGATGACTTGTTTGACCAACTTTAGAGTGCCAATTATTTCTCTAAGATAGACTTCAAATCCAGCTCTCATCAGCTCAGAGTTCGAGAATGTGACATCCCAAAAATAGCTTTTCATACTCGATATGGTCACTTCAAATTCATAGTTATATCATTTGGCCTTACCTTTGCCCTAGCCACTTTCATTAACTTGATGAACCATGTGTTCAATCAGTACTTGGACATGTTCATCATAGTCTTCATAGATAATATCCTGGTATATTCCCACAGTGAGCGAGATTATGTAGGCCATCTCAGGATAGTACTTCAGGCTCTCAAAGATCATCAGTTATATGCCAAATTCAGTAAGTGCAAATTTTGGTTAAGGCCAGTAACATTCCTTGGTCATATCATTTCCGATGATGACATTAGTGTAGATCCTTAAAAGACTAAAGAGTAAAAAACTAGCCTTACCTTGTCTCTCTATCAGATATTAAGAGCTTATTGGGTTTTGATGACTATTACAGATGGTTTGTCGAGGGATTTTCTTCTATTGCATCCCCTATGTCCAGATTGACTCAGAAGAAGGTCAAGTTTCAGTGGTCAGATCCTTGCGAGAAGAGTTTTTAGGAGTTGAAGACTCGACTCATCTCAGTTTCAGTATTAGCTCTTCTAGATGGTTCAGATGGGTTCGTAGTGTATTTTGATATATCCAGAGTAGGTTTGGGTTGTGTCCTCATACAGAATGGTAAGGTAATAGCCTATGCCTCTAGACAGCTTAAACCGTATAAGAATAATTATCCTACTCATGATCTCGATTTAGCAGCCATAGTGTTTTCCTTGATAATTTGGAGGCATTACCTATACGGTGTTCATATAGATGTGTTCACAGATCATAAGAGCCTTCAATATGTCTTTTGTCAAAAAGATCTTAATGTTCGTCAGAGAAGGTGGTTAGAGCTCCTGAAAGATTATGACATGAGTGTCCTTTATCACCCAGTCAAGGCTAATGTAGTGGCCGACACTCTCAGTAGATTATCCGTGGGTGGTGTTTCTCATGTTGAGGATAGTAAGAAGAAGTTAGCTCAAGAAGTACATCATCTTTCTAGACTAGGCTTTCACTTAGTCGATTCTTTAGAGGGTGGTGTATGTGTTCAAAGCAGTTTAGAATCATCTCTAGTTTCTAAGGTGACAGAAAGCAAGATAGAGATCCCAGTCTTTTCAAGTTGAATGAATTAGTTTAGGATCAGAAAATAGAGGTTTTCTCCTAAGGGGGAGATGGTGTTCTTTATTGTCAGGGTCATCTCTGTGTTCCAGACATAGATGACATAAGGCAATGAATTCTTACAGAAGCATATGGTGTGCGCTACTCTATTCATCTAGGGTCCACAAAGATATACCATGACTTAAGGGAGATCTATTGGTGGAGTGGGATGAAAAGAGATATTCTAGAGTTTGTGGCAAAGAGCTCTATATGTAACAAAGTTAAGATAGACCATCAGAAGCCTAGTGGTCCTATGCAGGAGTTCAGTATTCCTAATTAGAAGTGGGAAGTTTTGAACATGGACTTCGTGATGGGTTTGCCTCAAACTCATCATCTGTATGATTCAGTTTGGATCATTGTAGATAGAATGACCAAATCAGCCCATTTCCATCCAGTTCATACCTCTTATTCAGTCGATGATTACACCAAATTCTACACCAGGGAGTTGGACAGATTTCAAGGTATTCCGCTATCCATTATCTCAGATAGAGGTACCCAGTTCACCTCTCATTTCTAGAAATTATTCCAAAAGGGTCTTGGTACCCAAGTTCATCTCAGTACAGCCTTCCATCCTCAGATAGATGGTCAAGTAGAGAGGACCTTTCATACTCTATAAGATATGCTAAGAGCGTGTGCAATTGATTTCAAGGGTAATTGGGATGACCACTTGCCTTTGATTGAATTTGCATACAACATCAGCTATTATTCTAGTATTCAAATAGCTCCATTCGAAGCTCTCTATGGTAGGAGACGTATATCTCTAATTGATTGGTTTAAAGTTAGTGAGGACTCAGTCAGAGGTCCTAACTTAGTATTTGATACCTTAGAGAAAATCCAGTTGATCAAAGAAAGACTCCGAGCTGCTCAGAGCCGATAGAAGTCTTATGAAGATTTTCGTAGAAAGGATCTCGAGTATGATATTGGTTATCTTGTTTACCTAAAGATCTCTCCCATGAAGTGAGTGAAAATTTTTGAAAAAAAGGGAAAGCTTAGTCCCCGATATGTCGGTCCCTTCAAGTTTCTCAGTTGTTTCGGCAATGTAGCTTATGAGCTCGAATTGCCTTTAGATCTACCCTCAGTTCATCCAGTCTTCCATGTCTCGTTGCTCAAGAAGTGTATAGGTGACCCGTTAGTAGTAGTCCCTATTCAGAGCATTGATGTTTAGAACAACCTCTCTTATAAAGAGATTCCAGTCAAAATCTTAGACTATCAGACTCGTAGATTTAGGAACAAAGAGGTCTCTCTAGTTAAGGTT
Organism: Capsicum annuum; assembly: GCF_002878395.1. Taxonomy (NCBI): domain Eukaryota; kingdom Viridiplantae; phylum Streptophyta; class Magnoliopsida; order Solanales; family Solanaceae; genus Capsicum; species Capsicum annuum. The sequence continues at coordinate 87,733,671 of NC_061121.1, forward strand.
CTTTCGCGAAATCAATTCGTTGAGGAAGCTACTTGGGAAGCAGAAGAAGACATGTGCACCAAGTATCTTTTCCTCTTCTCCGCCAACTCATACCAAGCTCAAGGTAATACTTCTCTTTAAGCTTACTCAGTTTCATGTTCTATGTTAATCACAAACTTGGTATTCAGTTACAAATTCATGTTCCCATCATAAACTTGGTATCAAGTACCATTGCATATCTATTCATACACTTATGTATTAGTTTAGTCATGTATTTATGCATCAGACATGCATTCTTATTATGAGAAACTTAGTTCTTCAGAACACTCAGTTATGCATTCATGAATCAGTTATACATACATCAGATATGCATGTTCAATATGTTATAATCAGCCTATCAGTCAGGTCAGACATGAGATAATGTTCTAGTCATTCATGTTCAGTCTAGTATTTCCCCTCTCAATCAGTCTCATTTAAGGATGAATATTCTCAAGGGGAGATATTGTAATACACATGCCTTTTTCTTAGCTTGAAATCATTTAAAGAATGTCAGAACTTACTTTGAAATACGAAACCATTTTTTATCATGTTTTATTTTTATTATTTTCATTTTCCATCAGTTGTAAAATTGAATAAGCTTTCCATCGATACCAATTTAATCAAAATCCGGTATCGGTTGAAGAAGTTATGGATGTTTTACTCAGAGCTATTAGGATCGCCCAGGTGCGACGGCTAGGTTGATGGACCGTCGATCTAGCGATGGACCGTCACTTAGACTATCGCAGTGAAGGCAGTGGGTCAACCTTCTGGTCCACTTACGAGGGTCGAAATGGTAAACCATTGACCCAATGATGGATCATAGCACGAGCTGCCACTACCTAGGCAGCGTGACCCTATTCTGGTCCACCTACAACGGTGGAAAAGATAGACCGTCAACCTAGCAATGGACCGTCGCATGAGCCGTAGCTACCTAGGTAGTGAGACCCTATTTTGGTCCACCTACAATTGTCGAAACAATGGACCATCGACCCAGCGTCGGACCATCGCATGAGCCATCGCTGGTTTTGTTCAGTTAATTTTTAAGTCATTTTAAAGGGGATTTTTGGTCTTTTTCCACCCATTTATATACCTAGTTAAATCCAGCCAAAAATCACATTCTCATTGTAATTTTACAACAAATATTAGGGTTTCTCTCTAACCTTAATCTCCAAGAACAAAATTCAATCTTCTTCAAGAACCAAGGGATTTTCAATTCTTCAAGTTCAAGAACATCAAGAACCTTAACCCAGGTATGCATAGTGTTTATTCAAGGACTCCTTTCATCCATGAAGCCCAAGAATCCCTTTTCTAAATTCAAGTAATGGATTTTCTTATGAATTGCATGATTTGGCTCCTCTTGTTCATGTTGATAATGAGTAATTGAATTGTATTCCATGAATGAGTGCTAAATTCCATATGGGTTGATTTGTATAGGTATAGATTCATGAAATCCTATGAATAAACTCCTGAATGATTAAATTAGAATTGAATCATGATAGTTAATTATTGTATGATGTTATTTACAGATTCTAAGCCTACCATGTGTTTGATTAAATGCCTAGATGAAGGAAAAGTGTCTAATTAGCATGATATCATGAAATCCCCATGTATGTACAAGTTTATGCCTATCACATGTTTGATGAAATACTTCAGTAAATGTATTATGATAATTATTATGTATTCAAGCCAGTCATGCTTCGTCCGTTTCCTTCTATCGAGTCCTGGGGGTACTTGTACCCGATATATTAGCTATGTGCCTAGAGCCATGTCATATTTTCATGATACTCTTAGTCAAGCTATGAATCCTTAGACTTCAGACAGTCTTATGATTTAGGAAAATCTCCATGATCTCATGAACTCAGTCAGTTGTAAGATATCAATAGTATTCCATCAGTTAACGGAATTTAGTGATTCATCTCATGTTCAATTCAGTAAATCATATTCAGTGTCCATTCTAATGGGAGTAGAAATTAGCATCGAGTGAACCTAAGGATGGGGATAGACACTATCAGATGAGGTTGTGATCCTTAGCAGTCATCCTTGCATTCCAGAACTATATAACCAACATAGGTTGATATATCAACACTGTCGATGAGGGTTGACGAGGTATATAAGCATTGTCAGATATGGGCCCCTCCATTCTCGTACAGGGGATACTATCAGATAAGGGTCACCCACAGCTTATCCTTACCAGTGGTACGATATTAATACCCTTCCAATTAGGGTTATAGATTGGACCCCAACTCACCCAAAATGGCGTATCAGGGGCATGTCGGTTAGATAAATACTTCCCATAGTTTCATGATAAAAAATTAGGACTGTTAGATACGGTCAATCAGTCTCAGTAATAGAACTCAAATAGTTCTTCAGAATTCAGGACTGTCAGATATAGTCAACTCAGATACAGTTCAAAACTTAAATAGTTCCATCAGATTGAGGACTGTCAGATACAGTCACTCATGTTATCAGTCTTATCAATTATTAACATGTTAGGTTATCAGCATTCAAACTCAGTAATCATGTTATAACGTTGTCAGTTATAGTTACGTATTTATGCATTTATTCTCACATCATGTTAGACATTCAGTTAGCAATAATCATAGATGTGAACCCTTTACCTCATATGTATACTCAGTAGACTCTATTGTGCTGATGCATTTGTGCTATGGTCATTCTTTTTGTGTTACACCATAGGTTCTGGGACACGAGTTCTAGATTAGCAGTAGATTCCAGTTTCAGCAGTCAGTGTCCGAAGTGAGTCCTCATCCTTCAAGGGCATGATTATTTCTTTACTATCTCATTAACTAGCTTATTAGTTGGAGTTAGTTAGGTACATGTCCCATCAACTCCTTATTCAGATTATTAAGACATTAGAGGCTTTCAGACTAGATGCAGACTATCATGTTTCAGTTTTTAGTATTTCCAATTTTCTTTTGGGTATTCTATTACCCCACTTAGATGTTTTGTTATTCAGATTTTGTTCAGTATTGAACCTTATGGCCTTTTAATGAATTTTTCTGCATTATCATGTTATATTATGCAGTGCACAGGTATAGATATCAGTCATGGGTTAGCTTGTGGTCCTTTTGGGTCATGAGCAACATATAGTGTTCCGGACACTAGGTTCGGGGCGTTACATACTAAGACTATTTTGATAAGTGTATGGGACAAAGTACAACCATCACCTGCTTGACAAATCTGGCCCAAATAAGAATGAGGAGAATGGGCAACCTAAAACCCACAATCTGCAAGGCCCAATATTGTTAAGTCCAACAAGGCCAAAGTCCATTAATAGGCATAAATTAAAGACAAGTAGGTGTGTCACCTACTTTGGCATTTGACCAGCTTAAAAATAGCTAAGTTGGTGCATCACCTATTTGATCAAAATGTGGCAGAAATTAAAAATAAAAAGAGCCAGTTAAGGCAGACCCTTTTTAGGGTCTAAGACCAGCACTTTCTCTTTATTTTTCTATTATAAAATTTCAGATTCTATTATTTCTCTCTCAAACTCTCTATGAGCTTTATATATAAGCCCTAAAATACTTTAGGGTTCCTAGAAATTCATCCTTTTTTCAAGCCAAGTATAGGATAAATTCTTTTCCTCCAAGCTGATTGCCCACTTTGTTCAACTCTCCAATGTGTTTTATCTTATTTTCTTGGTCCAAGTTTGAAGGAAAAGATTATGTTATTGAAGGAGTAAAAGTTAAAATCATAAATTTCAAATTGAAGGTAAAGTTATTGCCCATTTTTTGCCCTTCCTTATATAGAATTTTGGTGGAGAATTTTGTAGGTCTTTTATCATGAAGTTGTGGGATGGTTATTGAAATCGTTGAATTCAATGTATTCTTATTATGTTATCGGATGTTTTGGGCTATTTAGGAGCTATTTTAGATGTGTATACTGGGGGACAGTTTTGTTGACTTTGAAATGTGACATTGATAGTTATATGTAACTATGGGAGGAGTTGGTGGTGATACGCCACATAATTGGGGTTTATGGGAACTTGTTTCCTATAGCATTTTGCTGCACCATTTGTATGTGTTTTGAAGCCAAAGAAGTATCGGGGGATCTATTATGAAGATCATATAGTATATAAATGTGATTAGAGGAGATGGGGATGGAAGAGCGTACTTGATTTGAGAAATTAGGGGCTACTGCCCGGTTAGTATTTTAGTAAGATCAAGTAGTTCGTAATTGATTGATTAACTACTAATACTATTTTTTACCACTCATTTCATTGTAGATTAATAATCTGAAGGGGAGAAGGTTAAGTCATAATATTTTTGTTGTACAACAAGGTATGTAAGGCTTTTCGACTCAATATTCTTTGGCATGAAATCTTATTCTTTTATTATTACCAAAAAGGCGAGCTTCTAAGTGATCCTCATGGTAGCAGATACATATTGATGATGTACAATCTCAATGTAGTTAATGATGTCCTTCCTACTACCCATGGTTTCATAAATGTGTCAAAGTACTTCTACATGTCTTCATTATCCTATATCAGTGTGTTTGTACTTCGAAGTACTAGTAAGATAAAGGTACTCTAAATGGCAACTTTTGTGTGTCATCCTCTAAGTAAAGTAAGGTTCATTGAGTCAATACAACCCTACATTACATATGTTAGTAGTATTTATATAATGGAGGCGTATTCTGTCCAATATATATTTTGCATATGTTCTTATATAGAATGTGCACTTGTCCCTAATATGGATCTGTCGTGGTCTCACAAATATATTTTGTAAGTCCATATGTATTCATTTCTCTATTCTACCTAATTATACTTTCAAGTATTGGTATGACAAAGTTATTCTAAATAGCAAGTTCTATGAGCTACCCTAGGTCAAATAAGGTTCATTTTGTTAGATAAGTTCTTAAATTATTCCATAGAATAATTTAGATGTCCTAACATGTGATGTATATTGTTCCTATGTTAAATCTATCCATGCGCTTTATTGGTACCCATGTTCATGTAACCCTTTTTATTTGATATCATTTACTAGGTATTTTACCATCATATCCTTGAATTAAGTCCATATCTCATTGCTTGATAAGTGAAATATCCACTTGATATGTGTATCAGTTTGAGCTATCAAGCGCTTATTGTGTCACATAAACTCCTAAGTTTTACGACGGAGTTACAGTTGATTTCCTTGTAATTGTTACTACCTTAAGTCCATAATCACATGCCTCCTACTATGGTTGGTTGTCCAAAAGCTAACACAATGACCACCAAAATAACAGTCTAAAATATTAAAGAACTGACATAAAGTAAATATACTTATATATGGGTGGTAGCTCAGGGGTAAAAAACTAGTGTATCCCGATCCTAATTCATGGATTTATGGGTGGTATCCCAGGGGTGGAAGGAACACCTAGCATAGTTTGATCCCATTATTGGGTGGTATCCCAGGGGTTAAGGGAAAGCCTAGCATGGGTCGATCCTAATTTGTGTATTGATGAGGAACGTATCCTATGGGCATAATGCCTTGCATGGGTCATCCTCTTTCACCACTGATCAATTGGTCACTTGTATCACATATTAACAAAGTTAATAAAGAAAAACATAGAAAGTAAATAAAGGAATGTAATATACACAATTCCACAAGTATAAGAGAAGGTAGTCTTCTATCATTATCTATACATTTTAACCTAATTTTTCATTTGAGCTCATGCTTTACATATGGTAATTTTATGCCTTACATATTCAGTACATTCTCTAGAATTGATGTCCCTAATGGGGCACACTGTGTTTTATGTCACAGGTATAGGTACTCCAGTTATAATAGATCTCCCTAATAAAAGTGCAGGATATTTAGCAGCTAGTGGTGAGCTCCAGGTTGATTCAAAGATTTATCGAGTCTGTAGCATGCATTATTGTATTATATTAGTTAAGTGTATGGTGGGGTCCTGTCCTGACCTAAGCTAAGTTTTCCATCTCTTAGAGGCTTTGTAGATTAATGTTAAGGTAAGGTGCAGTGGGGCCTTGTCTTTTGATATTAGAGCGTTTGTTGGCCAAGTCAGGCACTCCCATTTTATGCCTACGTATGTTGGTATTTTATTTGAACATCTTTCTTATACTTGTCGCGGTCTTAGGATTATTACAGTTACATATATGGTAAGCATAGTTAATAAGTTTGTTCTCTCAGTCCGTTAGGGAAGTAGGTGCATGTCCGTCTTATTAGTTTTGAGGCGTGACACTAGCTATATCACAATCTGCCATTATTGCCTAATTAAAATGGTTATCATATAACCAAACCACTAATTCCAAGATTTATTTATTAAGGCATTATAAAATGGTATTGTCATACCAACTATATCTTGTAAGCAGTGTCATTAGCCAACACTTAAGGGATTCCCATGTACCCCGCAGACCCCATCATAAAAATCACATAGGGGATTCCTCAAATACCATGCAAGGTTTTCCATTTAACCAAAGTCATGGCCACCAAGGTCTTTCTAAATCATTTAGAATCAACCAAACCAATTTAAGTTTCATTACCATAGTATGCAACACAGATTTCAAAAATAGTCAAACTAAGTGACAAAATCATTCTTATTGGCAATTTATCAAACATGTTGAGGCCATATAGTTTCCAAAACCAAAATCAAGAACAAATGAACCATTCCTAAGCAACCACATGTTCAATCCAACCTTCTAACATGAAAAACCATTAATAGAGCATGGAAAAACATTATCTGACCATTAGTAATCGAAACACCAACATATATTTCAAAACCAACACAAACCCATAATAATGACATGAAAACCATTCATTAAAACATTTTTTTATTTGAACTAACAATGAGGGAGGAGTGACATGCCTGAGTTATGAAGATTCACAGAGAGATTTGATCCATAAGCCTCTGGATGAACACCTTGAAGAAACCCTAGCCCAATCTTCTTAAGAGCCTTTAGAGTGAGTTTTTCGAGTGTTTTTGATCTTCTAAAGTAAGTAATGAGAAGCACAAAGGTGTTATAGTACATGGAGTCTTATGGTTTTGTTGTGGGAAATGTCTAAAATTTCCTCAGCTTAAATGCTATAAAAATAATGCTGGTGGGTACGGTACCCCTAACTTGTACCCTAGGCAAAAAGTTGGATTATAGTTCTATCCAATAAATGACTTTTTTGCCTAACTCGTATCAACATCATATAATTGGTAACCTATAGTCATACCCTTGGTAGTACATGATCAAGAATTGATACTGTTTAACATATGATTAGCCCTACTCTCTCATACCGTATCCATAAAAATCGTATGAAGTCTTGTCGTACCTTGGACAAAAATGAACTAGAACACACTACTTATCATACGACTTAGGATCCTAAGTCATTAGCACAACATACGACTAGTATGCTTGAGTTGTATGGTTCCCAGAGTGTTAAAAAGCTTAGGAAATTTCTAAGGGTCAAAACACAGGGCGCTTCAATACCTATTTCCTAATCATTGACAATTTTGAGTGGAAACACTAAGTCATGAGATAGGTCCAGTTGATTAATCGGCTTCAGTCTTTCTGCCTCTACAAACCTTTTTGTTCCACAACCTATTTTTAATGTAGTTCTAAGGAACAGGTCCCCAAGAGTTTAATCATGACCTTTTCTTTTTTATCTTAGTCTATAGGTAGGATCAGTGACTGACATTTTGCATCATTACCATTCTTATCTACATTCTCCAACCTTTTTCTCATCATTTTCAGCATCATCAACCCTCTTGTTTACAAAATCATAGAGTTTCATTCTTATAATAGGGATCTTCAGCTACATTTTTCCATGGATTAGGTTTTTTGAAATCAACTATTTCACTTGAGATACTTCCACTTTGAAGTGTCTTGAGAAAGAGAGAATACAATCAAACTTTTAATATTGAGTTAGTTGATTATGACTACAATTCTCTTCCTCATACCTAAGACCATGATCACTTGTCAGATTTGGGAACCCACTTAAGTTTGAGTTCCCAGTAAAAAGATAGAGGTGAGATCAAATCCTTTTTGGCACATCTAGGTAGAGAGTTGCTTTTCATAATTCTCTAAGGTTTGAGATCCTTATAATGTGCATTCCCTTACTGAATGTATCTGGAACCATTCGTTCTAGCTCTAATCTAGCCCTGACAATATTCTCTTGTATGCACATCTCTTCCACAATGAGTGCATTGAGGCTTGTGTACCTTGTTATTTGCAATATGAGTAACCATCCCTTGAGACCTGCGAAGTTGGATTCCTTCTTGATAAGCAAACCCCTTCTTATTATTAGAACCTTGATTAGTCAAGTTAGAAAGGATATGAGATGATGCATCCTATTGCAGGGTTTTTTTAAGTTCTTCCCTTAGATGGACCAGGTCCCATTCTAACTTTTCATTCTTCTGCAGTGTAGTCATGAGAAGATTTTGAGAAACCTAAAACTTTGAGATTTCCTTCTTCCCTTTAATTTTAGAACCATCTTCTTTTTCCAGTTGACTTACAATACTCAGATTTTCAAGTTTCAACTTAGCAACCTGTTGCTCAGTTTTTGATATTTGGAGAGTCAAGGCTATCAAATCAAGCTCATGATCTTCTATCCTTTCTTATAGAGCATTATTTTTCCTTTTATCATAGACATTATTACCTTTTTCCAATTGATTGACTAAGCTTGAATTTTTAGATTTCAACTTAGAAACATGCTCTTTAGTTTCAGATATTTTGAGAGCTAGATCTATTAACTCAAGCTCTTGACTTTCCATCTTTTCTTATAAAGAATTTTTTTCATTAGTCATTTCACATATAATATCAATCAACACATTGGCAAGCCTTTTTATTTTTCTAGCAGAGTAATTTTCTAAGTTTTCTTTAATGTTAGAGAGTGTTACTCATCTTCTTCTTCATCTTTAGTTTTTATCATAAAAGAAAACAAGGTGTCAAAGGTCACTTTATCATCCTCTACTACAAGCATTGAAAAATTTGTAGACTTCTCAGCTTCATCTAATTCACTGGAGGAATCACCCCAACCAACTAAAGCTTGTTTAACTGCAAAATCAACTGCAATCGATCTTTTTTATTTTACAGGGACCTGGTCCTTGTTCTTTCTTTTATACCTCTAGTGTTGAGACAATCCTGGTAATCCATCTTTTGCATTGGACAATTCTGGATAAAATTATTAATACTTCCATATTTGTGACACACCTCAACATTGCTTCCCTAGCTGCTGCTTCTTCTTCTTCTTTGGAACTGACCTCTCTTTTTATTGCTCTAACAATTTGATTTGCCAAATAGGCAATATTAGTCTCTTCTTCACTTGATTCATGCTTTGAAGTCTTCAATGCCAAAGATTTTTCCTTTTTGAATTCTTTTCGATCTAGCTCTTGTTGCTTCTTGACCTCATGATCATAAATATCCAATCAATTGATCCATAGTGAGGGTCTTCAGATTTCTTGCCCTAGTTATAGCATCCACTTTGCTTTTCCAGGACTTTGGAAGGACACCAAGAACTTTTCTCACTTTCTTATATACATGAATCACTTCTCCTAAGCAGTGAATCTTATTATTGATAAAAGTGAATCTTGTATACATTTGTTGGATAGTTTCTCCTTATTTCATGGTGAAGGTTTCATATTAAGTAGTCATCATGTCTACTTTTGAATCTTTTACATTAGTAGTACCTTCATGAGAAGTCCTCAAGAAATCTCATATTTCTTTTGCATTATCACAGGTAGAAATCCTATTGTACTCATCAGGCCCTATACCACAAACCAACAATTTGTTGGCCTCATAGTTCATCTTAATTTACTTTCTATCTTCATCATTAAACTCCCTCCTACTTTTGACAACCATTCTCCTCACATCCCCTTCTTTGACTTCTATTACAGTAACATAAGAACCAACAAGAATGATGTCCATCATTTTACTATCCTCAGCCATGATGAAGTCAAATATCCTAGTTTTCCACCACCTATAATACTATCCATTGAATCTTGGTGGTCTATTTGTAGATTACCCTTCTTCTAGGTTAGGTGAAGTAGACATACTAACCAAGACACTCTAGGTCTGAACATTTTAGAGTGACCTTGCTCTGATACCAATTGTTAGAACCCTAGGGTGTTGCACCACACAGTGAGGGACCAGGTCCCTCAAAATTAATCATAGTAAAAGTACACAAAAATAACCAAGAAGTAAGAGATAGTGCAGTAAGAGTAACAACACAAGGATTTTTATGTGGAAACCTAGGAAGGGAAAAACCATGGCATACCCTCACAAGCACCAAGGAAATCCACTATAATCAACCTTCTGATTACAGTCTAGATTTAAGCCTATCTCTAGGCTCCTTGCACTAGCAGCAGCGCTACTACCAGCTCATCTTGGTAACTCTACCAAGGACTCTCTCTCTACTGATTAATTCTACTCAGTGTCAAATTTAGGCAACTCTAACAAAAAAACTCTCTCAATAAGAAAACCAGACATTACTCTTATAACTTGAGTAATTCTTTTACAAATCAACACTCAAGAACACTTACTCACTCTTTAAACATATTGCAAAGATAAGAACATGAGCAATGCTTGAGCTATCTTGAAATAGAGTTTTTGTTACCTCTTTTCACTCTTTGATTTTTGCAAAAAACTATTTGATATAGAGGCATCTTATTTCTTTTATAACTGAGTGATGATTAGGGTTGAAAGATCATTGGACCAGCCGTCGAAGTCAGTACAAAATAGCACATGCAAGTTTCTTACACAAGTGAACAAAATTTTACAGATAACGCGTGCTAGATGTACTATACTTTGTACATCCAGGGACCTCGTCCTTTGCAGTTTAGCTGCTTATCACTAAAACTAGAAATAGCAATGAAGTTTAGCATGATTCTCAGAATTTAGCATATATAATGGTTTTGAAACTAATGCAACCTCCCATTTACTTCTAACATAATTCGATGACACTTATTAAACCATCATCTCATAATAACTCCAGTCAGCCTATACACCCCGGCCCACTAAGTTCTAGGCATAAAACACAACCACTATAACTCAAGGAATATGTTTTATTATAAAATTTATGTAATGGTTCATCTAAAATGCTTGGAACACCACTATGATAATACAATGCATGAACATCTACAATGAAAATGGAAATAATGGGGAATGATACAATGAAACCTATATTCATACTATTGTAGTGATAAAGTTACAACTGTGTAATGCCCCAAAATTAAATTCCCGGGATGCCACACGGTGCTCCGAACTATGAGTAATCCTGAGCTAACCCTGGTTATTTTCTACTAATTCTGAATCTTAAAATGGGGGAAATATGAACATAAAAATACAATAAATATAGAAATCTTATCTAAAGCATAGAAATCTCATAAATCTTGGTAAAGTAATACTGAGAATCGGAATACTAAATTAAAAGTCCATCACTGAATCCAGTAGTCCGACAAGCCTTTAGTATCTAAATTTAGAGAGTCACTGGGACAGGCCCCAGCTGACTCAAACTGTATAAAACTAAATGAGAAATATCTGCCAATAAACTGAAAGTGTGAACAACTAAGTCTCTGAACTATGAGGACTCACTAACTACAGGGATATTGATGAGATGCTCAAAAATCACTCTCGCTGCTAAGATTGAGAACTTGAACCTACATCATGAAACAATGTAGCACATAAACATATATGTGGATCAGTAGTTTGAGGATATACTGAGTATATGGAAGTGTATGCAATAAGTAAACAATATCATCACAGTTTATGAAATCATGCATGCTAAATGTAAATGACTCACGTAGGCTTGAGTAAAACTAAAAGTTGAAGATCATAATCAAGAATAGTAAAACATATAGGATAAATCTTATGAGCCATAACACTTAGTTCTAAAATCTAAATTATGTTCTTATTCTTAAATCATATCTGAAAACTTATTCTGCAAAGGAATTCTTTTAAAACTTTAAGGAATATATTCTTCACTGTTACACTGTAGGGAGGATACTTTTAAAACTATTTTGAAAATCTTTACTATTAGGGAGGTTATCTTAACCAACATAAACCATGTGAACTAAATGGAGTCCAACATCTTGACTTCCTAAGGAGGAAACCTCACATTGGGGAGAGGTGTCATACTCTTGCTAGGGAGTATAACCTAATCCTGGTGATCGATCACTAACTAAATCTGTCATCCATATAAATAGGAATAATCTGAGTCTGTAACTACGTTGACTATGTAGTTCTCTAGAAGATAAGGCACAGTGATCCCACACTTCCCGCTCGGTGCTGAATACTACTGCCTCTTAAATCTATATGCTTAAGCCATTGGAAACACACTTTTAGAAACTAGCATAAGGATTCATACAAAATCCAGTTATGCATTATCTGAGTAAATCTGAGTTTTGTAAATTGCAAAATCTGTACTAGATTCCCAAGCTAAACCAATGATCAAAAGATTAAAGCTTTTTCTTAAAATTAAGGATAATCTGTTCATAAGATGCTTAAAGTATCATCTTTATTAAAATAATAATATAAAATCTTGTGATAATAATCCATGTTTCAATCTCATGTTAAATCATCATAATAATCATGCTTGAAACAATTAATATTGATAAAACAACTCAAAATCTAGATATTTCAGAAATATGCATGGAGATATGAACAAAATCATGTAATTCAATTTCAAAATCAATGGAAATATCATAAACTTGTAAATAAAAATAATGGGCATAAACCCTAGCTTAAATTTCATAGGAAATCACATTAATTACACTAAATTTGTAATTAAAATAAAGCTTTGGGCACTTAGATGAAAGAATTATCCTTGTTCAAACCCCACATACCTAATTTGATGATCTAAATTCTAAAACTTGAATCTTGGATTTCTATTGACATTTTAGAGATGGCTTCTTGGAGTTCTTGAAATGGAAATTCTCAATCCTGAAGAGCCTTGGAGAATAAATGTAGAAATTTTGGATTTCTTAGAGAGGAAGTATGAGCCTTAGGGCTTTGTTTAAGAAAGAATGATGAATAAAGCATAAAGTGCTTTCAAATATGATTAATCTATTATTTTTGGATAGATTGGGGGTTGGGGATTTACCAAAATACCCCCTTTAAATGATTATACAAAACTAGAAAATATACATTTTCCCAATCTGGGTGGCCACCGCGATGTGCTACTATCGCGGTGGCTCACTGGAAACCGATGAATAGGAACTAGGAAAACTCTGCGATGCAGAGACATCACGGTGCCCCTTTCGAATGCCATTTTGGCATATGGCACGATGTGTCATTATCGTGCTGGACCTCTGGAAATTGACAAATGGGAAATTGATCCTCTCCACAACACACCAATATCTTATAGGACAACTGGAATGGGACAATTGGAAATTTGACTCTCTCCGCGATGCACCAATATCGTAGAGGGCCACTAGAAATTGACAATCATCATTTAAACCTACTACGCGATGCGCTATTGACCGAAATGATGGTGTTTTATGGTTGGAACTTAAAATAGCCATAACGTCTTGCCCCTTTACCGGATTTATGCTAATCTTATATTATTGGAAAGCTAATTCAAATTCCTACGCAATGGAAAGTTGAAATCTATGGAATTCCACACAAAAAAATAGTATTTGTTTTGGGAATCTATTTCTTAACACTCTAGGGATGAATTTAATCTAGGAAAATCATAGAGTACTACAATATCCCCCCTTGAAATATTTATCCTTGAATGTGTCTAGTTAAGCTAAAAATTTTGTGGAATCTAAGAATATAAGGTAGCATGCACAACTGAATTAAACTAGGAGTCTTAATCTAAATCATTTTGAGCTTCTGAGTAATCTTTGAGTGCATGAACTTACATGAGGACAACTATATAGCTGATTGTAATGTATGATTAGAAAAGAATTGAATCAAGGAAGGTCATTACCTTCGGATACATCTGATTTTGCAGAGAAAAAGTGAGGATACTTGGCTCGCATATTTGCTTTTGCTTCCCAAGTAGCACCCTCAACAGACTGATTCCGCCCAAGGACTTTAACCAAGGGAACTTCTTTGTTCCTTAGTCTTCGGATTTGATGATGTAAAATCTCAATTGGAATCTCTTTGTATGAAAGACTATTCTGAATATCTGAGATTTCTAAGGGAGCTACAACATAGAGTCACCGATAATCTTCTTAAGCATAGAGACGTGGAATACAGAATGAACGGCTGACAAGTCTGCGGGCAAATAAAGATCATATGCTACTTTCCCAACATGACTCATAATTCTATAAGGGAAAACATGCCGGGGACTAAGCTTTCCTTTTTTACCTAATTTATTCACCTCTTTCATGGGTGAAATATTCAGATACACTAAATCACCAACCTCAAACTCGAGGTCCCTTCTTCTCACATCCACATAGGATATATGATGACTCTGGGCCATTTTCAATCTTTCTCTAATCAACTTAACTTTTTTCATAGCTTCAAACACTGCATCAAGCCCAAGAAAAGTGGCCTCACCCACCTCGAACCAACCTATGGGTGATCTACATCTCCTCCTACAAAGATCCTCAAATGGAGCCATCTGAATGCAAGAATTATAACTGTTATTATAAGTGAACTCAATTAATGGTAAATGCTCATTCCAACTACCATTGAAATCAAGAGCATATGCTCTCAACATATCTTCTAGAGTTTGGATGGTCCTTTCTGCTTGACCAAATGTCTGAGTGTGAAAAGCTTAACTAAGATGGACTTAGGTGCCAAGATCCTTCTAAAAAGCTCTCCAAAACTGGGAATAAACTGAGTACCCCTATCTTATATGATAGACAAGGGAGCCCCATACAATCTGACTAACTATTGGATATACAGCTTAGCATAAACCTCAGCTGTATAAGATGTGTGAATTTGCAAGAAATATGCTGACTTAGTCAATCTATATATAATAACCCAAATAAAATCATAATGACGATGCGAATGGGGTAAACCAGTCATAAAATTCATATTTACCTCTTCCAACTTCCAAGTAGGGATACCAAACTCTTGCAACGTACCACCAGGTCTTTGGTGCTCTACCTTAACCTATTGACAAGTTCCATACTTGGATACAAATTCTGCTATATCTCTCTTTATACCACTCCACCAATAGATTTCCTCCAAGTCGCGGTACATCTTGGTAGAATCTAGATGAATAGAATATTGCACACCATGCACTTTTGCCATAATCCACTGTCTTAAATCATCAACACAAGGTATGCATAATCTACTTTGGTATCTCAACACACTATCTCCCCCTTGGGAGAAAACCTCTATCTTTTGTTCTTTAACTGAATCCTTCAGTTTTACTAAACTAGGATCCATATCTTATTTCTCTTTCACTTTTGAAACTAGGGAAGATTTGGAACTACTCTAAAACCAAACATTCCCTTCAGCTGAATCAACCAACCTAAAACCCAATCTAGCCAAACGATGAACTTCTCAAGTTAACTCTTTTTTATCAATTTCTACATGAGCAACACTGCCCATAGATAACCTACTAAGGGCGTCTGCCACTATCTTAGTCTTGCCCGGATGATACAACATACTCATATCATAATCCTTCAACAACTCCAACCACTTTCTCTGACAAAGATTTAACTCCCTCTGAGTAAACACATACTGCAAACTTTTGTGGTCTGTGAACACATCAACATGCACACCATTTAGATAATATCTCCATATTTTCAAAGCAAACACTACAGTATCTAATTCGAAGTCATAGGTTGGGTAATTCTTTTTATGAGGCTTCAACTATCTAGAGGCATAGGCTATGACCTTACCTCTCTACATCAACATATAACCCAAACTAACTCTAGAGACATCACAATAAACAACAAAGCCATCGGTACCATCAGGTAATGCTAGAACTGGGGCTGAAGTGAGTCAAGTCTTTCACTCCTGAAAACTCTTCCCGCAGGAATTTGACCATAGGAACTTAACTTTCTTTTGGGTCATATAGACATAGGAGAGGCGATAAAAGAGAAACCTTCTACAAAATGGTAGTGAATAACTAGCTAGACCCAAGAAACTCCTAATGTCTAATAGTGAGATAGGTCTAGGCCAATTCCTTATGGCTTCTGTCTTTTAAGAATCGACGCTAATGCTATCGGCGAAGATAATATGACCAAGAAAGGCTACTAATCTTAGCCAAAATTCACACTTGTTGAATTTGGTGAACAATTAATGATCTCTAAGAGTTTCTAAGACAACTTTAAGATGATCTACATGGTCATCCTCACTACGAGAGTACACAAGGATGTTATCTATGAATACTATGACAAACATGTCTAGATACTGTTAGAACACTCGATTCATGAGGTCAATGAAAGCTGCTGGGGCATTGGTTAGCCCGAAAGACAAAACTAAAAACTCAAAATAACCATAATGGGTTCTAAAGGCTATCTTTGGAATATCACATTTCCTTACTTTAAGCTGATGATAGCTAAATCTAATGTCTACCTTTCAGAAATAACTTGCACCTTGGAGTTGATCAATTAAGTCATCAATTCTAGGAAGAAGATATTTTTTCTTGACTGTGACCTTTTTTAGCTGTCAATAGTCAATGCACATACGAAAGAACCATCTTTTTTTCATATGAATACGATGGGAGCACCCCATAGAGAAATACTAGGCCTTATGAAATCTTTATCTAAAAGATCCTTGAGTTTCTCCTTAAACTCCTTAAGCTCTACGGGAGCCATATGGTAGGAGGGACAAAAATAGGTTGGGTATCCAGGAGAAGGTCAACACCAAATTTTATCTCTCTATCAGGAAGTACCCAGGGGAGGTCTTCTGGAAAAACATCAGGAAACTTGTTAACCACTCGAACAGAATGATGTGTTGGACTCTTAGATTTTATGTGTTTGACTCAAACTAGATGATAAACGCAACCTTTGGATATCAACTTTCTGGCCTTAAGATAAGACATGAAAAAACTTGTAACGTCCCGTATTTTGCTTATACTTGTTCTAATTATATGGAACCTGATATAGCCTTGTGGTATAGGTAACGGATGAGATTTGTTATGTAAGTATTAATGGTGTAGATGGAATTATATATGCTACCCATAAAATTTAATGCTATGAAACCAAGTTAACATTGATTTAACTATTTAAACCTGGGATCGTCAGTTTGTATTTGAATCTGAATTTTAAAGTGAACAAGTATGTATAAGTTCAAGGTTAGATTAAAGGGGTTAGGAGCTGAAAATGGAAAAAAATATTCAGGTGCTTGCTTGACTTAATTAAGCTTGTACGTGAGTCACATACTTGAGCTATATGGTCCAAGTTAATGGACCAAGTCCATGAATCAGATTTGGGCCTTTATTAGAATAAATATTTGGGCCCAAATTAAGTAAAAGTAGAACAAAAATAGAAAAGGGTCCAATGCTCAAATCTGCCAAGGCCGAAATATAATTGAGCCCAACTAAGAAATTAAGCAAGTAGGTGCATCACCTACTTTGACATTTTGAGCTGCTTGAACTCCTTATGTAGGTGCATCACCTACTTGGATCAATTTGATTAAATTTTTGGTCCAAAATCAGCTAGGCGGATGGCCAAAAATAGAGGCTTTATAAGTAGAAGTTTCTAGTCATTTCCCTCATTATTAAGTCATTAAATAGTGTTACACTTCACAAACTCTCGCTACTTTCTTTTAAGAAACTAGGAGCAGCCCTATTTTCCTTTCTAGGGTTCTTTAAGAAATCCCAACCTTTGCAGCCCAAGGTAGATGAAAACACTTTAGCTTTTGTTTAATTATCTCATGGAAGATTAGGAAAAGATTCTTGAAGTTCTTAATTACAAGTATATGCCAGAATATAGAACAAGCAACCTGCTCACTTTTCTTTGATATTAAGGAACTTCTCTTTTCTTCTTTGGTTTAAAGTGTGAAGAAAAGTGAAAGTCGAACTTCTTAAGAAGTTCAAATTTAAAAGAACAAGTTGTAGAATTGAGGTAAGGGGACTGCTCCATTTTGTTCTCCATGTATATGAATTTGATAAAGAATTATAGATGTGTTGTTAGTGAGAACTCAAGATATGATGAGTTTAATAATTGATTGCTACAATAAAAGAAATTTGGGGTTGTTTTATTGAATGTTTTGTGTGTATATATTGTTGGATGCCAGGATTTTATTGGAGAAATGTGTCACTAATTATGATTAAAATATAGAAGAAAGGTGTGATGGTACACCACCGAACGAATTATTGCATTTGTTACTATGCAATTTGTTTTACATATTGTTTGGAATGTGCAATAAAGCTGAAGTGGTTTTGTGAATCTTATATTAACATGTATGGTATGTGGGTATAATTAGAGGAGAAAAAGGATAAGATAACACTCTTTATTGAAAGAATAAAGGCTTACTGCCCAATTATTATTTTTGTGAAGTTAAATAGCCAAAATGTGACGGTTGGTTGATAATATTAGTTTGCCATATATTTTATTATAGATAAGTAACCTAAATGGGAAGGAAGTCGAGTTGGTATAGTATTGGAGTCGTACAACCAGGTATGTAAGGTATGCTCCATTATGTACTCTTTGGCATGAAATCGAACATTTGTTCCATCAAGTAAGTTTCCAAGGTTATCCTATAACAAGTGATATGTAATAGCAGCACATTATATTCCATGTATCCAATGACCTTGTTCCCACTCTCTAATGTGTTAAAACACCTCGATACATGCTTATTGTTTGACCTGCACATCTATTTTCACTAGAAAATTTCAGAAGTTCCCCGTTAACTCAAATAAGACCCATGTGTAATTTCAGCTTCTAAGCACTTCATTTTGTGTGCCAACAGCTCCCTACCTAATTGTTGTTGCATTAAGTATCCATTTATATGTCTCTTATTAGCATATTATTGGTTCAAGGTACCATAATATGATGATCACCAAAGTAACAATCTCAATGGCTCAATTAACTAAACTAAGTAACGCAAATCTATAAAACGAGTAGCAGCTCGGGAGCATAATGCAAGCATGGGCTGATCTCAATACCTTTATATGTGGGTGGCATCTCAGGGGCCTAAGCCTAGCATGGGCCGATCCTAATTTTTATATGCAGGTGGCAGCTCAGGGGCGTAAACCTAGTATGGGCCGATCAAAATTTTTCTATTTACCACTGATCAGCTGGTCATTTAGATTATATATGGATTACAAAGATTATGAAGTAAGAAAGGTAAAAATGAAGAAAGGAACGTAATGTATGTATCCCCACAAATATATATAAAGGTGGTCTACTAGTACTACTTATACATTTGTATCTGATTTCTATTGAGCTCTTGCATCGTGTGTTGTTACCTTCATCGTTACATATTCAGTACATATTTTTGTACTGACGTCCCTCATGGGGCACCTAGATTTCATGCTGCAGGCACAGGTATATCAGCTCATACACCTCACTATTAGAAACGCAGGCTTTTCAGTGACTATTGGTGAGCTCCAACTTATTTTGGGGCTTTCCAAGTCTATTACATATATTTTGGTATTATGCAGTGAGTCAAGAGTAGGACGGGGGTTTGTTCTGACCCTAACTAATTCTATGTATCTTTTAGAGGCTTTGTAGACTAATGTAAAGTCGTGGTAGTATTTTTCTTTAGACGTGGTGGTGCCAACGGCCAAGTGTTATATGTATAAGTTTGTTCTTACCTATGTATTTATTCTCATCAATACATAATATCATGTTGGTTAGAACATTTGGTTGTCATAGTTACATGCATGAGAAGTACAAGTTTATGAATTGGTTCTCTCGGGCATTTACGACTACGGGTGCCTGTTCACCCCAATAGGAGTTAAGGCATGACAAAAAAGGTATTAGATCAGGTCATCCTTGGGTGTCTACAAAGCCGTATCTATATAGAGTTTTGTTTATGGGCGTGTTATACACCACATCTATAAACCAGAGGCTATGGGACATTTAGGGGTTTTCTCTTTTTCTTCATATCTTAGATCGTGCAATAGAGCCCATATTGTAGGTGAAGTCATATTTAACCATTGAAACTATTTTTTCCTCTTATTATAGTAAGGATTCCGATTATAAGAAGGAATAAGAATACAGGTAAGCAGATAGACGTGGCTGCCGTGGAAGGGACAAACAAATCAGCACCTAAACGAGCTAATAAAAGTGAGGCTCAAGCTGAGTTTGTGTCCCAAACTTCTTCTACTCTATCTCCAGAAGATCTAAGAAGGAGAAGAACCGCATCCTTATAACCATCTACCAATGCTACAAACTAAGAGCTAAGGAATGCGGTGCAATTATTGGCTTGTATAGTTGTTGGACAAGCTCAAGGACAAGCCATTCCAACCACAGGTTCTAATGGTATAGATAGGGTAGCTAGCCTATGAACGCAGGATTTTCTTAAACTGGATCCTCCCATATTCACTTGATCAGATCTTAATGAATACCCATAGGACTTTATTGATCAAATCAAAAGGGCTCTAGATATCATGCATGTGTCGGGTAAAAAGACAATTGAGCTAGTAGAATATAGATTCAAAGAAGAGGATATATTTTTGTATGAAGACTGGAAATGATCTAGAGGTGTCGATGCACCTTCAGTTGCTTGGAAGGAGTTCGAAGAGGCATTTCTTTATTATTACCTTCCATTTGAGATTCGAGAAGCCCGTGCAGATCAGTTCATGAGTCTTCACCAAGGAAATATAAGCATGAGGGAGTACAGCGTCCGATTTTACTCTTTGGCTAGGTATGCTCTTAATGTAGTAGCTACAATGGATGATAGAGTTCATTGATAAGTGGATAGATTGGATCCATATCTAGTTAGAGATTATACTATTGCTGCTTTGAACAAATATATAGACACAGCAAGGATACAAGCATTTGCACAAAAATTGGAGGATCAAAGGCAAAGAAGAAGAACACAAGAATTTGAAAGAGGATATTCCAAGAGGGCTACATCTACAGGGCAGTTCATGGTGTCCCATGGAGAGCTTAAGCCTCGGTTTTCTAATATACCACCTAGGACATTATTTTCTTATCCTATAGGTAGTGCTCCACCACAGTTTCAAGAGTCCAAAGGCAACCAGTTTGGATAAAGAAGTGAGAGTCAGAGTTCACGAACAGCGGGATATCAAGAGCAAAAGAGTATGAGCCAATTAAGTCCTCCTCAACAGCCATGTAAAAAATGTGGAAATATTTATTTAGGTGCATGTCGATTTGGGACAAATACTTGCTTTTGGTGTGGTATGTTAGGATATATGATGAGTGAATGCCCTCAAAGGGGCATAAGTGGTATGGCATGACCTACTGGATCAACCGTTGCATCATCATCATCGGTGCCTTATTCAGGTAGAGGTGTATAACCTATGGGTCATGGTAGAGGTACTAAAGGAGGAGCTAGCTCTAGTGGAGTTCAGAATCGTACATATCTTTTAGCGGATCGACAAAATTCAAAGGTTTCTCCAAATATGGTTACAGGTACATTGTACATCTTTTCACATGATGTAAATGCATTAGTTGATCCGGGTTCTATATTATCATATGTCACTCCATTGGTTTCTGGAAAGATAAAAAAAAATACCAGAATTGCTAGTTAAGCCACTTGAAGTATCTACGCCGATTGATGAATCTATTATAGATAGGAGAGTGCATCAAAATTGTATAATAACTATTTGTGGTCACGATACAATGGCTAACCTGGTTGAGTTAGAAATGGTAAATTTTGATGCTATAATGGGTATGGATTGGTTGGCTTTATGTTAGCTACAATAGATTGTCGAACTAAGAAGGTGTATTTTCATTTTCCAAAAAAGGCAATCCTTGAATGGAGGGGTAATATTGGTGCACCAAGATGTAAATTTATTTCTAATTTTAAAGAAAAAAGGATGATTTCCAAGGGTTACATATGTCATCTAGTTAGGTAAAGAATACAGATGTGGAGACACCAACTCTTCAAACTATTTCAGTGGTAAATGAATTTCCTAATGTATTTCCTGAAGATCTTCCGAGTTTGCCTCCAGAACGAGAAGTAGAATTTGGTATTGATGTGATTCCAGGTACTCAACCAATTTCAATTCCTCCATATAGAATGGCCCCGACAGAATTATGGGAGTTTAAAGAGAAATTGAAAGAATTGCTAGAAAAAGGATTCATAAGGCCTAGTGTATCCCCTTGGGGTGCACCAGTGTTATTTGTGCGTAAGAAGGATGGTTCAGTAAGAATGTGTATTGACTATAGGTAATTGAACAAGGTGACTATTAAGAACAAATATCCCCTTCCGAGAATTGATGACTTATTTTATTAGTTGCAGGTCGCCAAGTTGTTTTCAAAGATTAATTTAAGGTTTGGTTACCACCAAATGAGTGTCAAAGAGAAGAACATACCTAAGACAACTTTTTGAACACGGTACGATCATTACAAGTTCCTAGTCATGTCTTTTGGGCTAACTAATACACCTGCATCTTTTATGGATTTGATGAATAGGGTGTTAAAGCAATTCTTGGATGTGTTTGTGATAGTTTTTATAGATGATATTCTGGTTTATTTGAGATCAAATGAGAACCATGCCAATCACTTACGATAGGTGTTGCAGATTCTTCATGATCATAAGCTATATGCAAAGTGCTCCAAATGTGAGTTTTGGTTAAAATATGTGGCATTCTTAGGTCATATTGTATCTGATGAAGGGATAAAGGTTGATACTCAAAAGATAGAAGCCAAGAAGAACTGGCCAAGACCTATAATGCCCACAAAAGTTCGTAGTTTCCTTCGTTTGGAAGGTTGTTATAGAAGGTTTGTTGAAGGATTTTCTTCAATTTCTACACCTTTAACAAATCTAACACACAAAGTTTCCAAGTTTCAATGGAATGATTCATGTGAAATGAGTTTCCAAGATTAGAAGAATAAGTTGACTTCTACACCCGTATTGGTGCTTCCAGAAGGCACAGAGGGGTATAAAGTGTATTGCAATGCTTCAAGAATTGGCTTAGGATGTGTATCGATGCAGTATGATAATGTCATAGCATATGCCTCAAGATAATTACGGCCACATGAGAAGAATTATCCGACGCATAATCTGGAATTAGCAGCGATTATATTTGCCTTAAATATGTGGCGTCACTACTTGTATGGGAATTATGTTGACATATATACTGACCACAAGAGTTTGCAATATATCTTTAATCAGAAGGACTTAGATTTGAGGCAGCGAAGATGTCTTGAGTTATTAAAAGGCTATGATGTTAATATTTTGTATCATTCGGGAAAATCAAATGTGGTAGCTGATACATTAATTCATAAGTATATGGTGGTCACTTATGGGCAGTCTATATAATGACAAGGGATTACTAAGGATCTACACCAACTAGCTAATTTGGGGGTTCGTCTTCTTGAAACTCCAGATGAGGGGCTTATTATGCATAATGCTGCAGAATCTTCACTAGTAGCTGAAGTAAAAGAGAAGAAATGCAGATCCCATTCTATTACCTCTTAAGGAGAATGTACAATGTGGCATGAAAAAGGCATTTGAGCTTACGCAAGACGGAGTACTTCGGTGCCAAAACAGATTGTGTGTGCCTAATATAGATGGGCTAAAAAATAGGATTATGATAGAAGTACATCATTTAAGGTTTTCCATCCATCCAGGGTCAACAAAAATGTACCATGATTTGAAAGGGATATATTGATGGGGTGACATGAAGAAGAACATTGCAGAGTTTATGGCCGAATGTCCAAATTGTCAAAGAGTTAATGCAGAGCACCAAAAGCCCGGGGGTTATATGCAATGTATAGATCTTCCAATCAGGAAGTGGGACATGATCAACATGGATTTTATCACTAGTTTTCCTCGTACATCTTGAAGGTTTGATTCCATATGTGTGATAGCTGATAGGCTTACCAAATCAACACACTTTCTACCGGTTAGGACCACTTACACAGTTGAAGAATATGCCAATTTATATATTAAAGAGATAGTTCGGCTGCATGGAGTTCCAATATCTATTATATCAGATCGAGGAGCTTAATTTACTGCAAATTTTTGGAAGTCTTTCCAGAAAATTTTGGGAACACAAGTGAATCTAAGTACAGATTTTTCACCCTCAAATAGATGAACAAGCAAAAGGTACTATTCAAACACTTGAAGATATGCTACGAGCTTATGTATTGGACTTTAAAGGTAGTTGGGATAATCATTACCTCTCATCTAATTCTCCTACAAAAATAGTTATCATTCAAGTATCAAAATGGCACCATATGAAGCTTTGTACTGAAAAAAGTGCAGATCACCAATTGGATGGTTTGAAGTGGGTGACATTGCCTTGTTCGGGCTAGATCTTGTTTATCAAGCTATGGAAAAGGTTAAAGTGATCCAACAGTGGCTAGAAAAAGCCTAAAGTCAACATAAGTCATATGCAGATGTTAGAAAGAGGGGGCTAGAGTTTGCTATAGGTGATTCGGTATTCTTGAAGGTGTCACCAATGAAAAGGGTTATGAGATTTGGTAAGAAATAAAAACTAATTCTATGTTATATAGGCCCATACCAGATTACTCAAAGGTTTGGCCATGTTTCTTATGAATTAGAGCTACCCTAAGAGCTCTCAACAGTCAATCCAGTATTTCACATCTCAATGCTTTGAGAATGCATGGGATATCCATCTCATATTACTCCTACTAAAGATGTTGAAGTTATGGAAGATCTTACCAAAGAAATAACTATTTCTATCCTAGATCGACAATTTAAGAAGTTAAGGAATAAAGAAATAGCTTATGTAAAAGTTCTTTAGAGGAACCAACAAGTAGAAGAGATAACATGGGAAGCTAAAGAAGCGATGAAATTTAAGTACCCCCATTTGTTCAAATACGGAGAGAAAGTCCAAGATGCTGAATTAGAGAAATAATATGTAAGTGTAATATATAGATACTATGTGATAATAAGGATATTAAACTTAGGCTTGAACTTGTTTTGGTTTGATAGTTATGCTAACATTCGAGAATGAATGTTCCTAAGGGGGTAAGGATGTAACATCCCTTATTTTGATTGTACTTGTTCTAATTACATGGAACCTGGTATAGCCTTGTGGTATAGGTAACAGATGAGATTTTTTATGCAAGTATTAATGGTGTAGATGGAATTATAGACGCTGCCCGTACAGTTTAATGTTATGCGACCAAGTTAACATTGATACAACTATTTAAACTTAAGATCGTAAGTTTGTATTTGAATCTGAATTTTAAAGTAATCAAGTGTGTATAAGTTTAAGGTTAAATAAAAGGGGTTTGGTGCTTAAAATGGAACAAAACATTGAGGTGCTTGCTTTACTTAATTAAGCTAGTTGGTTAGTCACCTACTTGAGCTATATGATCCAAGTTAATGGACCAAGTCCATGAATTAGATTTGGGCCTTTATTAGAATACTTATTTGGGCCCAAATTAAGTAAGAGAAGAAGAAAAATGAAAAAAAGGCCCAATTCTCAAATATGCCAAGGCGCAAATATAATTGACCCCAAATAAGAAATTAAGAAAGTAGGTGCATCACCTACTTTGACATTTTGAGCTGCTTGAACTCCTTAAGTAGGAGCATCACCTACTTGGATCAGTTTGATTAAATTTATGGTCCAAAATTAGCTAGGTGGATGGCCAAAAATAAAGGCTTTATAAGAAGTGGTTGCTGGTCAGTTCCCTCATTATTAAGTCATTAAAAAGGGTTACACCTCACAAACTCTCTCTACTTCCTTTTAAGAAAATAGGAGTAGCCCTATTTTCCTTTCTAGGGTTCTTAAAGAAACCCCAACCTTTGTAGCCCAAGGTAAGTGAAAAAACTTTAGTTTTTATTTAATTATATCATGGAAGATTAGGAAATGATGTTACAATTGCTTAATTATAAGTATATGGAAGAATATCAAACAAGCAACCTGCTCACTTTTCTTTTATATTAAGGAACTTCTCTTGTCTTCTTTGGTTTAAAGTGTAAAGGAAAGTGAAAGTTGAAGTTCTTAAGGAGCTCAAATTTAAAAGAACAAGTCGCAGAATTGAGGTAAGGTTACTGCTCTATTTTTTTCTCCGTGTATATGAATTTGATAGAGAATTATAGATGTGTCGTTATTGAGAACTCAAGAGATGATGAGTTTAATAATTGATTTCTACAATAAAAGGAATTTGGGGATATTTTGTGGAATTTTTTGTGTGCATATGTTGTGGACTACCAGGATTTTGTTGGAGAAAAGTGTGACCAATTCGGATTGAAATATAGAAGAAAGGTGTGGTGGTACACCACCCAATGAATTATTGCATTTGTTACTATGCAATCTTTTTTGAGTATTGTTTGGAATGTGTAATGAAGCTGAAGTGGTTTCCGTGAATCTTATAAGAACATGTATGGTATATGGGGGTAATTGGTGGAGAAAAAGGTTAACATAACACCCTTGATTAATAAAGGCTTACTGCCCAATTGCTGTTTTGGTGAAGTTTAATAACCAAAATGTGACGGTTGGTTGCTAATATTAGTTTTCCATGTATTTCATTGTAGATAAGTAATCTAAAAGGGCAGGAAGTCAAGTTGGGCTGGTATTGGAGTTGTACAACTAGGTATGGAAGGCATACTCCATTATGTACTCTTTGGCATGAAATAAAACATTTGTTCCATCAAGTAAGCTTCCAAGGTTATCCTATAACAAGTGATACATAATAGCAGCACATTATGTTCCATGTAGCCAATGACCTTGGTCCAACTCTCTAATGTGTTAAAACACCTCGATACATGCTTATTCTTTGACATGCACATCTATTTTCACTAGAAAATTTTAGAAGTTCTCTATTTACTCAAATAAGACCTATGTGTATTTTCAGCTTTTAAACACTTCATTTTGTGTTCCAACAGGTCCCTACCTCATTGTTGTTGCATTAAGTATCCATTTATATGTCTCTTATTAGCAAATTATTGGTTCAAGGTACCATAATATGATGATCACCAGAGTAACAATCTCAAAGGCTAAATAAACTAAGTAACGCAAATATGTAAAATGAGTGGCAGCTCAAGGGCATAATCCTAGCATAGGCCGATCTCAATACCTTTATATGTGGGTGGAATCTCAGGGGCATAATACTAGAATGGGCCGATCCCAATCTTTATATGTAGGTGGCAGCTCAGGGGTGTAAGCCTAGCATGGGCCGATCCTAATTTATCTATTTACCATTGATAAGCTGGTCATTTGCATTATATATGGCTTACAAAGATTATGAAGTAGGAAAGGTAAAAATGAAGAAAGGAACATAATGTATGTAGCCCCACAAGTATATATAAAGGTTGTCTACTAGTACTACTTATACACTTGTATCTGATTTCTATTGAGCTCTTGTATCGTGTGTTATTACCTTCAGCCTTACATATTCAGTACATATTTTTGTACTGACGTCCCTCACGGAGGGCCTGCATTTCATGTTGCAGGCACAGGTACTTCAACTCATACACCTCACTAGTAGGTGCAAAGGATTTTCAGTGACTATTGGTGAGCTCTAGGTTAATTCGGACCTTTCCGAGTCTATTCGATATATTTTGGTATTATGCAGTGAGTCAAGAGTAGGGCGGGTTTTTGTCCCGACCCTAACTAAGTCTCTGTATATTTTAGAGGCTTTGTAGACTAATGTAAAGTTATGGTATTATTTTTCTTTAGACGTGGTTGCCCCAACGGCCAAGTGTTGTATATAGAAGTTTGTGCTTGCCTCTGTAATTATTCTCATCGATACATAATATCATGTTGGTTAGACCCTTTAGTTGTCATAGTTAAATGTATGAGAAGTACAAGGTTATGAATTGGTTCTCTTGAGCCTTTACGGCTACGGGTGCCTGTCCGTCCCAATAGGAGTTGAGGCATGACAAAACTCTTGGGGGACAATGAATTACCTGACCACTCAAAGACTGGCTCATCTGGGAACTGAAATTTTTCCACACAAGTGCGACAGTCCATAGAAGCATAATAAGAATGGAGCCAGTTCATACCTAGGATAAGATCAAATTTAACCATATCTAACTCTATTAGGTCTGCTAACATGACTTCATAAAGAACAGTAAGTCTAGCAACAACTGACTCACCTACTGGAGTAGACACCAAGAATGGTTCAGGGATCGTTTCTGAATTTATCTCAAAATTTACTGCAACTAATGGGGTTACATAAGAGAAAATCAACACAAGGTCTAACAATTCATATGAAAGACACAAAGCATTCCAGTCATGACATCAGGTTAATCCTTTTGCTTTTGGTGGAAAGGTAAAGCATAAAATCAATTCTGGCACTGACTGCCACCAGTACTGGACGATGTGTCCTAAAGAGGAGCTGGGTGGCCTAAAAGAGCTGGTGCACTATTAGCCTAAATTTGAGGACGAACATTCTTATTTCCCTGTCTAGCATGTTCGTACTCTTTGTTTCCATGGCCTAGCTGGCCACACCCATAACAACCTCTCCATCCCACTAGACACTCACCAATATGATTCTTTACATACCTAGCACACTGAGAATAGCAGGGTCTACCAATCACACTATTTTGTGATCTGGACATAAAAGACTTACTCCATTTTTCTTGCCTATTTCTGGGTGCAGGAGCATTGGCTGAAGAAGGTGTAGGCATAGATGAACGATTCTGAAAATGCAAATGATCTTTTTCTCTAGGCCTATTCTGACCATAATCAAACTGGCCTATTTTAGCCCCTTACTCACTTTTCTCTTTCCTTCTTCTTTTTTGCCTCAATCTTGTGAGCGTGCATCATCAATCTAGGAAGATCCATATCTCCAATGATCATAGCAGTCCTAAACTCCTTAACTACCAACCCAGACACACCGATCACAAACTTACTCATGCTTGACCTAGGGTCAGCCATCTATTCAGGGGCATACTTAGATAACTGGTTGAACTTGAGGTAATACTCTTTCACTGTCATTGATCCTTGCCTCAAGTTCATAAACTCTTCTATCTTAGATTTCCTCATCTCACGTGGGAAGAACT
Source organism: Capsicum annuum (assembly GCF_002878395.1). Lineage (NCBI taxonomy): Eukaryota > Viridiplantae > Streptophyta > Magnoliopsida > Solanales > Solanaceae > Capsicum > Capsicum annuum. The sequence continues at coordinate 87,762,607 of NC_061121.1, forward strand.
TGTCTAAGAACACATCCTAAAATATCTGCCAAGTCATGGGATTTGCATTCTCTCCTCTACTTTTCTTCCACATCACCACCCAATCATACGTAACATCCTTCAACCTATAGGATGCCAATTCTACACTCTCTTATTTAGAAACATACATAATTTAGGTGATCCTCTTCACCTTATGTAGATACAACTATGGGTCCTCACCTACCTTTGACCCATAGAATTATGGTGAATTCATCCTCATAAAATCTCATATTCTGGCTGCGGCTAAGTCCCCATCCTACTGAGGTGGGACTGTATCCTGATGGTTGCCCTGAACATTAGTTATCACAGCTTGGGCTAGTTCCTGAAAGGCAGCCCAAAACACTACATATGACACATTCTCATTCAAAAGATCTGCGGACTGATGTGGCTGGTTATCATTTTTGCAGGTGTTAGCTCAACGAAGAGGCATTTTTTATCATGTGAAAGAATTAGTTAGAAGCAAATAGAGACAATGACTGCATGATAGGTGATCTTGGGCATATTTATATGCTCAAATCACTAATATGCACCCAGATTTGAGCTTGTTTCCAGAATTTTTATATAAATTCTTGAGTATATTTCAACTTTAATTCTATTTCGTGCCTAATGGATATGATTATACTTTCAGGATAAAATCATGAAGAATTGGACGTAATTAGATACAGTGATGATATGGAATAATTGATGGAATAGAAGGTATTGAAATACAGCTCAAAAAAGCAAGCTAGAAGTTAGAAATTCCCATTTGCAGATTCTCCGCATCGCGCAGACCAAAAAAATGGCGTTGGTTGAATTCTAGTGGAGGAGCGTAATTATGGCGCGATGTTGAGAAGCTAAAATTCCCATTTGTAAAAATGCAGTATTAGTCCACGATTATGGCGCATCATAGAGAAGAAGTCACGGTTGTCACTTTCCAGTGTAGGTTCACGATTTCATCGCATCGTGGTGCAGTCCCAATTGTCACTTTGTATGACATGGAAGTGGTGGAGGAAGCATATTTCACAATTTTCTAAAACTAGTGGCTCACCACAATAATGGTGCATCGCGGTGAGGGTGTATTTCACACTTTCACTGAATATATGAATTTTGCGATTGCCCACGATTTTGATAGAAAGTGGCATTTGAAGGCATGGTGCGACGCGCCATCTGGAAAAATTGAGAAGATTTTTAGTATTTTGTCCCAGTTAAAAAAGGAAAAATCCAGGATAATTTTGGGGGACTTTTGGCAAGCAGTGGAATGGCGGAAAAGCAAAAAGTTCTCTCTTTTAGGGTTCTTAGACATTCTTTTCAACTTCTTTACTTCAAGATTTATTCTTGGTATGATTAATTGCTTATTTTGGATGTTAAATTCAAACATGAGTGGCTAAATACCCTTGTTTTGGGATTGAGGCCAAGAACATAATTACTCTTTGATATTCTTTATAGTAGTTTCTTTTTGGATTATCATCTGGGTTGTTCTTAATTTTTTGAGCTTACTATTTTAATGCTTGGCTGCCATTAAAATAAATTTATATTTCTATATGAATTGGGAGAAAAATTATAGATTAGAATGAGAAAATTAAGGAGCAAGGTTCTTACCCTTTTATAAAATAGGGGGTTTAAATTAGCATCTAGGATAGGGATATACCTAGAAGCCTTGTTTAGTTCAATTGTAAGAAGATAACTTTATGAATCTAGAAGAATTGTTGATTCTCTGCGGGAGTTGTAGCTGAAATATTCAATAGATAGAAGATTTTAGGTCGAGAGACCAAGATCGTTTCCTAAACCTTGCCAACTAAAAACCCGATAACCAATTAGACAACTATAAGAATAGAGATTTGTATGATTGTTCAAGAACCCTCAACCCTAGAATTCTTATCATTATTGATTTCAATCATTGCTTGCTTTGCTCCAATAATTAAATTTTATTTATTAATTATGAATTTACACTTTTATTCTCAATTTCAAAAATCATCTTGATACTTTACAACACTTAATACTCAGTGTCTAAAACTAAAAGTTGGTTAAATTTCTAGTTGTGTCGTCCTCGTGGGAATGATATCTGATTGTCTAAATCACTATATTACTTGTACAATCACGTGTACTTGCATTTTCTCTGAGTCGCAATAAAGATCACAAAAGAAGAGATGATTTCCTAAAATGCTCCATAGCCTCTGGCTTATAGATGTGGTGAGCTTCACACCGATGATCAAGACTCTATATAATGAGGCTTGTCTGACTCCCTAGGACTCTCTAAACCTTAGGCTCTGATACAAAGTTTGTAATGCGCCGAAATCAGATTCCCAGGACTCTACACGGTGCTCCAAACTATGAGTAGTCTTGAGCTAACCCTGTCTGCTTTCTACTAAGTTTGAATCTGAAAATGGGGGACATATGAACATGAAAACACAATAAATGTGGAAATCTTATCTAAAGCACACGAATCTCACAAATCTTTGTAAGGAAATACTGAGAATCTGAATACTGAATTAAAAGTCTAATATTGAATCTAGTAGTTCGATAAGCCTCTACTATCTAAATTTAGAGAGTCACTGGGACAAGCCCCAGCTGACTCAAACTGTCTGAAACTAAATGAGAAACATCTGCTAATAAAATAAAAGTGTGAACAACTAAGTCTATGAACTATGAGGACTTACCAAATATAGAGATATAGATGAGATGCTCGAAGATCACTCACGCTAATGGGATTGAATACCTGAACCTACATTATAAGACAATGTAGCACATAGACTTATATGTGGATCAGTACTTTGATGATGTACTGAGTAGATGGGGGTGTATGCAATAAGTAAACAATATCATCACGGTTTATGAAATCATGCATGCTAAATATAAATGACTCAGTAGGCTTGAGTAAATCTAAAAGCTGAAGATCATAATCAAGAATAGTAAAACATATAGTATAAATCTTGTGAACTATAAAAGTTAGTTCTAAAATCTATATTTTGTTCTTATTCTTAAATCATATCTGAAAACTTATTCTGCAAGGGAATTATTTCAAATCTTTAGGGAATATATTCTTAACTGTTAGACTGTAGGGAGGATACTTTTAAAACTATTCTGAAAATCTTTACTGTTAGGAAGGTTCTCTTAACCAACATAAACCATATGAGCTACATGGAGTCCAACATCTTGAACTCCTAAGGAGGAAACCTCATGTTGGGGAAAGGTATCATACTCTTGACAGGGAGTATAAAATAATCCACGTGATCGATCACACGCTAAATCTGTCATCCATATAAATTGGAATAATCTGATTCTGTACCTACGTTAGCTACATAGTTCTCTAGAAGATATGGCGCGCTGATCCCACACTTCTCGCTTGGTACTAAATACTACTCCCTCTTAAATCTGTATGCTCAAACCATTGAAAATCCACTTTTAGAAACTAGCATAAGGATTCGTATGAAAACCAATTATGTATTTATCTGAGTAAATATGAGTTTTGTAAACTGTAAAATCTCTAGTGGATTCCAAAGCTAAACCAATGATCAAAAGATCAAAGCTTTTTCTAAAAATTGAGGATAATCTATTCATAAGATGTTTAAAGCATCATCTTTCTTGAATAATAATATTAAATCTTGAGATAATAATCCATGCTTTAATCTCATGTTAAATCATCATAATAATCATGCTTGGTAATGTCAATATTGATAAAACAACTCAAAATCTAGAAATTTCAGCAATATGCATGGAGATATGAACAAAATCATGCAATTCAATTTCTAAATCAGTGGAATTATCATAAACTTGTAAATAACAATAACGGGCATAAACCCTAACTTAAATTTCATGGGAAATCACATGAATTGCAGTAAATTTATAATTAAAATAATGCGTTGGGCACAAGGATGAAAGAATTTTCCTTGTTCAAACCCCACATACCTTAATTTGATGATCTAGATGCTAGAACTTGAATCTTGGAATTCTATTGATGTTTTGGAGATGGCTTCTTGGAGTTCTTGAATTGAAAATTCTCAATCTTGAAGAGCCTTGGAGAATAAATGGTGAAATTTTAGATTTCTTGGGGAGGAAGTATAAGCCTTAGGGTTCTGTTTAAGAGAAAAATAATGAATAAGGCATAAAGTTCTTTCAAATATAATTAATTATTATTTTTGGATGGATTGGGGTTTGGGGATTTACCAAAATACTCCCTTTAAATGCTTATACGAAACTGGAAAATGTACATTTTCCCAATCTGGGTGGCCACCGCGATGCGCCACTATCGGGGTGGCTCACTGGAAATCAATGAATAGGAATTGAGCAGACTCCGCGATGTGCGGTGCCCCTTTGGAATGCCATTTTGGCAGATGGTGTGATGTGCCATTATGGCACTGGACCTCTAGAAATTGACAAATGGGAAATTGACCCTCTCCGTGATGCGCCAATATCGCGGAGGGCCACTGGAATGGGACAATTAGAAATTTGGCTCTCTTCAATGCGCCAATATCGCGGAGGGCCACTGAAAACTGACAATCGTCATCTAAACCTGCTACGCGACGCGCTATTGACTGTAATGATGGTGTTTTACAACTGGAACTTAAAATAGCCATAACTTCTTACTCGGTTATCAGATTTATGCAAATCTTATATCATTGGAAAGATAATTCAAATTCCTATGAATGAAAAGTCTAAATCTAAGGAATTCCACATGAAATAAATAGTATTTGTTTTGGGAAGCTATTCTTTAACACTCTAGGGACATATTTAAGCTAGGAAAATCATGGGGTATTACAAACTGCATTGGTACAATTGCGGTGGAAAAGCTAATATTGTAGTGGCTTGAAGGCCTATTGAGGTTACTGTTGTGACAATCTAAGGTAATAACTCGAGACCTCATCCCAATTCAGCCTATTTTAGAACAACTCATGAAGTTTGACATTTTTAACTAAATCATTCACAATAATTTCTATAAATGGGTTCTACCAACTCAATTTATGCACCTGAAATTTCTATGACTTCCTAAACTCATCCTCAAACACATTAATCACTAAAATCCACTAATCAATACACCATGATCCACCATTCAACATTAATCCATACAATGCTAAATTTTTAACCCAAAACCATACTACTCTAAGGTTGTCATCCCTATGCTAGGAAAAATTTTAGTGGGGTACTTACACCCTAATCAGTGCTATAACATCACAACACTACTAATTACACCACTATGGTTTTTCACTAACATATATATTGTCTACCACAAGTCATATTACTCTATTCAACCCGATAACATACCTCAACTACTCAAGGGAAAATACCAATCAAGTGTTATCATGTAACAACAAGAGAGATATGAATATGCCAAAACTCATCTAATAACTCTATTCCCTTGATCGACCCTGCAACTAAAGATAATCAACAAAAATCAAGCTAATTTATTTCACCAACCTTATCAACTCAAGTACGATCAGCCGGGGGATACTATTCGCCAATAATCATTCCCATACACTAAGAATTTATACATATCAATTCATAATCAGCCAACTCTAAGGTTAGTTTAGTAGACCTAACTTCTCATTAAGCCTATGAAAATTATTTAACTATCACATCATTTGCATCCTTAGAACTTAACCCATTATATTCATTCATAGCCATCATAGGTGTCGTACACTGAGTTAGTCTACCTTTAGGAAGGCAACGCCCTTACCCGCATAAGATTATTTTTGCCACGTAACCAAATAAGCTACATAATTGTCAATCACCAAGTTAAGGTTCAACTTACCTATATTAACTAATATCATTATTACCATCTCCCCTTATCATATTATAGGAATGTCATAACCCAAGTTCATAGGTTATAATGGCACCTACATCAACCCACCAGTAGGTAAGCCAAGACATTGCTTGGAATGGAAAGTAATGGGCTAATTGTGGAAGATAAGGGAAACAAGAATGTAACCAATAATAACAATAATATATGCAATAACAGAAAAGATATAAATTCATGAAAGCCAAGTCGTTGCTTGGAATAGAAAGTAATGGGCTAATGGTTAAAAATAAGGGAAACAAGAATGGAACCAATAATAATAATAATATATGCAATAGCAAAAAAGATATAAATACATAACATATTGCATAAAAGAGGAAATATGACAAAATATAGTAAATGAATCCCTCCTAGGAACTAGTAAGGTTAATACACGTGGCATTATAACCAAAAGAAGAGTATTAGACAGTATCCAAAATGTATATCTATATACATAGTAGTCTCATAAATACAAAAGACTATCACTGAAATAGAAGTTAGATGATCAACTCTAGATTCTAAAAAAGCTCACCTTATCTCTGGATCATTAGCAAGGCTTGAATAATGGTGGCTCATACTTGGATCTGCACCATGAAAAAAACTGTAAAAGTATAATATAATTACCAAAACAATGGGTAATCATTAAGCATTATCAGTCGACTGTGCTAAAATATAGAAAAAGCATAAATAAAGTGTGAGATTGTAAGCTAACTCAATAGTAAAATATGCAGAAATGTAAATTATAAGTTATGCTGGGTAAATGCGATAAAGGAAGTAAATAACTCAAAAATGAAATTAAAGGCCTAGACATAACCTAACTGGACCCATATAAGCCCAGAAGGCACACACAAGAAGTCAAATAACCCCACTGAACCCCCATAAGCCAAATAGGTGCGAATTTAAACTAAACTTATAACAATCCATAATAGATAGAATTCACAATATATTCCCCCCCTCGATAATAACTTTTAACTCCTAAATCTATAATGAAAGCATATATTAGGCTTGAACCAAAATCAATGGATAATAATAAGATGCTAGTCACCGGGCTTGAACTAAAAATAGTGGTTAGTAAGAAGATCGTTAGAACTTTCATACCAAAACCAAGTGCCACTACTAGGACTCTAATTCATAAATCCTAATCAATAGTAGAACACCCAAACCATGGTCATAGATCTATGCCAAACACAAACCAAAACTCATAAGTAGAAATCCCATAACTATAATCTTAGATTCTTTAAAGATCGAACCATAACCATAAAAGCAATGCTAGACTCGTACTAGAATTCATAATAATGGAAATAAAACATACGCCGACTTAAACTTGAACTAAAATACTTGTATATATACATGAGCATGTAATAGCTAGGTAAAGTCCAGTGCTTTGAGACCTATCACCAATCTATCTATCACTAACTTCAATCTCAGGCAGATAAATCTACTAAGCCTGATGGGTTCCCACTTATAGGTCAAGGGGGAGTGATCAAGGATCAAGTACTATCTTATCTGTGGAAGAAAAGCTAACATATGAATAATCAAGTCTAAGTCAACCTCAGCCGAAGGTAATATCCTAAGGTAGATATCATGAGTCTAACTAAGCGTAAAGGAACTTCATTTTATAATTCTATTCAAAAAGGTGTCCACAACCCAATTTCTCAGGTCATGACGGCACCTAATATAACCCATCAGTAGGCAAGCCAAACTCGTAGCCTGAAATGTCTAGTAATGGACTACTAAATAGAATAAGGAAAAAATATAGAATAAGTAAAACAAAAGTTCAAATACATAAATAAATCCCAAGACCTAGTGGTATCAGTACAAGAGCTTCTAATATCAAAAGAGTACAAAAATGAAATCATAATGGAATTACACTAATAAAATTTATCTCTGAATACAACATAGAGACAAGTCTAATACATAAGAAGAGATAGGTAATACTTTGAACGTTAGGATCTCACTTTGAGTCTCTAAACCATGGTTGATACACACGATGCATACATCAATGGCAATAACCCATACTATTATCTACAGGCTGCAGAAGTGTAGTCTATGTACCAAACGAATAGTACTCAGTAGGAAACCGCCAACTGAGCTCCAAAGATAAAGCATATATATACAACATATTAACAAAATAGAAACTACATCAAGAATCCAGAAATCATATGAAGATAATAAGGATAGCCTATTCTAGTTATGTCCGAGAGACTAACATAATAAGGCTAAAGAAGTACCAAGGATGCACTACTTATTCATGTCCAAATTCATAAACCTCAATACTATGTCGTATATCCCAAGATAATATATGAAATAAGAGCGAAATAAGGGTAGATAACAATATACAAGGCCAAGGAATGAATGTAAAATATGAACAAAGGAAGGAGGGATATACGGTTGTACCATAGTTATATATATCTAGGTATATATATATATGTATATATACACACACACACACACATATATATATATAAAAATATGAGGTCAACTCAAAGTGTAGCCTAAGTCATAATCTCGTCATCTTATGACCTCATTACAATCCTATATGGATTTAGTAATATCATACTCAGGGTTTTTAATACATATGTCTAAACATGATACAAATATGCATAATAATACAATTGTAAGATAGAAAAGGCCGGAAACATACCTCAAATTTTGATACTGAATCAATGACCAATCTGTCATATACTAGCCATAAAAATGATCATAACAATGATAATAACAATATCAATAACAGTACGAGTAACCGGTCATTCCAAACAACCAAATACCTAGTCGAGCCTATGCATACCCCCACCCCCAAGCTTGGAAAGTTCAATCAACATACAATAACACAAGGCATAGTCATCACCCATATCTATTAAATCGTCCAATACCAACTAATAAACATAAGTTTATACTGGTGATAAGCGATGCACATGCAAAAATAACTGTAACAAAATCCACAATACCATAATCATCATCATCATCATAACCATCATCATCATAATCAACCTCTGGCCTTGCTGTGTATATAATTATCATAACATCCTCTGACCTTATCGGGTATCAATATAACCATCATAATATTCTTTGGCCTTGTCGGGTACTATCACATCATCATAATATCATTCAGCCTTGCTGGGTATCAATATATCATCATAGTATTCTCCAGACTTGCCATGTATCAATATCATCATCACAATATCCTCTGACCTTATCGAGTGTCAATATCATCCTCATCATCAATACATAAACACATACATATAAGAAGTGCACTGACTCAAGTCATGGCTAAAAGAGTGTAAATTTGTAAGTCTATTGCCCAGAGTGATCTTCGTGACTAAATTATAGTAAAGATGCAAAACGGCTCGGAATATCTCGTGATTAAAGTAATTGTTTTAAATCATGGACCAAAATCTGCCTCGGTCAATTACCTAAAACCTGATTATTAACCTCTATTACACATTTAATTTATTAATTAAGTTAAGCAGTTAGTATAACAACAACAATAACAAATCCAGTGTATTCCCACCAAGTGGGATTTGGGGAGGGTAAAAGGTATGCAGTCCATACCGCTACCTCCGAAGAAGTAAAGAGGCTGTTTTTGATAGACCCTTGGCTCAAGATAAAAATTAGGAAACATGTTCGTAATGAAACATGAAACAAAATGTATGGCATAACACAAATAAAAAATAAGACACCCATATAGTAATACCATACACTCACAAAGCAATAACACCCACCACACCCAAATCTCTCATAACTACTTGTTACGACTCACATATGCACACTAGCCTTCTATCCTTATCCGCGACCTCCATACCTTTCTATCTAGGGTCATTTCCTTAATAAGTTATAACTACTCTATGTCATGTCTAATCACCTCTCTTTAATATTTCTTTAACCTACCTCTACCCCTCTTAAAACCATCTAGGGCTAGCCTCTCACACCTACAAACTAGGGTATCCGTGCCCCTCCTCATCAAATGCACAAACCATCTCATCCTCATTTTTCGTATCTTGTCCTCTACCAAAGCCACTCTCACCTTTTCCAGGATAATCTCATTCCTAACTTCATCCCCTCTAGTAAGTCCACACATCTAATGCAACATTCTTATTTCTGCCACCTTCAATTTTTAAATGTGAGAGTTCTTGACTGGCCAATACTCCACTCCATATATCATGGCCGAACAGACTGCCTCTCTATAGAATTTGCCTTTAAGCTTAAGGGGCACCTTCTTATCACATAACATTCCCTAGGCAAGCCTCCACTTTATCCAACCTACCCCAATATGTTTAGAGATATCCTCATCAATTTCTCTATTCCCTTGAATCATAGACCAGAGATACTTAAAACTATCCCTCTTAAAAATAACCTGAAAATCGAACCTCACTACCCCCTCATCCTCCTGCCTCAAGTCCTTAAACTTGTATTCTATATACTCCATCTTGGACCTACTCAACCTAAACTCATTAGACTTGAGGCTTTTCCTCCAAACCTCTAATTTATCATTCACACCCCCTTCATCTCATCAATCAGCACTATATCATCCATAAATATCATATGCCAAAAAACCTCGCCTTGAATACTCCACGTCAACACATCTATCACCAACGCAAACAAGAACAGACTAAGAGTCGATCCCTGAAGCAACCCTATCTCGATAGGGAAATGCTCTGAGTTTCCTTCCACCATCCTCACCCGAGTCTTCAATCCATCATACATGTCCTTAATAAACCTAATGTATGCCACCGAAACCCCTCTCACCTCCAAGCATCTCCAAAGAACCTCTCTAGGGACTTTTTTATATGCCTTCTCTAAATCAATGAACATTATGTGTAAGTCTCTCTTTCTTTCCCTATACTGCTCCACCAATCTCCTTACCAGGTTAATTGTCTCTGTCATTATGTGACCAGGCATAAATCCAAACTAATTCTCTAAAATAGATATGATCCTCAACCTCCTCTCAATCACCCTCTCCCAAATCTTTATAGTGTGACTCAACAACTTAATACCCCTATAGTTATTGCAACTTTGAATGTCACCCTTGCTCTTATATAACAGAATCATCGTACTCCATCTCTAAGCCTCAGGCCTTTTTGTAGTCTTGAAAATGTCGTTAAACAAATTAGTCAACTACCTTAAACCTGCCCCACCAGTATACTTCCAAAATTCCACTAGAATCTCATCAGGCCTCGTCTCCCTACCTTTCCATATCCTGTGAATTGCCTTTCTTACCTCCTCAACCTTAAAATGTCTACAGTAACTAAAATCACAACACTCCTATGAGTGTTTCAACTCCTCTAACTCAATTCCTTTGTCCCTATCATTCAAGAGTTTATGAAAATACTCCTGCCACCTCTTCTTAATGTGAACATCCTTCACCAGAACTCTACCATCTTCTCCCTTAATGCACTTCACTTGAACAAGGTCACAACCTTTCCACTCCCTAGCCTTAGAAAGCCTATAAAACCTCTTTTCCCTGCCTCACTTCTCTAACCTCATACAAGCTCTAAAATTCTGCTGTCTTAGCAGTTGTAACAGCTAACTTAGCCTCCCTCCTAGCTAATTTGTAATTCTCCCTATTCACCCATTTTTCTTCTTCATCTTTACTTATAATAAACATAACATATGCCTTCTTCTTAAACTCCACTTTCTTCTTAACTTCTTTATTCCACTATTAGTCCCCCAGATGCTGACCTATTCGGCCTCTCAAAATACCTAACACCTCTCTAGTAGTCTCCTTGATATAGCTTGGAGACCTATTCCACATATCATCCACGTCCCCTTTACACTCCCACACCCCTATTCCCGCCACCTTCTCCACTATTTTTATCACGCTAACTAGCGTCAAGCCACCCTACTTAATTCTGGGTCAACCCTTCTCGACCCTTCTCTTCTTGATAACCAAGTCCATCACCAGAAGCCTGTGCTGGGTCAATAGATGCTCACTCGATATCACTTTATATTCCTTAAATAAATCCCTATCCCCCTTCCTAAGCAGCCAAAAAATCAATATGAGTCTTGGCTATCGCACTTCAAAAGGTAATCAAGAGGTCCACTTTTCATAAAACTCAAATTCACTACCACCAGCCCAAAGTCCCTCGCAAAATCCAATAAAGCAGTTCTCTCCCCATTTCTATCTCTAAAATTGAAATCTTCATGCGCATCGTCATAGCCTCCCAATAAAACCCTAATGTGCCCATTGAAGTCCCCTGCTATGACAATCTTATTTGAGCTAGGCACACTTCTCACCACCTCATCCAGCCTCCCAAAAACTCATTTTCACCTCCTCTTCCAAGCCCACCTATGGTGCATAAACGTTACACACATTCAGAGTAAACCCCCTAATGACCAACTTAATTTCCATCAACCCATCACTGATCCTCTTAACCTTCATCGCTTGTCTTCTAAGCTCCTCATCTACTAAGATTCTTACTTTATTTCTATGCCTCTCACTCTCTGAGTGCCATAACTTATATCCATCTATATCCTAGCCTTAGACCCTACCCACTTTGTCTCCTCACCACATGCAATATTAATTCTCATCTTCTTAAGAATCTTCACTAGCTCTACAAAGTTACTTAGAAGGGTTCCTATGTTCCAAAACCCTACCTTCAACCTATTTTTCCTTAATTCACACCTACCTTTACCACCCCTCACCAAACCAGCCTTAACACCCAACTTGACTTCACTCCTATCCCTTCCCATTCCCTTTCCCCCACCCTAAAATAGCCCCTAGCCTCAAACCCCTTGAACATGATCCTATTCTACCATCAATCATGTCATGCCTCAAAATTAATGGCACAAACATATACTCAATACCCTAATAGACTAAGAGAACAAACTTATTACTTATGTTTATCGTACATATAACTTTCATAATCCTAAGACTGTGGAAAGTATAAGAAAGAAGATTGAATAAAATACCAACATACGTAGGCATAAAATAGGGATGCAACTTGGCCAATGAACCCTAAGACCCCACTGCAGTTTACTTTAATGTTAGTCTTCAAATCCTCTAAGAGATGGATAGCATAACTTAGTTTGAGATAGAACCCTGCCATACACTTAACTAATACAACAGCGAAATACATGCTATAGACTCGACAAAGCTCTAAATAAACATGGAGCTCACCACAAGCCGCTGAATATCCTGCACTTTTACTGGGGAGATCTATTATAGCTAGAGTACCTATACTTATGACATAAAACACAGTGTGCCCCATTAGGGACATCAGTATGAGAGAATATACTAACTATGTAAGGCATAAAATAATCATATGTAAAACATGAGCTCAAATGAAAAATCAAGTTCAAATTACAGATAATGATAGAAGACCACCTTCGCTTATACTTATGGAATCATGTACATTACATTTCTTGCTTTACTTGCTATTCTTTACTTTATTAACTTTGTTAATATGTGATACAAGTGACCAGTTGATCAGTGGTAAAAGAGGATGACCCATCCTAGGCATTATGCTATTGGGATACGCTCCTCATTAATACACAAATTAGGATCGACCTATGCTAGGATTTCCTTTCATCCTTGGGATACCACCCGATAATGAGATCAACCCATGCTAAGTGTTCCTTCCACCCCTGTGATACCACCCATAAATCCATGAATTAGGATTAGCCCATGCTAGGCTTTTGCCCCTGAGATACCACCCATATATAAGTATATTTACTTTACGTCATTTCTTTAATCTTTTAGATTATTATTTTGATGGTCGTAGTGTTAGCTTTGGGACAACCAACCCTAGTAGGAGACATGTGATTATGGACTTAAGGTAGTAACAATAACACAGAAATCAACTGTAACACCAACGTAATTCTTAGGAGTTTATATGACACAATAAGTGTTTGATAGCTCAAACTGAAACACATATCAAGTGGAGACATTTCACTTATAAATCCACGAGATATGGACATATGATGGCAAAATACCTAGTAAATGATATCGAATAAAAGGGGTTACATGAACATGGGAACTAATAAAGCGCATAGACAGATTTTCCATAGGACCAATATACATCACAAGTTAGGACATCAAAACTATTCAATGGAACAATTTAAGAACTCATCCAACAAGATAAACCTCATTTGACCTAGGGTAGATCATAGAACTTCTTATTTAGAATAACTTTGTCATACCAATACTTGGAAGTATAATTTGACAGAATAGAGAAATGAATACATATGGACTTACAAAACATATTTGTCAGACCAGGAAAGATCCATATTAGGGACAAGTGAACATTCTATATAAGGACATATGCAAAATATAAATTGGACAAAATACACCTCCAACATATAAATACTCCTAACAAGTGTAATGTAGGGTCATATTGACTCAATGAACCTCATTTTTCTTATAGTATGACCCATAAAACTTTCTGCTTAGAGTACCTTTATCGTACTAGTACTTGGAAGTACAAACACACCTATATAGGATAATGAAGATAGTTAGAAGTACTTTGACATATTCGTGAAACCATGGGTAGTAGGAAGGAGATCATTAGCTACATTGAGATTGTACATAATCAATATATATCTCTTACTATGAGTTTCACATAAAAGCTCGCCTTGTTGGCAGTAAAAAAGAATAACATTTTATGCAAAGAATATTAAATTGAAAAGCCTTACATACCTTGTTGTACAACACAAATATTACGACTTAAACTTCTTACCTTTAGATTATTAATCTACAATGAAATGAGTGGTACAAAATAGTATTAGTAGCTAATCAATCAATTAGGAACTACTTGATCTCACCGAAATACTAATCGGGCGGTAGCCCCTAATTCCTCAATTCAAGTATGCTCATCCACCCCCTTCTCCTCAAATAACATCTATATACTATATGATCTTCATAAAAGATCCCTTGATACTTTTCGGGCTTTAAAACACAGACAAATAGTACAACATAATGTGATAGGAAACAAGCTCCCATAAACCTCGATTATGTGGTGTGTCACCACCAACTCCTTCCATACTTACATATAACCACCAATGTCACTTTTCAAAGTCAACAAAACTGTCCCCCAATGTATACATCAAAAATAGCTCCTAAATGGCCCAAAACATCCGGTAACATAACAAGAATACATTGAATTCAGGGATTTCAATAACCAGCCCACAAGTTCATGACAAAAGATAAACAGAATTCTCCACCAAATTTCTATATAAGGAAGGGAAAAGAATGGGCAGTAACTTTACCTTTAATTTGAAATTTATGATTTTTAACTTTTACTCCTTGAAGAACATAATCTTTTTCTTCAAAATTGGACCAATAAAATAAGATAAAACATATTGGAGAGTTGAAGAGAGTGGGCAACCAGCTTGGAGAAAAAGAATCTATCCTACACTTGGCTTGAAAAGAGGATGAATTTCTAGGAACCCTAATGGATTTTAGGGATGCTATATAAAGCTAAGAGAGAGTTTGAGAGAGAAATAATAGAATCTAAAATTTTATAAGAGAAAAATGAAGAGAAAGTACTGGTCTTAGACCTTAAAAAGGGGTTTTCTTAACCCCCTTTTTTTTTCAATTTCATCCACATTTTGATCAAGTAGGTGATGCACCTACTTATCCATTTTTAAGCAGGTCAAATGACAAATTAGGTGACACACCTACTTGGCCTTCATTTATGCCTCTTAATGGACTTTGTCCTTGTTGGGCTTAATAATATTGGGCCTTACATATTCGGGCTTTTGGGCTACCCATTCTCCTCATTCTTTTTTGGGCTAGATTTGTCAAGTAGGTGATGGTTGTACTTTGGCCCATACACTTTTCAAAATAGACTTAGTAGGTGATGCACCTACTTGGTTTATAGGTTGGTCAATAAGTTAAAGTAGCTGATTCACATACTTGTCACATACTATCTTAATTAAATTCAAGCAAGCAACTCATTTATTTTATTCCATTTTAAATGTTATCCCATTTGATTTTTAACTTCACTCTTATATATATACTTGTCCACTATAAACCTTAAGATAGAATACCACCTTACTATCTCACATTTAAAAACTTTCATCAAGTTAACTTGGCCAAACACATACTAAAATGTATAGGGATTGTAGTAACCTCCTAATCTAGTTTAAACCATTACTAGTCTTTTAAGAGACTTGGTACCTAGCCTACATAAGAGGTTACATCAAGTACCATATGACTAGAACTAGTATACGCAGAATACATGCATTACATTACTATCTCGAGTTTAAATAATTTTTTTTTAAATTCACTTAATCATATATGTGTTGGAAGGTATGGGGTGTTACATCATTCCCCCCTTTGGATTATTTGTCCTCGAATGAGGGGTATTGCGCAAAACAAGCTTAACTTTAGATTTTCCTCCAATATTTTTGCCAGGGTTTCCTTTGTAAACACGACTATCCAAAGTGTGTCAACTAACCAAAAGCATGTATAAACAAACCTCATTGGGAATTTTAGTTAGTAAAGCATATGAAATAATCAACTAACCAGTAAGCCTCCTCTTGAGTATATAGTCAAGTGATAAAAAATATGTACATCATAACTTACCTTTCTTTTCCCCCTCTTTTTACACCAGGCTATGGTGAAATACTTAGAACTCATGAATCACAGTATGAACTATACATCCAAACATATGGCATATGGGAAAGGGGGCAACAAGTTAACTAATGAGCTATAAACCTATGAACAAGTGAATCTGCATACGAGACTTATATATTGTTTCAGAAAGATACATAACATATAGGTTCTTCGAACAAATATGAATACTTAGACTTAATGGGGTCACCCTATTTCCATGTATCCTCTTAATTCTTTGACTCCTTCATAATACTCAGATAGAGGCTACAAGTACATCATTTTGTTTATCCATCTTTCTATGGGTAAGGGTCATGCTAATGATTACTAGATTCCCAACCTTTTCTGTCAAATCCTCACTTCATCATACTATGAGCAAACTTTATCCCAACATGTTTAATACTTAACTTTATAGTAATAAAGGGTCATATAATATACGAACAAAGAAGTCACATAAGTCTATGACACATAAGCAAGAGGGAACGGAGATTACCTTATATATGAATAATAAATTACAAAAAAATGTGTTTAGCATATGAATAAATGTGTACGAGGTATACTACACATAAATATTTTAGCTATTGGGATGTAGGACTGATATACAACTATGTTGTACAATCTATAATACATGGGCAAGTGAACTAGGTAGGACATAAGAAAATGAAACTATAAGACATGTAGCATGTGGGAAGATAAATTAGATAAATTACAAAATTAAAGTACATGACCAAGTTGATTGTAAAGCACATTGAGAGAATGGAATAGGTAAGCACATAACATATGAGTGAAAGGACCTAATGCTTAATAGGTGTATTATGTATAAACAGGTGGACTAGATATGTATTCACATAATAAAAGGAATATGAAATATGAATCACGTGGCATCTAGAGATATGACTTGTGATACGTGTATAAAGTAATTTGTATTCCCTATAGCATATGAGATAGTAATTTATAACGCACATAAAATATAAACAAGTGATTTGTGCTAAGTGATTGATTCAATAGAACAACATCCTATAAAACATATGGTAGAAAGTGAGTTTTGTGAAGAAAATAACACCTACCTAAAAGTTTTTTTCAGTAACATATGTAACATGTATAAAAGTAACCATAAAGGGCATATGACCTACACATAGTTGAGATATAAGGCATGCAGCCTTGAAAAACTAGGGACATCCTGTAGAACCTCCTTGCCATATCTTAAGTGTAAGAACACCACCACATGTTTAAATTATGGGTGGGGTGGTTCTGTATGTGTTTTTTACCTTAAAACATATGAAATTGATTTCCCATGTTGTCTCTTAGCTTTTGAGAATCTTCTCACAAGTATTCCGGCCATTTAAACAACGCATCTTTCTGAGTATATCCAACCATTGGAGCAAGGGTAGAGAGCCCTATAAATATGTCTATAGTAGTGGGGATTGATTCTAACTATGTCTTTGTTATAGGTCGGTAATACACAATACACTTGATGTTTGATTCCTTATTAAAGATCAAATAAGCAAATGAGCAAATGAATTTTGAGGGTACCATAATCAATGATCTTTTACACACTACTAATTACACATAATGTTAGCATATGTTTTGATTTTTGTAGCACATAAGGAATAGTTTCTTTGCCTTAACAAGTTAGGTTGTCCATGCTAACAGATTCACAATAATAGTATAACAAGTAAAAATGCTCCATCCTCTTTCCAAGCAAAGGAACTAATAAGAACAACTGGTATATCATACGAATGCTTTACTACGGGCATACATCAAATGAATCTTGCAGTAACTTTATATAGTTGACCCTAACATATATATACACACTAAACCTTTATGCAAATAATGCATGTTCACCCCTAGGGTACCAAATTGAGGTGATATTTTTGATTGCCCACTTTGTTGACATAGCTATTAAAATGTGGTACCAAAATTCACATCGATACTAAATTGGTTTATTTGTCTAATAAAAGTTCAAGACATTATTTAGGGAGTGCTTCTGGTGTACCCATAAAACTGGTTAAGATTAAGTCATCAATATCTCTTTTTTACAACATATGATTTATAAGCATCCTCTATAATAATGGTACAACCTGCATCACCTACATATCGTATGTCTATAATATTTGGGAACTTTACCAACTCATCTCTCCATTTTATGGTGTAAAATTATCGTTCTCCTTTATATCATCTAGCCATATACAATTGTAATAGTGATTAACTAACACAGAGCCTTCCCTTAATTTGAATATTCTAGCATATCATAACTTATATCTAACCCCTTAACATTTTTAACCTAAATCTTTAGTCATATTTTCTTCTATAACTAAAATTTAGATCACAACAAGACAATATTATTATACATATACTTTTTTTACATGAAACAATTGAACAACTATCCTATGAGTTTTCTAACCACATAAAAGATCACATGTTTTAACCTATTTAGGGTTGTCATATGTACATATCAATAACTCCTACCACTAACATACCCGGGAAATATGAATAAACACATGGGCTCTATCAGCCAACTAATCTGTTACCAACACCATTTGAGGTTCACCTACCAAACTATACTATTGCCAAATTTTTTTAACTAACATAAAGCTAGTTCAACCACCTTTTTCTCTAATACATGCCTAAAGATTCCATATATATTAATAACAAAGTACTAAATGTCCTCTATAGGATTCCTATGACCACTGAAGAGTTATGTTTGAGGAAATTTTTGTCCTGTGAATTAGTCACATCCTCCTAAGAGGCTATACAGAGGGAAATACCACAGCCCATCTCTACGACTAGGTAACTATTTACTTTATAGCATATGCATAATCTTATTATATCCCACTCCAATAAACTAACATAATACAAGAGGTGCAAATACAGATGTCGATGCAAGTAATGTAGAAACCTCAACAAGCTTTTCCCTAACTTTAAATAACATAAGACCTTTCTCTGGAGATTGCCTCATAAGAAATACAAGCCTTAGCTATTTACAATATTTGATATTAGCCATAGTAGGCATAACCTGTATAATGGTAAACCATAGTATGAATGGGTATATATTTCAAAAGTAAGCTCTGTCACACAATTTAGATTACAAAAGAAGAGACATTTCCTAAATGTCCAAGCAGCCCCCTAATTACAAATGTGGCGTGCAACACATTCATTAGTAAGGCTCTACTAGAAACGACTTTGTAGATTCCCTAGAATGACTTTCTCTGATACCACTTATGTCACGCCTCAAAACTAATTAGACGGACATGCATTCGATGCCCTAATGGACTGAAAGAACAAACTTATTACCTATGCTTACTGTATATATAACTATGGTAATCCTAAGAACGTGAAAAGTATAAGAAAGATGCTCGAATGAAATACCAACATATGTAGGCATAAAATGGGCATGCCTAACTTGGCCAATGAACCCTCTAATACCAAAAGACAAGACCCCACTACACTTTACTTTAACATTAGTCTACAAAGCCTCTAAGAGATGGACAACTTAGCTTAGGTCGGGATAGGACCCCTCCATACTACATAGGAAAAAATGCATGCTACAGACTCGGCAAAGCTTTGAATCAACCTGGAGCTCAACACTAGCCGCTAAATATCCTGCACTTTTTCTGGGGAGATCTATTATAGCTGGAGTACCTATACCTGCGACATAAAATATTGTGTGCCCCATTAGGGAAGTCAGTACAAGAGAATGTACTGAATATGTAAGTCATAAAATAACCATATGGAAAACATGAGCTCAAATAAAAAATCAAGTTCAAATGTATAGATAATGATAGAAGACCACCTTCACTTATACTTGTGAAATTATGTACATTATATTCCTTTCTTTACTTGCTCTGCTTTGCTTTATTAACTTCGTAAATATGTGACAGTTGATTAGCGGTAAAAGAGGATGGCCCATGCTAGGCATTATGCCCTTAGGATACGTTTCTCATCAATACACTAATTAGGATCAACCCATGCTAGGATTTTCTTTCACCCCTGGGATACCACCCAATAATGGGATTGACCCATGCTAAGTGTTCCTTCCACCCCTGAGATACCACCCATAAATTCATGAATTAGGATCGGCCTATGCTAGGATATTGCCCATGCGATACCACCCATATATAAGTATATTTACTTTACATCAGTTCTTTAATCTTTTAGATTGTAATTTTGGAGGTCATAGTGTTACCTTTGGGACAACCAACCATAGTAGGTGACATGTGATTATGGACTTAAGGTAGTAACAATGACACAGAAATCAACTGTAACACCAACATAATAGTTAGGAGTTTATGTGACACAATAAGTGTTTGATAACTCAAACTAAAACATATATCAAATGGAGACATTTCACTTATCAAGCCACGAGATATGGACTTAATTCAATGATATGATGGTAAAATACCTAGTAAATGATATCGAATGAAAGGGGTTACATGAACATAGGAACCAATAAAGCGGATGGACAGATTTAACATAGGAGCAATATACATCACAAGTTAGAACATCTAAACTATTCAATGGAGCAATTTAAGAACTCATCCGACAAGATGAACCTCATTTGACCTAGGGTAGATCATAGAACTTCATATTTAGAATAACTTTGTCATACTAATACTTGGAAGTATGATTAGGAAGAATAGAGCAATGAATACATATGGACTTACAAAATATATTTGTGAGACCACGGCAGATCCATATTAGGGACAAGTGTACATTCTATATAAGGACATATGCAAAATATAAATTGGACAGAATAAGCCTCTAATATATAAATACTCATAACATGTGTAATGTGGGGTTGTACAGACTCAATGAACCTCATTTTACTTAGAGTATTACCCATGCAACTTGCCGCTTAGAGTACCTTTATCATACTAGTACTTAGAAGTATAAACACACAGATACAAGATAATGAAGACTTGTAGAAGTACTTTGACACATTTGTGAAACCATGGGTAGTAGAAAGGAGATAATTAACAACATTGAGATTGTACATCATCAATATGTATCTCTTACCATAAGTATCACATAGAAGATCCCCTTTTTGGCAGTAACAAAAGAGTAAGATTTCATGCCAAAGAATATTGAATCGAAAAGCCTTACATATCTTGTTGTACAACACAAATATAATAACTTAACCTTCTCTCCTTCATATTATTAATCTGCAATGAAATAAGTGGTAAAAAATAGTCTTCGTAGCTAATCAATCAATTAGGAACTACTTGATCTCCCCAAAATACTAACCGGGTAGTAGCCTCTAATTACTCAAATCAAGTATGTTCTTCCACCCCCATCTCCTTTAATCACATCTATATACTATATGATCTTCGTAAAAGATCCCTCGATACTTTTTGGGCTTCAAAACACATTCAAATAGTATAGAAAATTGTGATAGAAAATAAGATCCCATAAACCCCAATTATGTGGTGTCACCTCCAACTCCTTCCATACTTACATATAACTACCAATGTCACTTTTCAAAGTCAACCAAAATGTCCCCCAATATACACATCTAAAACAACTCCTAAATAGCCCAAAATATTCGGTAACATAACAAGAATACATTGAATTCAGGGATTTCAATAACCAGCCCACAAGTGTATGACAAAAGATCTACAGAATTCTCCTCCAAATTTGTATATAAGGAAGGGCAAACAATGGGCAGTAACTTTACCTTTAATTTAAAATTTATGATTTTTAACTTTTACTCCTTTAAAAGCATAATATTTTTCTTCAAACCGACCAATAAAATAAGATAAAACACATTGGACAGTTGAAGAGAGTGGGCAACCAGCTTGGAGAAAAAGAATCTATCCTACACTTGGCTTGAAAAGAGGATGAATTTCTAGGAACCCTAAAGGATTTTAGGGCTGATATATGAAGCTAAGAGAGAGTTTGAGAGAGAAATAATAGAATCTAAAATTTTATAAGAGAAAAATAAAGAGAAAGTGCTAGTCTTAGACCTTAAAAAGGGGCTTCCTTAACCGCCTTTTTTTTCAATTTCAGCCACATTTTGATCAAGTAGGTGATGCACCTACTTAGCCATTTTAAGTTGGTCAAATGAAAAATTAGGTGACACACCTACTTGTCCTTAATTTATGCCTCTTAATGGACTTTGGCCTTATTGGGCTTAATAATATTGGGCCTTGCAGATTGGGGGTTTTAGGCTGCTAATTCTCCTCATTCTTATTTGGGATAGATTTGTTAAGTAGGTGATGGTTGTACTTTGTCCCATACGGTTACAAAATAGTCTTAGTAGGTGATGCACCTACTTGGTTCTTGGGTTGGTCAATAAGTCAAAGTAGGTGATTCACCTACTTGTCACCTACTAGCTTAATTAAAGTCAAGCAAGCAACTCACTTATTTTATTCCATACTTTAAATCTTAGCCTATTTGCTTTTTAACTTGACTCTTATATCAATACTTGGACACTATAAACCTTAAGATAGAATACCACCTTACTATCTCACGTTTAAATACTTCCATCGAGTTAACTTGGCCAAACACATGCTGAAATGTTTGGGATTACTTATCTTTTAAGAGACTTAGTACCTAGCCTACATAAGAGGTTACATCAAGTTCCATATGACTACAACTAGTATACGCAGAATACGAGCATTACATTACTATCTCAAGTTTAAACAACTTTTTGTCAAATTCACTTAATCGTATATATGTTGGAAGTTATATGGTGTTACAAATCCCCAAAGCTACTGTTAAAAAAAGACACAAACAAAGCCACAAATAGAACAATAATAGAAAATAGAAACCATGCACAATACACACTCTCCGTCCTAACAGCTAGAACAACAAAACAATAACCACCAATAACAAAGTAGCCAGTCATAACAAATTTGAATAAAGTCACAAGAAATGGAAAAATAAAAAGAAATTAAACTGTAAGAAGAAACTCAATATTAAAGTTTAGAAGTCATCGGGTTACTCGTCTATGTGAAGTCCTCTCCTCTTGCGTGATACTACTGGGTTCCGACAAATTGATGTAGAACTTGGTTTCCAGAATAAATTCACCGAAATCATAATGTCAGAGCTTCGCCTGAATATCGCCGGAGCGTCTCTTGGGTATTGCCAAAATTTGGATGGGTGTCATTTTACCAACCTATGTTTCCTGTGTTGAAAACCAACACTGTCATTATGGCCGAGCCAGCGGAAATGTTATCCCACCAATGATAGGAGTGATGAGAGGGAAAAAGAAAAAAGAAAGAGAGAGGGGAGACAGAGAATAGGGGAGAGAGAGAAAAGGGGGAAAGATAATGATATAATGATATAATGATAATGAATGTACCAAATATATGCATGCAATCACCAATATTCAAATCAATGAAATCATAAAAGCGGCATACCACATCCTCCTCCATCCCATACCGGAGAGATGGGTATATAAACGTATATAATTATATTCATAAGTTACAACCATATTCTTTACAAGGATAATTAATTCTCAGATATCCAACCAATTTCATAATATGCCCTTAGGACAAATAATGTGTCTGGAATAAACATAACATCATTAATATCATGGCCTTAGGCCTACATACGTATCTGAAACTCATATCAATACTCATGTTAATAGGCCATCTCATATTCACGTCATAGAATAACTATAAGGCATAACATATTTATAGGTCATAAATCATATTTGTAATTATCTCACATCTAGGAGGCATATAAAAGTAAGGCACCTCACATCTAAGAGATATAACATATCACTAGGCCATAAATCATAACTATGAGAAATACCATATCTATAGGCCAATTATCATATCTAAGAGAAATAACATCTTTAAAGACCCAATATCATATCTAAGAGGAAATAGCATCTATAAAGGCCCTATATTGCATCTAGGAAGAATTAGTATATCTAAAGGCCCAATATCATTTCTATAATAGATATCATGGATATAAGCCATTAGTCATTATCTAGGGAGAAATACCATCTCTAATCGTCAAACCACCAAGTAACCTTACACTAAGGTTTACGAGTCTCCACTATGCCTAATATTCGTTAATAAATCCACAAAGGCTAAAACAAGTCTTGGCCTAAGGTGGGCTGGATGATCCCACTTCTAATCCTTAATTTTTGGATTTAGGCAACTTATACCCCAAACTAGGCTAAGGTATCTAGTTCAACTTCTAGATATCAACTAAGGCTAATCATACTAACCATGATTCCAACACTTAAACCACTTCCCAAACCTAGCATTACATCAAATCCATGCAATAATTTAGTCCAATCTAGGGAGAAGGTAATAGGATCCAAAAAGGGTCCCAAATGTACCATCTACGGGTCCAAAACCCTCATCTAATCCAAAAACTTCAATAATGAGACTAAGTTATTCTACTCATAATCAAGCCTAACATTCACATTCACATACCATATATAACACACATCATCTATGAAGAAGAGTAGGTAGAAGTCCACCTCAAAGACAAACCACCAAACCTTACGTTATTCACCACACATCCATCTTCACTTCACATCCCTAAAATGCCATCAATCTATCAAAATAGTAATCTACTCATTAATACGAGTCTAACGATACCTATATCGCACTGTTGTGCTTCGGGTCCAAAAACAACACTAAAAATCCTAAGTGGGTCCCACATAAGGATAACGCATTTTCAAGGTCAACCCAATGTTCATACATGACAAAGAAATCGTAACCCTCAATAATGGGTGCAAACAAAGAAAATTTTGGGCTAAAATCAAGCCCTAAGCCAAATTGGGGTTTTGGGTCTAAACTAAGAAATTCAACCATGAATTCAAAGGTTTTTTTACCATTGATTCAAAGATATTCATGTTAATAGATGATAATCAAGCTCCTAAGTCACCCACACAACTCAATTTTGAGTTATTATACCCATTTAGGGTTCTTGGGTCTCAATAGAGAAGAGAAATAGCCCAAATTCGTGATATTTAAGTCTATTTATTGACCCTTCAAGCAAAGAGATGGGGAAATTCCCATCACTGACTCGTAATCACATTACCGCGATCTCTATCCCTTAGCCGCAATCGTAACATTCTCTATCATGGTAGATGTTAACTAAAACTTAGAATTTTTCCAAGCTTCGACCAATGCCTCGAGAATCAGTCAGAATCCAATTATTTTAAATGAACTATCTAACTATTCTAAATTCGATGATCTGGATTCTTTGGTGAAGTCCGATTTTCAATCTGAGGTCATTTTGACCAAATATAGGTCCACACCCATACTTTTCGATTTTCAACTTTCTGACCAATAGATCAGCATAAGATTGGGTGAGCTGGGACACAAAATAAAGGTCTACCTAGCCTAAATTGATAATTCAGATGTACAACCATAGTCAGAATTTGCATTTGAGATTGTTTTGTGTAGTTTTCGGCCAGTGGTCATTTGAAACCAACGAAGACTTCCAAATAGGGAATTAGTATTAAAAATCAAATGAACTGCCTGACAACCAAACTGTCAGTCCCAACAAATCATAAATGACTTAGGACATTTATAGAGAAGCTCAAACAGCGAAGATAAGCAAAAATATGAAAAGTAACCAGAAGGGTCATTACAAATAGAATAAATATCAAGATCTTGAAAGAATGAGGTACTGGGCTCACATGCTCTAAGCATGACTTCCCAAATAACCTCCACAAAGAGGGATACTCTTAAGGGATCTTGCCACCGGTATCCCTTTTTCAACCAGCACTCTCACTTTACTTCCAAATAGCTAAAACTTAACTTCAACCACTAACTGGCCTCCAACTAAAATGAAAAGGTTGATAACCACAAACTGAACCATAACACAATGATACCATCTCTATATAAGAATTTATCCATACAAGGCGTATCCAATCAAAAAGCAAATCAAGGAAAGAGTCATGCCACCGACTCTAAACACAAATATAACTTTGTTTTACCAATCCATACTTGCTACCTATTCCAAGAAAGGAGGAAAATCACCTGAGTCCTATCTGTAAAATCTCATCACCTAGAACTCAAAGAATAGAAGTTGATCCGCTGAAAGTCCATATAACAAACATGAGAATAAGCTCATAAGGCACTGTCTGGGCATATAAATAGGGAATATCAAGGAATGTGACCCCTGCCAATGCTGCAACTGGTTTAGATGATAATCAAACTAAAATTTAAAGGATTAAGGCACAACTACTCATCACTGAACATTTTTCTCTAGGATGTCCCATCAACTCCCTATTGAATCCAACTCAAGCATAATTACTCGCACTGAGTATATCATCCAAAATTCCCAAAGAAAACTAAAAACTCAAGGTCAAATCTAAAAGAACCAATACCGAGTCCATGGGCTATCATGTAAACATTTATCAGTTATAATCCATCTGAAGTCAAGAAAAACAAATAGGCAACCATAGAGTAGGCTCAACCAGCCTATAAATGAAATCCAAACTAAAACAAATCTAAAATAAAGGTTGCATGAAAGCTCTACAACTCCAATAAAATAATCTCAATACCGAGGCTAAATAGTTTTATCTCAACTACCCAAACCAAACCTAGTGACGGGTAGGCGTACATATTCCAAATCTATCATAACTTCCAAGTTGTCATCCCAAGGAATCAAATCCAAAATTAAGCCAACAAATCCAAACTATGGTCAAACACTCACATCAACCATACTATCTGAATCAGACATATCTGTGCCATATTATGTCGAGCCGAGATCGATACAGAGATGAAGGACAAAATTGCAATAGTGGAAAAATCACTGGCTGAAAACTCAGGAGATCTACTCCATATTAGCTGAAGGGCACGAATTACCAAAGCACACCCAAGAACTTATAAGGGCGACTAATCACACTAGTAAAGGCAATAACTCTAGCAACTTAGAGAAATGCAACTTGAGCAAAAAACTAACTAATTTAATACTTCATCTCAGCAAAGAATATCCATAGACATATATAATCAAAGAGAAACACTCCACCAAGCCTTATTAGGCCTAACAACTCTGAGATGGGGATTTCTCAAATCCACTTAAGAATTACATCATCGAAGAAGCAATATACTAATCTCAAAACCAAGGTTAAATTCAAGACCACCACTAAAAAATTAACAACTCAAGATGAAGAATGTCTAATATGCCAACTCATGAAGCGATCATAAAAAGGCCACCTGCCTCTAACTTTCCAAATCCACTAGACAAAACCATAACATAGTAAGAAAGGAATATTAAACCTCCACACTAATAACAAGGGCAACCCATCAAAAGGGAATGAACCCAACAAATGTAAAAGATAAATCCACGACATCTCAATCTCAAAACCACTATCGGGTGATGAAATAGCCTTAAACAAAGAACAAACCCAAAAGTGGTCAAGCTTAAAATGGGCTATATAGAAAAAAATAGCAAAGGAAAAAACCTTCATAACCCAGAAGGAAAGTCTAAGAAGCTTAAAAATGAGCGATACAGCTAAATCGCCGAGCATAGAATATAATAGAGCCACAGAAGGTCAATTTACCTTCGATATCATAATATATCCCTAAATCAATCTAACACAGCTAACCAAAAGGGAAAACAATCAACCTTTCCATGCTATAGAAAGAAATCATCAAATCGGGATATATCTACTCAAGCCACTAGATAGGATCACAAGGAAATGAAATTCTAACTAGATAACACCAGTCTATACAACTATATAGTGCGGATGAATTACATAAAGCAATACTATAAAATAATATCAATAAACTCAAGAAGTGATAGTGATAGAAACGACAATATCAATATCAATATAATGAATAAGCGGTACCAAAATAAACATCAATATCATGTACCACCCAAGGGCCATAATAAGGCTACTATGCAAAGATAAATGGAACTCGAACCCAAAAGCTACACCCATAGGAAGAAAATATCAACTCAGATCTACTCCATCCACTAGTAAAAAATAAACCATTATGTAGTCACACAATCTTGAATTTAACAATAAGGCACATAATAAACAACATCAACTCATCAAGTCATAAAAACATCGATGGGTATAAAACCTAATACACATAGTAAAAGATAAATGATAGAAATAAAAGCACGTCTATCATGGTAAAATCCACAATCAGATGCCTAACGGGCATAGGGAGAATATATTAGAATGGGTCCAAACTGGGACCGACTGACTAAATCATCAACTGAGGCACCAAGTTCCTTATCTGATAGAAAACTGAACCACTAAAAATGAAATTAAGGAATCAAGACACAAAAATCAGCAACCACAAGACAAAGAAAACCACACATATAAAGGGGATGAAGAAGAAGATTGCATAAATGTTAAGATAGATAGAGAGACCCTCACTTTCACCAATGAATAGCACTAGAAGGTGTATCAAACCTTCAAACACACATCACCAATGTAAGATCAAACTTCACTCTTAGGTGAACCAAAGGGAATTCACACTCTCTTAATTACACCTTTCTTTCCAAATATTCAACATAAATGAAATCCATCTATTGTATTAAACTCTCAAATTTTGGTTTCTACCTGAACTAAGATACTATGAACTAGAACTAAAGAGAAATCTCTCAATATTCTTCAAAACTAATGAGAATAAAGGCTAAAATGTCTATTTATACTACTACATAACAAAAGACTAGAACGCCCTTAATGAGGGCTTAGGAAAGGGCGCCTATGGAATGTTATTTTGGAGTGTAAAAGGTCCATTATGCCCTTAGTGAGAGGCATCTCTTGAGTGTAAGGACCCTTCTCCTTTCTTCAATTGGACAAGGCTTTGAAAAGGCTCCAAAAGATCTTCAATTACTTGCAACATTTGAACCTTGAACCTTTCACAATACCTTATACTCTTAGAGCTCTTCATGCTTGTATCATCCTCTCCATCTTGAAAGGAATTTGTCATCAAATTTGCATTTTGGAAAACCAAAGAGATAAGAAAACAAGCACACAATCCTCTTGGTAGGAGGTATAGCATTAGTACCATAAGTGAGGTAAACATGCTAAGGGGGTACACTCTTACAATACAACTATCCATTATTTGTGAGGAGTAAGAAAATCTGACCACTAACATCACAAAGGACACCCTTAAAGCGAACATCAAGTAATGAGGAACACAAGCCAAAATAAACATATTTGGTAAAATTTTCAAGGGAAGATAAATATTCAAAATTGGGAACCTACGGCTTAGAGAAACTCCCTTAGCAATACAAGGTCCATCACTCCAAGGTGGTTCACACTTAACATACACCCATATATCCTTATTATTCGACATAAAAGACTTGGCATAGAGGATACCAAAGAAGAGAATAGTATCAATATTAGAAGATAATGAGCATGAACCAAAACTACACTTCCAACACCTTACAAGTACCTCGGGGTCAAAGGGAAATAGTAGACAAGGGGTTAATCCGAGGTGACCCACTCCTTTCACTAGGATACAAAACTCACAATCATCATCATTCAAGCAAAGAAACCAGATACGAAACTTACTACCTCTGCATAATAACAATTCAAAATTAACATTGTTATCATCATAAGCAAAGAGGTAGTATAGGAAAGAATCAAATATGAAGACATCACCCAATGTGCTATCATCTACAAGAGGGTCATGTAGTGTGTGAATACTCTTCTCACATGGTAATGAAACCTTATTCAAGTTATAACTGATAGTACTAGATGGACACAAATCATTCTCATGAAAAGAATTGATAGCGCTCTCACAACAAAAGTTTGGTACTCATGCAACCTATCAACACCAAGAGTATCACAAAAAGGGGGATTCATACACTTCTTCACTAATACAATCCAAAACTACACCACTTTGGCTACTACTATCCATATCACAACAATTCAAGTTTTTAGGAGTGTAGAAAATAACTTTGTTACCTTGTAGATCATGAGAAGTGTTTTCTTCACTTGATTTTGTACCAAGGCTGCCACATCGTCAAAGTACCACATCATCAACTTCAAAAATACCTTGAAGCTCAAATTTAGGTTCTAAGTTTCTTTTCTTTATTTCTTTAGTTTTATTTCTTTATTCTAGAACTAATTAACAACTAGTAATCACCTACTTAGTTGTGAATTAGTTATTTGAGTTTGCTTTATTTGTGTTTTTGTTCTTGGTGTGCTTTTCTCATTTTGATTCATTTTATTTCTTTGTTTCAAGTTCGTAAGTAGATTTTATTTTTTGTCTTGAGTCAATCAAACAAGAATCTATTCTGGCTGCTAAGTAGTGATTGACACTTTATTAACTATCAGAGTATAAGAAACTTTCAATATTTGTTGCTATAATTGTGAGGATCACAAAGGTGAGTGTATATGAGTGTTGGTGAGGAGTTCCCCCTTTGTACTTAGATTGTACTTGAATTATTCCTTTTGTCTCCTCTTACTTTTAGATGAGTATGATATTCCAAGGAACATTCCTTTACCAACACCAAGTACACTCTCTTTCTTATCTTTTTTGGATCAAACACACTCTTTGAATATTCTTCCTTAGCAAGATAGAGGAACATGGAAGAACAAGATGAATATTTAAGAGTTGACCAAAGTTTGACCCCTAACTAAATGAACCCCAATTTTGGATTTTCTTGTAGATCTAGGTTCCTTAGGCCAAGGTGAACTAAAATGTCTAAAATTGAGTAACAAACCACGTCCAAAATTCAAAAAACCACATGGATCTAAGCTCAAAATCTTCAAAACACCATATCCATGGAGGTTCTTAGCTCAAACTCAACCAAATCTTGTTCCAAGCGTAGATCTAGACTCCCTAGCTGTTAGAGAACAAGAATCTAATACAAGAAACTTCCAAAACAAAGTAAAATTGTGTACATCTAATTTTTTAGGTTTGGATTACAACACAACACAAGATAACACACAATTTTTTTCAGATTTTTGGATTTTTGACTCTTTTTGTGAGATTTTCTTAATAAGGACACTAAAACAAAGATTTAAGGATCTAGGAACAACCCTAACCTAGGCTTTGATACCAAATGATACAAGAATAAACTACTAAAACCAAAAATGGACACTAAAGACACAAAAATCAGCAACCACAAGACTAAGAAAACCACACATAGAAAGGGGATGAAGAAGAAGATTGCATAAAGGTAAAGATAGATAAAGTGAACCTCATTCCACCAATGAATAGCACTAGAAGGTGTATCAAGCCTTCAAACACACATCACCAATGTTAGATCAAACCTCACTCTAGGTGAACCAAAGGGAATTCACACTCCCTTAATTACACCTTTCTTGCCAAATGTTCAACAGAAATGAAATCCATCAATTGTGTTAAAATCTCAAATTTTGGTTTCTACATAAACTAAGAGACTATGAACTAGAACTAAAGATAAATTTCTCAATATTCTTCAAAACTAATGAGAATAAAAGCTAAAATATCTATTTATACTACTACATAACAAAAGACTAGAATTCCCTTAACGAGGGCTTAGGAAAGGGCGCCTAAGGAGTGTTATTTTGGAGTGTAAAAGGTCCATCATGCCCTTAGTGAGAGGAGCCACTTGTGTGTAAGGACCCTCCTCCTTTCTACACTTGGACAAGGCTTTGAAAAGGATCCAAAAGATCTTTAACCACTTGTAAAATCTAAAGCTTGATCCTTCCATAATACCTTATACTCTTTGAGCTCTTCATGCTTGTATCATTATCTCTCTCTTAATATGCTAGAACATTATGAGGCTGATTTGGGTGATCTAAATGACAAAAATTCCCATGCCAAGGACACTTTCTATATTAGTAACCAAGCTCTCTGTCGAAGCTACAACTCCTAAAGCTCTAATCTTAGAGAGCAACACAATAAATGCATAAATGGATGGCCAACTAACGCTGAGAGCAATCTCTAATATAATGTCCATCCTTACACAATCATGGCCTAATTTAGGGACTCTAGGCTAATGGGAATACATGCTAGCTCTATCTGATCAGTTATCTCATATTCGAGGCATTCTCTGAGCTGGTGTCCCATTACGATACAACTAAAATAATATCATGTAATACTTTGAGATAAGACCTTATAATCTATAATGACTATCATGGCCCAAAGAACGATACAAATCTCTACAAGTCTGATGGGAACTTTGCCTATTATATTTATTATGGCTAATCTGAGGACCACTTATACTCTGAATGACACACCCTAAGCTTTGAGCTCACTGCTCTGACAACAACTAAACTCTATGAGTCGTAGTTACTTTGTAAGAGTCGTTATATGCTAATCATAGGGTGGCCAGTGAGCTACCCAAATAATTCTATCTTGGGTACAACTTAGACCCTATGAGTCATCGGGTCACTTGAGGAGTCATATGAAATGAGCCATTGGTCAGCAGTATGTATGCCCTAAAAACTGTCTTGACTACAACCCGTGGTGATAATTTGTTATGTAACCTTATGAGTCGCAGAGTGACCCATAGTCATTGGCAATAATTTTTCAAATTTTAATTAAGGGCACCTTGGAAATTTCCCCTTTTCCCCAGTTGTGACCCACGATGATAAAACACCTTTGAGGCATTATTTTCACCCTTTAGAAAAACAAAGCACATTCTCTTATCTCTCAAATTCTCTCAAGCAAAAAGTACCTAGGGTTTCTAAAGGTTGACTATCTAGAGCTTAAAAAGTCAATTTTTTCTTTGTAATTCTTGAATTTTTAGGCATGTTAATCTTCTCCAATTCTCAATTTATGAAAAACATGTGTTTACATGGTTTAGATTGTATGGATTATAATGTGGGTTTTGTTATGGTTGAGAGTTTTGACATGGTTGATTCTTAAATTATTTTTCAATGATTTATTATGCATTGTTTATGCTTTATTAATGGTTTTGAACTTTTAGGGTGCATGGGAAGGGTTAATAAATAAGGGGCCATGGTTTTCCCCAAATTGATATTTTGAAATTGGAATTGATTTTGAATAATTGGGTTCCCTTAACTCACCTGTGTAAATGGCTTTTAATTGTGAAATTATCACTTAGTTTGACTTACCAACCTATGTCATTGCATTGAATAAGAAGTTAAACATGAACATGGTTTTGAAAGCCTTGTTGGCTATGGTTTGATTTAATAAACATAGGGGATTGAGGTATTCATCCAAGATAATATGATTGTTATTACATAGAGATAAGCTTACAAGTGTAAGGGTATGATGATACCCATGGTGTGTCTTAAAGGTAAACTCTTGGTCAATAAATGGGAATGTGTGAGAACTATTTTAATTGGGATTAGGGTTGTGTAGTTGTGCCATGGAAGTGGAGGTCCTGAGGGGCCACTACTAGAAACCACATTTGCCGATGTGGGGTCTAAATTATTGGGAGGTTAGAGTCCCCCTTATTATATGATTGGGAGGTTTGAGTCCCCTATGTTATTGATGGAGTGCTTAATCCACTCTTGGTATATGCTGTGATGTTTGTGTCCTCTACAGTGCATATATTTATGTGATTATTCTTTGGTTCATGTGGCCACACGCACTGGGTCATTTTAGCTAGGGGAGAGCTGGACCTATATAGCCTATGGCTGCCTTATTATGACAGGTATGCTACACGGTCCAGGTTAATGATTTTAAAGTGCATGATAAGCCTTGTTACCTATCCCGACATATTATTTATGTATGTACATGATTATGTTCACATGTATTTGAATTAGGTTTGACTTAGCATTATTTTGTCCCTTATCCCTGAGCTACATGCTAGTGCTCAACCCACTAACTATTTCCAGATGTCGTATCCCCATGTGATGTAGGCACCAGAGATACTTCTACTTTTCTTGTGCAGTGTTAGGTGGATTGGCTTGGTTCATTGGTGATTGTGGTAAAGTGGTGGGCTTCCATTCTTTGGAAACTTGGTCATTTCATCAGTTTCACTTTATAGAGTAGAATTAAAAATTAAAGACTTTACATTTTCATTAACATTATCAGAGTCGGGGGCATGGCCCTACTTAGATTGGTTTTTGGTATTGTTTAGTGGCTTTGTGGATATTACTGTTGTTTGGATTGTTATATTTGACCCTATTAGTTGTCTTAAGTTTATTATTCTCTATTTTGTTATATGTTAAGAATTCAGCTGTTGTTAGGTGTTATGTTCTATTTGGATAGGCAACAGAGGTAATCTCTGGTCCTCGATGGACTTGAGGTACCCATCACAACCAGGCCTTATTTTGGTTTATGACAACATGTATTGGGGGCCCTTCAACTAAGGAAGAGTTGAACCCATATAGCTTGTGGGTACCTTGTTATGATGGTTATGATACACAGTCTAGGTTAATGATTTTAAAGTACATTATAAGCCTTTTTCCCTGGCCCAACATATTATTTAAGTATGTACATGATGATGTTCACATGGATTTGAATTAGGTTTGACTTGGCATTATTTTGTCACCTATCCCTGAGTTACATATTAGTGCTCAACCCACTAATCATATTCAAATGATGTATCCCCATGCGATGCAGGCACTGGAGATACTTCTACTTTTCCTATGTAGTGTTAGGTGGATCAGCATGGTTCATCGGTCGTTATGGTGATGTGATGAGTTTCCATTCTCTGAAATAGTTGGTGTAATACCCCAAAAAATCCAAACTAATATTATAGCCATGTACCAAGCTCATGAATAGTTCATCAGGTTATTTTATACTTTTATGAGTAGGTTAGATGTAAATTAAGGTTTCAAATAACTCCCAGCTATCAAACGAATCAAAACATTCCTTACCGATTGAATTCTTGAGAAGGATATTGGTATAGTCAAATTCAAACGAGCATATCTCTCATTATACTTAGAATTTTTGAGTTCATGGCCTATCAATAGATATATAATTGAATTATCTTTCTAACGATACCAATTTTGCCTAAGTCCGATATCGGAGAAAAGAGTTATTCCTATTTTACTCCAGTATATCAGGCTGGAAATAGTATGACAAAATTCGTGGTAGATTACCACATTTGTGACACCATATCAAGAAAGTCGTCAGCCTTAGGCAGAAACCAGCTCCTAAGTGATGAAATTCATGGTAGCTTACCATATTTGTAATGCCCTATTACGAAGGCCGTCAGCCTTAGGAAGAAACCAGCTCCTAAGTGACGACATTCGTGGTAGCTTACCATATTTGTGATGCCCTATCACGAAGGTCGTCAGCCTTAGGCAGAATCCAGCTTCTGCGTGATGACATTTTTTATGGCCTATCACATTTTTGATGCCTTGTCATAAATGTCATCAGGCTTAGGAAGAAACCATCAATTCCAGCTCCTGTGTGATGATATTTTTGATGGGTTGTCACATTTTTTGATGCCTTGTCAGAAATGTCGTCAGCTATGATTTTTAGCAACTGGGAATTTATTTCATAAGGGTATTTTGGTCATTTCCTACACCTTCCACAACTTATAACCCTAAAGAGGCATAATCTTTCCCATTTTTCTTCAGTTAAGCATCCTAAAGACTCTCTCTTACACTCTCAACCACAAGATTAGTGTTTTCCATCAAACTCATCTCTCAAAGAGCAAGATTCTAGTCGTTTTCCAAGAGAATCAAGCGTTAAATTTTTCCAATTCAAGAAATCTCCAACAAATCTTCAAAGTTTCCTTTCTAAGGTATGTGTAGTGTTTATCTATGGATCCAATCCGTTCATAGAGCTCAACAACCATGTTTTAAATATTATTTTATAAACTTTTTATGGTGATATGAGTATGTACATGTTGACGATTGTTGTTTAAGTTTCAATGTGACGTCTAAAGGTATTTTCATGGAATATATATGTTTGTTAATTGAAAACCATGAACTTTAGGTGGTTTAATATGGTGCAAGTATGAAACTCACCTATTCCTTAAAGAATGCATGCAAGGTGTTTTATAAAATGCTTAGGATGCTAGAAATTCATGTTTGTATGGTTCTATGATGTCTAAATGACAAGTCCATGTTAGCTATATACTTCAATATGAATCCCATATTTTTCATTTGTTGCTATTGTGGTGGTATGAAGCATGTAAAATAATAGAGATATACAATATGTACACGAAATATATCCATGCATTCCCTACAATGTTTAAGATGTTGAATAACTATATGAAATATGATATCCCCTACTTATGATATCATGAATTATGGAATCAAATCTTGTGATCAAGTCATGTCATGTGTGTTAGTTTCCTTCTATCGAGTCCTGGGGGTATTCGTACCCAAAAATTATAGTTGTGTGCCTAAAGCCATGTCATGTTGTCATGATAATATCAGTCAAGCTATAATCTATAGAACTCAGTCAGTCATGTGACTCAGGAAACCTCAGAAATCTCATGATCTTAGTTAACTCTCAGATAATGGTACTACTCCGTTATTCAATGGAAGTCAGTTAATCTGTCCATGTACAGTCAGTTGAATTATGTTTAGTCTCTTTAGATAGGAGTAGAAGTTAGCACTGAGTGAACCCAAGGATGGGAACTCACCTACCAGTTTAGGGTGTATTTCTTAGCAGTCATCCTTGTGTTCCAGAACTACATAGCCAGTGTACGTTGAGACATCTTAGCCTGTCAGATTAGGGTTGATGAGGTGGCTTAACCGGTCAGTTTAGGATTCCAACCATTCTCCTTTAAAATACCTACCAGCTAAGGGTCACCCACAACTGTCCTTACCAGTAGAGCAGTATTGACACCCCTCCAAGCGAGGCAGAGATTGGACCCCAACTTAGCTATATGCGTTATTGGGGAATGTCGGTTAAAAAACTACCTCCCATAGTTTTAGAATCAATCTCTGTAAAAGAAATCAGATAGTTCTTCAAATTTCAGCATCTCAGGACTGTCAGATACAATCAGACTCAGTTACAGTACGGAACTCAGATAGTTCCATCAGATTCAGGATTGTCAGATACAGTCGCCCATATTATCTAAATTTCAATGTTGAAAATGTTATCCTTCATTAAACCATTATTAGCATACAGGACTAGCTATTATGTACCCACGATTTTTGTTACTATGTATGCATGTTTGTACTCTTACGTTCATATTAGTCAGATAGTTAGCATTGTTCTTGCATGTAAACCCTGTTAATATTTAGCCTACCCCACTAGTATACTTAGTACATTCTCTCATACTGATGCATTTGCGCTATGGTGCTTGCTTTTCATATTACACCATAGGTTCAGAGATATGAGCTCCAGATCAGCAGTAGCAGTAGCATTTCCAGTCGCAGAGATCCAGTGAGTCCTTTTCATTCAAGGACAATATGATTTG
The DNA here is from genome assembly GCF_002878395.1 of Capsicum annuum. Classification (NCBI taxonomy): domain Eukaryota; kingdom Viridiplantae; phylum Streptophyta; class Magnoliopsida; order Solanales; family Solanaceae; genus Capsicum; species Capsicum annuum. Next base: position 87,800,106 of record NC_061121.1, read on the forward strand.
ATTTATTCATTATTATTTTAGTCTGTTATCAGTTTATGGAGTTAGTTGGAGACATGTTCTTTCAAATCCTTATTCAGACAGTACTTAGAGGCTTTCAGGTTCAGTATTCAGACTTATGTTCAGATTTAATTAAGTTTTCAGCTATTTTGGGTATCTTTTAGCCATATGGATATTATGTTTTGACATATTATTTATTCAGTTGAACCATATGGCCTACATGTTTATGTTTTCCATATTATTACATTATATATGCTTTATACAGTTACATATATCAGTCATGGGTTAGCTTATGGTCCCTTGGGATCATGAGCACTGTGTAGTATTTTGATTCAGAAAATCGGGGTGTTACAAACTTGGTATCAGAGCCTAAGGTTCAATAGAGTCCTAGAATGTCTGAAAGTTGCATCTAGTAGAGTCTTATACATGGGTGTGTTGCATGCCACATTTATGTACAGGAGGTTATAAGATATTTTAGGAACAGTTCGCTTTCTTCAGTATTCATGTCGTGCTAGTAAACATAATTCCAAGTCGGTCTCTCAATCTAATCCGCTCTTCTCATATTTTAGAAACATGCCTCCAATGAGAAGAAATCAGCCAGCTCCTCAGCCTAAAGATCCTTTGGGCGAACATATTTCTCATACAGAGTTCAGGACCACATTTATCGCTCTTGCTCAGTCTGTAACTTCCCAGAATGAATGACCAGCAGTTATTCTGGCCAACCCAGTGGCCAATTCAGCAGCAACTACGATTCAGGACTTCACTCGAATAAACCCTCCATCCTTCTTTGGGTCTAAGCCAGACGAGGATCCTCAGGAATTCATAGACCAAATCCAGAAGGTCATTGATATCATGGGAGTCACTTATTCTCAAAGTGCTGAGTTAGCCGCATACCAATTGCAGGATGTCGCTCACACTTGGTACAAGTAGTTGTCAGTACAAAGGTTAAAGGATGCAGGTCCTGTTGAGTGGGAAGAATTTTTAGGTCTTTCTTAGATAGATTCTTTCCCCAAGAGCTGAGAGAGGCCAAAGTTCTTGAGTTCATCAATCTTAGGCAGGTAAATATGATGGTTAGAGAGTATTCTCTTAGATTTACTCAGCTAGCCAGATATTTCCCTCATGTGGTTGCAGACAACAGGGCTAAGATGAGCAAGTTTATGTCAGGGGTGAATGATAGCATGGTAAATAAGTGTAGGTATGCGATGCTGAATAGTGATATTACTTTAGCCAGGCTCATGACCCACGATCAATAGATAGAGGATAAGAAGGTGAAGACTAGGGAGAGACAGAACAAAAGAGCAAGATCAGGTAGTTTCAGTTTTGCTCAGCCTAAATTAGAGGGAGGAAATCATTCATAGTTTTATCCTAAGTCAGCAGTTCCATCCCCTTCCTCCGCTAGTGACCCAGTGCTGAAGTTCAGGGATGGCAATAGAGACAGAGCACCAGGCTCTAAATCTTAGGGAAGTGTTAGCAGTTCTCGAACAAACCCCCTTTGTAAGACTTGTGGTAAGAACCACAACGGTATTTATAGAGACGGTAGTGATGTCTATTTTGTTTCTGGTAAGCCAGGCCATAAGATTAGGGAGTGTGCTCAGCCAGCCCCTCAGGGTCAGCAGAATCATTCCACAGATTAGTCCGGTTGCTCGAACTAGCAGGGTGACACTTCCAGCGATACTAGTAGGCAGTGCCCAAATAGACTCTATGCTCTTTAGACTCGACAGGATCAGGAATATTCTCCAGATGTCGTTACTAGTACATTACATATTTTCCATGTTTATGTTTATGCTTTGCTAAACCCAGGTACATCTTTGTCTTTTGTCACTCCATACATAGCAGGCGATTTCAGAATCAGTCCCAAAATTTTAGCAGAGCCCTTTTAAATCACTACCCCAGTGGGTAAAACTATCATAGCTCAGTGGGTATACAGGAACTGCTCGGTTATAATATTTTAAAAATCCACGTTAGCAGATTTAGTCAAGTTAGAGATGACTAATTTTGATGTCATTCTCGGCATAGATTAGCTTCATTCCTGCTATGCCATAGTCGACTATATAAAGAGGATAGTTCAATTTCAGTTCCCAAATAAGCCTTTCCTAGAGTGGAAAGGTAGCACTTCGTCTTTCAGGGGTCAGCTTATTTCCTACCTTTGGTCAAGGAAAATGATTTCTAAGGGGTGTGTGTATCATCTCATGCATGTTAAGGATTCCAGTTCTGAATCTGCTAATCTCGAATCAGTCCCAGTGGTTAATGAATATTCAGACATCTTTCCCAAAGATCTTCTAGGTATTTCTCCCGAAAGGGAAATAGACCTTGGCATAGACCTTCTCCTAGATACTCAGCTTATTTTGATTCTGCCATACAGAATGGCACCAACAGAACTCAAGGAACTGAAAGATAAGTTGAAGGATTTCTTAGATAAGGGATTCATTAGGCCCAGTGTATCCCCTTGGGGTGCGCAAGTCTTATTCGTACGTAAGAAAGACGGTTCTCTCAGAATGTGTATTGATTATCGTCAGCTCAACAAAGTCACAACTAAGAATAGGTACCCACTACCTAGGATAGATGACTTATTTGAACAACTTCAGTGTGCCAGTTATTTCTCTAAGATAGACCTTACATCCAGATATCATCAGCTCAGAGTTAGAGAATGTGACATCCCAAAGACAGCTTTTCATACACGGTATGGTCACTTTGAATTTCTAGTCATATCCTTTGGTGTTACCAATGCCCCTGCAGCTTTTATGGACTTGATGAATAGGGTATTAAAGCAGTACTTGGACACATTCATCATAGTCTTCATAGATGATATTCTTGTCTATTCTCGCACAGAGCGTGATCATTCAGACCATCTCATAATTGTTCTTCAGACTCTCAGGGATCACCAGTTGTTCGCCAAGTTAAGTAAGTGAGAATTTTGGCTAAGATCAGTAGCATTCCTTGGCCACATTTTTTCCAGTGATTGCATTAGAGTAGATCCTCTTAAAACTGAAGCGGTAAGAAACTGGCCTCGCCCTGTCTCTTCATCAGATATTAGGAGTTTCTTAGATTTGGTTAGCTATTACCGATGGTTTGTCGAGGGATTTTCTTCTATTGCATCTCCTATGTCTAGATTGACTCAGAAAAAGGTCAAGTTTCAGTGGTCAGAACCTTGCGAGAAGAGTTTTTAGAAGTTGAAGACTCGACTCACCTCAGCTCCAGTTTTAGCAGTTCCTGACCATTTTGATGGATTCATAGTATATTATGATGCATCCAGAGTAGGTTTAGGTTGTGTCCTCATGCAGCATGGTAGATTCATAGCCTACGCCTCCTGACAGATAAAGCCCCATGAGAATAATTATCCTACTCATGACCTTGAGCAAGCAGAAGTTATATTTTCCTTAAAGATTTGGAGGCATTATCTATACGGTGTTTATGTAGATGTCTTCACAGATCATAAGAGCCTTCAGTATGTATTTTACCAGAAAGATCTCAATCTTCATCAAAGAAGGTGGTTAGATCTCTTGAAGGATTATGACATGAGTGTCCTTTATCATCCTGGAAAGGCCAATGTAGTGGCCGACGCACTCAGTAGACTTTCTATGGGTAGTGTTTCCCATGTTGAGGATAGTAAGAAGAAATTAGCTCAGGAGATTCATCATCTTGCCAGACTAGGCATTCACTTAGTCTACTCTTTAGAGGGTAGTGTATGTGTTTAGAGTTGTTTAGAGTCATCTCTAGTTTCAGAGGTGAAAGAGAAGCAAGACAGGGAACCTAGCCTTGTAAAGCTAAAAGAGTCAGTTCAGAGTGAGGAAGTAGAGGTTTTCTCCTAAGGGGGAGAAGGTGTTCTTCGTTGTTAGGGTAAACTGTGTGTTCCTAGTATAGATGACTTGACGCAGCTAATTCTTGCAGAAATGCATGGTGCACGATACTCTATTCATCCAGGGGACACTAAGATGTACCACGACTTGTGAGAGATATATTGGTGGAGTGGGATGAAGAGGGATATTGCAGAGTTTGTGGCTAAGTGCTTTACATGTCAGCAGGTTAAGATAGAGCATCAGAAACCTAGTGTTTCCATGTAGGAGTTCACTATTCCTACTTAGAAGTGGGAAGAAGTGAACATAGACTTCGTTATGGATTTGCCTAAAAAACGTCATCAACATAATTCAGTTTGGGTCATTTTAGACAGAATGACCAAGTCTGCTTATGTCCTTCCAGTTCGTACCTCTTACTCAGCCGAGGATTATGCCAAACACTATATCAGGGAGTTGGTCAGATTACAAGGTGTTCCATTATCTATCATCTCAGAGAAAGGTACCCAGTTCACCTCTTATTTCTGGAAAGCATTCCAAAAGGTTCTCGATACCCAAGTTCATCTCAGTACAGCATTTCATCCTTAGACAAATGGTCAAGCAGAAAGGACCATTCAGACTCTAGAAGATATGCTAAGCGTGTGTGCAATTGATTCCAAGGAAAGATGGGATGACCACTTGCCTTTGATTGAGTTGGCATACAACAATAGCTATCACTCCAGTATTCAGATGGCTCTATTCAAAGCTCTCTATGGTAGGAGATGTAGGTCTCCGATTGGTTGGTTTGAAGTTAGTGAGGCCGCAGTCATAGGGCCTGACTTAGTATTTGATGCCTTAGAGAAAGTTTAGTTGATCAGAGAAAGACTCTGGGATGCTCAGAGCCTATAGAAGTCTTATGCGGATGTTCGTAGAAAGGATCTCAAATTCGAGGTCGATGACTATGTCTATCTCAAGATCTCTCCCATAAAAGGAGTGAAGAGATTCGGCAAGAAGTAAAAGCTCAATCCCTGATATGTTGGTCCCTTCAGGATTCTCAGTCACTTCGGCAAGGTAGCCTATGAGGTTGAATTGCCTTCAGGTCTATCCTCAGTTCATCCAGTCTTCCATATCTCTTTGCTCAAGAAGTGCATAGGTGACCCAGCAGTTGTAATCCCTATTCAGAGCGTTGAAATTTAGAATACCCTCTCTGATGAAGAGATTCTAGTCGAAATCCTTGACTATCAAACTTGTAGGCTGAGGAACAAAAAGTCCCTCTAGTCAAGGTTCTTTGGCGGAATCAGTCCATGCAGGGAGGTACTTAGGAAGCAGAAGCATACATGCGAACCAAGTACCTCATCTTTTCTTTGCTAATTTAGACATAGCTTAAGGTAACCATTTTCCTTAATCTTATTCAGTTACATGTTCAAAATTCCAGTATAAAATTGGAATCAAGTATCAGTGCATAGCTTATCATGCATTCATGAGTTCAGCTTATCAGTCATTCATAAGATAAGTACGTTCAGTTGGGCTATATTCAGTTTAGAATTCAATTCAGTCCTAAAATCATGTGCTAGTTGAGCATGATCAGTGTATGCATCATTTTATCTTTTCTCCCCTCTCAAGCAGTCATCATTTGAGGATGAATGTTTCCAAGGGGGACATATTGTAATACCCCAAAAAATCCAAACCAATATTAGAGCCATGTACCAAGCTCATGCATAGTACATGGTTATTTTATATTTTTATGAGTAGGTTAGATGTATATTAAGGCTTCAAATAACTCCCAGCTATCATACGAATCTTGAGAAGACCATTGGTATAGTCAAATTCAAATTAGAATATCTCTCATTATACTTGGAATTTGTGAGCTCATGACCTATCAACAGATAGATAATTGAATTATCTTTCCAACGATACCAATTTTCCCTAAATCCTATATCGGAGAAAAGAGTTATTTCTATTTTACTCTAGCATGTCAGGCTGGAAACAGTGTGACGACATTCGTGGTAGCTTACCACATTTGTGACGCCCTATCACGAAGGTCATCAGCCTTAGGCAGAAACCAGCTCCTAAGTGATGAAATTCATGGTAGCTTACCACATTTGTGATGCCCTATCACAAAGGTCGTCAGCCTTAGGCAGAAACCAGCTCCTAAGTGATGACAATCATGGTAGCTTACCACATTTGTGATGCCCTATCACCAAGGTCGTCAGCCTTAGGCAGAATCCAGCTTCTGTGTGGTGACATTTTTTACGGCCTATCACATTTTTTATGCCTTGCCATAAATGTCATCAGGCTTAGGTAGAAACCATCAATTCCAGCTCTTATGGGATGACATTTTTTATGGCTCGTCACATTTTTTGACACCATGTCACAAATATCGTCAGCTGTGATTTTCAACAACTGGGAATTTATTTCATAAGGGTATTTTGGTTATTTAATTCACCTTCCACAACTTATAACCCTAAAAGGCATAATTTTTCCCATTTTTCTTCAGTTAAGCATCCTAAAAACCCTCTGTTACACTCTCAACCACAAGATTAGGGTTTTCCATCAAACTCATCTCTCAAAGAGTAAGATTCAAGCCGTTTTCCAAGAGAATCAAGAGTTAAAGTTTTCCAATTCAAGAACTCTCCAACAAATCTTCAAAGTTTCTTTTCTAAGGTATGCGTAGTGTTCATATATGGATCCAATCCATTCATAGAGCTCAAGAACCATGTTTTAAATATTATTTTGTAAACTTTTTATGGTGATATGAGTATGTACATGTTGACGATTGTTGTTTAAGTTTCAATGTGATGTCTAAAGGTGTTTTCAATTAACAAACATATATATT